>NW_024037047.1:25515099-26715099 GCF_015706575.1 Patiria miniata | reverse complement strand
TGCCAGTATAATAGAATCGTCCACGTGTGAATGATATTGAACGATCTGTTACGCGGAACACGGCCGGATTTACGCCTGCAACAAGTACATGATCATGTGTTCCATAACAAGCGATAATGCAGGGAGCAGGAACCAGTGTGAATGGGAATCACTACTTCCTCGAGTACTTGAGCAACTTTGAGCTCCACGTTGGGCTTTTCCTTTGATCAGACGTGTTAGATTTTCCTACCTCGGAAATACTGAACCCAACATCATCGTAAAAGTGGCAAAGATAATGGAGCGAGGAAGAACACCGATAGATGCCAACCTTCTCGACAGCGACCGCGAACACTGGAGTGGCGAAGTTTTTGTAGAAAACAGTTTCGGGAATAAGGGCAAGTGGTTTACCTCTAAGAACATCGCAGACTTGGAAGACGAGGTGTGCCCCGGGGATAGGCTGGAGTTCGACCACTACTGGTACGCACACTGGGGTATATATGTCGGGCGATACCTCGGTGAGGAACATGCTGTCATCCATTTTAGTATGCCCACAGGAAGGTCGGCATTTTTGAAAAGGAAGATATCAGGCAGTGCGTTTGCTGCCAGTCAAAAGCCAGAGATACGAGCTGACACGATTGGAAAGATTCTCGGCGGTTCCGGGAAAGTGAGGATCAACAACTCAAGAGACCACACAGTAAAGCATCTGGATCCCAACGACATCATTGGATTAGCAAAGAAAATGCACCGTGACAAAACGTCGATTGATTACCATCTTCTCGACAGCAACTGCGAGCATTTTGTTAATCTTTGTCGATACCACGAACCTCACAGTGCGCAGGCTGAAGCAGTGCAAAAGACTGGGCTCCGGTGTGGGATCGGGGTTCTCGTGACAATTGCTGTCTTGATATTCATATGTAAGTATCTCAAGTTAGCTAACTGATACACTTGCAATGGTTCATTATAGGTCAAGTTAAGGGACACCTTTTGAAGGAAAAAAATCCATAGCGATTAAAGGAAAACAATATACAAATGGTCAGACTTGAGTCGAGTGTAACCATATTTTACTTTGACAAGTAATCAAATTGATCCTTTACATCAATACAATAAAAAGATGAGCACAAATCCAAAATGAAACAATTTGTGATTTTTATGTTTTGTGTGTGTGTTTTTGAGATCACTTGTTTGCGATGATCTATTGAGCATTCAGCACACAGCTGTTTAACCCCCTTTTACACAAATAATAATAAACGTGTCAGATCTGGTCGATATTTTGCCCACGGAGTTTTGGAATTTTCGTCGATGTTGCAATACACGCAACGCATTGTTTCAGGATTTCAGTGCAGCATTAGCACGCATGATCTCTGGAAAGCATTGAACCAAGTCAATAATCATGCCCTGATTAGAAATAACCCCGGCGTCAACAGTGCTGTGAGGAACTTAACAGAGTGCGGGAATCATCGCTGAACAAAGAATTTGTCCTTTTGTGTGATCAGAAATACTGCACCACCATAAGAAGGACGAGACATGTCAAATAGTTGGGATTGAGGGTGACTGGTATTCGTCTTTTTCTTGGGATTCGACTGCGGCGATGTGTACGCACACTGCGGTATTAGGGATGAGGCACGTTGTCTGTCATCCATTTCGGTATATTCGAAGGAGGGGCGGTATTCTCCAAAAAGAAGACGCCGGTCAGTGCGTTTGCAGCTAGCCAGTCAAAAGCCCGAGATTCTCGGCAGTGACAGAGTTAGGATCAATAACTCCAGGGACTATGATAGAAATCGCCGTCGATACGAAGATAGCCACAGTGCGCAGATAACCGCAGCAGCAGCTCGGAATTGTGGTTTTACCCTCGAAATAGGTTAGGGTTTAAAGCTGGCTTACAGACTGACCCACTTGCAAGTGTACATTAAATTACAGCAAGACAGGGCAAGCGTAGAAAATCTTGGCTCAGAGTGCACACAATTTTATTTAATTACTTCTAAAGGGCTATCGATATACGGGCGGATCCAGCTTTGGCTCAAGGGGAGGTAACTTGGGGGGGGGGATAAACAGGCATGTGCCACTGGCTATTGATCACTTTATCTCTTCGGGGAAGGGGGTAGCAGGCATACATGTGCTTTAAAAATAAAAGAAACAATACAATAGAATAACCCATGCTCCGTAGATCCGTAACTGAAAGTCGTTTCAGTCATTTATTCATGTTCTATGAATACACAAAGGACCGGATTATGGCTGTACGGGGCAATACTTGTTCATGTATACGAAAGCGTACCTTTTGCAGATAGAAATAGTCGATTTTAAGGGCTTGAAGATGCACAACGAAAGATGCACAACGAAATGTGAATCGCTTTACCAATGTTGACTTATTCGTTTAAATTTACAGGTCTCCTCTTCGTGTTATATCTGTCATACCCAGAGCTTCGTGAAATTCTACAGCAATTGATCTGGTGGTAAGGAATACATCAGGGAGTGATGCGACGAATTATTTGCGAACAGCGACACAACCAAAAGGCCCATGGTTCGACGAGAATTGACGGTTGGTGTTGTAAGGATGATAACAAACATTAGTAGAAATATACAAGAGTATATTGCAACTGAAATTTAAAAGAAGGCTTGGGTCGCAGTCTAATATTGACAATTCATGTAAATTTTGTAAAGCAGGAGAAAAAAGTAGAACATGTGCATCGAAGAGGTAGCTAGAGATATAGTACAACCAGAGTGAAAAATGTACAACTTGTCGGAAGTGCTAAAAGGTCACAATCACAGCGGAACAATTTCTTGCAATCATTCTTACGTCAGATTTTACAAACCTTCTTTTTAAAAAGATCAAGTTTATAAAACTAATTTGATTTGTTAAATGGCCTTTTCCCAGCTCCTTACTTGAATTTTGCTACTTGTTTAATAGGATAATTCAGAAAAAAAAAAGTGTTTAAATAAGACCCGATTTTGCGTTGGGGGCCTTGTATAGGCCTATAGTTAAACACAATATAAAATTGACATTGTCTAAGCAAGCAGGATTAACCATGACAATTGCTTTTCAATCAAAACCATTGGGGAACATAGTGGGGAAATTAACGCAGCATATATTATAAGGTCGTCGTTTATTGAATACTGGCACTTGATTGTCATCTGTATAATATTAATACATGGGTCATAATATACCCATTGAATGCTCTGCTATAAATAATATAAGCACGCGAAAGCAAAAGTATCATTGTATTGTTGTAGGATAATCTTGTAGTACAGAATTGATTGATTAACATTGCAAACGCATTGTAGTATTGATTTTCGTAGTTAATGAATATCGGATATAGAACTAGACTGAACAACATTTGCAATCTTTCACAAACGAAACTGGCAAAAAAGTTATAAAGTAGGTCAACAATAGGATCAGCAGTCTGTGAAATCATTGCGGTTATGTTGTTAATTTCAAGAAAAGAAAAAAAAAATTTTTTTCTTCAAATACTGCACCAAATCGACAGAACATTGTTTAGTTTGCAATCGGTTACAAATGTCTGTTATTATTACATATTAAAGAATGATTTTCCTGAGTGACAAATCGAAATCAAACTAGAGGAGGGCGCAAGTCAAAACTTGTTATTAAACATTTTGGAACGGATGGATTTCAACGGAAACCTTGCCTTGCGTCGAGAAAATGTAGATTTTTTTCACAGTTTCCTATAAAAAAGTTTGCTTTATTCCGAGCTAAAATTTAGATACGCTATTTGTTTAATACTGCTGATGTGTTGTATTGTTGTTCTTTGAAAAGGCAGCAAATACTGGTTTGAGGGGCAATATTAATGATGTCCATCACCTTTGAATGCCTACTGTAAATAATAGTGGAATGTAAAAAAGTATTTACTTTAAAAAGTGTGCACTTGCTGTTATTCGTTAATACCGTTCATTGATTGATGGAAAATTGCAATCGCATTGTTGTAATCATGAATATACACGGTTCATTAACATTCAAATTCGACGATTATTAACACTAGATTACAGAATGGTGTACCGTATTTCGAACAGGCGGACATTATACCAGTATAATTTCTTTTTGGGTGTCACAGCGGGGGGGGGGGGGGGGTAGCGTTATTTTTTAGGCATTTGTATGATTGTTTTTTTGGACAGAGCTGGGGGTGAACCCCCCCCCCCATCCGCGCCTGCAATCATGATAAAAGATGTTGAAATCTATGATGTGGCGAAAAAGTTGGTTTTTAAATGGATAATAGTATTATTTTGCTCAAATCCCATTGCTGTAACGTTCAAGTTATTTTCTGTAGAGCTCTTGAGTATGGTTGATAGTTTCGTTTGCACAATGGACCTTAATTATGCGTAGCGGCCATCTTAGAGAGCATCTTTGTTTGATCCATTCAGTAACAATGAATGCACCAATGGTTCACTCATGCATATCCAAGAAAAAGCAAAGACATTGCCCTCCAAGATGGCTGCTATACGTAAAAGGTCTATCAACAAAAATCGTCTCAACAATCGTGTTAACTTGGTTATCATTAAAACACTGTGTGTTTTTGAAGGATAGTTTTCAGTAGAATAATTAGTGAAATGCCCATTGTCTTGTTAACATAAGTTTAAGTTGTAATATGATGAAGGTCTAGTAACAAAAATCGTCTAAAAAATCGTGTTAACTTGGTTATCATTAGAAAACTGTGTGTTTTTGAAGGATTGTTTTCAGTAGAATAATTATTGAAATGCCCATTGTCTTGTTACCATAAGTTTAGGTTGTAATATGATAAAGCTGTTCTAGACCCTGTTTGTTCCTCTGCTCATGCAAACGTTATCTGCAACGCAGAACTATGCTAAAGTGACAGGCTTTGACTTAATTTTTTAATCAAAGTTATTACTTTTTGTGTTCATTATTAGTTGATTGTTTATTCACGACAGCCACCAATTAGCAATTGCCTAAGATGAGCTATATTTAAAAAATCAACATATTTTTTTAGAAACTATTATTGCTTGATTTTTATTCACAACGATAATTTCTTATGCTGTCAAGTCAATACTTAGCCTTGGTCAATGCTGTCGTCGTTATTCGTCCCGTACGCGGTCAATCGTCGGCATACATGAACATGTATATCCTCACGCGCTATGCACATGCATGTAAAAATACAGCGCGAACAGCGACCTCACGCGGCCACTATTTTTATATGCAAATCAGTTGGGGACGATCGAGAGCCTTGGTTCAATCGTCCATGTGAGGTTTTGGGGGTGTTGCTCATTATGTTAATAGCCTTAGCTGACCTTAAATGTCGTTTTGTTATTGGTCGATTGTTTTTGCGTGGAAACTTGCATAGTGAAACATGGCACCATAATCCATTCACGTTACACGTTGTGTGTCTCTACACACGGCACCAATGCACATAAACTGTGGTTCATGTCACGTCCGCAAAAGGCGAAAAGCTGCAAATATATTTCATGACGTCCGGATTTACCAAGGTGTGATTGGACACTCCACATATTAGCCCCGCCTACACTTATTTGTATTCAAATACGAGGTCGTGCGCTAGAAATCCAGCGCAAAATAAAGAAAAACATAAGCTTTTGCTGACAATTGAACCAAGGCTCGAGATCGTCCCCAACTGATTTGCATAAAAAAATAGTGGCCGCATGAGGTCGCTGTTTGCGCTGTATTTTTACATGCATGTGCATATAGAGCATTGACCAAGGCTAGTCAATACCATGATTATTGTGAAGGAATAAGAATTTGAGGGTAAAAAAAATTAAAGTGAGAATCATGTGTCTTTTATTTTCAGTCTGCAGTCGGTATTGACTTTGGAACTTGATATTCTATTGCGACATTCATTCAAGTACATCTGCTGATCACGTGCAAATCACTCGGCACTATACCAGTGGCAGATCAGTAAGATCACAGCCGCTGATTAATGTAAAACTAGTAAAATGGGGTCAAATATAATAAATAGGATGCTAAAGTGCCTGAATTCATTGCCAAAAAGCCTAAGGACACAAGGGGGGCAAGCATCATGACCCAACCCCGCCCGCCCCACCCCAGCCTTCACTCGGCACAAACCTTTCACTAACCCCCACCCTACATATCAATTCCCCTTACTTGGTTTCCTGAAGCTAAATCCTACCTGTCTACATTCTTCGTTTAACCGACCAAAGTTTAAAAACTAAAATAATTTAAACGATGTACGCCTATTGATGGTCCATATTGTTTTGACCGCCTATGAATGTTCCATATGTTTTGTCAGTCGGTGAAATAGACATATTAACCTTTTAAAAAGGAACTCCTCCCTTTTAAAAAGGAACTCTTCCCTCGTCCCTCGTAAATTTCGAAAAAGCCCCATGGATCAGATTGACCCGGAATCTGGGTTTGAGCTGGCCTGACACTTTTCACTTTGTCAAAAATGACACTTTTGTGTGGTCAAATGGCGCTTCCCTGACCCATTTCTGGACCATTTGATCCGACCACCATGGCAAAAGTCATATTGACCCGACAAGGTGTCATATATACATAAATAAATGGAGCATTTATAAAGCGCTTTTAACAAAGATCAAAGCGCTGTACAAAACTACACATCTACAAATAAACAAGGCAAAAACAAAAACAGAACAAAGAAATCTAATTTAAGAATAACTCAAGGGAACCAGGAGATAATGAGAGGTACAGATGAAGGTGAATTGATTTAAAGAAAAAGATGTGTTTTGAGCGATTTATTGAAGGTGATGATTGACGATGTAAGTCGGATGTGTTGAGGGATCTTGTTCCACTCCCTGGGGCCAGCAATCGAGAAAGCTTTGTCACCTGCTGAAGACCTAAGCCCCGCCCTACCTGATTGATACAAAGAGAGTAAATCGGTCAGGTAGGAAGGAGCCAGACAGTGTTGGGTTTTGTAAAAGGTTAGTATAGAATTAATTTGAAAAAATACGTGATTCAATCGGCAGCCAATGTAATTGATGCAGGAGCGGTGAGGCCTCAGTAGAGCGGCTTACACAGAGAATGAGTCTGGCTGCACGGTTCTGAAGTTTTTGTAACCCGTTTCTGTCTCCTTGACTTATGCCGTATAAAAGAGAATTGCAGTAGTCAAGGCGAGATGTGATTAGCGAACGTACTGCATGGTGACAAGTGTTCTGATCGATGAACTTCCGAATACGATTTATATTGCGTGGATGAAAGTTGACAGATCTGCATATTAATTGTTGTGACAGGTTGTGACATAGACAAAGTAGAGTCAAAAACCACACCAAGGTTTTTGATGAAAGGTGAAGGTTTGATAGTGGTAGATCCTACTTGAAGTGTCAGGTCAGAGAGAGAATTGATGCTATGGGGAGAAGCGGCAATAAACAATTATGTTTTATCATCATTAAGCTGAAGTTTGTTTGCACACATCCAGAATTTGATGTCAGTGATACATGCTGATAGTTTGTCGAGAGCTATTTTAGAATCTCCAGAGATTGATGGATTGAAACTGGTATAAATCTGTGTATCATCAGCATAAATGTGATAGCTCAGATGATGATTCTGAATGATGTCAGAAACCGGTTTGGTGTAGAAAGTAAAGAGTGTAGGCCCAACAACTGAACCCTGGGGAACGCCAAAATCTACAGGCTGTTCATCCGAAAGCACCCCAGCAACACGTACGCGATTTCGGCGTCCTCCAAGGTAGTCGTGGAACCAATTCAGAGCTAACCCATGGAGACCAAACGATTTTTCAAGTCTCGCTATTAACAGATTGTGGTCGATGGTGTCAAAAGCGGACGAAAGATCTAACATGACAAGTAGAACAACCATCTTGTTGTCGATGGCTCGCATAATGTCATTTTTCACCCGCAATAAACCTGTCTCAGTACTGTGGTTGCTCTTATAGGTAGATTGAAAAGGTTGATGTAGGGAATTGTCGTTGACATGGTTATTGACACGATTTAATACAATTCTCTCCATGAGTTTGGATAAAAAAGGAATATTGGATACTGGACAGTAATTATTTAGCTCGTCTACATCCAGATTAGGTTTTTTGAGTATGGGGGTGACAATAGCCTGAGACAATTCATGCGGGAAGGTACCTGTGGAAAAGGAACAGTTAATCATATGTTTTATGAATGGCGCAAGAACATGGACATTTGCTTTAAGCAGCCAAGTAGGCATTGAATCAAGAGAACAGGATTCGTTAGAGGAACCAGTGATGAATTTGACAATTTCCTGTTCATCAACACATTCAAATTCAGAGAGTGGATGGGTGATAACATTAGAAACATGGCCAGGAATGGTATGCATGGGGACTGATTGAATGGTACTATCAAGGCCACGTCTGATCTGAACAACTTTACCACTGAAAAACAGGGCAAAGCGATCACAAATAATCTTCTTAGAATGACCAGTAGGGAACTTAGTGGCACTATTGTTAAGGAGTTTTTGGATGGTCCGGTAGATATCTTTGACATTGCAAGTGGTTAGTTTATCTTTAAAGAATGATGCCTTGGCTGACTGGATAAGTTCGGAGAGCAATGACAGTTGCGCCAAGTAGGCATCGCGGTCACTGTCAAGTTTGCTTTCCCGCCACCTCCGCTCCAGGCGACGCCTGACGCCCCTTGCTCCATGGATGTTGCGGTTGTACCAGGGGGATCTCGGCCGTACAGCATGGTCGAGTTGTCTGACGGGACAGTGCTCGCGGAGGATCTGTCGAATAGTTTCATTATAGAAACTAGAGGTTCGCGTTTGTTGTTACAAACGCCGAGTGGTCGGGCAGGCATAAAAAAAAAAAACACTGTCCATCCCAATAAATTATTTTGTTGAAATATGCATCTTTAACGGTGTGCTAAATTTCCATAAACATTTTATGTACACGTACACAAAAGGTTAACATAAATTGTTATGAAATTGTTATTTGGGCTACGAAGATATACGACATGGATCAAATGATAGAATTCAATTTAAAATATGATCATTTTCAAATTCTCATTGACGTAACTTCCGGTCTGATGACGTCATGAATTTAAACCTTGCTAAGTTATCTGTGGCTAATCAAAGAATATCAAGGGGTGATTTGGTAAAATTGGAACCGATGTTCTTCAGGTAAAAGAAAACAAACACAATTTTATGTGCCGCTAAGGGGCGCCTTTTCGGATTATGACGTCATCACACTGTTTTTTGTGACTTGCATTTCTCACTAAACACTTGCATAATATATATGTCTGTAGTAAAATGCTTCCGCTTTTGCGTTATATTCAGTTTTCATTGCACTTCCGGTAACACTGGAAGTGAAGGTCAAGCGGTTTTGTGTCCGGGAACAAGAAATGTTTCTCACAGCATAATCTACAACCTCACGAAAAAAACGAACACGATACTCTATTTAGTTCAAAAGATATAGCACATACTGTTTTGTCAAAATTTTCCCTTAAATCGCTTGTAATTTGATGCCTGATGACGTCATGATAACGTAACAAAATGTATAACATTTTCGTAACATGGTACAAGTTCACACAAGTTTTTGTGATTGTACCGTAAACCGTTCGGAAGAAATTTTGCTTCGTTTTTATTTCAGGCTCACGTCTTCATTTGGAATTCACCTAACTTTGACCTTCCGGTAGACCCAGAAGTAAAGGTCAAGCGAGTTTACGTACACGACAACAAATGTAAAACAATTATTGGTCTATCTCAATGCACAATACAAACATCATTGATTATTTAGTTCAAGAGTTATAGGTGAAAGTTATTGATCACTTTTCCACCTAAAATCACTTGTAATTTGACACCCGATGACGTAATCATGACGTCAGAGTAATATGCACCACTTAGGATGAGGGTCGATATATATTGAAAGTTCCAAGTTCCTATCATAAACCGTTTAGGAGAAAACCCGCGGAAACGTGCTGTACGGAAAAAAAAAGAACTAGAGGTTCGCGTTTGTTGTTACAAACGCAGAGTGGTCGGGCAGGCAATTGTTCATTAAACACTGCCGAGTTGAGTTATGAATATGTTTATGTAAGAACAAGGATCTCAAAATTAAATCCTTTCCAGTACAATCAATTATTTTGTTTAAAAAAATGCATCTTTAACGGTGTGATAAATTTTAGTAAACATTCTATGTACACATACAAGTTATTTCTGGCTTGATTCAAAAACGGGAAGTGAATACTGATTTAGTTCGGAGTGGATAAATGTTCGTTGTGACGTTAAATAACGTATGAAAATATGGAAAATATAACTGTATGCATATATAACACCTAACTCGGGTTTGATGACGTCACAGTATTTGGAAGCAAAAGGTAAACATTGTAAGGGATATCGTTATCTGGGCTACGAAGATATACGACATGAATCAAATGATATAATTAAATTAAAAGTATTATCGTTTTCAAATTCTCATAGAAGTAACTTCGGTCTCATGACGACATGAATTTGAAACCTTGCCAAATTATCTGTGGTTAATCAAAGAATATCAAGGGGCGATTTTGTGAAATCTTAACGGATGGTTTTCAAATTAAAGAAAGCAAACACTATTTAATATGCCGCTAGGGGGCGCCCTTTCGAAAGATGACGTCATCACACTGTTTTGTGTCTAGCATTTCTCAATAAACACTTTCATAATATATATGTGTGTAGTATAATGCTTCCCCTTTTGAGTTATACTCGGTTTTTATTGCACTTCCGGTAACATCGGAAGTGAAGGTCAAGCGGTGTTGTGTCCGGGGACAAGAATTGTTTCTCACAGCATAGTCTACAACCTCACGAAAAAACGAACACGATACTATATTTAGTTCAAAAGATGTAGCGCAAACTATTTCGTCAAAATTTCCCCTTAAATCACTTGTAATTTGATACCTGATGACGTCATGATGACGTAACAAACTCTATAGTATCTTCGTAACGTGGTACAAATTCACACTAGGTTTTATGATCATATCGTGAAATGTATGGAAGAAATGTTGCTTTGTTTTGATTTCAAGCTAAAGTCTTCATTTTGAATTTACCTAACTTTAACCTTCCGGTTGACCCCGAAGAAGGGGTCAAGTGAGTTCACGTACACAAAAAGAAATATTTATCAATTCATGGTCTATCTTATTACAGAATATAAACATCACTGATTATTTTGTTCAAGAGTTATGGGTGAAGGTAATTTGACCCTTTTCCAGCTAAAATCGCTTGTAATTTGACACCCGATGACGTCATCATGACGTCAGAGTAATATGCACCACTTCGGATGAGGGTCGATATATAGTGAAAGTTACAAGTTTATACCGTATACCGTTTAGGAGAAAACCCGCGGAGAAGTATTGTCCGGAAAAAAAAAGAAAGATTGACCAGAACAATAACAGAGAGTGGTCGGGTTGTGCCCGACCACTCAACTAGAGGTTCGCGTTTGTTGTTACAAACGCAGAGTGGTCGGGCAGACATTTTTTTTTCTTCAATAAACACTGCCGTGTTAAGTTATGAATATTTTTATGTAAGAACAAAGGATCACGAAATTAAATCCTGTCAGGTACAATCAATTATTTTGTGGTAAAATTCAGTAAACATTCAATGTACACAAGTTATTTCTGGCTTGATGACGTCATTATTCAAAAGTGAATACTGATTTAGTTCGGAGTGGATAAATGTTCATTGTGAAGTTTAATGACGTAAGAAAGTATGAAAAATATACGTGTATTTATTTATAACAACTAACTTCCGGTCTGATGACGTCACAGTATTTGGCAGCAAAAAGTGAACATTGTAATGGATATCATAACTTGGGCTACGAAGATACTTAAGGTCGTTTTCAAATTCTCACAGAAGTAACTTCCGGTCTGATGACGTCATGAATTTGAAACCTTGCCAAGTTATTTTTGGTTAATGAAAGAATATCAAGGGGCGATTTGGTAAAATTTGAACGGATGGTTTTCAAATTAGAAAGAGCAAACACTGTATTATGTGCCGCTAGGGGGCGCCTTTTCGAAAGATGACGTCATCATACCATTTTTTTTTGTCTAGCATTCCTCACTAAACACTATCATAATTTATATGTGTGTAGTAAAATGCTTCCACTTTTGAAATACATTCGGTTTTCATTGCACTTCCGGTAATACCGGAAATAAAGGCCAAGCGGTTTTGTGTCCGGGAACAAGAAATGTTCTCACGGCATAGTCTACAACCTCACGAAAAAAACGAACACGATACTCTATTTAGTTCAAAAGATATAGCGCAAACTAGTTGTTAAAATTTTCCCTGAAAGTGCTTGTAATTTAATCCCTGATGACGTCATGGTGACATAACAAAATTTATGACATCTTCGTAGCATGGTACAAGTTCACATTAGGTTTCTGGGTCATACCGTAAACCGATTGGAAGAAATTCTGCTTTGTTTTGATTTCAGGCTAAAGTCTTCATTTTTAATTCACCTAACTTTGACATTCCGGTAGACCCGGAAGTAAAGGTCAAGCGAGTTTACGTACACGACAAAAAATGTTAATCAATTCATGGTCTATCTGATTACGGAATACAAACATCATTGATTATTTTGCTTAAGAGTTATAGGTGAAAGTAATTGATCACTTTTTCAGCTGAAATCGCTTGTAATTTGACACCCGATGACGTCATAATGACGTCATAGTAATATGCACCACTAGGGATTAGGGTCGATATTGGTTGAAAGTTACAAGTTTATACCATGTACCGTTTAGGAGAAAACCCGCGGAGAATTATTGTCCGGAACAAAAATAAAGATTAATCGTAACAATAACAGAGAGTGGTCGGGTTTTCCCGACCACTCAAAGAAAGAATGAATAGAGCTTCGGGTTTGTTGTTACAAACGCAGAGTGGTCGGGTAGACAACTATTTTATGAAACACTGCCCAGTTAAGTTATGATTTTTTTTTATGCAAGAACATGTACAAAGGATAATTTAAACTGTCTTATAAGATTAATCATTTTGTTAAAAAAATGTTTGTTTTAGGTAGTGATCAATGTCAGTATGTATTTGTTTTTTCTAAACGTAGAAAAAGTAAATATGGGTAGTGAATACTGATGTTATTCGTAGAGGATGCATGTTCATTGATTTGCATGTATTCATGTGTCCATCATAACAGGAGCCTTTTTAAATGGTAAGCTATTTTCAGCATGACCTCCTAATACCATTTGCCTGAAGAAAAAAAAAACGAAAACAATACTTACTATCCGAAAGTAAATTTATAAACAGAAACAAACATTTATATTCGCCAAATCGCCGCTCAGAGTTCGTACGAGGATGCCTTTGCAGGCCGCGCCACAAACAGCGTAAGTGCACGCATTCTACTTTCCGAATCACAGTGTGCATGTAGTGTACAAGCTTAACCCTTAGTTATGACACATTAAATGCGCATGCGCGCTTTTCTGTCTTGCCTTTTTTCAAGACGAAGACGCGCGCAGCGATCTATTTTAGTCGTACTCGCGTGACAACAGTACTTCTCCTCAGACTTTCTCAGAGTCTACGTACTAATAACTGGACATGTACATGTACGCCCGCGAAAAGCAAACGAAAAGCCAGGCTACGTTCAGCGGGCGTGCGCGCCCTATGCCGTGGCAGAACGGCGAAGCGCTATGCTTTCATTGAATTTTTGAGCGACGGACTACTATAACTAAGGGTATTTTTGTCGGCGGCGGGTCACGTGTGTGAACAATTAGACAAGCCACGAACCTGGCACAATTGACGCCAATGATTAAGTTATCATTCAATGGACAATTCATGATTATATCTCTCAGGATTGATTTATTTTTGAAGAATAGAATGTCTTTTCGTTGTAACTTCCGGTCTGATGACATCATCAAATTCAAACATCACACATGTATTGTTTGCATGAAGGTCATTATATATACCAGTTTTCAGGCGATTATTAAACACTTCGCCACAGACATCTATTCAAAATGCATTTTTGACATTCTTAAACCTGCCGCTAGAGGGCGGTCGAGAATTTCATGACGTCACCGGTACAAGTTTTAAAGAATATTGTCTGGCCAGAGACTAACACCGTTGAAAGCAAGTTCATATCTATTTCCAATTTTAAATAATAAGCCAATAATAAGCTACTTCCGGTTTCGAGCGGAAGCAAGGGTCATGTGATTTTACGTACACGTTAAAAAATAAAGACCTTAATTTACTCTATCACTTGCCGCAAACAGCAAGACGACAGATCTCATTATTGATTTTATATACATTTTTAAAGAAAGAAAAAATTCAAAGTTTAATTGCTTGTCACGCGACACCTGATGACGTCATCATGCCATCTGGCACAATCTTAGCATTCTGTCATTGCTTGGTGGTACTTTGATGAAGATGCCCCATTGAAAAGTGGCCAAAAAGGTCCCTTGAAAAATAAGGGCACAAAGTGGAAAATCTGTGTACAAAGTCAATGGGCTTAAATAAATATTCAAAATTTCATAATAAATCACATGATAACGTCATCATTGCGTCCATCTTCGCCAATGACCTTTGCTATATGTTCTTTGACTATGTTAAGTTTCAATGTCATAATGAGTGTGCTTTATGACTAAAATGCTGACGAGAAAAACCGTGCACAAAGTCTACGGGATTTGTTATAGAAGACCAAGCGTCTTGAGCACAAGACTACGCGCCGCGTGTTTGGCCCTGTTCCAATAAGCATGAACATGATGAAAATGGATCTGCACTGAATGCATGTACATATACAATGTCCTGTACATGCAGTGTACTCACGCACACCCAGCTCTACGCTTTCATTGAATTTTTGAGCGACGGACTACCGTTAGGGTATTTTTGTCGGCGGCGGGTCACGTGTGTGAACAATTTGACAAGTCACGCGCCTTGCACATTATTGACGCCAATGTTTAATCTATCATTTAATGGACAATTTAAGATTATATCTCTCACGATTGATTTTTTTAGCGATTTTTGAAGAATAAAAAGTCTTTTCGTTGTAACTTCCGGTCTGATGACGTCATCGGCTTCAAACTTCACACGTGTTGTTTGCATAAAGGTCATCATATATACCAATTTTCAAAAGATTACCGCAAACTTCGCCACAGACATCTATTCAAAATGCATGTTGGACATTTTTCAACCTGCCGCTAGAGGGCGCTCTAATATTTCATGACGTCATCGGTTACAGTTTCAAAAAGTACTTTCTTGCCGAATACTAACATCGTTGAAAGCACGTTCATATCTTTTACCATTTTTGAATTACAAGGCACTTCCGGGTTCGACCGGTTTCGACCGGAAGTAAGGGTTGTATGATTTGACACCCACGAAGTAAATTGAAGACCCAGTATTATTTAATTGACTGCCGTTAAAAACAAGCTCCGGTATCTCACGGTTGATTTTATATCGATTTGTAATGATTAAAAAATAGAAACACTAAATTGCTTGTAATTTGATACCTGATGACGTCATCATGACGTCAGGACAATATGCACTACTCGGGATCAGGGTCGATATGTGTTCGAAGTTACAAGTTTATATCTTAAACGGTTTAGGAGTAAACCCGCGGAGAAGTATTGTCCGGAAAAAAAAAGATTAATCGGAACAATTCTAGACAGTGGTCTGGTTGTGCCCGACCACTCAATTAATCGTAACAGATCCAAATAGTGGTCGGGTTGTGCCCGACCACTCAATTAAACTGATCATCGACATTGCTTAGTGCAAGTAGAGGTTCAAGCCTCTCCTTGAAATCGCAGGAAACCGCGTCGGTTCCAATATCCCTAAAGTTACGCATTTCGGAGTGTATCATCTGTGCATCCGGTTTAGTACGGTTAAGTTGAAAGTGCACTGCATGATGATCGGACATCAGGTTCTCGTGCACAGAACAGTTTTGGACCAACTTGTCTTCCAGACGACCAATGACCAGGTCCAACGTGTGGCCATATTTTATGGGTGGGGCCTGACACAATTTGGTGAAGGTCTGCACTTGCGAGTGTAGCGAGGAATTTTGAAGACTCAGATTTTGTTGGCTCATCAATATGGACGTTGAAATCACCAAGCATGAGAAGCTTGCCAGGAATTATGGCAATTTCATTAACAAAGTTGTCAAATTCAGTCAGGAAATCTGAAGATTTAAACTTGTTAGACTGTGATGGTGGAGGTCTGTATATGACGACAAACAATATTGGGTTTGTTTGATCCGTCAGCACGACATGCTCAAAGGTGCTTGTAGTAAGTGGTCCAGACACGATCTTGAGATTCAATTGGGTTTTATAAATCACACCAATGCCTCCATGGAAGTCAGTACCTCCACAGGGAATGTTGATGAAAGAATAACCCGGAGGTGAACATTCGCCAGTAATAACATTGTCATCATGATATAGCCAGGTTTCAGTTAGGAATATAACATCAATATCTCTTTCCATAATGTAGTCACATAGAATGACCGACTTATTTCTGATTGAATGGGCATTCCATGCGCAAACACTCAAATTTGTGTCATTGAAGTTTGAAACACATTTGACTGTGAGGAGATTGTTATGATTTGGGCCCGTGGTGCACTTAGGACCACGTTGCATATGCGCTCTTGGACGGCTGAGGACAGTTATGGGATGCACAGTGGCAGTTCCACTGTGACGTTTTTGCTTTCGAGTACCAGCTCTGCATCCTCGATGGGTCCTTGCAAGAATGTTCAGTGATTTTATTGAACGCCAGACATCAATGGAAAGACGTGTATCTGGGTTGTAATATCGAGTTCATCCTTCGAATAGAGTAACTCCGGAATAGGGTCACCGTTTCCTGTTGACCTTGTGATAATGTTATGGTGGTTGCAAGGGTGGGTATCTCTCGGGCAAGGACTGGGATTGGGGTTGATATCACCCGATCTAAGCAGTTGAATTGGAAAGGTGGCAGTTGAGTTGTTGTAGAAGGGTACCCTTGTACCCAGAAACTTACAGCAACTGGGCCGTTTCCCACAGGTATGGGGAGTTAAATCATCCAAACTGCAGGTTGGTCTAGCTTGCAGGGTGAAGCATGGACTAAGCATGAGAAAGGACAACACAAGGCACCAAGCAGGTCCCATTGTCCAGATACTATGTTGGTGAGTTCGAGAGATAATGGATCAATTGTTCACCTGGTGATCAAAAAGTGGGGTCCAATTGTGCTCCGCCGCTGATCTGACAGCTTGACTGGGCATGCACAAACCAACAAAATGTCTACATGTACATTGGTTCACTTGTTTGGAGAGCATGCAGATACGAGAAAAGTTACCTCAAAAACCTCCAAATCATGGGAGAGTGCAGTTCCAAGACAGGGATCAGAGCAATCAGAAGTTGAAGACAGTGTATCCTATGCTGAAACTAGCACGATCGGAGATACTTAAGCCCCAAGATTTGCAAAAATGGTGGAGCTATTTGTAGAGCGAGATAGCATGCTAGGCGCACATTAACAAGTTGTGAGAGTAATTAGAGCTCAAAATAGAGGATGAAATAAATCAGATTTCATAGGTCGCAAAAATATTATGACAACAAACTTTCAGAGTTTACCGGACAAAATTGGGTCAGAGAAAATCAGATTCCTGGTATCCAATTCTGTTCAAGCCCAATCTCACTTTTATGAGTGAGTGCTTCTATTAAAATACGACCGCATTGTCACACTACGGGGTAAAGATAAGATTTGTCTTCCATATAATCAGCAATGTAGACCTACATGCAAATTAACAAAATCCTCGATCGGCGGACAAAATGGGTCTGACATAATCGGCAGTCGGACATTATGGGTCGGACATTATCGGCCGTCGGACACAATGGGTCGGACATAATCGGCCGTCGGACACAATGAGTCGGACATAATCGGCCGTCGGACATAATCGGCCGTCGGACACAATGGGTCGGACATAATCACCGTCGGACATAATGGGTCGGACATTATCGGCCGTCGGACACAATGGGTCGGACATAATCGGACGTCGGACGCAATAGGTCGGACATAATCGCTCGTCGGACATAATGGTTCGGACATAATCGGCCGTCGCTCGTCAAAATCTGTTGTCGGCTGTAATTGACCAAACGGACATAATGGTCATGAACATACGTAATTATCGAATTCAATACGACAGCAATTGCACTTCGGGCACACTGACTATGTCAGATATCCACAATACATGCGTTTTAGGTGGCCGAGTCGCTCGGCTGGATGGCATACGGGGCGGTCTATTTGCCTGTCGCTCATGAAGTATTCATTATAACTGCACAGCTAGTTGCTGTCAACTCTAGTGAATATTTAAACCAAATTTGAATGAAATTTACAAAAAAAAATTTACGTACTTTTCAATATTCATAAACCATTAATCAATCGGAAGTTGATCGACAGTATAATCGACCGATAACCCATTTTAGCTTGTGTATGCGCCGGGTGCGCGCACGCGTGAACCTCGCCGCGCGCGTTCAGCTAGCTCTTCATGCGCGATACTGCATGCTGATTGGCTAATCGTCATTTATTTTACTGCGTATGCATGCTGCTAAATTAGGTCACCGCGTATTTGCTAAATGTGTATTCATTACTTCCCAAACCAGTGCACGCTGTAATTGGCTGTATGTAAATGAAATGATGATAACAAACCTAATTAAAGTTTGTCACCTCGCCCATGCGTACTTGTTGTAATGTGATTGTTGCTGTCCTTCCTCAAACTGATTATGCTTGATCTGCCACAAGCCCACATCTGCTTGGAAGCCTTTTTGTGGTGTGCCACAAGCAAACCAAATACGCTTTCTGCAAATAGTTCATCTCCTAAACACAAGAAAGAGTGATTCTTCAATTAACCAGCTGGATGGAGCAATCACTCAATAACACTACATCCCTGCCTCAAATCAAGAAGCAGAAGTGTGTTATTTCATATTTCGGTGTCTATAAACTGATGTAAATGCCAAAAGACCATATCCTGGGGAAAAAAATCGTTTGAAATAGGCACTGTAATTGATTGATGTATTGCAAAAAAGAGAATTAATTTGAGAACGTACATCACAAATTCACACTTGTGATACATTACCTCAATGTATCCGTATGCGATTTTGAGTCATGTCACAAGATATGTCGGCAACATGATTGTAAAATTATGTGGTACGTAATTCAATTCAGAAAAATAGGGCGCCAATTGGCGTCCTCTAGTGCGACTCTGTTTATAACATAATGTAGAATATTAGAATCATAACATTGTTCAAGGTTACCCAGTTTATCAAAGGAAATATTCTTTATACATGTATGTTCAATTTCCGCTGTCACAATAAAACTAAATTAAAGTGTCTCGATTCAAAGAAATTGTTAGTTTGTTGCCTTTTGTCATTTCTGTTGGTTGAAAAATAGTTTTTTTGACTTGGCTTTTGTTGCATCTTCAATATTGGGTTTTTTTATGATAAAGTTAACATGAAGGGCATTAGTTCAGAGAGCACCCTTTTAACCCTAAAAAGTGAAAGATATAAAAAAAAAATGAAGAAAAATGCATTTTTTTGCTACAATTATTACCTTTCTTTCGTTCCAACGGAGAACATGAGGAAGTTTAAAAATAACCTTAATAAATCCAAGTCTCAGAATATTTCCTTCATTTAATGGCAAAAAAAAAAAAACAGAATGATGATTTCCAATTTTACCGAAATATTTCCAATGCTGTTAGTATAAGAGTTTGATACAAGTTTATTCCCCTTCGTGGACCCAAAAGTATAGGCCCAAAACAAGTCTCCGGTTTCTGGTATGGAGCTTTCTCAAAAAGTGATGCGGCGACGCGGCTTTTTTTTTTTTTTTATCTGATTTTTTTGCTTCAAATGTGTGCTGATGACTGCAAATGGTGCCCAACTAAACTTAGTGCAAATATATGGGAGTCCAGAGAGGCCACATAAAGCTTATTCTCGACCATAACCCAATCTAAAAACACGTTAAAATTGTGCAGCAGCAGTATTCCAGTCAAACCAGTGAGTTTGGCGGTTTTGAGACATCATCTTTCATTAAAAAAAACCTTTTTCATTTTGCCGACGCGCATGGCTACGGCGACGCGCGCGCATACCAGAAACCGGAGACTTTTTTTTTGGCCATAGGTTTATTATTTTTTTTAAGAACCATGATTTCTAATCTACTTTCTTTTTTAAAGATCCATAACCAGTCCGTCGTGTGATTAGTGCCTAACCAGAGACTGCAGTAAACAAGTCGTACTTCCATAAAGCGGAACTCTCCGCATTTTAGCGACCCTTTTGTACAAGGGTGTTCTGAAACTTTGATGTACAAAAAAGTGTCACAAAAGAAAGTTCATGGCTGCGGGGAGGGCGTAAATAAACTTGAGGTCAACTATTGACGTACGTTTATTGTTAGCGTTTGGATATGTCTGTGTGTACATACGCTCTGCTCACAAAACGATTTATGCCGATTCCATTCCACATGGTGGAAAGTTTTCCCTGTATTGTGCAAGCAAGAAAATATAGCATGCCTATTATGGATAGTCTGGAAAGTTTGAAATCAATTTGGGGAAGAACTTAGGCCAAGTACCAAAAAAAATATGTTTGGCATCCTGCCTGTTGCCAAAAAAAGGAAGGAGGAGGACCTTTTTTCCCTCCAAATGGCCGCTCGACCGGGCTATTTTTCAAGATGGCCGCCAGCTTTTTTTTTTAAATGGCCACCACTTGAACTTAGGAAATGACATACCAGCTTTATATGGGCTAGATGCAACGGGACACAGAGGCCAAAATGATGTCACTGTTGAAAATTTATCCCTTTTTTCGGTTGAAAAAAAGGGAAGCGGCCTCCAAAAAGGAAGCGGGCGGGGACACTAAACATGTTTTTTTTTTATTAGTGCAAATAGGCTACATAATTATCCAACAACCATAGCGTGTTTAGTTTGCTTTCTTCTGAACTGGGGAGAGTTTGGACGATTCTTGTCCGTGGATTTACTGAAATGGACCCCTTGGATTCCTTCTCCTTATGCAGTTTCATTATTTCAATGATGGTGTTCCAAATCCAAAGTACAGAATCACATCTCATCCACCCATCCCCTTTAAAGACAAAATCGTGAATTTAGATACAAGGCCACCTCCTCCCCAAAATATTCCAATAGGTAATACACAACTGACGACGACTAAAATATCAGTATAGATCCAAATATAACCAAAACTAAAACAATTGTTCGTCCTAGACTTAGGCCTATACAATTACTCTCATGGTTGGAGCAACTTGTTAGTAAAGTTGTGTCGATAAACAACCTCCGACGTAAGGGGCCAACATCGGGTCGATACAAATTAAAATGGCCAAAACTTGGCCCAACATTGATCCAATAATAACATTGTACTATTTGATCGACCAACAGTGGTCAAAGCAAAACTGTCTGTCAGCCAACAGTGGACCAACGTCAACCAACCAACTACGGCCGCACTGCCGAGATAACCCGCATTGGCCAACGTTGGCCAAACTTGATCGTATCTGGGTATCCTAGATGTTTACCACTCAGGCAACCTACCATTTTGTTCCAATGTTCAGAATCTTTACGAGTTCGAAGTTACCCAGTCTCACCCCTGCCAGTGAATAGAAACGACTGCAATCGTGTGACATTGTTAAAGATCAGTGATGCGGGACTTGCAAACTATATGGACATATTTCCGCCACAAACAAGTATTCGATAACAGACTAGTGATAAAGCGGGGAGCGTGAACTAGTCTAAATGGCATTCCCCACTTGGCCACTTTCTCGAGTATTATTTGAGCAATGCTGCACTTAACTTTGGGCTTTTCGTGCGATCAACTCAGACGCGTTGGAATACATCGTCCCTGAAATACTAAACCACTAGTCGACAGGCAGGAGAAATGGCAGGCAACAACAATATCAAGATTAAGGGTGACTGGTATACCCCAGTGGAATTGGAGGACTTTGAAAGCAGAGTATGTATCGGTGATAGGCTGGAGTTCTCTTGCGACCGTCTCGCGGGTGAGTACACGCACTGGGGTATATACGTCGGTGAATACGAACAGATGGAACACGCTGTCATCCACTTCGGTTCGCTTGAGGAAGTGGATGCATTTTTCCAAAGGACAACACCAGGCAGTGAGTTTCCCGACCGTCTAAATCCCAAGATACTTGTTCGAGCTGATACGATTGAGACGATTCTAGATGGTTCTTTCCAAGCGAGGTTCAACAACTCAAGAGACAAAAGAACACCACCTTCGGATCCCAATGCGATCCTTGAAGTGGCAACGAAAATGTACCAAGACAAAACGCCGATTCACTACAGTCTTATCAACTGCGATCACTTCGTGAATCTTTGTCGATACCCAAAGTACCGGAGTGATCAACGCAACAATTTTGGGATTGAGGATGATTGGTTTGTTTCTAAGGATATCGAAGCCAACTTGGAAGAAAGACTAAGCCTCGGTGACAGGCTGGAGTTCAACCGCATCGACGGTGTGTACGCACACTGGGGTATATACGTCGGTCAATACCATGATATGAGACACGCTGTCATCCATTTCGGTATATTCGAAGGAGGGGCGGCATTCTTCAAAAATAAGATATCAGGAAGTCAGTCATCTGCCAGTGAAAATGCCGAGATACGAGCTGATACGATTGGGCAGATTCTCGGAGATGACAGGGTGAGGATCAACAACTCAAGAGACCTAAAAATAGAGCCTTGTGTTCCCGACGACATCATTGCTCGGGCACAGAATATGCAGCGAAACAATCCGCAGGTTAGATACAGCCTTGTCATGTATAACTGCGAGCACTTTGTGAATTTTTGTCGATACGACAGAGCCTGCAGTGATCAAGTTTATGCAGCGGTAAACTCCGCGGCAGGGCCATTGTGTTACTTTGGCTTTGCAAGTTTAGTAGTGCTTGGTAAGTATACCACACAGTCCTAAAAAAATACCCAACCTGTTTAAATTGATCCTGAATCTGTGTTCTATTTTACGTACTGCATACTTTTCAGGATAAACAAAATGGCACATTTTCTGGACCATATTTTTGGTCTGATGGAGCCGGAAAGTATAATTAAGCAGGGGCTTATGAAGACACTGGCGCCCGAAATGGCCTGGGATGATCCATTTTTGTTTGTTTGAATATTTATTTTGTTTTATATATTTTTTTTTGAATTATTTCATGAAGTCGTGGAAAATTATGACCTGAAGAAGAAAACTGGAGATTACACTTTGAGTGCTGGCCGTCTTGAAAGACGATTCCTTAATGTTACTAACATCCGTTTTTCCCCTTTTAACAGCTTGGATCGATGAGCACCATGCCAACAGACCACGCTAAGCAACTACTGCCTATAGACGTGAATCCAGGTAGATTTTTCATCTCACATCTGACCTGAATGCGATGGGCCATTTGATAATCTCCATCAGAATTAGGCAGTGAGAAACTAAGCAAATGCCGATTTTTGAGGGTACGGTATCATTATAGCTTATACCAACAGTCCATATATATGTACTTTTGAAAACTTTTGAAAAATACATTTCACAAGCTTTAAATGCACCGTTTGGATGTGCAGGTTAAGGGACGTATAGACTTATTTCAAGACCGATGTAAAATAAACTCGTCGGGAAGTGCTAATCGTGACAGCTCAATGATTTTTTAGCAAGCTTTTAGGTCAGATCATAAGTCAGAGTTATTTTGAGAGAAAAATGCCATTGACACAGGTTTAAATCTAATTCGATTTTGGATGTAGATATTCATTTTCCAAAGCCTGTTCGTCTTGTTTTGCTTTATACATTTGGTGCTTGATTTTATAATTTGCTTCAATTAAAAAGAAAAAGTAATTGTAACCTGGAAAATGGCATAGTAGGGGGGAACTCGCAAAAACTAAAGATTCAATGGGAATCAACTAACACAACTAAACTAAACTTAGGATCTTTGAAGGGAACGGTCGCGAGGAAATTGAATTAATAAAGACAAGGGACACAAATTCTAGATTTTGAAGAAAAAAAGACAAAAACAATTTATTTACAAGAACTTCAAAAGGAAACCAAAATGACCAAATAGTTATCTAACCAAAACCACGAAAATCAAGACTAAAAGTGAAGACTAAATTCGACCTAACTTAAAACCAAAAACCAACACAGTGTGAATTAATGGACCTTAGAGAATACACTCTGGCAGAAAAGCAATGACTCCAACAGTAGACAAACTTCAAGCAGGATACACCACTCCAGTTAAGAGGAACTTGAACTTATAATTAAAAAAAAACTGTAAACTGTACACTGCTGGTCTGCTGGCTAAAACTAAATGTGGCTTGACCATGTGGCAGCTTTTAATAGGGGGGTCTCGAGCTAAAGTAAACAAACAGGGGGACACACTAGCAACAAAGGGGGGGGTCTTAAGTAAAAAAAATTAATGATATATGTTGCTAAGGGGAGCTACTCCTATACACTAATACTTTACACTGACCATTTATAACCAAAACTTGGGCCTGCCACATAAGCATACAGCTACACAAAATGTCATGTAAGACGTTCGTTTATGTATGATTAGAATTGGCACATGATTTTAATCTGTATCAGACTAGCTGTAATGCCCTATTAAATGTATTTGGGCAATTCCGTAAATTCCAGCTCTTTTTGTACCTCCGACCACATGATTTTACAAGGTCATAAAGTAGTAGTTCTGTTTGGCCTGTAATTGTTTTTTCTTCATTAGATGTCACACATTAGTTATGTATCACATATACACTACCAACAGAAGCTCATTAAACTGTCGGACATGTACGTCAAAATTTACTGAAGTTCCCATTTGCTGTACTGTAAAAAATAGTACCTTGTAAAGTATAATGAAAGTATACTAAAATAACCTTAGTTCAGACCTGGTAAATGAAAAATGTAAATCGCATTGTAGTTTTGATTATTTTGATAAATGGCTATATAACTAGGAATGGTTAATGGTAGTAGATAATGTTTGCAATCGCCCAGAAAAGAAACTGAAAAATGTTATGAAGCATACTACTTGATTGAAACAAAATAATAGGATCAAGTATTCTGAGAATGGCTATTTCCTTGAGATGTTTAGGACTGAACAGCGGCGTGTCCAGCTTTTGATGTCGGGGGGGGGGGGGTGGAATGAAAGTCTGAGTCACCGGCTTTTTCAGTATTTTATGTCGGGGGGGGGGGGGCAAATCAAAAGGCTTAGTGTTATTTTTTTTTGGGGGGGGGGCTTAGTTTTCTTTCTTTGTCGTTCGTTTCACACCTCTCCATACAATTTATAAAAATACTATAACAAAAAATTAATGAAAACAATCGGCCAAGGGGTGCCTGACTAAACTTAGTGCAAATTATTATGGGATACCAGAAAGGCCACATCAAGCTTATTCTCGTTCATAACCCCATCTTAAAACACGTTAAAATTGTGCAGCAGTAGGATTCCAGTCAAACCAGTGAGTTTGGCGGTTTTGAAACATCATCTTTCATTGAAAAAAAAAATTCATTTCGCCGACGCGCATGGCTACGGCGACGCGCGCGCATACCAGAAACCGGAGACTTTTTTGTTTTTGCCTTATCTACTAGTACGCAGAAATATGCTAAATTGAGCGGTTTTTGGCTTAAACATTTTTTTGCATCGCTTTATATTTGTTCATTTTTTATTTGTTTGCTAATGTACAACAGCCACCAATAATTAAATATGTATAAACAATTGCTTGAGTTTTAATCAATTAGTTACAGTTTTCTTAGGTTGTCAGGTGAATGGTATGGTTGTTGTGAAACAGTTAGAAATAGAGATCATTCAAATTATTGGGGAAAATGTGCCTCGTTCTTTCTATTTGTCTATGTGGTTCAACAGTATTAACATAAGAACTGAATATTCTATTGCGACTTTCATTCATGTAAATCTGCGGATCGGATACGAATCACTTCGTGCCAGCAGTGGCGGATATCGGGCCTCGGGGCGGGGGTTTGAAACACCCCTAGCTGTTCAGCCGCTGTCTGATGTCATGATGCTAGTAAAATGGGGCCCAAAATAATAAATGTAATCAAACATCCCAACTTAATTCCTGGATTCCCCATGACTCTCTCTCTCAAGCCTTTATCAGCCCATTCACATCACCCCGGTTTCTGAAAGCAAGATTGCTGCTGACTGCTCCATTTTGCCTTTCACCAACCGAGAAAAATAATTATAACAACGCATCGACGCCTATTGGAATGTTCCATAATATCATACATTGTCTATTTGTTTTGACAGTCATACATGCAAGCATGCACTGAGAAAGACGTCAATCGTCATTTTACTCGTCCCCTTTCAACTACCCCGTTCTAAGACTCTGTTTCTGAGAATCTACAGACCCGTTTCAGGTTATAGCATAATGCATGCTCGTGCAAACACTGATAAAAACATTTTGAAAATAATGAGAAAAGTTCTTTATTATTATTCCACTTTATCAGCGAGATAAAAAAAAATCACCATTCCTGCTGCTACACGCAGCATTCACACTGCTTTTATGTGGCCGTTTGAAGTTATTCTGAACCCCAGGATCTATATTGTTTATGCTGAATATAGCTCACATGAACTTTTGGACCGTAAAGAACGTTTTTCTGCGGGAGGCAGTTTTACCATCTGACATGAATTTTCTCGACTTTCTCAGAAACTTCCAGCCCGGCCTCCGTTTGATAGACACGTTTGATTTCCTCGTCTCGGAAAAACTGAAATACTATTCGACAGGCAGAAGACATGGGGAACTTTTCTGCGTTTGTAGGTAGGCTAATTGACATGTCTGTGCCTAAATAAGGCAACACGTCGTGATCGGCTGGACCGCGGCAGGTATATGCAAACAGCCATCGTGTATGGATTCTAGGTTCGTGGAATACCTGTTCTTGGGACAAAAACAGGGATTTCGAAGAGTAGAATATATCATAGAATTGGAAGAGTATTTATTAAGCAAATGCTTACGGTGAGCTAATGACTTCAGATCCATATTAAATATGCTAAATGTATTTTTGTGCCAAAAAAACCCTAATCTTTACAAATTATAATTGCCTGAGATTATTAAAGTTGCAAATAGACTATAAAAGAGACAGCAAAATCCGTCTTATTATTATTTTTTTTTACAGTTCATGGTTCAGCGGCAATGATAACCAAACAGTCTTACTCCGTCATTCACCTCAAGTACTCAGTACAATTGCTACCACGATTATCATGTTCAAAAGAGTTGGATACTGGATTATTCTCCTTCGCTGACCCAAAATCAAAACGTATTGTAATAAATTATTCTTATTTTTGAAAAAAAGAATCAACAATCTACTCTTTTCCCTATTTAAAGAACCAAAACAGCCGTCATTGTATACACGGAGACTGCGGTAAACAAGTCACACATCCACAAAGCAAGCCTGTTTTACAGGAGCTCGATGCCTTTTAGAGACCCTTGTACACCGGCGGTCTGACACTTTGATTGAAAAAAAAACGAAAAAGAAAGTTCGTGGCCGCATGAAGGGCGTAAAGGGATTTGAGGTCAAGTACGTTTATTGTTAGCATTTTAGTTGTGTCTATGTATGTGTGCTGCGCACAATAACATAGGGCATATGCCGATTGCACAATGATGGAGTATTTCACTTAATGTTTGTACAAGCACGAAAAAACAGCACGCCTTTTATCGACAGCCAAATAAGCCAGGAACGTTGAAATCAGTTCGGGGAGAATTTATGTTTGCATATGTACAGTAATCAAATAACCATAGCGTATTTATTTTTTTGTCAGAAGTAGTGAGTTTTAGGGGGATAGTTTTCCGTGAACTTATACTGCAATTAACCCAAATTCCTTTTCCTTCAGTTTTATTATTTCAATGAGGGTGCTCCAAATCCAACTGACACAATCATCCAACCATCGCCTTGAAAACAAAATCGTGAACTTCAGCTACAAAGTATTAGAAAAGAAAAAAAACAATAGAAATTGGACTATGCCAATGTGCAAGTGAATGAGCTAAATCCGGCCGGCTGCATGGAATAGGTATAGGCCTACTTTAAATTTACACGGAGCTACTGTTCACTAAATTAAACAAAAATGAGGATGAAACTATGACCAAATTTCAGAGATTACTTCCACGTCCATTCGTGTTCAGACGGATCCTCATTTGTTGAACTCGCATTATGACCTAATCCAACACCCACCCATGGGCGTAGCCAGCGGGGGTGGGTGGGTGTGTGTGTGTGGGGGGGGGGGGGGGTTAAGGGGGTATTGATGCCCCCATTTTTTGTGTAAAGACTGTTCTTTTTCCATTAAAGTGTCGTGTTTTCATCAGCGTTTACCCCCCTCCCCCACAAAAATAAACATTTGCGAGTGCCCCCTTTTTAAAGGAGTGCTCTTCTCCCAAACTTTTGCCCCTTTTGCCAATTCCAGCATGACTTGTGTCGCCCTGAAAAGCACCATATATTGTCCGTTAGTTTGCATAATTGTCTGTTTTGAACAGTTCTGAAAAAAATGGTACCAGCCCCCCGTTATCTGCAACGCAGAACTATGCTAAAGTGACAGGCTTTGACTTAAATTTTTAATTAAAGTTATTACTTTATGTGTTCATGATTAGTTGATTGTGTATACACGACAGCCACCAATTAGCAATTGCCTAAGATGAGCTATATTTTAAAAATCAACATAATTTTTTTAGAAACAATTATTGCTTGATTTTAATTCACAACGATATTTTGTTTTGTTGTCAAGTCAATACCATGATTATTGTGAAGGACTAAGAATTTGAGGGTAAAAAAGATTAAAGTGAAAACATGTGTCTATTATTTTCAGTCTGCAGTCGGTATTGACATTGGAACTTGTTATTCTATTGCGACATTCATTCAAGTGCATCTGCTGATCACGTGCGAATCACTCGTCACTACCAATGGCAGATCACAACCGCTGATTAATGTCAAACTAGTAAAATGGGGTCAAATAATTATAATAAATGGAATGCTAAAGTGCCTGAATTAATTGCCGAAAAGCCTAAGGATACAAGGGTGGGGGTGGGGGGGGGGGGGGCAAGCCTCATGACCCAACCCCGCCCACCCCACCCCAGCCTTCACTCGGCACAAACCTTTCACTAACCCCCACCCTACATATGAATTTCCCTTACTCGGTTTCCTGAAGCTAAATCCTACCTGTCTACATTCTTCGCTTAACCGACCAAAGTTTAAAAACTAAAATAATTAAAACGATGTACGCCTATTGATGGTCCATATTGTTTTGACTGCCTACGATTGTTCCATATGTTTTGACAGTCGGTGAAATAGACCAATTAACCTTTTAAAAAGGAACTCCTCCCTTTTAAATAGGAACTCGTCCTTCGTCCCTCGTACATTTCGAAAAAGTCCCATGGATCAGATTGACCCTGAATCAGGGTTTGAGCTGGCCTGACACTTTTCACTTTGTCAAAAATGACACTTTTGTGTGGTCAAATGGCGCTTCCCTGACCAATTTCTGGGGCCATTTGATTCGACAACCATGGCAAAAGTCATATTGACCCGACAAAGTGTCAGACCAAAGAGAACCCATGTTCCGGGTCAAATCGGACCTGGGACTGTCTGTAGTGTACCTTGTGCTTAGGACCCTTTGATTTTGTTTTAGACATCCACGGCCCTGTTTCATGTTACACTAAATGTTGAATCCACGTTGGCATGAGAAAAATGAGCTTCTGGATGAGCCGCCGTTTGATTGAGTATCCCATATCGCTTAGGCAAACAAATTTCCTGCGGCTCCAAATACAATCAGCATTCACGCACCTTTTTGGCCGTTGAAACCCTTTTTGTTCAAAACAATATGTCAGATCTTATACTTGTCACGAACTTACAACTTATTTTTGGGACGTTCTTTTTTGGGGGAATTCCAGTGCTGAATAATGATCTTTGGACTGCCATGTTAATGAATACTATAAGCGACGGCGTAGAAGGTAAACAGAAATGACGACACAGGGAGGTGATGGTGCAATTATGGGCCCAATATCAGTATGTTTGTATTGACAGATCCGTGATATTATTTGGGCAACATTAAATTTCAGCCTTTTGTGTGATCAGACGAATTAGTTTTCCTCGTCTCGTAAATACCAAAACCACAAGTCGTGCAGACAAGAGACATGGCAAGAAAGAACAATTTTGGGATTGTGGGTGACTGGCATTTGCCTTCATTTCCGGATATCTCAGCATTGGAAGACGAGTTATGCCTTGGCGATAGGCTGGAGTTTGACTGTGGCATATACGCACACTGGGGTATATACGTCGGTCGGTACCAGGATATGAGACATGCTGTCATCCACTTCGGTATGTTCGAAAAGCGGGCGGCATTCTCCAAAAAGAAGATATCAGGCAGTGCGTTTGCTGCCGGTCAAAAGCCCGAGATACGAGCTAATACGATTGGGATGATTCTCGGTGGTTCTGGCAAGGTTAGGATCAACAACTCAAGAGACCTTAAAGTGGAGCATTTGGATCCAGACGTCATCATTGAAACAGCTACGACCATGCACCGAGACAAAACACCGATTGATTACAATCTTATCGAGAATAACTGCGAGCACTTCGTGAATCTGTGTCGATATGACAAACCCCACAGTCAGCAAGCTGAAGATTTGGTGATTGGGGCCATGGGTTTGCTCGTCGGGGGAGCCATAGCCGGTGAGTATCTCAAGCTCTAACTTTTGCACACGCGGCAATGGTACAAGCCAAGCCTAGAACAGCTCGGCCCTGGGGTGGATCTTGCTTTGGCTCAGGGGAAGGAGCTAGGTATAGCTTTCAAGAGAGGGAGTATACAGGCATTTGGCACTTTTTTTCCTGCATGATTTGTCTTCTTTTTCCTTTTTACCAAATGGGTGTGGGGGTGGTAATTAGAATGTACAACCCCCGTTTATCCACCCCTATACTTGTGAGGGGAAAGGGGTAGCAGCCATACTTTTGAATGCGTAGAGGGCGGGGTTAGACAGAAGAAGTATTTTCATGCACGCATAATGTTCTGTACACAATGGGCTAGATTCATTTCTTTCTTTTGGCGTTGCCATACCATGTAATCCGACATGATAGCACTACCAAATACTCGTCATAAGTCTATAGTGAAACAATGAAACGGACAAACAAGATGAAATCAGGCGCGCCCTAGCTCCTGGACCAGCAATTCATCAGGCGCGGAGCAAGACAGACAATTAAGGCCAAAACTTTGAATGTTGCTGTTCATGCTATTCAGGTCAGTATAGCGTATCCAGCTTTGGATGTCAGGGGGCAACCGCATCATTCCGCACCGAAATGTAGACATGTTTTTTGTTTGTTTTTTTTCTCCAGACACTTGCCGTCCGTAAAATAAAAAAAGGTACCCTTCTTCCTCAATGAGGGGTGCTCTTCAAAACTGACCATCATTTTGCATACTGCAAATTATATACCCATTGTAATGGTTTTTGAGTGGGTTATCTTTTTTTTGGATTGACATCGGAACTCTCTTACCATTAATTGGAATAATGCCGAAAAAAATTGCGGAAGAAATCCACCAGGGCGTGGCAAAGTGCCCCCCCCCCCCGGTACGCCACTGATTGAGGTCTAAATTCATTTTCAATTTAAATAACCAATTGCTCGATTTATAATCATAGCTACGATTTTGGGAAGGCCAAAAAGGCACGAATGTCCACAATGAAGGGTAAAGCTTTTAATATATTTTTTTAGCCATCCGTTTTGATTTTTTTTTTTATTTACAGGTTTCATCATCAGGATGATAAGTCCCAGCACTCAACGCAGATAATCCTCTGTCTTTTCAACTTATTCTCATGGAATACTACCGTAATTGAGCTGGTATAGAATGCCACGGAGAGTGATCCACCAAATTATTAACGAACAGAGGCACTATTTATGTATAATATAGGATGGTGTGGTAAGGATGACAACAAAACCTAGTGGTAAATGAAGAGTATTGGAAATGGAGCTTATAATAAAAGGCTAATATAAACCAGAAAAGAACTCGCAATTTCAGTGCTAAATATCAATTTTGAATAGACAATATTTTACAGTTCAAAGCCATTTTTAAAAATGAGGAAAAGAATCACATTAAAAAACAGAAATACATTTTAACTAGAGCGAAAATGCACATTAAAACATTCCTGTGTAAGAATGTAAGCCTTTGTGTAAAACGAAAATCACGTTCACAACTACGTCAATGTGTTATTATAGCTTTGATTTTGCAATCTGTATGGATATATGCTTACTGCTGAATTATATAAATTAGATAAATGTTGTAAATAATGACCTTTTGCCCACAATTTCAGGTAGGCACCTGGTATAGTTAAACGCAAGAGAAATTGCATTGTAAACGTAGGCAAGATTTACCACGAACATTTTAAAAATTCTAACCTATTTCTTTCTCTTCCCATAATACCCGAGAGCTACAATGAGCAAACGCTTGCGATAAGTTAATTCATGACTTCAGATCCATATTAAATTTGGAGTGCAAAAACCCAAATTTTTGCAAATTTTGATTGCCTGAGTTTTCAAAAGTTGCAAAAATGCGACGAATGTACGTTTAATATTTGTTTTTATATAGTTTATGGTTCAGCTGAAATGATATCCGTACAGTCTTGTTACATTTATTGAAAGTACTCGGTGCAATAGTAACAACACTTATCAGGTTCCAATGACTTTGCCGGATTCTTCCCCGAAGCAGACCTTAACTTAAATGTCATCTTAATATTTGTTTATTTGAAGAGACTCAGCAATCTACGGTCGTTCCTTTTTAACAAAACAAAATTAACCCAAAACACATACGAGTTCGTCATGTGATAAGTGAAAACGCGGAGACTGCAGTAAACAAGTCATACTTCCTTAAAAAGCAAACGTGTTGAATAGGAACTCGATGCCTTTTAAAGACCCGTGTACACCAGCTCACAAAAACGTTCATGGCTGCATGAATCACGAATGGCGTATAAATGAACTTGAGGTTGAGTTCATTTATTTTTAGCATTTCAATTGTGTCCGTGTGCGTGTGGTGCGCACAATAGAGCCTCTGCCAATTGCAAATGGTGGGGAATTCAATATGATGTTTGTCCAAGCAAGAAAAAAAAGAAAAAAGTTTGACATCAGTGCTGGGAGACTTAATGTATGCAAATTTACAGCAATCAAATAACCAGTCGTGTTTATTTTGTTTTCTTCAGAACTGAGGAGAGTTAGGACTATTCTTTTCTATCGGCTGGAAATTGACCTGAGGTCCTTTTCCTTTAGTTCTGTTATTTCAATGAGGGTGTTCCATTATTTCTATGAGGGCGTTCCCAATCCAACTGACGCAATCATTCATCAAGTCGTCCCCTTGAAAGCAATATTGTGAACTTCTGCTACAAGTTCCCCGTTCCTTGAACAAATCTTTTGATATATTATACATCATGCAGAGAACCGATCAAATTGTCCCGGTGCTCAAAATTACGTATATTTTACGAGTTCGCAGTTACCCAGCCTCACCCCTACCAGTGAATAAAACAGACCACAATGTGAATAGTGAAATGTCAGTGATGCGGAACATGGACGGATTCCCGCCACAAACAAGTATTCCATATAGCAAGCAACAATGCAGGGGCACCAGTCTAATGGGAATGTCCATTTTCTCCAGTATATTGAGCAATGTTACACTCGACATTGGGCGTTTCCTGTGATCATACACGACTTTGATTTCCTCGCGTAGCAGATACTGAATCACCATGCGACAGGCAGAAGACATGGCAAGCAACAACAATTTTAGGAATGAAATTGAAATACCTGTACAGTATACCTCTGAGACTATCAACGAATTGGAAAGTAAACTATGCCTCGGTGATGGGCTAGTGTTCAGCCTCATTCGCGGCATTGAAGTTGCGCGACGTTGGCGTAGAGGTATATACGTCGGTCGATACAAAGATATGAGACACGCTGTTATTCATGTCCCTATGCACGTATCTCAAAAGCGCGACATACGAGCTAATGAGATTAGTCTGATCATGGAGGAAGGAAATCTTGTCGGCAATTCTTGCTGGGTGATGATCAACGAGTCTAGATACCGTGACAAATCGCCTTTGCATCCTGACGTCATCCTTAAAGTAGCAAAGATAATGCACCGAGGTAAAGCGCCGATGGTTGACAAACTTCTCAACAGCGACCTCGAGCAGCACTTTGTGGATCTTTGTCGATACGACATAGACTGGAGTAGCCAAGTTTTTGCAGCATACAATTATGGGATTAAAGGCGAATGGTATACCTCTGAGAATATCGCAGATTTGGAAGACGAGGTATGCCCCGGCGATAGGCTGGAGTTCTCACGTAAAGGGTGAGTTAACAAAAACAAAACCCAAAGGTTAGGATCATTGTTTTAATGAAGTTCTGCATGTAGCACTTTCAGGGATAATTCTAGGATATTAAAGCCGAATTCAATTCATAAGCTTTCTTTTAGTACAAGAATTGTTCAAATCGCTTGTGTACCTTTTAAGTTACAGAATTTTAAACACAACCACCGTTTTAAAGTTCTGTCCACGGATCAGAAGAAGGTAAGCATTATTTCAGCAAAACGAAAACAAATCACAAAGGGATGTGTGTGAATTGTTTTCGTTTTGCTGAAAGAACGCACACCATTTTTGTGATCGGTGGACAAAACTTGAAAACGGTGGTTATGTTTAAAATTCTGTAACTTAAAACGTACAAGACTGATTTGAATAATGTTTGTACTAAAAGAAAGCTGATGAATTGGGCTTTGATATTCTAGATTTTGAATGTGATACACGCACAACTTCACTTAAACAATATTTCGCTTTTTTTTTTTTACTTACCCTATATTCTGTCATTCATTTATAGATATGCTCACTGGGGCATATACGTCGGTCGATACTCAGACATGCCAGACATGCCAGACATGCAACACGCTGTCATCCATTTCGGTATGTTAGAAGGAGGGAAGGCATACTCCAGAAAGAAGATATCATGCATTACGTTCTGTGCCAGTCAAAGGCCCAAAATACTAGCTGGTACGATTGAGAAGATTCTCGGCGGTTCTTGCTGGGTGAGGATCAACAACTCAAGAGACAAGGACGTACCGCCTTTGAATTTGAATCCCCACGAAATCGTTGAAAGTGCGAAGAACATGTACGAAACCAAGACGCCGATTAATTACAACCTCTTCAGCAGAAATTGCGAGCACTTTGTGAATCGCTGTCGATACGATGATCCCCAAAGTGAGCAGGCTGATGCAATGTGCTTTTGTGCGTTGTCAATAGTAAGAATCGCAGTAGGTAAGAACATAAAGCTACAGCTTAAGCCCCTGTCACACTTTTGCGTATCCCAATTCCTTATGAGTTCCTTATCAACAATTTTCAATACGCAGCCGTACGATCAAAAACGTCGAATTTTGTTGATTACTTTGACTTATGTGCGACGCACATCTAGCGATAAAGTAACGAATTCAGCGCATCCACTGCGTATGAGATGCGTATGAGTTGCGTATGCAGTGCGCAAGTTCGCCATCTGTGCGTTTCTCATAAGTTACGAATAAGTACAATGCGCTGCCCGCTCGCAGGACGAGCGGTACTAATTCGTGCAATATGTCGGCATTCGATATGAGTTCGTTCAGCGTGCGTTGTATCTGCGCTGCAAGTACGCTATGTATACCCCCAATATAGGAGGTCAGCGTATTACCGCGTATGAACGGCTTATCCCCATAGATATAGAACTTAAAAACTTAAAATTCTATATCTATGCTTATCCCCCATGAACACATAGCGTACTCGTACCGCGCTCAACCGATGCGGGACCAATGCGCTGCGTATTTATAACTTATGACCTGCGTAACAGCGTACGCAGCGTAGTTTTGTGCATGCCCAAAATTATCCAGCGTACTGGGCCGTACCATGCGTATGCCTGCGTACATAAAACTTACACAAAACGATAGAGATGCATATGAGGTGCGTATTGTGCTCACGACTGCGTATGACAAAAATGTCAATGCGCAACTCATAAGGAATTAGGATACGCAGAAGTGTGACAGGGCCCTTACCGACAAACGTTTATACGTACATTAGTTGAAAACAGGACAAGTAAAAGCACGCCTGTAGAAAAGCTCGGCCCAAAGCGCTCCAAATAATGTCTGTCAATTAATTATGAATGGCTACTGTTATTAGGGGCGAATAGAAGCACGGCTCGACTGTATATTCATTAAAACAAGGGGCAGTCAGTGGGTAGTCAATGAACCAGTGAGATAGACCAAAGATGAACATAATAGACTCGCCTTCTATGACAAGCAAAATATCACAGGGGTCAAAACTTGTTCGGGGTACTAGGATCAGTTCGGAAGTTTACAAAGTGAGTCAGAATGATCTGGACTCAAGTTCACATTTTTCGTGGTAAATAGAGTATTTTGAGAAAAAAAGAGTGTTTCATATGCATGGTTATTAGCTTGTCTTCCACACAGGAATTTTGGATTTTTCAAATTAGTGGCTGTGTTGAGGAGTTATGCCATTTCCGTTGAAGTGGCTCATTTTTTTCAGGCTGCACACGGAATTGGTTTTGCCTTTTTGTTAATGTGTCAATAACTTCAAGTGAGTCAGTCACCATGACTAGGTTTTTATTTGTTATAACACTGCTTCACATCGGAACGCGATTTCAATATATTTGTTGAACCATGGAACCGTGGTCAGAGTGTTTTTTTTTATTTTAGCGTGTGAGCTTTGCTAGCGCTTTTCTTCAAAATGGTACAGTGGATATAGATGTTCGTTCTCACGAAGGGCCTGACATCTTTAGTAATTACCTTTGGCTTATTAACTATTGTGTTAATTCCAATTATTGTTTCAAATGAAAGTTTTCCTATCAACGAATTATGTAAAGGTTTCCTTACTGCTGTCGTTGCAAAGCAGTACCTTTTGCAGTTTTAAAATAGGAGAAACTTCAATTTCGGTTATCTCGAAAACGTTTTTTCTTCAAAATCCACATGCCCGTCCTTTCGTGAAAACGGTGACGAATATATGAAACTTTCACCAAACATGTCCAAAATACCAGCCGACAGCATATCTCATTTGTATTGTTTTAATAATTGCTACATATTAAAATTTTCTCTTCAATTTGGGTACAGATCATACTGACTCAGCCTGTAGATAAGCATAAAGATCCGCAATAAACTGTGAAACGCTTGATCAATGTTCTACCAATCCATGTATACTCTCTTTTTTTTTAAATTTACAGCCATCATCATTGCGATAATATTGACACTGTCCGACAATCCTGTCAATTCAACCATTTGTCCTTGCATACTACAGATGAGCAGCTTTTGTACAGAGTCCAACACTACTACACTACTAACTTGAAAAATGGTTTTACAGAAATGGAAGGGTGTACGTCTCAAAGATCAGAACAAAACCTTAAAGGACCGCATTAGAAACAAAAGAACAACTCGTCATTTTAGTGCTGAAAGGTCTCAATCTTATTGTCCATTCAGATCAAGTTTGTAAATTGTGTATATTTTTTTAGTAAAAAGAAAATCGAAACAAAAATAATTTTCTTTTTTAAATTTAAATCAGATTTTTTTCATTGAATCAGATTGTTTGATTATTTTTTTTTTCATTTTCAAAATATTGATTTGTCTCAAAATTTGTCAAAATCTTCCCAAGCACCCTTTTACTCACCAACAAGTAGTTTTCAGGTTCCGATAACACCCATCATTCACAAAACTCAATAAACATTGAAGGATGCCTTTGGGGAAAAAAATAATTAGTGATTTAAAAAAAAAATCACTTGATTTCAGTCACTTTTATGCTGAAGAAAATGTTATTTAAGTAAGGGTGCATGTGTTAGTAGAATCACTAAAATAAACTTTTTCAAAAAATAAATAAATAAAGTATATAACCAAATATGGGAATAAATATATAACGCAGCGGGGATTAACAATTTATGTAAACTAGGTATATTTAGGGTCAAAATTAATGATGGCATCCACCCACATCTTGTTTATATGGTTCAAAGAACTGATCTTGCATGGATGCCAGCTATTGATGACGAGCTCATTTCATGTAGCTGCTAAGTAGAAATTACTAAAAGAAAAATCAGCTGAGACCCCAAGCGAAGCATTAAATATCACATACCATTCAGCTGCTAACTAATTATAAAATGAAAATACAATTATTGATGTAGCAATCTACGATGCAGCAAAAAAAAGTCCGTTGCTTGTTAAACTGATAAACAATTGTACTCTACTAAAAATGTTGTGTAAACATTACCTTTACTATATAGAATGTATGTGCACGATATTTTCTATAAAAGTCTTAATAGGTTTTCTCGGCTATTTTAACACTTGTATCACACAAATGCCCTATATCGATCCTTCAATTTCGTCCCCGGTCATAGCCAAGCTCAGTTTTCAATTTGAATTTCAAAAAGCCACCACAAGATTTCATTTAAGTTTCAGTATAATTCAAATTGTTAGCTTTCCGATTCGTCAAAAATCTTTGAAATTCGTCTCGTGAAGCAATCGGCGTTGAATTGAAAAGGCAAATTCGTTTTTTTGTCATTCGTTTTAATGTTCTTGTCGTTACATTTCGTCTCTGGTGACTTAAAACGTTACGATTAAAAATGTGCCCAATCTTTGGACTTGTTTGCGCATTAATTAAATTTTAATTTTTAACAAATATTTCCTTGTAAATGAAAGTATAGCTGTAAGTTTTGAGTTTTCTTGGACAATTATTATTAAAATCAGAAATTTAACTTTCACAATATGCTCTTTGCTTAGCTGATGGAAATTATGCGTTAAGATCAAACACCTTCGTAATGTTGCTCTTTGATATATGTATATGAATTAAACAACAGGAATAAGGTATGTCTATCAAAGAACAACATTAAGAAGGTCTTTGAACTTAATGCTTAATGTCCATGTCATAAGTGCATATTGTGAAATGCCAATTCCTGACTCTAATGTTCATTGTGAAACACAGAAATAAAAATTCATACCTTAGGCCAAAAAAAAAAAAGTCTCCGGTTCTGGTATGGAGCTTGCCGCAAAAGTGGTGCGGCGACGCGGCTTTTTTTTTTTTTTTACCTGTTTTTTTTTTTTTTTGGCTTCAAATGTCGGCTGATGACGGCAAATGGTGCCCGACTAAACTTAGTGCAAATATATGGGAGTCCAAAGAGGCCACATAAAGCTTATTTTCGATCATAACCCCATCTAAAAACACGTTAAAATTGTGCAGCAGCAAAATTCCAGTCGAACCAGTGAGTTTGGCGGTTTTGAGACATCATCTTGTATTGAAAAAAAAACCTTTTTCATTTTGCCGACGCGCATGGCTACGGCGACGCGCGCGCATACCAGAAACCGGAGACTTTTTTTTTTTGGCCTTACAGCTAACTACTTTTATTTATACATATCAGGAAATGTATGTTGAATTATCATTGTTTAACGCATAATTCTTCAAATAAGTCTAAAGATTGGGCGCATTTTCTTATCGCATTAAGTCACCAGGGACGAAATGTAATGACAACAACATGAAAAAGAAAAAGAAACGAATTGGTTTGTTTTTTCAATTCAACGCCGATTGCTTCACCACACGTATTTCAAAGATTTTTGACGAATCGGAAAGCTAACAATTTGAATTATACTGCACCTTAAATGAAATCTAGTGGTGGCTTTTTGAAATTCAAATTGAGAAGTGAGCTTGGCGATGATCGGGGACGAAATTTAAATTTTATATAGGGAATTCGTGTTAAAGTGTTAAAATATCCGGCAAAACCTATATAGTATGGTTAAATACTTGAGTTTGCAAATTAATTAAAATCAACTTAACAATCATGTTATTTTACTGCAAATCTTGGTGGGTGTTGATTTTTCCATAGAACTATTGGAATGTGCTTTGTGTCCTTTGTGCTTAAAGTTTCAGTTCTAATACATTGTATTTCAATGAGGATGAAAATGTCATCTGATACGCATAACTATGCTTCAGCGTCATGCTGTAGAATTATAAAAATCTGTTGTTTATTTTGTTCATGTATTTACTATTGATTTTCATTTATACTAGTTAATTGCTACTACCAGCAATGAGCAAATGCACATGATGAGCTGATGACTTCAGACCCATCGTAAATATTTGTCCGAAAGGAAATCTCTAATATAATTGCTTCAATTTATTAAAACAAAAATGTAGAAAAAATAATCAAAAATCCTCGGATGGTTTAAAATGGTTTGTACAACGAGTCTATTGGGAGTACAATTTGAATCCCTCTGTAAGCGTTTAATTAACTGACACTGTGGATACGTTTTATAATTATAAGGCATCAGCTGAATTCTTTTAATAAATGTAAAACAATGCCATGGGGTTAATTTTAGGGCATTAGAAATAATGCAACTAATTTACTCATGAATTAATTAACTTAGTAGTAAAAATAAATTAAAGCATACAAAAACAGCGTGATTTCCTCTTTGTTTTATTTCTTCTGACTACCACAGAATAGAATCTATAGCCCCTAGCAGACGGCGGCTAGAGGCAACGGCGTCGCCAGGATTTTTTTCTAGAGGGGGCCAAACATATTTTTCCCAAAAAATTCCTGTATTTCTCAACATATTTTCGATTTCTCAGTATTAGAGGGGGCAGGGACATTTTGCCCCCCCCCCCCCAACTCATTAAAATTACACCACTATATGACTTCGGGCCTCTTTCTTTCTTTTTTTCTCTCTTTTTTAATTTTTTTTTTTTTTTTTTTTTTTTTTGCTTTTCCAGGGGAGCAAGCGCCCCCCTTGCCCCCCCCCCCTCACGACGCCAATGGCTAGAGGTAACGCGTATCTGATCTGGTTTGCGCCCAGACTGCACTATTTCTTAGTTTTGGGGTCATGTTCCAAACGAATGTGTACAAATACATTCGCCACCTCAGCTCAGTGTTCACCTTACGTTCTAATTCAAACAAATGTCAGTCTCAGAACATGGACACCCCTTGCAAATAAAAGTTGCAAATGTACAGTTTACAAACTCATGGAGCATGGACACGAGACCATGATGCGGTTAGGTAGCGACAGCAAAAAAAAAAAGAAATCAGGAAATATGTACCCTGCTGACCGAGAGCAGGGCTAAGTTTAAAGATAAACTGAACGAGTTTTTGCGTCCCCTTATTTTCACAATACGGGCGATTCCCAATAGTGCGCCTCCAAGAGTTTGCAACGCGTTGGCCAATCACAATGCGCAAAATCTGTCGACCCAACGCCCGTTTGGAAAAGGTCGACTGATTTCGCGCATTGTGATTGGCCAACGCGCTGCAAACTCTTGGAGGCGCACTATTTGGAATCGCCCGTATTCGAAGTTCAGCGGTAATATTCGAACATTCGCTGGGTATAATTGGTATAATTATCAAGATCAAAAGAGTTTGATACTGATTGTTTTCCCTCGGAGATCTAAAAACTTAATTAATTTTTTATATATGAAATTTTGATAAATATTTTTTTTTTTAGCACTCTGCTGTCTATCATTTTCAAAGAACCATAACAGTCCATCATGCGAATACAAATGATTTTAGCAAAACCGCAGCAAAGAAGTCATACTTCCAAAAAACAAACCTGTTTTTTTAAGGAACTAACCGTCTTTCAGAGACCCTTGTACACCGGGGCTCTGTCTGACACTCGGATTTAACACAAAAGAGTATCACAAAAGCAAGTTCAGGGCATGAATGAACGTGGGGTCACGGACGTTTATTTTTAGCATTTGTTTGTATTGTGCCTGTGTACATTATGCTGCGAACGACAGGGTCTATGCCGATTGCAAATTCCACACGATATTGTGCAAGCAAGAGAAAGAAGTGCGATTGCACAATAAGCTCTGGCCGTCTTGCATGAAAGTCTTGTATGAAATGATGCAATACTCACTTGGTCGTGATTGTGAATTGACAGCCCCTGTCCTAATTGTTTTATGGGGACAAATGAGAAAACAAAATCCCCCAAAACCATCAATTACTAGTTTAACCCTTGACTACACGCAGACGCCTCGATCCATATGATCGGACACAAAAACAATTGCCCAAAAAATAAATCCCTACCTACCTACCCTATTTTCGAATGGGTGCATACCTATGTTCCCGAATACCGATGTTCCCCGAAATCTAATACCCTATAACCCTAATCCTCGCCCAAACCCTAGTCCTAACCCTATCCTAAGAATTTCGGGGAACATCGGTAGTGGTGAATATCCGTATTGGGAAAATCGTGTAGATCCCTTTTTCAATGCCATGTAATCGGAAGCAGAACTATTTTTGGCATCACCTCTTATAAGCCATGGAGACTCGTAGACCTGACACAGGGCCAGAGGCAGGGGTGATGTGTAGTCACAGGTGCGTAGAAGCCCCTAAGTTTCCAGTGCATTACATATCACGTGACTTTTACATTGACCACGTTTACTAAGTGAGTTTTAGAAGCTCGAGTTGCCAGAGCTTAACAATTGAACGCCTTTTGTTCATACTAGCCAGGACAGTTTGAAATCAGTATGGCTGAGACTTTCTGATGTATATGCAAAGTGACAGTAACAAAAAAAATAACCAGTTTTGTTAATTTGGTTTTCTCCAAAACTATAGGGTTGTTGAAGAACGAGTTTAATACTGATTGTTTTCCTTCGGAGATCTAAAAACTTAATTAATTTTTTATAAATTAAATTTTGATAAATATATATTTTTTTAAAGAATCAGCACTCTGCTGACTATCATTTTCAAAGAACCATAATAGTCCATCATACGAGTACAAATGATTTTAGCAAAACTGCAGCAAACAAGTCATACTTCCATAAAACAAACCGGTTTTTAAGGAACTAGCCACCTTTCAGAGACCCTTGTACACCGGGGCTCTGTCTGACACTCGGATTTAACACAAAAGAGTATCACAAATGCAAGTTCAGGGCATGAATGAACGTGGGGTCACAGACGTTTATTTTTAGCATTTGGTTGTATTGTGCCTGTCTACATTATGCTGCACACGACAGGGTCTATACCGATTAGAAATTCCACACGATATTGTGCAAGCAAAAAAAAAAAAAAAACAAGTGCGAGTGCACAAAAAGCTCTGGCCGTCTTGCATGAAAGTCTTGTATGAAATGATTCAGTTACTCGCTTGGTCGTGATTGTGAATTGACAGCCCCTACTCAATTGTTTTATGGGAAAAAATGAGGAAACAGAAACACCACAAATCATCAATTACTACCCTTTACCCTTGACTACACGCAGACGCCTCCATATGATCGGTCACAAAAACAACTGCCAAAAAATAAAAATCCCTACCTACCTACTCTATTTTCGAGCATACCCATGTTCCCCAATACCGATGTTCCCCAATACTGATGTTCCCCAAAATCACATATAGCCCATATATAACCCTAACCCTCGCCCAAACTCTAACCCTAACCCTAATCATAAGGATTTCGGGGAAAATCGGTAGTGGGGAACATCAGGATTGGGAAACATCGTGTAGATCCCTTTTCGAATGCCATGTAATCGAGAGCAGATCTTTTTTTGGCCTCTCCTCCTACAAGCCATGGAGACTCGTAGACCTGACACAGGGCCAGAGGCAGGGGTGATGTATAGACACATGTGTGTAGAAGCCCCTAAGTTTCTAGTGCATTACATCCCACGTGACTTTTACATTTACCACATTTACTAAAGTGACTTGTAGAAGCTCAAGTTGCCAGAGCTTAACAATTGAACGCCTTTTGTTCATAGTAGCCAGGACAGTTTGAAATCAGTATGGCTGAGACTTTCTGATGTGTATGCATAGTGACAGTAACAAAAAAATAATCAGTCTTGTTAATTTGGTTTTCTTCAAAACTATAGGTTTTTTGGGGGGAGGGCCGAATCTTTTCTGTGGACTTACTGAAATAGACCCCTTGAGGAAAACGAAGCAACATCATGAACTTCAGCTGCAAGGCCCCCTTTAAGAATCCTAGATATATTCTGCTCAGGGACCCGACCAAATTTCCCCAGGGGTTTAGAATGATATATACATGACTGTATATATTCATGGGATGATTGTAAGATCCGTTACGCCGAACATGAACACACAAGTACTCCATAACAAGCGACAATGCGGAGAACGGGAACCCGTATAATGGGATTTCCCACTTTCTCGAGTATTTGAAGAGCAACGCTGAACTCAACCTTGGGCCTTTCGGAAGTTTCAGGTCACAGACGCGTTAGATTTCCTCGTCTCGGAAACACTGAATCACCATTCGACAGGCAGAAGACATGGCAAACAACAACAACAATTATGGGATTGTAAGTGGCTAGAATATCAATACAGAGAGTAGGCCTACCTCTACCAATACCAAATACTTGGAGGACGAAGTATCTCTCGGCGATAGGCTGGAGTTCGAGCGCGGCAAGTACGCACACTAGGGTAGATACGTCGGTGAACACGAAGTGATGGAAGACGCTGTCATCCACTTCGGTCAATTTGAAGGAGGGCGGCATTCTCCAAAATGAAGACCTCGGGTAGTGCGTTCTCTGCCAGCCAAAAGCTTGAGATACTAGCCGACACGATTGGTGAGATTCTCGGCACTTCTGGAACGGTGAGGATCAACAACTCAAGAGACCATGACAGACAACCTCTCAGTCCCCACGCCATCAGTGAAAAGGCCAAGAAAATGTACCGAGACAAAGCCCCGATTGATTACAACCTTCTTGGCAGCAACTGCGAGCACTACATGAATCTTTCTCGATGCGATTATCCCACCAGTGCGCAGATTACTGCAGCGGGAATGGCAGTGCTGAAGTATATCCTTGCAATCGGAGTATAGTCATAGTTAAGTACCAAAAGTTAGCTAATTGACACACGTGCAAGGGTACATTAATTGCAACAAGACAAAAAGACCTAGAAAAGCCCAGCTTTTTTTTTGTAGCCGGGGGGGGGGGGTAGATCCCCTACATCCCCCGTAGAGCAACCACTGGATATTAATAATTTGTACTCTTGAGGTTAAGGGGGTAGCAGGCATGTCTTCAACTATAAAAAGGGGGCAGGGTTGGACCTCATAAACAAACCCCCATCATTCCCACTATAGATCCGCAGCAGCTATAGGCTGGAAGTCCTTCATGCATCTGTTCTACACAAGGGATAAGTTATTATTTCATTCATTGACGTCACGGAGTAATAATCGTATAAGATAGCCAGCCCGGCTTTCTACGTTGGCCTATAACCAGTCCACACTCTAACAACTCTTGGGTCAGATTAACCCGGAATCTGAATCCACTTTTTCTCACTCCTTTCAGGGTCAAAAATTGCATTTTCTAGGTCATTTTGACAAAGAAAGGGATCATATTTGACCCGGAAAAGGACTAACACTAAATTCGCAGTCAGTTTTCAACAACTAGGAAAACCAGTCAGTATTTTGATAGTTGCTTTTATAGTGTATAGCTATAACCAGTCTACACTCATATGAGATTTAAAGGTTTGCATGCATGGTGAAGGGTATAATAATAAGGTCAGTTGTTGCCGTAGCACCATGTGGCAAATTCTCTTCTGTGAGTATGTGTGGTTCTGAAAAGAACCGGAGGGCACTCAATGTTTCGGACAGTATACTCTGCTCGTCGTCAGGAGACTGATCGTCGTCAGTCTCCGTCGTCAGTCTCCTGACGACAGGCAGAGTATAGCCTACTGTCCGAAACGAGTACCCTCCTGTTCTTTTCACAAAAGAGATTTTGCCACATGGTACCGCAACAACTTGCCGCATCGGTCTACACTCTAACAACTCCTGGGTCACATTGACCTGGAATCTGAATCCAAAATGTGCTCAGTCCTTTTCCGGGTCACTAATGATCCCTTCGGGTCTAAAATGGCATTTGTTTTGGTAGGCCATTTTGACCCATAAAGTAGCATCTTTTAATTTGAATTCCAATCCAGGAGTTTTTAGAGTGTAATAGTGAGTCAGGCAGTAAGTCAGTGACGTAGGTGCAAAGATGGCAATATCCGCTTCCTTCACAAGTACTCCCTCACCGGCAAAGAAAGTACAGTTGGGGGTGACCAAACGAAGCCATCTTGCCTGACTGCAATATTTTGCCGCAAAGCGCGGCCACTGCGTGTACATAGTACAAATCCCCTGGTGTACATGCATCACAAAAGATGAATGGTGCGCGTTCGTCAACCAGCGAAATGTATGTGCCCCACCCATGGGACATCGTTGCTAGGTAAAAAGGCGCTCTCTTTTGTTTGCGCAAGGAGCCCATAGGCGGGCCCTCTAGTCTGAGCAAAATATCACTAGTCCAGGTGCCAGGCGGAAATTTGGCTCCAAAACTTTTTGCTGATTGAAATAGTTGGTCTTAAAGCCGTATACAATATTATGCTTACTGCTGATTATATAATTTGGATACATTTTGTAAATAATGACCTTTGGCCCAAAATTTCAGGCTAGCACCTGGTATAGTTCAACGCAAGAGAAATTGCATTGTAAACGTAGGCAAGATTTACCACGAAAATGTTTAAAATCCAAACCTATTTCTTTCTCTTCCCATAATACACAAGGGCTACAATGAGCAAACGCTTGCGATAAGTTAATTCATGACTTCAGATCCATATTAAATTTGGAGTGCAAAAACCCATTTTTTTTGCAAATTTAGATTGCCTGAGTTTTCAAAAGTTTCAAAAATGCGACGAATGTACGTCTAATATTTTTTTTGTATAGTTTATGGTTCAGCTGCTATGATATCCGTACAGTCTTGTTACATTCATTGAAAGTACTCGGTGCAATAGTAACAACACTTATCAAAGTCCAATGACTTTGCCGGATTCTTCCCCGAAGCAGGTCTGAACTTAAATATCAACGTAATATTTTTTTTTTACTTAAAGGGACTCAACATTCTACAGTCGTTCATTTCTAACAAGAAAATAAACCCAAAATACATATGAGTCCGTCATGTGATAAGTGCAAACACGGAGACTGCAGTAAACAAGTCATACTTCCTTAGAAAGCAAACGTGTTGAATTGGAACTCGATGCCTTTTAGCGACACCTGTACAGCAGCTCACAAAAATGTTTTCGTTTCAATATCAACGTAATATTTTTTTTGCTTAAAGGGACTCAACAATCTACAGTCGTTCCTTTCTAACAAAAAAATTAAACCCAAAACACATACGAGTCCGTCATGTGATAAGTGCAAACGCGGAGACTGCAGTAAACAAGTCATACTTCCTTAAAGCAAACGTGTTGAAAAGGAACTCGATGCATTTTAGAGACCCTTCTACACCAGCTCACAAAAACGTCCTTGGCTGCATGAATCACGAATGGCGTATAAATGAACTTGAGGTCGAGTATATTTATTTTTAGCATTTTAATTGTGTCCGTGTATGTATGGTGCGCACAATAGGGCCTCTGCCGATTGCAAATGGTGGGGAATTCAATATGATGTTTGTGCAAGCAAGGAAAAAAAAGGAAAGTTTGACATCAGTGCTGGGAGACTTTATGTATGCAAATTTACAGCAATCAAATAACCAGTCGTGTTTATTTTGTTTTCTTCAGAACTGAGGAGAGTTAGGACTATTCTTTTCTATCGGCTGGAAATTGACCTGAGGTCCTTTTCCTTTAGTTCTGTTATTTCAATGAGGGTGTTCCATTATTTCTATGAGGGCGTTCCCAATCCAACTGACGCAATCATTCATCCAGTCGTCCCCTTGAAAGCAACATTGTAAACTTCTGCTACAAGGTCCCCGTTCCTTGAACAAATCTTTTGATATATACATCATGCAGAGAACCGATCAAATTGTCCCGGTGCTCAGAATTACGTATATTTTACGAGTTCGCAGTTACCCAGCCTCACCCCTGCCAGTGAATGAAACAGACCACAATGTGAATAGTGAAATGCCAGTAACCAAAGGGATGCCGCACTTCGCGCGGCACCCGGTAGATGGGTGGAGTTGACTGTTTCGTGATAATTACTGTATACAATGAAATCTCGATGATTTAAACCCTAATAACTCCAAACAACTGTTAAGTCAAATAAAGAATCAGACGTTCTGCTGCACGCGAGCCTATTTGGACTCGCCATCAGTCTCGCCTAAGTTGTATTTACGTTTAGCAACGTGCGCGCACATAACGTTTCCTGCGGAGATTGTGCGAGGGTCCAGGACATATTGTCAATATAGGGGAAGGGGCTAGCTAGGGTGAAGGGTGCTAGTTGGAACGCCCAATTTCCGTGAAACCCGTCAACCATGTCACCAATATTTCCGGGGATGGGGAGAAATATTTCCAGGGACGGGGAGAAATTGTTTTTGTTATAGAGGGGAGATGGTGATATTGAAATCGCTAATATTGTGGAGGTTTATGTTTGTGCTGGGATTCATACCGTTTAAATGTTGTTTTAAATTGCGTGCCGATTAGGAAGGTCTTGCTGTCAACAGTTGAATGAAATTAAGTATTTATTGACGACCCATTGTCTCATGCGATGTCTCATTATATAAAGCTCATAAATAATGTTGTGCTAGAATATTGTCCAGTCAATTTGAACATTGATTTTTCAAAGTGCCAAACCATTAAGGACGTAGGTCTATACACCAACTGTACATATAGGTTATAGATGAAACGCGGTTTGATCTTGGCCTATACAACGTCGTATCCATCGTTCTCACTACAGAGGAGGGGAGGGGGCAGCCAGTGGGGGTGGGGGTGGATATTGTGTGGGCGTCGCCAGGATTTTTTCTAGAGGGGGAAAGACATATTTTTTCCCAAAATATGCCTGTTTTTCTCAACACATTCTCGATTTATCAGTTTTAGAGGGGGCAGGGACATTTTGCCTCCCCCAACCCATTAAATTTACACCACTAACATTGACTTGGCGCCTTTTTTTTTTTTTTTTTTTTTTGCTTTTCCGGGGGGGGGGGCCTTCGCGACGCCCATGCCTATTTATGTTTCATCTGTGAATGGTCACTTATATTTCCGGGGAAGTGGGCAACAATTTATATTTGTTATGGTGAAGGGGGTGTTTCTTATGTATTAAGTAGAAGTTAATGTCATTATAGCAGTTAGTGTTTTTATTATGGGGATGGGGTTGTACAGCAAAGTATTGTAACACGTTTATTTGCAGAAGAGAGTAAAACTAAAAGAAAGGACATATTGGAACACTTCATAATTATGTCAAGCACCACATGTTAAATGTATTTATTACAAAACTGTGAAAATGAAATCAGGTATACACAATCTTTTTTAGTAATAATGTATTTGCATTCATTACTGTACAGGGTAGTACTTCGACAAAACTCAGGGGATATAATTGTAGTCAGTTTTCGGAGCAATTTTCATGTCAACAATCATGTCAACAACGCTGTGCTGAAGAAATGTGGGGCAAGTTGCATGCGAACGTGTACGAACGTGTACGAACGTATACGTGGCACGTCAATTATCCGGCCCATACGCTGCATGCTCATAACGAACGTATACGACGTGGCACGTCAATTATCCGGCCCATACGCAAGACGGCCGGGGAAGGGAATTATGGGGAAGGGAATTATGGGAAATAGGGAATTATGGGAAATAGGGTGGAAATAGCCGGGCCCCGTTCCGCATCCCCCGCGCCCAACGGGCGCGGGCGGGACGGGAGACCTGTCGGGAAAATGGCAGGGCCCTCCAATTATTTTCGTGATTGTAGTATAGATTGTAGTATGGATGCAGATTTCCTCGCGTAGCAGATACTGAATCACCATTCGACAGTTAGAAGGCATGGCAATCAACAACAGTTCCGAGATTCAAATTGTAATAGTGGAACAGTATACCTCTGCGGATATCGAAAGATTGGAAAGTACACTACGCCCCGGTGAAAGGCTAGAGTTCAGCCTCATTCGTCGCATTGAAGTTGCACAACCTTGGCGTAGAGGTATATACGTCGGTCGGTACAAAGATATGGATCACGCCGTTATCCATGTCCCTATGCATGTATCTCAAAAGCGCGAGATACAAGCTAGTAAGATAAGTGAGATCATGGAGGAAGGAAATGATGTCGGCGATTCTTGCTGGGTGAGTATCAACAACTCAAGTTACCATGACAAATCGCCTTTGCATCCTGACGTCATCCTTAAAGTAGCAAAGATAATGCACCGAGGTAAAGCGTCGATGGTTTACAAACTTCTCAGCAGTAACCCCAAGCAGCACTTTGTGGATCTTTGTCGATACGACAGACACTGGAGTGGCCAAGTTTTTGTAGCATACAGTTCTGGGATTGTGGGCAAATGGTATACCTCTGAGAATATCGCAGATTTGGAAGACGAGGTATGCCCCGGTGATAGGCTGGAGTTCCAACGAAACAATATGTCATCATTCTTTTATACATATGCTCATTGGGGCATATACGTCGGTCGATACTCAGTCATGCCAGGCACAGAAATGCAACACGCTGTCATCCATTTCGGTATATTGGAAAGAGGGAAGGCATTCTCCACAAAAAAGATATTAGGCTGGGCGTCAACTTCCAGTCAAAAACCCAAGATACGAGCTGATACGGTTGGGAGGATGCTCGGTGGTTCTGACAAGGTGAGGATCAACAACTCAAGAGACTATGACGTAGAGTATTTGAATTTGAATCCCTACAAAATCATTGAAAGTGCGAAGAACAGGTACAGCCACACGTCGATTGAATACAACCTCCTCCGCAGAAATTGCGAGCACTTCGTGAATCTCTGTCGATACGATGATTCCCAAAGTGAGCAGGCTGATGCATTCAGCTTTGGTCTGCTTTTAGCAGGAAGAATGATAATAGGTAAGTACATAGAGCTATATATAGCTTACCGACAAACGTGCACAGGGTACATTAGTTAAAAACAGGAAAAGTAAAGGCAAGCCTAGAAAAGCTTGGCCCAAAGCGCACAAAATAATGTCTATTCAATTACTTATGAATGACTACTGGTATTTAGGGCGAATGGTAGCACAGATAGACCAAAGATGAACATTATACGCTCGCCTTCTATGACCAGCAAAATGTCTCTATGGGTGCGGCACAAGACGAAGTATGGGGTCAAAACATGTTCGTGGTACTAGGGTCAGTTCGGAAGTCTACAGGGTGAGTCAGAATGATCTGGACCCAAGTTCACCATTGATTTTGTGGCAATTAGAGTATTATTGAGAAAAAGGTGTGTGTTTCGTATTAAACAATTGTTGACTGGTGTGATGTGGGATATGACGTTTTGAACACACGAGGGGCACAGAGCATCCGAGGCCAAGCCGAGGGTGCTATGTGTTCCGAGGAATTTGATTTTTAGGAATTTGATGTAAAAATCACGAAAACAAACAGCAGTAAACACAACAATCATGACAATCTAACGGCAACTCACATGCATGTCGCGTGCTTAAAACTGCTGATAGCCTGCAAGTTCGCTGCGTTTTACGTGCGAAACGCGTACGTAGGCGTACGCGTACGTACCGTACGCACAAAGTCATGGCACATTGAGTCTCCCTGTGGGATGTTACGTCACAGGTAGCGTAATATGTCTTTTTATAAACTAAACACGTGATCGTTCTAGACCAATGAAAATACAGTATTGAAGACACAGGTATATCAACAATGGTTATTACTTTATCTTCCACAGGAATTTAGAATTTTAAAATTAGTGGCTGTGGTCAGGGTTATTTCATTTTCATTGAAGTGGCTCATTTTCCAGTCTGCGCACGGAATTTGTTTTGCCTTTTTTAAATGTGTCGATAGCTTTAAGTGAGTCAGTTACCATGACTAGGTTTTTATTTGTTATAACACTGCTTCACATCAGTACGAGATTTCAATCAATTTGATGAACCATGGAACCGTGGTCAGAGTGTTTTTTTTTAGCAAGTGTTCTTTGCTAGCGCTTTTCTTCAAAATGGTACAATGGATATAGATTTTCGTTTTCAAGCAGGGACTGGCATATTTAGTCATTACTATTAGCTAATTAACTACAAAGAATAATGTGAAGGTTTCCTTACTGCATACAGTTGTTGCAAAGCAGTTGCTTTGGTAGTTTTAAAATACGAGAATCATCTTTTGCAATTATCTTGAAAACGGTTTTTCTTCAAACTCCACATGGCCGTCCCTTCGTGAAAACGGTGACGAATACATTAAATTTTCATAACATATGTCCAAAATACTAGCCTTTAACGTATCTCATTTGCACTTGTTTTGGTAATTGCTCCATATTTTTTTGATTAAATTTTGGTCCAAATCACTCTGACTCACCCTGTAGATGAACATGAAGATCCGCAATAAACTGTGAAACACTTGATCAATTTTCTAAACAATCCGTGTTTATTTTCTTTTAAATTTACAGCCTCCTTCATTGCGTGTTTTTTCACAACCCTTCTACCACTAATCCTTGCGCAGTTCAGTTGAGCAGCTTTGTTAAAGAGCACATCTGGGAGTGACGCACCGAATTATGAGCAAGCATCGACACTACTTACTTGAATTTATCAGTGGTTTAAAGAAAATGGAAGGGTGGTGTCGTAATTAAAGATCAGAACAAAAACTAAAAGTAAAAGACAAAGGTACATTGCAACCCTCAGTTAAGTGCTGAAAAGTCTCAATCTGAAATTGACAATTCATATCAAGTTTGTAAAAAGTAGTATTACACACGGTTGGCAATTTTTTTTTTTATTTTGCAAAGAGAAAATCCATGACAAAACTCGGTTCCTTTTTTATTTAAAACAGATTTTTTTCCATTTAATCGGATATCTTTTATTTTTGTTTTTATTTTCAAAATATAAATTTGTCTCAATATTTGTCTAAATCTTTCCATTCACCCTTACACTCGTCAAAAAGGAGTTTTAAGGTTCCGATAACACCCATCATCCACAAAATTCAATTAACAATACAGGATGCAGTGTACAAGGGTACATAAATACTGAAGACATTTTTTTTCTAGATACATTTTGCGAGGATATGAATGAAAAACGTATTAGTGATGAAATATTGTATGTCAACAACTGTGAGTACACACTCTCAAAAAGCTATGAAAAAAATATTAGGTAAAAATTGTTATGTAAAATAATACACAATTTTGGTAAAATTCGCCGGAAAAAAAGCACGTCTAAAACATGTAAATTGAAAAATACATATTAAATAAGTAAAGCAATCAGTTTACCTTAATTATGTAAAACGTACTGTAATTAGGTAAAACATACTAAAAACAAGGTAAAAACGTACACGCGGTGACACGATGCAGCTAGCGCAGCACAGCATAAGTGAAGATGGAGTACACCGTGACGTCTGTAACAAGGAGAGAATGTGATGCAGCTAATTTCGGTCTTTGAAGGTAACATTTCCTAAGGCCTTGTGATTGTTATACCGTCCCCAAGCCCCAGAAATGCCTGGTCACTTTGTACAATAAAACCCCCAGGATATTCTCAATAATAACTCGGCCACTGCGCGTATTATACAACTCGTGCGTGAACCAACTCGTAGCGAGACAACTCGTACATGTGGGCCAACTCGCACGCAAGCAAGCCATCTCGTATGCTGGCCAAAATAAGCCAATTTAAAGAAACTGAACGATACACCTTTCCCAGTACATAGTTAAAAATCGTCGAACACATATAATTTTGTATACGAGTTTAATTATGTGTACGAGTTGGTCGCGTGCGAGTTGGCTCGCGTACGAGTTGACCTGCATTCGGCCTATGTACACGTATACATTCATGCGTGCACATTTGCCGAAGCCGAGCTGCGGGCCATATGCATCCTGTACTGTTGTATCTTATCTTGCAAAGTGTACAAGAACTGGTATGGATTGGGTACGGTATGACAATTACTAAGAGCTTGAGGAAAATGTTATCTTCAAAGTAGCTGTTGTCACAGACGTCATGGTTTCTCCAACTTATGCTGTGATATGCTGAAAAGTTTGGGAAGGGAAGAAATAAAAATAAAATTTAAAATTAAACGGGTCGTGTCTTGATGGGCTTCCGTAGTTGTTTGCGTTTTGAATACGCAATTGTACATGATAATATAGTATTGTTTCACCTGAAAGTTATGTAAAGTTTACTTTATTGTCTTTTACCTAAAAAATGTGTAAATATATTTACAACTTCATCAAGTAAACTTTTACACAACTGTCAAGAAAACTTTTACCCAACACGCATTATGTAACTTTTTACACAATTGCAAGCGGGTTCGTATGGTACATAGAAAGCATGGTTAAAGTTTACACAACTTGTGTGATTTTTTCTGAGAGTGCAGTTCTCCCTGGGAATGTGTATCTCATAAAAATGCTTTTAATTAAACAACGAGAGCATGATCTCTTTGTGAAAGAATGTTTGATTGATGGTTCTTCATACAACGTGGATAACATTATTTCTTCACCGTTTTCACGAACAGCCACATACTATATATATTATGTTGATTTTGAAGTAAAGTGTTTTCGAGATAATCACAAAAGAAGTTTCTCATATTTTAAAACTGCAAGAAATACTACTTTGCAACAACTTTGTGCAGCAAGAAAACCATCACACGATTCTACGTGAGCTGAAGTTTTACATAAACCCGGTAATAAGACTTTATAAAGCAGTTAATTAGTGGAAATTAATTAGTAAAGATATGTGGCTCTTCGTGAAAACGCAAATTCACGTTTCCGACATATTGGCCCTTTCTGTTCAACGTGTATTTCCATAGGCGCGCGTGAGTACGCGCGCGCGCCTGAAAATGTAACAACGATATGTGGCTCTTCGTGAAAACGCAAATCTCATTTGACCTACTTTTACGTATTTCCGTGCAATGGGTTTTGTACGCGTTCAAAGGGCCAAAATGTATGTGGCTCTTCGTGAAAACTCAAAATGCAGTTATCGAGATTTCTGCCCCTTGCAACATTAATGTAACTTAGAAATTAAATGATGTTTTGCTTACAGAAACATGTCAAAATGGTTAAGTACATTGTTTTAATGCGAAATATTGAAAAAAATCAAAATCGAAAAAAATTGTTATTTTGGAGATATGTGGCTCTTCGTGAAAACGGTGACGATTCGATGAATCAGGCCTTGCACCTTAAAAGGTATTACATAAATCTAAATATAACGAAGAAAAGTTAGGAATGGGACTGCAATACACTTTTAGATGGTCTAGGTAAGCCTACACCTGCAAAGTTAATTATACTATTACTACAGGCATGCAACTTTTCCTCGGATCAGCTGATTTCCTCTTTTTTTACTTCCCATGTGTGCCATTGAAAATAGAAAAACACTGTACAAAGTCTGGGAAAAATTTGAATTTCTTCTTTTTTTGTGATTTCCCAGTTGCATGCCTGTTACTATGAACAGGTTAAAGATAGTCTGGAGGCCGTGGAGCTATTAATTTTAAAGCGCCAAATTTGGTACACTTACTGTATAGGTCTCTATAAGGTATTCTAGAGGGGGTGTCCGGTTTTAGCGGCCTAAGTGAAGGTCAGTTCTGTTGTGTTAATGTTATAGGGAAAAGGCTTTGTTATTTTTTCATTATTTCGTTTAAATGGGAATAATAACAAGCATAAATAATGCTCTTCCATTCCTTTATTTATTAATAATGGCTTATTAATTTTCTTAATTAAGTGTAAGTTTGCTTCAAATGATGGTTTTAAAGTTGCCATTATGTCTGCATATGTGTATATGTATTCCCATCACATTTAACTCACAAGGCATGAATGTGTACAATCAGTTTCAAGTATTCTACTAATTATGGTCCAGTGTATTAGCTTGGTCCTATTACCCGTGTTTGATATGCATGCATGTATTTGGATGTCAAGAAAGGTCAGTACTACATACTTATTAAGCTCTTAAACTGTTCTTTTCAAAAGGGTTTTTTTTTCTGATTTGCATTATATATTCATTCATAATTCTGTGGCCTTAAAACTCAAGAGATGCATTGCACGATTACAATCATTCCTCGTCAATAGCTTTGTATTATCATAAATCTCAGCGACCTACAGATTAGTTGGCTATTCTTCAGCCATTGGCTCCATTCCAAAAACTTGTTGAGTTCATATACTTCTGGACCAGATTTTCAAAATAGCTTTGTTGTTTTATCATTGAGAAACATAATATTTTGGCATGATTAAGTACGCACATTATATGCAATTAAGGTTTAGCGACTCAAGTACACTTGAGCTGTTATGGAATGATTGTTCTAGTAAATCTTTTGCTTTGTGAATCAATCACACAAAAGGCGTAGGACAGAATTTCAGCATAGACAAAAGCAATCAATGAACACACCAGGGTGCTATTTTGCAAATGCATGAGTTGGACATGTCATTACATGTATTTGCCTCGTCCATATAATACATGTACATTGTATATAAGTGTAGGTCGTATATGCCCACCGTCCACCGTGAAACAATGACACCCAAAGAATAAAACTGTGAACTGGAACGACCAATAGATTTTCAGAAGAAAAAAAGAATGGAATACTAAAAACTGACCACACAATTTCATGCTTTGGGGGTTAAAATGTGATATGTATAATACATGTACATACCTTTATGCAGACATAATCAGTTTTGAATCATATTGAAATCTAACTAACATTGTAATTAAGATAATTAATGAACTACGTATAATTAATAAATACACCATAGGCAGAGCGTTATACCAGTACCCATGTGCCGATGGAATGATGCGAAGAAAGACAAAGTTCCTTTTTCTATAACTTAACAGAAACTTTTCTGAAATGTTAGGTCTTATAATTGTCAGACATCCTTTTATGCTATTTAGAATTTAAAATTTCAGACTTTTGTGGAAAATTAACTGCAACTATATACCGTATAATACACCATGTGAACTTTGACCTTGGCCTAACCTTGACCTAGACCGCCAAAACCGGGCACCCCCCTCTAGAATGCGTCTTTGGACCTATACAGTAAGTGTACCAAATTTGGCGTTTTAATACGGCGTGTCACGATGTTTTCCTTAAGCCTCTGGACTAAAAGGAAAAAAACGAGTGTGCTGACTGAACAGTTCATTGATATTCTACTAGAACTTATATTTCAAAATTTCGAAGAAACGCATGTAGACCCAGATTAATCAAGCAACGAATTTAGGTATCTCTGCAAAACCTATGTAATGTTCATTTGTAATTTCAATCGATGCTGAATGAAGTACATTGTTTTTAATTAATCTGTTAACAACATCTGATACACTTTCTTAAAGGTTGCAACTGCAACAAATTGTCAAGCCATTTGAAAAGTAATTGACGTTCTAGTTTTATGTTATTATAATATGTAAATATTACATGATTGATGTAGCAATCTACGATGTTGTGAAAAAAATCTGTTGTTTGTTTAATTGATGAACAAAAAACAATGTATGTGCAAGATATTTTCTATAAGAGTCGTAATATTGTATTAGTCTAGTTGGAAGATAAAGTTTCCACGCACCCCATGGATATATTTTTCTAACCTACTTTTTTTATCCTTAAGGTGTCATGTGAATGAATTTTGATGTTCCCAACATCAAATATTTTCCAATGGGGTTCATTTGGCGGTTATCTTGGCGGCCATTTTGGATTACGACGAAAATCGGTTACTGATATAACTTTTGATCCAGGTATCATAGGAAGACAAATGAACACGTTTTTTTTGTGGTAACTTGGGAGTGAGGAATCGATTGAATGTGTTATTTTTATAATTTGGCGGCCATCTTGACTGCCATCTTGGATTTCGACAAAAATCGGTTATGTGACGTAACAAGGCATGATAGGAAGACAAATGAACACGTTTTTCGGGGGTAATTTGGGTGAGCGGAATCGATTGAACACATTTTTTTGCATGAGTTGGCGGCCATCTTGGCTGCCCTCTTGGATTTCGACGAAAATCGGTTAGGTGTAGGCTAAATCTTGTAGTAGTAGTTGGAAATTGTGATATTGAACCAACAATCATAGCACAGTTTCAGTGCGGTGGTGGATAATCATGCCAGTATGGTGATCCGACCGTATTCCTCCCCATCACTCATTGACTTGCTGTAGAAAACGAGTGGGAGGCCGAGGGTCAATAGTGTAAGAGCATTTAAAGATTAGTTCTGATGAGTTTCTTGAAAATGACGACTAGACGTTCAGTATGGCGATGAAATGTCATTGATTACCACGTTTCCAGCTTTTCGTATCGCTCAAGATGACAATTGTATTAGATCAATTTCCTCTTCACTATTGCTTGTGCACTCATACATCGTAATTTGTGCCCATTAGCCTACAATTACTGGCATTTTAGTCTATTCCAATTTTCCACTGCAATATGACTTCTACTGTGGCGTCACTACGTCATGGCTGACGATGGTGTAACACACCAAGTTTGAGCTATCACGTCAGTAGATCGGTCAATGTATGTCGCACTTTCTAGTGTGACTGTAAAAACCCACTCTTGAGTGGCAGTTTCTATCACAGAGAGTGCAGGACAAGGAAGAGGGCGCCTGAGATGAACCTGCCTGCTCCTTTCGTTGTCTGGCTCCATTGTCAGTTCGGAAGTCATTTCTAGCATTTTCAGCCCTACTCACACCTTCCTACGTTCTCTGTCGTCTGAAGTGCGTTCCCAGCTTTTAGGGGCCTATTCCAGATGACTTCAGGTCCCTCTTGCAGATGCCCTTATAGCGGAGAAAGGGTCACCCTGCAAGTCTTGTATCTTCAGCAAGTTATCCAAGGTAGGTGAAGGTATCCACCACCTCAACAACGTGTCCAATTGTAGTGATGAAAGGAGGGCGGTCTACAATGTATGTATTCTAGGCCATGACATTTTTAAGGCTGATGGTCGACCCAAACTGATTACAGACGTGATACAGGCAATCGATGAGCCGCTGGAGCTGGCCTTCATTGTGGAACGCCAACGCTGCATCATCAGCAAACAGCAGCTCGCGGATGAGGACCTCGCAAGGTTTTGGAATGAAAGCGTGCAGTGTTATAACGTTTGCCATCAGCTTGAGTATGCAGGCATAGACACCCTCAGTGCAGTCTCCAAAATCGTAATGTAGGACCATTGAGAAGAACATACCGAAGAGAGTGGGAGCCAATACGCAGCCCTGTTTTACTCCACTACACACGGGGAAGGCATATGATGTTGCACTCTTGAAGTACACTGTGCTGTGCATGCCCTTGTGGAAGGATGTTATCATGCCCAGCAGCCTAAGGGGGGCATCCGATCTTATGCAGCAGTTTAAAGACCTACAGCCCATGCACTTTTGCTGACTAGGTCGAAAAATTGTGTCAGGTCTATGAAGTCAGTATAGAGTGGCCTTTTCTACTCCTGTCAGTTCGCCTGCAGCTGGTGGCGTGAGAAGATGATATTCACTGTGGATCTGCCTGCTCTGGAGCCACACTGTGACTCAGAGGTATACACGTTGCGCGAGGCTCTGTAGATGGGTAAGGACAGCGTGTGTGAAGACCTTACCTAATAAGCTGAGGAGAGAGATTCTGCGATACCGGTATCGCACCTGTTGCCTTTGTTTTTGTACAAAGTGACGATGTTTGAATCACGCATATGTCGGAACATGGCCCTTTTCCCAGTAGAGGCAGAGGAGTTCATGAAGGCATCGCAGCAGCGCTGGTTCCCCGCTCTTTAGGATTTCAGGTGGGATACCGTCAGTTCCAGGAGCCTTCCCACAGGCAATGCGGTCCGAGGCTTTTCTGAGTTCTTCCAAAGAATTGTGATGGCAATGCGCCTAGCTCCTCCATGGATGGCAGGTCTGGGATGGCTTCCAGGGCGGCATCTGTCACCACGTTGAATGTGTAGCGTTCAACTCAAGGTAGTGTTCTACCCAACGTTCCAGCTGTTTCCCTTGATCGGTGATAAGTTCTCCTGTCTTGGACTTCAGCAGTGCCGTTTTCGAGATACTCGGTCCTATTGTCTTTTGATGCCTTAATACAGCCCTCTTGCATCCTGGTCTCTTGCAGCCCATAGAATAGGATATTGTGTGCTAGGACTGGGATATAGGATAGGATATTGTGCGCAAGGAGAGCTTTTCTCTAGGCTTTTGTCACTGCGTCTCTTTCTTCCTAGTTGGGCTCGTAACAGTCAGCGTTTCTACGTTCTCTATTCCCGTAGGAAAATGTGTTGAGGCTGTAGATCATCACGCAGGTGGGGCCACTTGGATTCACAGTGTCATCACCCCCTGTAGGTTCTGCCAGAGCCTATTCAAGACTGTCAACAAACTGCTGTCCTCTCTGGGTTGTTGATGCAGAAGGTTGAGATTCGCGGTGACTCCGAGTCTTTTTGTGACGGGGCACTTTTTGGTACAAGTTTCGCTTTGCTGGCTACAAGGGAATGGTTTGTATCACCACCAACCGCCTTAATAGCGGCTCCACTCCTGATTTTTTTTCGGTAGGGGTTTACTCCTTTAGCCTTTACTATTCCTATGGCTATCCGCAAGGCAGCAACTGAAAACCGAGGTAGACTGTCAACCAAGACTAACGAGTTCGGCCAACCCGGGTTTGTGATCAGAGTTTTCCTTATCCGAGGCAGAATGCCTACCCTGGCTTACGAGTTCTACCTACGTATAGGGTTTGATCGAAAACCCTATAAGGGACGAGCATGTGTTCCTGTGAACACAGGTTTGTCTCCTTACCATTTAACTTTTTAGGGTTTGTGATCAGAGTTGTCGTTCTCCTATGGTGAACAGACAACCAATTCTAACGAGCTCCACCTACCCAGAGCAATATTGTTCTATCGGAAACTCGCTGACAACCTCTGTCATTCAGCAGAAATAGGGTTTGCACGGGCAACCAGACAGTAGAATTTGGGTAAGAGAGGCTAACGGTGAGACACTGTGCTGTACAATGGGATATTTCAGTGGGACATGAGCAGCTCAATCCTCCATTCCACTCCAGCATACCCTCACCCTTTAACTCCTGGAATAGAGTTTGGAATACATGACGATTGGTATTTTGCAAGATTCTGAATGCAAATTAGGTATTTAAAGTTTTAAGGTATTTAACTTGTTTCAATCATTAAATGATCGATTCGCCGCGTGCCGAAATTACCCCGAAAAACATGTTCACTTGTCTTCCTACCGGCATGATGCCTAGTTCAAAAGTTATGTCAAATAACTTATTTTTGACGAAACTCAAGATGGCCGCCAAGATGGCCGCAAAAAATGCTTTTGATTGATTCAACACCCCCAAATTACCCCCCAAAATGTGTTCATTTGTCTTACTTTTATGGCTAGGTCAAATGTTATGTCAAATAATCGATTTTTGTCGAAATCCAAGATGGCCGCCAAGATGGCCGCCACATTATAATAATAACGCTTTCTCTCGATTTCTCACACCCAAATTACCCCGAAAAATTTGTCGTCCCATGATCCTTGGTTCAAAAGTTATGTCAATGTCCAATTTTCGTCGAAATCCAAGGTGGCCGCCAAGATGGCTGCCAAATGAACCCCATGGGACAATATTTGATCTTGGGAACATCAAAACTCATTTTCTAGATACGTTAAGGATTTACCAAAAAAGGAGGTTAGAAAAATATATCCAAGGGGTGCATGGGAACCTTATCTTCCGACCTGACTGTATGGTTAATACTTGTGCTTGCTTAAAATCACCTTAGCAATCATGTTATTTTTTTATCGAAACTCTGCGGGTTTTGAGGGATTTTCCCATGGAATTATTAAAACGTGCTTTGTGTCCTTTGTACCTAAATGTTCAGTTATATTACATTGTATTTCAATGAGGTTGAAAATTTCATCTTATATGCCGAACTATGCTGTAGAATTATACAGAAAAAAACACCCAGGAAGTTTGGAATTAAAATCAGTTGTTTATTTTGTTCATTTATTTAGTATTGATTGCTTGTTATTTTCATTTATACTAGTGTATTGCTAGTACACGACAGCCACCAATGAGCAAATGCACGCGATGAGCTAATAACGTCCTACCCATCGTAAAATTGTGCGAAACGAAATCTCTAAAATAATTGCTTCAATTTAAAAAAAGTAAACAAAATTAAAATCTTCAAAACCCTCGGATGGTTAAAATGACTTGTCTATTTAATGAGTCTATTTAGTACAATGTGTATCCTCTGTAATTATTTAATTAACTTACACTGTGGATAAGTTGTATAAGTATTAGGCATCAGCTGAATTGTTAGTAATTTCAAAAACAATGTGGGGTTTAGTTTAGATCATCAGAAATAATGTAACTAATTAACTCATGAATTAATTATTTAAGTAGTAAAGATTAATTAAAGCACACAAAAACAGCGTGGTTTCCTCTTTGTTTTATTACTTCCGACTACCACAGATTAAGATTGATATACCCTAGCAGGCGGCGGCTTGATGTAACGTACGTCTAATCTAGTCTGGGCCCAGCCTGCACTAGTTCTTAGTTTGGGGGTCATGTTCCATATACGAATAATAGTTGCAAATGTACAGTTTACAAACACATGGAGTAGGGACCTGAGACCATTTTGCGGTTAAGCGACAGCAAAAAAAGAAAGAAATCAGGAAATGTGTACCCTGCTGACCGAGAGTCGGGCTAAGTTTAAAGAAAAACTCAACGAGTTTTTGCGTCCCCTTATTTTCACAATTCAAAGTTCAGCGGTAATATTCGAACATTCGCTGGGTACAATTGGCATAATTATCAAGATCAAAAGAGTTTGATACTGATTGTTTTTCCTCGGAGATCTAAAAACTTAATTAATTGTTTATATATTAAATTTTGATAAATATATATTTTTTTAAAGAATCAGCACTCTGCTGTCTATCATTTTCAAAGAACCATAATAGTCCATCATACGAGTACAAATGATTTTAGCAAAACTGCAGCAAACAAGGTACACTTCCATAAAACAAACCTGTTTTTAAGGAACTAGCCACCTTTCAGAGACCCTTGTACACCGGGGCTCTGTCTGACACTCGGATTTAACACAAAAGAGTATCACAAAAGCAAGTTCAGGGCGTGAATGAACGTGGGGTCACAGACGTTTATTTTTAGCATTTGGTTGTATTGTGCCTGTCTACATTATGCTGCACACGACAGGGTCTATACCGATTGGAAATTCCACACGATATTGTGCAAGCAAAAAAAAAAAAAAAAACAAGTGCGAGTGCACAAAAAGCTCTGGCCGTCTTGCATGAAAGTCTTGTATGAAATGATTCAGTTACTCGCTTGGTCGTGATTGTGAATTGACAGCCCCTACTCAATTGTTTTATGGGAAAAAATGAGGAAACAGAAACACCAAAAATCATCAATTACTACCCTTTACCCTTGACTACACGCAGACGCCTCCATATGATCGGTCACAAAAACAACTGCCAAAAAATAAAAATCCCTACCTCCCTACTCTATTTTCGAGCATACCTATGTTCCCCAATACCGATGTTCCCCAATACTGATGTTCCCCAAAATCACATATAGCCCATATATAACCCTAACCCTCGCCCAAACTCTAACCCTAACCCTAATCATAAGGATTTCGGGGAACATCGGGATTGGGAAACATCGTGTAGATCCCTTTTCGAATGCCATGTAATCGGAAGCAGATCTTTTTTGGGCCTCTCCTCCTACAAGCCATGGAGACTCGTAGACCTGACACAGGGCCAGAGGCAGGGGTGATGTATAGACACATGTGTGTAGAAGCCCCTAAGTTTCTAGTGCATTATATCCCACGTGACTTTTACATTTACCACATTTACTAAAGTGACTTGTAGAAGCTCAAGTTGCCAGAGCTTAACAATTGAACGCCTTTTGTTCATACTAGCCAGAACAGTTTGAAATCAGTATGGCTGAGACTTTCTGATGTGTATGCATAGTAACAGTAACAAAAAATAACCAGTCTTGTTAATTTGGTTTTCTTCAAATCTATAGGGTTTTTTGGGGGGAGGGCCGAATCTTTTCTGTGGACTTACTGAAATAGACCCCTCGAGGAAAGCAAAGCAACATCATGAACTTCAGCTGCAAGGCCCCCTTTAAGAATCCTAGATATATTCTACTCAGGGACCCGACCAAATTTCCCCAGGGGTTTAGAATGATATATACATGACTGTATATATTCATGGGATGATTGTAAGATCCGTTAAGCGGAACATGAACACACAAATACTCCATAACAAGCGACAATGCGGAGAACGGGAGCCCGTATAATGGGATTTCCCACTTTCTCGAGTATTTGAAGAGCAACGTTGAACTCAACCTAGGGCCTTTCGGAAGTTTCAGCTCACAGACGCGTTAGATTTCCTCGTCTCGGAAACACTGAATCACCATTCGACAGGCAGGAGACATGGCAAACAATAACAATTATGGGATTGTAAGTGGCTAGAATAGCAATACAGAAGGTACCTCTACTGATACCAAATACTTGGAGGACGAAGTATCTCTCGGCGATAGGCTGGAGTTCGAGCGCGGCAAGTACGCACACTAGGGTATATACGTCGGTGAACAAGAAATGATGGAAGACGCTGTCATCCACTTCGGTCAATTCGAAGGAGAGGCGGCATTCTCCAAAATGAAGACCTCAGGTAGTGTGTTCTCTGCCAGCCAAAAGCTTGAGGTACTAGCCGACACGATTGGTGAGATTCTCGGCAGTTCTGGAAGGGTGGGGATCAACAACTCAAGAGACCATGGCAGACAACATCTCAGTCCCCACGCCATCAGTGAAAAGAATTGAAAAAGCACCGAGACAAACCCCCGATTGATTACAACCTTCTTGGCAGCAACTGCGAGCACCACATGAATCTTTGTCGGTACGATTATCCCACCAGTGCGCAGATTACTGCAGCGGGAATGGCAGTGCTGAAGTATATCCTTGCAATCGGAGTAGTCATAGTTAAGTACCAAAAGTTAGCTAATTGACACACGTGCAATGGTACATTAATTGAAAACAAGACAAAAAGGCCTAGAAAAGCCCAGCTCAGAGCGCACACTTCTGAATTATTTTTCTGCAAGAATGTTTTTTTTTTGTAGCCGGGGTGGGGCATTGGGGGGGGGGGGGGGGGGTTAGATCCCCTACATCCCCCGCAGAGCAACCACTGGATATTAGTAATTTGTACTATTGAGGTTAAGGGGGTAGCAGGCATGTCTTCAACTAGTGTTTAATACATAAAAAGGGGGCAGGGTTGGACCTCATAAACAAACCCCCATCATTCCCACTATAGATCCGCAGCGGCTTTAGGCTGGAAGTCCTTCATGCATCTGTTCTACACAAGGGATAAGTTACTATTTCATTCATTGACGTCACGGAGTAATAATCGTATAGGATAGCCGGCCCGGCTTTCTACGTTGGCCTATAACCAGTCCACACTCTAACAACTCTTGGGTCAGATTAACCCGGAATCTGAATCCACTTTTGCTCACTCCTTTTCAAGTTCAAAAATGGCATTTTCTAGGTCGTTTTGACACAGAAAGGGATCATATTTGACCCAGAAAAGGACTGACACTAAATTCGCAGTCAGTTTTCAATAACTAGAAAAACCAGTCAGTATTTTGACAGTTGCTTTTATAGTGTATAGCTATAACCAGTCTACACTCATATGAGATTTAAAGGTTTGCATGCTTGGTGAAGGGTAATAATAAGGTAAGTTGTTGCGGTAGCACCATGTGGCAAAATCTCTTTTGTGAGTATGTGTGGTTCTGAAAAGAACCGGAGGGCACTCAATGTTTCGTCAGTCTCCGTCGTCAGTCTCCTGACGACAGGCAGAGTATACTGTCCGAAACGAGTACCCTCCGGTTCTTTTCACAAAAGAGATTTTGCCACATGGTACCGCAACAACTTGCTTTATCAGTCTACACTCTAAAAACTCCTGGGTCACATTGACCTGGAATCTGAATCCAAAATGTGCTCAGTCCTTTTCCGGGTCACAAATGATCCCTTTGGGGTCTAAAATGGCATTTGTTTTGGTAGGTCATTTTGACCCATAAAGTAGCATCTTTTAATTTGAATTCCAATCCAGGAGTGTAATAGTGAGTCAGGTAGTAAGTCAATGACGTAGGTGCAAAGATCAATAGGCAATATCCGCTTCCTTCACAAGTACCCCCTCACCGGCAAAGAAAGCAAAGTTGGGGTGACCAAACGAAGCCATCTTGCCTGACTGCAATATTTTGCCGCAAAGCGCGGCCACTGCGTGTACATAGTACAAATCCCCTGGTGTACATGCATCACAAACGATGAATGGTGCACGTTCGTCAACCAGCGAAATGCATGTGCCCCATCCATGGGACATCGTTGCTAGGTAAAAGGGCGCTCACTTTTGTTTGCGCAAGGAGCCCATAGGCGGGCCCTCTAGCCTGAGCAAAATATCACTAGTCGACGTGCCAGGCGGAAATTTGGCTCCAAAACTGTTTGTTGATTGAAATAGTTGGTCTTAAAGCCGTATACAATATACTTACTGCTGAATTATATAATTTGGATAAATTTTGTAAATAATGACCTTTGGCCCACAATTTCAGGTAGGCACCTAGTAGTTAAACGCAAGAGAAATTGCATTGTAAACGTAGGCAAGATTTACCACGAAAATGTTTAATATGCAAACCTTTATTTTTTCTCTTCCCATAATACACGAGAGCTACAGTGAGCAAACGCTTGCGAAAAGTTAATTCATGACTTCAGATCCATATTAAATTTGGAGTGCAAAAACCCTAATTTTTCAAATTATGATTGCCTGAGTTTTCAAAAGTTGCAAAAATGCGACGAATGTACGTGTAATATTTTTTTTTATAGTTTATGGTTCAGCTGCAATGATATCCGTACAGTCTTGTTACATTCATTGGAAGTACTCGGTGCAATAGTAACAACACTTATCAAGTTCCAATGACTTTGCCGGATTCTTCCCCGAAGCAGGTCTGAATTTAAATATCAACGTAATATTTTTTTTTGTACTTAAAGGGACTCAACATTCTACAGTCGTTCCTTTCTAACAAAAAAATAAACCCAAAACACATATGAGTCCGTCATGTGATAAGTGCAAACGCGGAGACTGCAGTAAACAAGTCATACTTCCTTAAAAAGCAAACGTGTTGAATTAGAACTCGATGCCTTTTAGCGACACCTGTACAACAGCTCACAAAAATGTTTTCATTCCAATATCAACGTAATATTTTTTTTACTTAAAGGGACTCAACAATCTACAGTCGTTCCTTTCTAGCAAAAAAATAAACCCCAAACACATACGAGTCCGTCATGTGATAAGTGCAAACGCGGAGACTGCAGTAAACAAGTCATACTTCCTTAAAGCAAACGTGTTGAATAGGAACTCGATGCCTTTTAGAGACCCTTGTACACCAGCTCACAAAAATGTTTTTGTCGCATGAATCACGAATGGCGTATAAATGAACTTGAGGTCGAGTACATTTATTTTTAGCATTTTCATTGTGTCCGTGTGCGTATGGTGCGCACAATAGAGCCTCTGCCGATTGCAAATGGTGAGGAATTCCATTTTGATGCTTGTGCAAGAAAGAAAAAATAGCACACGCTTTGTCGATAGCCAGAAAAGTTTCGAATCAGTCAGTGTGGGGGAGACTTTGTGCACGCGAATTAACAATAATCAAATAACCAATCGTGTTTGTTTTCTTTTCTTCAGAACTAAGGAGAGTTAGGACAATTCTTTTCCGTCGCACTTGGAAATGAACACGAGTTCCGTTTCGTTCAGTTTCATTATTTCAATGAGCGTGTTCCAAATCCCCAATTTATAGAATCACATCTCATCCACCCATCCCCTTGAAAGCCAATACGTGAACTCAGCTGCAAGGTAATCCCCTAACAAAGAGCACCCCTTGAAAAACCCACTACTCAAGTTTATATTGCATGTGAATGATGTGATGATTGTAAAATCCGTTACGGAACATGGAGGGGTTCCCGCCACACACAGGTACTCCACAACGAGCGACAATGCAGAGACGGGAGCCAGTCTAGTGGGATTTCCCACTTTCTCGAGTATTTAAAGAGCAACGTTGAACTCAACTTTAGACCTTTTGGAAGTTTCATTTGATCAGCTCAATGCGTTAGATTTCCTTGTCTTGGAAACACCGAACCACCATTTAGCAGGCAGGAGACATGGCAAGCAACAACAACTATGGGATTGAGGGTAAATGGTATACCTCTGCGGATATTAAAGACTTGGAGGACGAGGTATCTCTCGGTGATAGGGTGGAGTTCGACCGCGGCGGTGTGTGCGCACACTGGGGTATTTTCGTCGGTCCGTACCAAGATATGCGACACGCTGTCATCCACTTCGGTATATTCGAAGGAGGGTCGGAATTCGTCAAAAAGAAGGCAATAGGAATTCCGCATGCTGCCAGTAAAAAGCCCGAGATACTCGCTGATACGATTGGAAAGATTCTCGGTGGTTCTGGCAGGGTGAGGATCAACAACTCAAGAGACTATAAAGAAAAGCCTTTGGATCCCGGCGACATCATTGAAATAGCAAAGACAATGCACCGAGACCAAACGCCGATCGACTACAACCTTGTCCACAGTAACTGCGAGCACTTCGTGAACATCTGTCGATACAATGATCCCCACAGTGATCAGATCACAGCATTGCAGACGGCTGGGTACTTATTAACGCTTGCCATTGGTGCTATCGGTGCAGTAATAGGCCTAGGTTAGTATAAATAGTACGCATTTACTGTGACTAGGGAGCATAAAAGGGAAGAGGAAATGTGTCTCTTGATCGACGCTGTAACGATAGCTGTTAAACTATAATAACAACAAATTGGAGAACAAAAAGAATAACTGAACCGTCGAAGCAGGAATGCCACGTTAGCTGAGCAATAGTATTACTGCAGTCGTCTAGCGAGGTCGTTTTAATTGGAGCGTGGTAATTGGGTGAAAAGGGGCACTCGGCATCTCTGCTGACTGGTACACAGGGTTTTTAATTGGCCCTCTGGAAAGAAGACGGGGAGGACATCATCTTCGTATGGGGGCGCTGCATGCTCGAAGTGGACACTATCGGACAATAAGTGGCACTATTCATGGCGGTACAACATCACAATGAGCACATTCGCGCGACGTTAGAAAAGGGTAACACATCTTTTCTTTTCTTTTCTATTTTAATACTTGGGGGGGGGTGGAGTGGGGTTAGACCCCCTGCATTCAAAACGCTAAAAGTGAAAGACCATGGAGATGCACAATGAAATGTGAATCGTTTTAGCTATTTTCAGCAATCTCTACTCATTTTCTTTTAATTCTACAGTTGTCACCTACGCAATTTCTCGTCGCAGAAATGAACGAAGATAATCCTGTCATTTCAACAGCTTTTCGTGGATCACCAGCAGTTGCCAAAGAACCTCACAGGGGATGGAGCGACGAATCAGCGAACAGCAGCACTCAGATTTATTTGCCGGTGGTTTGACATGAATTGAAGGTTGGTGCCGTAAGGATGATAACCAAAACAATAATACATAAAAAAGCACACTATTGCTGCTGTACTATGATGTACTATAAAGGACACCTATCTGTTATCGTCGTGCCTTGGGGGAGCTCCGTCGTGCCTGTGAGCAGGTCCGTTTCGTGTTTGTGAGCAGAGCGTCGTGCGTGTGAGTAAAACCGTCGTGCCTGTGAGCAGGTCCGTCGTGTTTGTGAGCAGACCGTCGTGCGTGTGAGTAAAACCGTCGTGCCTGTGAGCAGGTCCGTTTCGTGTTTGTGAGCAGAGCGTCGTGCGTGTGAGTAAAACCGTCGTACCTGTGAGCAGGTCCGTCGTGTTTGTGAGCAGACCGTCGTGCGTGTGAGTAAAACCGTCGTGCCTGTGAGCAGGTCCGTTTCGTGTTTGTGAGCAGAGCGTCGTGCGTGTGAGTAAAACCGTCGTGCCTGTGAGCAGGTCCGTTTCGTGTTTGTGAGCAGACCGTCGTGCGTGTGAGTAAAACCGTCGTGCCTGTGAGCAGGTCCGTCGTGTTTGTGAGCAGAGCGTCGTGCGTGTGAGTAAAACCGTCGTGCCTGTGAGCAGGTCCGTTTCGTGTTTGTGAGCAGAGCGTCGTGCGTGTGAGTAAAACCGTCGTGCCTGTGAGCAGGTCCGTCGTGTTTGTGAGCAGACCGTCGTGCGTGTGAGTAAAACCGTCGTGCCTGTGAGCAGGTCCGTTTCGTGTTTGTGAGCAGAGCGTCGTGCGTGTGAGTAAAACCGTCGTACCTGTGAGCAGGTCCGTCGTGTTTGTGAGCAGACCGTCGTGCGTGTGAGTAAAACCGTCGTGCCTGTGAGCAGGTCCGTTTCGTGTTTGTGAGCAGAGCGTCGTGCGTGTGAGTAAAACCGTCGTAGCTGTGAGCAGGTCCGTCGTGTTTGTGAGCAGACCGTCGTGCGTGTGAGTAAAACCGTCGTGCCTGTGAGCAGGTCCGTTTCGTGTTTGTGAGCAGAGCGTCGTGCGTGTGAGTAAAACCGTCGTGCCTGTGAGCAGGTCCGTTTCGTGTTTGTGAGCAGACCGTCGTGCGTGTGAGTAAAACCGTCGTGCCTGTGAGCAGGTCCGTCGTGTTTGTGAGCAGAGCGTCGTGCGTGTGAGTAAAACCGTCGTGCCCGTGAGCAGGTCCGTCGTGTTTGTGGAGAGGTCCGTCGTGTTTGTGAGCAGAACGTCGTGCCTGTGAGTAAATCCGTCGTGCCTGTGAGCAGTCCGTCGTGCGTGTGGGGAGGTCCGTTGTGTTTGTGGGTAAAACCGTCGTGCCTGTGAGTAAAGGCGTCGTGCCTGTGAGTAAAACCGTCGTGTTTGTGAGTAAAACCGTCGAGCGTGTGAGTAAAGCCGTCGTGCCTGTGAGTAAAGCCGTCGTGCCTGTCAGTAAAACCGTCGTGCCTTTGAGTAAAACCGTTGTGCCTGTGAGTAAAACCGTCGTGTTTGTGAGTAAAACCGTCGTGCCAGTGAGCAGGTCCGTCGTGTTTGTGGAGAGGTCCGTCGTGTTTGTGAGCAGAACGTCGTGCCTGTGAGTAAATCCGTCGTGCCTGTGAGCAGTCCGTCGTGCGTGTGGGGAGGTCCGTCGTGTTTGTGAGTAAAGCCGTCGTGCCTGTGAGTAAAGGCGTCGTGCCTGTGAGTAAAACCGTCGTGTTTGTGAGTAAAACCGTCGAGCGTGTGAGTAAAGCCGTCGTGCCTGTGAGTAAAGCCGTCGTGCCTGTCAGTAAAACCGTCGTGCCTTTTAGTAAAACCGTTGTACCTGTGAGTAAAACCGTCGTGTTTGTGAGTAAAACCGTCGTGCGTGTGAGTAAAACCGTCGTGCCCGTGAGCAGGTCCGTCGTGTTTGTGGAGAGGTCCGTCGTGTTTGTGAGCAGAACGTCGTGCCTGTGAGTAAATCCGTCGTGCCTGTGAGCAGTCCGTCGTGCGTGTGGGGAGGTCCGTCGTGTTTGTGAGTAAAACCGTCGTGCCTGTGAGTAAAGGCGTCGTGCCTGTGAGTAAAACCGTCGTGTTTGTGAGTAAAACCGTCGAGCGTGTGAGTAAAGCCGTCGTGCCTGTGAGTAAAGCCGTCGTGCCTGTCAGTAAAACCGTCGTGCCTTTGAGTAAAACCGTCGTGCCTTTTAGTAAAACCGTCGTGTTTGTGAGTAAAACCGTCGAGCGTGTGAGTAAAGCCGTCGTGCCTGTGAGTAAAGCCGTCGTGCCTGTCAGTAAAACCGTCGTGCCTTTGAGTAAAACCGTCGTGCCTGTGAGTAAAGCCGTCGTGTTTGTGAGTAAAACCGTCGTGCCTGTGAGTAAAACCGTCGTGCCTGTGAGTAAAACCGTCGTGTTTGTGAGAAAATCCGTCGTGCGCGTGTGTAAAGCCGTCGTGCCTATGAGGCGCCATGTGTAAATTTAACAAAGTGATTGATATATAATTCATTATTTATTATATAATTCAGTTTTCTGGACAATTATATGTAAATAAATGTTGGGCAGTTTGCATTACATGTAAATACATTTACTTGCCACTGCATTATTTATATATATATATTTGGATGCCAATAATGACACAAGCCGGAAGCCCTTCATAAAATACTTTTCAGTGGAAAAAAAACCCAAATTTTCATTCCAAAAGTCAAAACAAGTCAAAACTTTTAAATTGCCAACGCTTTTATTCAACTGTTAACTTCATGTTTTTCGATACACCGCTCTAGGTATGTTGTGGGTATGTCCCATTCGCGAGTAGTCGTAAGCAAAGTTCCTCATAATTATGAAAATTGGCGGGTGCGTGGCGCGTCTTGGGCGATGTGGGGAGATTGCGGCGGGATAGTGTGAAAGTAGGATTCAAAACACGGGCTCATTGGTTGTATTGCGCATAACTATGCCTAAATTAGCGAAGAGTGTGAGCGTTAAACCAATAAAACAGTAAAAGGGACAAAACGTCGTAGGGGTCCAAATTTCATGTGGCAGTAGAAAAGTGTTTAAGACTGGCCACGTGACGGGCTCTCGGCCAATACAAATGATAAACTGTCTTAGGTATTTACAAGTCACAGTGATTCAGTGAGCCAGTGAGATAGACAGAAAGATGAAAACATGCGCGCCCTCTGCAGGACCGGCAACACGTCGCACGGCAAAAGACGGACATTTGGGGATCAACATAATCCGTGCTATGTGGGTCTAGATTCGAAAATCTAGAAAAGCATGCAAAGATCACCAGTAAGATGTGAAACGTTCGAGCAATGTTCTAGCAATGCGTTTTGATTTTGTTTTACAGCTGCCGTCATGGATATGTGGTGCATCACTCAACACAGATAACCTTGTCATTTCAACTACTTCTCGTGGAATACTGCAGTTGAGCTGGTAAGCAGAGTGCCACGGGGAACGACCCACCGAACTATAAGCGAACACCGGACACTATTTATTTGCCAGTGGGCTAACATTGAGGGGCAGAGTGGTGTCGTTAGGATTCATGTAGGGCCTTTCACAAGATTAAGAACTAGTAAATGCAGTAGATTAAAAAGCACAATTACATTGAAGTGATAAAAGGAAACTCGTCAATTCAGAGATGAAAGGTCACAATCTTGACAATTGAGCATTCAGATTCATTTTGCAAATAGGGGCAAAACGTTAAAACAAAAAGTACCAATACATTATAACTAGAGTGAGAAGTGCTAAAGTGTCACAATTGCAACAAATCCATTCTTGCCAAACCTTCTTGGGTCTTATTCTGTTGCCTAGTGCTTCAGTGAGACAAGAAGAGGGCAGAGAGCGGACTTAGCCTCTTGCTAAAAATAAACTTTCCGGACATGTATGCGTTTTTGATTGTGGTGCTTTGTATATATTTGTATATAATGTGTATATCCATATATTTGTATATGATGTGTCTATCCATTGGACAAAATATATCGTCAAAGTTAAACTTTTTAAAATTTAAAGTGATTTTTTTTAATACTAACATTGTATATTTGTTTTCTTTACAACAGAAGGTCACGTTAATCTGAGATGTTAATTTAGGCACACAGTTTTCAATTTAGGGTTTTTCAGTTCAAAAATACTTATTGAGAACATTATTTTGTGTATAGAAATTGCTCGATGAATTGCTGTCACTGAAGCTACAGTAAACCATTTAAAACAATAACCAATTACCAATAAAAGAATCGGAAATTCCGGCATCATATGAAGTTCAGCCTGGAATGACGTCACAGTTGTGGAACATGAATATTCATGTCGATTAGTGTTAAAACTATCTAGACATGCAAACACCCTTTTCTTTGGCAATATGAATATTCAAAAAAACGTTTAATGACATGCAGAGTCAAAATGTAAATACAACATTACCTTTTTAATTTATTTTATCTGTTTATAACAAGTAAACAAAATTACACTGGGAAAATGCGATGTGGCGAAAAGTTATGTTGCTGGCTAATATCAATTGTATCTAGCTCAAGAATTGTGTGTAAATATTGGCTTTATTGTACAAAATATTTGTGCAAGATATTTTCTGTGAAAGTTGTAACTTTAAGTGTGGTTTATAGTTTTGTTTGCAGTTTAACAAAGAGCATGTTTAAAATCAGAATAATTGTGTTTTCTTCAGAAAGAACTTGAGTTTTTGAAGATTTTTTCTGATTTTTTTTAAAAATAAACCACTGTGTTCTTTTTACCTTTATACATGTAATTCAATACACACAATTTTGTAATTCACATGTAATTCAAAACACACAAGTGTCATGTTTTTGGTGGTTTTACAAATCCAGAATGTGGATTGTTCTGGCTGAAATAAGTTGTTTGTTTATTTTATGTTTATTTATTTATTATTGATTTATTATATTTTGTATTGATTTATTCTATTTTATTGTTAGTACATTGCAGCCACCAATGACCAAATGCTTACGATGAGCTAACTAATGACTCCAGACCCATATTACACTTGTGCAAAAAAACCCTGATCTTTGCATATTATGATTGCCTGAGTTCAAACAAGTTGCAGAAATGCACTAAACAGGTAACGACGAATATGCGCGTCTAATTGTTTTCAAAGTTCATGATTCATACTGGATACTGGATTATTCCTCTTCGCAGACTTAAAATTAAAACTCATTTAAGTAATTGAATTTATTCTTCAAAAAAGGATCTGTAATCTACTGTCTTTCCTTTTTAAAGAACCATAACCGTCTGTCACGTGATGAGTGTAAACACGGAGACTGCAGTAAACAAGTCATACTCCTACAAAGCAAACATGATGAATCAGGAACTCGATGCTCTTTAGCGACCCTTGTACTGCGGCTTTCTGCAACTCTGATTAAAAAAAACCTGCATTGTAAAAGAAACTTCATTGCCGTATGAATGGCGTAAGTGAACTTGAGGTCAAGAGGCAGAGTGGTGTCGTTAGGATTCATTTAGGGCCTTTCACAAGATTAAGAACTAGTAAATGCAGTACATTAAAACGCACAATAACATTGAAGTGATAAAAAGGCAACTCGTCAATTCAGAGATGAAAGGTCACAGTCTTGACAATTGAGCATTCAGATTCATTTTGCAAATAAGGGCAAATCGTTAAAAAAAAAAGTACCAATACATTATAACAAGAGTGAGAAGTGCTAAAGTGTCACAAATGCAACAAATCCATTCTTGCCAAACCTTCTTGGGTCTTATTCTGTTGCCTAGTGCTTCAGTGTGACAAGAAGAGGGCGGAGTTCGGACTTAGCCTCTTGCTAAAAATAAACTTTCCGGACATGCATCCATTTTTGATTGCGGTGCTGTGTATATATTTGTACATAATGTGTATATCCATATATTTGTATATGATGTGTCTATCCATTGGATAAAATATATCGCCAAAGTTGAACTTTTTAAAATTTAAAGTGATTTTTTTAATACTAAAATTGTATCATTTGTTTTCTTTACAGCAGAAGGCCAAGTTAATCTGAGATGTCAATTTAGGCACACAGTTTTCAATTTAGGGTTTTTCAGCTCAGAAATACTTATTGAGAACATAATTTTGTGTATAGAAATTGCTCAAAGAATTGCTGTCACTGAAGCTACAGTAAATCATTTAAAACAATACCAATTACCAGTAAAAGAATCGGAAATTCCGACATCATGTGAAGTTCAGCCTGGAATGACACCACAGTTTTGGAACATGAATATTCATGTCGACTAGTGTTAAAACTATCAAGACATGCAAACACCCTTGTCTTTGGCAAATGAATATTAAAAAAATCCTTTAATGACATGCAGAGTCAAAATGTAAATACAACATACCTTCTTAATTTGTTTTATCTGTTTATAACAAGTAAACAAAATTACACTGAGAAAATGCGATGTGGCGAAAAGTTATGTTGCTGGCTAATATCAATTGTATCTAGCTCAAGAATTGTGTGTAAATATTGGCTTTGTTGTACACAATATTTGTGCAAGATATTTTCTGTTAAAGTCGTAGCTTTTAGTGTGGTTTATAGTTTTGTTTGCAGTTTAACAAAGAGCGTGTTTAAAATCAGAATAATTGTGTTTTCTTCAGAAAGAACTTGAGTTTTTGAAGATTTTTTTCTGATTTTTTTTAAAATGAGCCAGTGTGTTCTTTTTAACTTTGCACATGTAATTCAATACACACAATTTTGTAATTCACGTGTAATTTAAAACACACAAGTGTCATGTTTTTGGTGGTTTTAAAAATCCAGAATGTGGATTGTTTTGGCTGAAATAAGTTGTTTGTTTATTTTATGTTTATTTATTTATTATTGATTTATTCTATTTTGTAGTGATTTATTCTGTTTTATTGTTAGTACACTACAGCCACCAATGACCAAATGCTTACGATGAGCTAACTAATGACTCCAGACCCATATAACACTTGTGCAAAAAAACCCTAATCTTTGCATATTATGATTGCCTGAGTTCACAAAAGTTGCAGAAATGCACTAAACAGGTAACGACGAATATGCGCGTCTAATTATTTTCAAAGTTCATGATTCATATTGGATACTGGATTATTCCTCTTCGCAGACTTAAAATTAAAACTCATTTAATTAATTAAATTCTTTCTTCAAAAAGGATCAGTAATCTACTGTCTTTCCTTTTTAAAGAACCATAACCATCCGTCACGTGATGAGTGTAAATTAACACGGAGACTTCAGTAAACAAGTCATACTTCTACAAAGCAAACATGATGAATAGGAACTCGATGCTTTTTAGCGACCCTTGTACTGCGGCTTTCTGAAACTCTGATTAAAAAAAAAACCTGCATGGTAAAAGAAACGTCATGGCCGCATGAATGGCGTAAGTGAAATTGAGGTCAAGTAAGCCTACGTTAATTTTTAGCACTTGGTTGTGTCTGTGTTTACATCATGCCGCGCACTATCCGCGTTGCACATGATGTATGTGCAAGCAAGGTAAAAATAGCACGCCTTTGTTGATAGCCAGAAACTTTAAAATCCGTAGGTGAAATTTTACGAATGCAAATTTAGTCAAATATAAGTAACCAGTTGTGTTTCAGAACAAAATGAGTTAGGAGAGTTAGGGAGAGCAGGCGCGGAACCAGAGGAGGGTTTGGGGTGTCGGACTCACGCCCCCCCCCCCCCCCCCCACCACCACCACCACCACTTCTGCTCTAGCGCTCTGACACCAAGTAAAAAGATATTACAATCAGTGGATCAGTAACAATGTGCCGCACTACATATATGTCCGCCTGTCCAAGACAATTGGACATAAGCAAAAATCTGACGGGCCTGACACCGCCCCCCCCCCCCCCCTCCGCAACAATATATGAATGGCATACGCTAAATGAACTTGAGGTCATGTCATTGTTAACGTTTGGTTGTAGCAGTCTGTGTACATTATGTTGCGCACAATAGGGCCTATGCCAATTTCACATGGTGGGGAATTCCACACGATGTCGATCGTGCCAGCAAAAAAAAACAGGACGCCTTTTGTCGATTGCCGCAGTTTGAAATCGGTTTTGGGGTTCTGAAGAAAACAAATAACAAAAACTGGTTATTTGATTACTGATAGTTTGCATGCATGCAAACTATATCAGTTATCAAACAAACAACCAGTCGTGTTTATTTGTTTTCTTCAGAACTAAGGATCTATAGGACGATTCTTTTCTGTGCACTCGCTGGTGTATTCGAAACCCCGTTCTCGTTTTAAATAAACACGAGAACGGGGTGGCAAATGACGAGAACAAACACGCAAACAGTGTCCGCGAACCGGATTTTCACCGCCCAACTAATTATTGGGAGGCATGAGGAACGTCAAGAACAAAGATGGTGGACTAGGCCCCCAACACATTTTGCGTGAATTTGTTGTGCATTAAATCGTGAACACTCGGTCAGCGCAGAAGCAGTAATTATAGACAGAGAGGGCTTGTCTTTCGCAATATTCATAGCTGTTCCCAAATATCATATATCATTTTCGTAGATCGTTAATTATTCTCTCCTTAAATGTGCGTTTTCATACGGCGGCTGCCATATTGAGTGCTCAACCACTGCACCCTACATATACTTGGGCTTTCGTAATCGGCAATCCTATAAAATATCACACTGTTCGCGTCCCCGAGTTCTTTTTCCTTTCATTATTTCAATGAGGGTATTCCAAGTTCACATCTCATCCATTCATCCCAAAGAAAGCAAATGTTGAACTTTAGCTACAAGTAAGGTCCCGCTCCCCCTTTAAAAAAAATCCTTAATACCCAGGGAATCGACCGAATTTCTCCCTTGCTCAGAATGAATATCATTATTACGGGGAATGGTACATTTTGTTTATACGTTTATGAGCTCGCAGTTACAGCTCCACCCCTGCCAGTTTAATAGAATCGTCCACGTGAGAATGATATTGAAAGATTTATTACGCGGAACACGGCCGGATTTCCGCCTGAAACAAGTACATGAACACGTGTTCCATAAGGCCAAAAAAAAAAGTCTCCGGTTTCTGGTATGGAGCTTGTTCAAAAAGTGGTGCGGCGACGCGGCTTTTTTTTTTTTTTTACCTGACTTTTTTGCTTGAAATGTCGGCTGATGACTGCAAATGATGCCCGACTAAACTTAGTGAAAAAAATATGGGAGTCCAGAGAGGCCACATACAGCTTATTCTCGATAATCACCCCATCTAAAAGCACGTTAAAATTGTGCAGCAGCAGGATTCCAGTCAAACCAGTGAGTTTGGCGGTTTTGAGACATCATCTTTCATTGAAAAAAAAAACGTTTTCATTTTGCCAATGCGCATGGCTACGGCGACGCGCGCGCATACCAGAAACCGGAGACTTTTTTTTTTTGGCCTAACAAGCGATAATGCAGGGAGCAGAAACCAGGATAAATGGGAATCACCACTTCCTCTATGGAACGCCAAAGAGGCATTTAATGTGATCATCGAATCGGTGATACACTTTTGCAATCGGTGATGCATATTAACGATCGGTGATGGACTTTCGCGATCGGTGATGGACTTTTACTGGTGATGCATATTCACGATCGGTGATGGACTTTCGCGATCGGTGATGGACTTTTACTGGTGATGCATATTCACGATCGGTGATGGACTTTCGCGATCGGTGATGGACTTTTACTGGTGATGCATATTCACGATCGGTGATGGACTTTCGCGATCGGTGATGGACTTTTACTGGTGATGCATATTCACGATCGGTGATGGACTTTCGCGATCGGTGATGGACTTTTACTGGTGATGCATATTCACGATCGGTGATGGACTTTCGCGATCGGTGATGGACTTTTACTGGTGATGCATATTCACGATCGGTGATGGACTTTCGCGATCGGTGATGGACTTTTACTGGTGATGCATATTAACGATCGGTGATGGACTTTCGCAATCGGTGATGGACTTTTACTGGTGATGCATATTCACGATCGGTGATGGACTTTCGCAATCGGTGATGGACTTTTACTCAACGACTGGTCATCGCAGCTTTGATCACCGATCGCGAAAGACCATCACCGATCGCGAAAGTCCATCACCGATTAAATGCCGCTTTTGGCGAAACAGGAACGCCAAAGAGGCATTTAATGTGATCACCGAAACGGTGATGGACTTTCGCGACCGTCGCATCTGTGTGTTGCGTCGTAATCATTTGCACGTATTATACTTATCTATGTTCCTTGCTCTGGAGCAATTTAAATTTAATTGCAAATGCGCAGAGCCTTTATTTTGCTCTTCTGTTTTTTTAATACCTTTCGCGAAAATATGATAAATTTTACTTCCGCGTAACCGATGTAATTTTCGAACCATGGTGTGTGTGTTTGATAAGAATTAAATTTAGAATTTAATCATTTTTAAGATTAGAAAATATTATCATTGTTTTTTTCAAAGAGCAATGATTCGATGTGTACATTTTTGTAATGCAGCATGGTACTCAATCTGCTAAGACCACTGTGGGAAATAGAGCTAGCTTTATGGTTTGTGCCAGCCATGTCTTCTTTGGCAATCAATCACCTTGTCCCTTTAGCCCTCGCAACAACACGTGCTTCAGGTCTCCACTTACCAGATACCATTTTTTTTTTGCAGTCGTGGAATTGGGGCACGATCGAGGTCAATCGTTTTTACATGGGGGCTCACAAATTGGGTGTTCCACATGCAAACGCGTTCCATGCACCAACTGACGTTCAGCAAAATAATGGAATCCTTTTCAATTTTAAGAACATATACCTTTACATCATGTACATGATGTATAGGCTACAACGGTCTACAATCGAGCCGCAACTTCCGAGATCTTTTCGAGCTTGTCTTAAGTGGCCTTGTCAATTGTATAGTGCACAAACAGAACAGACATTCGCTATTTAACCCAATTGGTTACATTATTCTTTAACTAATGAATAATAACTTATTCACCGGTGTGCACAGTCTTTTTAAACATCGGAGTTATCAAAGGAAAATATTGAATAATGTATAAATAAAAACACACTAAAATTTTCCAAAAGGAGTACAACCGCAACAGTTACCTATGTACCGATAACCTAAACAAAGCTTAGTCTGCCCATGACGCCGGCAGCCTCCGTCGCCCAGAAATCACAGCATATTTAAGTTGAAGAAAGTGGGTTTTTTTTTTTTTGGGGGGGGGGGGGTTGGCTGGGATATTTTCACCCACTTACTTTGATAATATAAAAAAAACACTCTGCACCGATAGCAAAAGTCTATGCAAGGTTGATCACCGATCGTGAAAGACCATCACCCATGGGCGTCACAAGGGGGGAGCACGGGAGCGCCCCCCCCCCGGAAAAGCCCCCCCCCCCCCCCAAAAAAAAAAAAAAAAAAAGATGGGGGAAGAAGACAGAAAAAGGGGCGCGAAGTAATATTGTTTGAAAAATGCCCACCCTCGAAAAATGATAAATCGTGAATATGCTGGAAAAATCCAGGTATTTCGGGGAGAAAAATGTTTTGCCCCTCTGCCAAAAAATTCTGGCGACGCACAAATCACGGTGTTTTATAGCCACATTGCCAGTAATAGGGAAAACAGGTCGACTTATCAATTGTTATGGTTATATTAATAACGGCAACACCAAACCGTAGTGGGCAACAGCGGAGACTCAAAGCCACGACATACACAATATGCTTGACAATAAATGAAATACATGAACATGAGATATGTGGCAGTAATAACAACAAATGAAAATCATACTTGAATTACAAAAAAATAACTTCCCACGTCATGCCTCGTGACACTTGAGAGCGCTACGGCAAGTATCAAATTAGAAAAACAAGGGATTGAATGGTTTCGTTTGCCCCATAAATATGAGGAGCAGGCTGTCTGTATCCTAAAAATTGCGAACATTTTAATCCTTGTAATGGATATAGTCTCTTGAAACCTTGGAGCACTATAACTGGCGGATGTAAGGGGTGGTGGTGGAAAACATTTGCAAGGAAAGTTCCTCTGTGTACTGTCCATCATGTGCTCGCTTAAAGGGAAAATACAACATTTGCAAACATCAAAAAATAAAACTACCAAATAATTTTGAAATACCTTGCTGGACTGTTAGTGAATGACAGTGTAAAGCATCCTGTAAAATCATGGCACCTGGTATACTGTCATTTTCAAGAAAAGTGGTATTTTTGTATCAATTTCCAACGCTGGTCGGCCGACCAGCGTTGGAAAAAACTGGCTTTTTTCAAATACTGGCCCCAATTGACCATCGCACTTGTTTGCAATCGATTACACACCTATGAACGGGTACAAGCCAGCTAGACTGGTTCCCTGACCTTACAATTCCCCAATGTATGTTAACTGCTCCGTTTCTTCTTATATTGAGTCAGGGAACCAGACTACAGGAAAATGATTGTTTTTCTTAGTTTTTATAGCATTTTCGAACCCAAAACCTCAAAAAAGTCAGTGTAACTACATTTGCTATATATTTCCAACCCCTGCAATTCCATTCGTTTCTGAAAATTACAGCAAAGGCAAATGATGTATATTCCCTTTAAGTGTGCTTAAGTGACCAGAGGCCCCACATATCTATACCAAGATTGGCTATTAGATGGATTTATGATGATGATGATGATGATGATGTGATTGCATTCCTGTGCCCCCTGGATGCCTGCTCAGACCCCTCAATAACCCCGCCATATATGCTGTCTCCAATGACCCACACATCAATCATCATATTATGCAAAAACCTTTTATCACGTATTGGTAAAAAAATACTCGGACTCAAATTTAAGGACATGAGAAACACATTGCTGAGATGATTAATAAAGCTAATAGAAAATTATTCATGTTCAGGAAACTGAAAGAAACTGGTTTTACTCTAAGAACTTGTTACCCTATGTTAGACCAGTCCTAGCAAACGCATCGCCGGTGTCACGGTCTCGCTTCTCCGGCGTGCTAGCTTCTCCAAAAGGAAAATTTCGCTTCAACACGCATGCACAAAATTGCGCAGTAGTGTACATTTTCGTCACTGTATTAGTGTGCCGAGTTCCTCGGGGTTGTACTTGTGCACGTAAGATCTTATTTGTATGAATGGTTACAGGGTATCAGTCGAATCCAGAATTTTCGTGGCACGCACTATTAACTCCCAATAACAAAAAAAGACTTGAAATGCACATTTATTTTAAGCCATGGTTGCAATAATAAAGACAAAATGGACCACGAACGAGCAAGGAACACGGACCAAGGAGTTCGTTCTTAATTATTCCTCCATGAACACACACACATGCATGACGCTGGGAACACCAATCAGCATTTTCGCAAGACCATGGAATGACTTGACCCACAGGAAGTGTTACATAACACATTCTTAGGTGTCCTTCACTGTGTTATTAATGGGCTTGGTAGACTTCAACAGCCCTAGGAAAAGTAAGCACAGTGGACACATGAGCATGAATCGTGCTCATGTAACGTGCACTATAACGTGCTCAATTATCCGCCGAATCCACCCGGAGAAGCTAGCACGCCGGAGAGGTGAGACCGTGACACCGGTTTGGCACTCAAGCATTACACTCAAACAGACCAATCTAATTTAGTCGATCCAAAAGAGTTTGCCGTATTACTCTATCTCTGGATCACCTTTATGATAGAAGAACCACTATGTGTACAAACTTTGCTCTAGGTGCTTTTAAATCAGGCAAATTTAATGAGTGGTTTCCTCAATCAAAAAGTTGGCACACTATGAATCTTAGATCGAGTAGAACACTCAAGGAGTATCCCAGTTCATCCAAGAGATTTCGAAATAGCCCAGACTCATCAATAGTTCAACATAGGATTTTCAAATGTATACAATTTTAATTGCTATTATCCGAGTGTATATGTTTTTGAGAATAATGGATTGTTGTGCATTTTGTATGTGTTTCGATTTCTCGTGAAATGTGTTTATTTTAAATTTATTTTAATTTTTACTGTAAATCACTGTGCAATTCAGCGTCTGAGCTGCTTGATGGTGATAATCAACCCAAATAATAATAATGTTAATAATAATATTGATAAAAAATAATAACTTATAATAACCCATAATTGGCTATTTGGGGAACATTCCCATAAACTAGTGCACACATTTTTCCCCCAAATTTAATGACCCGTAACTCCAATTTTACCTTAATTCGCCGGGTAATTTTTACTAATTCGACCACGAGCAATCGAGTCTATTTGCGACGATAATATTTTGCCTCTAAATGTGTGACGCTAAAGTGTCTCCCGTTCTGTTCATGCCACATTCACAGAGGAGTGTTTTATTCCGGATACCTGTGATATGGCATATACCGTTTGAATTGTTAATTGTTATGGTTATGTTAATATGGGCAACACCAAAGGCCCAAATCCACAGCGGCATACACTAACTGCAAACATTTCACGGACATAACAAAAAATGGAGTTCGTAAGTGAGAACGGACATATTATAAAACATATAACCGTATTAACACAATTTAGGGGCAACACCAGGCCCGATCAGTAGTGGGCAACACAAGAAACTCAAAGCCACGGCATACACAATATGCTTGACAATAAATGAAATACATGTAGGCCTATATGAACATGAGATATATGTGGCAATAAATGACAACAAATGCAAATTAAACTTGAATAACAAAAAAATAGCTTCCCACAGATGTACATTCAGTCAGGAAAACATCATAGCCTCGTGACAGACTGAGATCGCTACGGCAAGTATCAAATTAGCCTAACAAAATAGAAAAACAATGGATTGAATGGTTCCATTTGCCCCATAAATATGAGGAGCAGGCTGTCTGTATCCTAAACATTGCGAACATTTTAATCCTTGTAATTTGTATAGTCTCTTGAAACCTTGGAGCACTATAACTGGCGGATGTAAGGGGTGGTGGTGGAAAAACATTTGTAAGGAAAGTTCCTCTGTGTACTGTCCATCATGTGCTCGCTTAAGTGCGCTTAAGTGACCAGAGGGCCCCACATATCTATACCAAGATTGGCTATTAGATGGATTTATGATGATGATGATGATGATGTGATTGCATTCCTGTGGCCCCTGGATGCCTGGTCAGGCCCCCCAATAACCCCGCCATATGCTGTCTCCGATGGCCCACCCATCAATCATCAGGTGCAAAAATTGTTTTACCATTTATTGGATAAAAACAAATCACTGTGTTTATGCCACATCCACAGAGGAGTGTTTTTATTCCGGATACCATCGATTGGGCATTTACCGGTTGCAATATGGGCAGCACCAAAGCTCAAAGCCACAGCGGCATACACCAACAACAAACATTTTACGCACATTAATTTAAAAAAAAAATGCAGTTCACATATGAGAAAGACACTTTCAAACACAAAAACACCGTAAACAAATATCACCGTCAGGGGCAACACGAAAAACCCTAAGCCACAGCGGCATGCAAGTTCAATAACTGATGCACTTTGGCGATCGATGATGGATTTTGCAATCGGTGATGGGTCGTTGATCATCGGTCGCAAAAGTCCATCACCGATTGCAAAAGTCCATCACCGATTGCAAAGTTGATCACCGATCGCGAAAGTCCATCACCGATCGTTAATATGCATCACCAGTAAAAGTCCATCACCGATTGCGAAAGTTCATCACCGATCGTGAAAATGCATCACCAGTAAAAGTCCATCACCGATCGCGTAAGTCCATCACCGATCGTGAATATGCATCACCAGTAAAAGTCCATCACCGATTGCGAAAGTCCATCACCGATCGTGAATATGCATCACCAGTGAAAGTCCATCACCGATCGCGAAAGTCCATCACCGATCGTGAATATGCATCACCAGTGAAAGTCCATCACCGATTGCGAAAGTCCATCACCGATCGTGAATATGCATCACCAGTAAAAGTCCATCACCGATCGCGAAAGTCCATCACCGATCGTGAATATGCATCACCAGTAAAAGTCCATCACCGATCGCGAAAGTCCATCACCGATCGTGAATATGCATCACCGATTGCAAAAGTGTATCACCGATTCGATGATCACATTAAATGCCTCTTTGGCGTTCCATATTCCTCGAGTACTTGAGCAACTTTGAGCTCCACGTTGGGCCTTCCATCAGACGTGTTAGATTTTCTTCTCTCGGAAATACGGAACCACCATTAATCGACGGGCAAGAAACATGGCAAGCAACAACAATTCTGGGATTGTAAGTAAATGGTATTGCTACGGGGATATCGCATATTTGGAAACAAAACTATGCCTCGGTGATAGGTTGGAGTTCGAGTGTAGTGGTGTGTACACGCACTGGGGTATACACGTCGGAGGATACAAAAATATGCAACACGCTGTCATTCATTGTGATATATTCGAAGGAGTGGCGGCATTCTTCACAGACAAGGCGTCCTCTGCCAGTCGAAAGTCCGAGATTCGAGCTAATAAAATTGGGCAGATTCTCGGCGGTTATGGCAGGGTGAGGATCAACAACTCAACAGACAAAACAATAGAATCTCTGGATCCCAACGTCGTCGTCAAAGTGGCAATGATAATGCAACGAAGAAAAACACCAATCGATGTCAACCTTCTCGACAGCAACAGCGAGTACTTCGTGAATCTTTGTCGATACGACAGGCACTGGAGTAGCCAAGTTTTTGCAGGATACAATTTTGGGATTGAGGGTAAACGGTATACCTCTAAGAATATCGCAGACTTGGAAGACGAGGTGTGCCCCGGGGATAGGCTGGAGTTCGGCCACGCCTTGCACTCACACTGGGGTATATATGTCGGTCGATACAACGATAAGGAACATGCCGTCATCCATTTTAGTATATCCGGAGGATGGTCTTCATTCTCCAAAAAGAAGACATCCAGTAGTGCGTTTGCTGCCAGTCAAAAGCCCGAGATATTAGCTGACCAGATTGGTAAGATTCTCGGCGCTTCTGGCAGGGTGAGGATCAACAACTCAAGAGACCAAACAGTACAGCCTCTGAATCCCTACGACATCATTAGATCAGCAAAGAAAATGCACCGTGTCAAAACGCCGATTGATTACGATCTCCTCGACAACAACTGCGAGCACTTCGTGAATCTGTGTCGATACAACAAACCCCACAGTGAGCAGGCTGAAGCAGTGCAGACGACCGGGGAAAACGTTATATTGTTCATACTGGGATTCACAGGTTAGTATCTAAAGCTAGCTAACTGACTTCTAACGGGTCATAAGGTCCAGTATATCAACACCCTTTGCAACAAAATAAGGAGTTTTATCGATTAGAGGAACATCAAAATCAAAGAAAATCTGAAGCGGGGTATCAAAAACTAACCCGTTGTAAGTTCAGCTGAATTGTGCGAACATGAAAATATTAATTTGCCAATGGCTCCACGAACATTGCAAATGTCTTATTACAGTAATAAAGGAAGTGAACAATATTTTACTTTGAAACGTGATCAAAATGTTCTTTGATCTAAATAAAAGAAATATAATAAAAGGCTAGCAAAAATCGAACAATTATCGATTTTTAGATTTTTTTTGCAATTCGCGAGAATAGCGATAATTTATTCGGTAGGCCCACATGTAATCAGCACAGCAGCTGTTTGGCCGTTGAACCCCCTTTTACTCAAGCAATTATAAACGTGTCAGACCTTAATTGTCAACATTTTGCTCACTGAGTTTTGGGATTACGTCGATGTTGCAATTCATGCAATGCATAGTTTTAGATGTTCTGTTGATTCCAGTGCAGCATTTGCACTCATGACCTCTGAAAAATATTGAACCAAGTGAATAACCCCTCAGTGTAGGAAATGACCACAGCATCAATTTGTGCTGTGAGAAATTTCCGAATGCGGGAACCAGTCTATTACCGGGAATCCTCACTCCCCACGAGAACGTCAACATCGTTGAACCCAGATTTTGACCTTTTGTGTGATCAGAAATACTGCACCGCCCATAAGACAGACAAGAAACATGGCGAATTTTGGGATTAAGGGTACTCGCCTCTTGGATGATACGGTACGGGGTATAAGGGATGAAACACGCTGTCATCCATTTCGGTATTATTCGAGGGAGGGGCGGCATTTTCCAAAAAGGAGACACCAGGCAGTATGTTTGCTGCCAGTCAAAAGCCTAAGATTCTCGGGGGTGCAAAGGTTAAGGATCAATAACTCCAGGGACTGTGATAAAAACTTCTCAGTTCCCACACAATCAGTGAAAAGGCCAAGAACATGCACTGAAACAAAACGCCGATTGACCACAATCCTTTCAGTAGAAACTGCAAGCACTTTGCAAATTGTTGTCGATACGAAGATACCCATAGTGCGCAGAATACCGCAGTAGTAGCTGCAGTAGCGTGGTTTCACCCTCGTAGTAGCCATAGTAGGTTAGGATTTAAAACTGGCTGACAGACTGACCCAAGTGTACATTAATTAACAGCGAGACAAGGCAAGCCTAGAAAAGTGTGGCCCAGAGTGCACGCAACTATATTTAATTAATTCAAAAGGGCTATCGGTATCAGGGGCGGATCCAACTTTTGCCCAAGGGGATGTAACTTTTGGGGGGGGGGGTGGATAAACAGTCATGCGCCACTGGCCTTAATCTTCAGGGGAAGGGGGAATAGCAGGCATGCGCTTTTAAAATAAAATTAAATAAAATTAAATATAATAACCCGTGCTCCGTAGACTGAACGTTTTTTCATGCATCTGTCCATGTTCGATGAATACACAAAGGCCGGGATTTAGCTCATTTAGTGGCTTTACGGGGTAATACTTGTTTACGAAACATATACGATTTGCGGATAGAAATAGTTGATTTTGAGGGCTTGGAGATGAACAACGAAATGTGAATCATTTTACCAATGCTCTAATTCGTTTAAATTTACAGGTCTCCTCATCGTGTTGTATCTGTCATATCCAAAGCTTCGTGGAATTCAACAGCAATTGAGCTGGTGGTAGAGAATACAACGAAGAGTGGAGCGCCGAATTATTGGCGAACAGCGACACAACCAATCGGCCCATGGTTCGACGAGAATTGACGGTTAGTGTCGTAAGGATGCTAACAAACACTAGTGGAATTATATATTGAAACTGAACTTAAAAAAAAAAACATCGTTGCGTCGCAGTCTGATACTGACAATTTATGTAGATTTTGTAGACTTGGGAACAAAGTAGAACACAATAGAAATTTACGTTGTCAAAGCATTAACCATTACAATTGCTTTTCAATCAAAACCATTGGGGAACATGGTGGGGAAAATAACGGAGCATATAATATTACATAATTATAAGGTCGTCGTTTATTGAATATTGGCAATCGATTGTCATCTGTATAATATTGAAATATGGACCATATGCCCATTAAATGCTCTGCTGTAAATAATATAAGCAAGCGAAACCAAAAGTATCGTGGTACATGTATTATGATAGGACAATCTTGTAGTACAAAATTGATTGATTAACATTGCAAACGCATTGTAGTATTGATTTTCGTAGTTAATGACTATTGGATATAGAACTAGACTGGACAACATTTGCAATTTTCACAAACGAAACTGGCAAAAAAGTTATGAAGTAGGTCAACAATAGGATCAGCAGTCTGTGAAATCATTGCGGTTATGCTGTAAATTTCAAGACAAGAAAAACAAGTATTTTTTGTCTTCAAATACTGCACCAAATCGACCGAACATTGTTTAGTTTGCAATCGGTTACAAATGTCGGTTACAAATTATTACATATTAAAGAATGATTTTCCTGAGTGACAAACCGAAATTAAACTGAAAGAGGGTGCAAGTCAGAACCTATTATTAAATATTTTGGGAGGCAGATTAGGGATTTCAACGGAAACCTTGCCTTGCGTCGAGAAAAATGAAGATTTTTTTTTCTTCACAGTTGTCTATAAAAAAGTGTGCTTTCTTCTGAGCTGAAATTTCGATAGGTTATTTGTATAATACTGCAGATATGTTGTATTGTTGTTCTTTTAAAAGGCAAAATTGCAGTTTTGGGGGCAAATGATGTACATTACCCTTGAATGCCTACTGTAAACAAGAGTGGAATGTAAAAAGTATTTACTTTAAAAAGTGTGCAGTTGCTGATATGCTTTACCGTTCATTGACTGATGGAAATTGCAATCACATTGTTGTAATTTTGATTTTTTTTTTGGTTGACAGGGTAAAACAGTTTTGCTCATGAATATACGCGGCTCATTAACATAATTTCATAAATATAAGTATCTAGTTTTATCTTCGTATAAGAAGATGCAATCCAGGGGCGGATCCAGGAATTTTCGCAGGTGGGGGGGGGGGGGGGGTTCATCAGCAAAAAAATCTGAAAATGTACCCAGGTTTTTTTTCTCCGGACACTTGGCCTGCGTATAATCAAAAACTGGGGGAGGAGGGGGGGGGGGTGGGCTGGTACCATATTTCAGTAGGGGGCGCTATTCAAATTCGACGATTATTAACACTAGATTACAGTATGGTGTACCGTATTTTGAACAGGCGGACATTATACCAGGATAATTTCTTTTTGGGTGTCACAGCGGGGGGGGGGGGGGGGATTCGCATTATTTTTTAGGCATTTGTGTGATTATTTTTTTGGACAGAGCTGGGGGGAACCCCCCCCCCCCCGATCCGCGCCTGCAATCATAATAAAAGATGTTGAAATCTACGATGTGGCGAAAAAGTTGGTTTTTAAATGGATAACAGTATTAATTTGCTCAAATCCCATGGCTGTAACGTTCAAGTTATTTTCTGTGGAACTCTTGAGTATGGTTGATAGTTTCGTTTGCACTGTGGACCTTACGCGTAGCGGCCATCTTAGAGAGCATCTTTGTTTGATTCATTCAGTAATAATGAGTGCACAAATGGTTCACTCATGCATATCCAAGAAAAAGCAAAGACATTGCCCTCCAAGATGGCTGCTATACGTATAAGGTCTATCAACAAAAATCGTCTCAACAATCGTGTTAACTTGGTTATCATTAAAACACTGTGTGATTTTGAAGGATAGTTTTCAGTAGAATAATTAGTGAAATGCCCATTGTCTTGTTAACATAAGTTTAAGTTGTAATATGATGAAGGTCTAGTAACAAAAATCGTCTCAAAAATCGTGTTAACTTGGTTATCATTAGAACATTGTGTGATTTTGAAGGATTGTTTTCAGTGGAATAATTATTGAAATGCCCATTGTCTTGTTACCATAAGTTTAGGTTGTAATATGTTAAAGCTGTTCTAGACCCTGTTTGTTCCTCTGGTCATGCAAACGTTATCTGCAACGCAGAACTATGCTTAAGTGACAGGCTTTGACTTAATTTTTTAATCAAAGTTATTACTTTTTGTGTTCATTATTAGTTGATTTTTTATACACGACAGCCACCATTTAGCAATTGCCTAAGATGAGCTATATTTTAAAAATCAACATAATTTTTTTAGAAACAATTATTGCTTGATTTTTATTTACAACTATAATTTCTTATGTTGTCAAGTCAATACCATGATTATTGTGAAGGACTAAGAATTTGAGGGTAAAAAAGATTAAAGTGAAAACTTGTGTCTATTATTTTCAGTCTGCAGTCGGTATTGACATTGGAACTTGTTATTCTATTGCGACATTCATTCAAGTACATCTGCTGATCACGTGCGAATCACTCGGCACTACCAATGGCAGATCACAACCGCTGATTAATGTCAAACTAGTAAAATGGGGTCAAATATAATAAATGGAATGCTAAAGTGCCTGAATTAATTGCCGAAAAGCCTAAGGATACAAGGGTGGGGGTGGGGGGGGGGCAAGCCTCATGACCCAACCCCGCCCACCCCACCCCAGCCTTCACTCGGCACAAACCTTTCACTAACCCCCACCCTACATATGAATTTCCCTTACTCGGTTTCCTGAAGCTAAATCCTACCTGTCTACATTCTTCGCTTAACCGACCAAAGTTTAAAAACTAAAATAGTTAAAACGATGTACGCCTATTGATGGTCTATATTGTTTTGACTGCCTATGATTGTTCCATATGTTTTGACAGTCGGTGAAATAGACCTATTAACCTTTGAAAAAGGAACTCCTCTCTTTTCAAAAGGAACGCGTCCCTCGTCCCTCGTACATTTCGAAAAAGTCCCATGGATCAGATTGACCCGGAATCTGGGTTTGAGCTGGCCTGACACTTTTCACTTTGTGAAAAATGACACTTTTGGGTGGTCAAATGGCGCTTCCCTGACCCATTTCTGGGCCATTTGATTCGACAACCATGGCAAAAGTCATATTGACCCGACAAGGTGTCAGACCAAAGAGAACCCATGTTCCGGGTCAAATCGGACCTGGGACTCTCTCTTTTCTGTAGTGTGTACCTTGTGCTTAGGACCCTCTGATTTTGTTTTAGACATCCACGGCCCTGTTTCATTTACACTAAATGTTGAATCCATGTTGGCACACTGACGAAAATGTTTCATTTTAATAATGAGAAAAAATGAGCTTCTGAATGAGCCGCCGTTTGATTGAGTATCCCATATCGCTTAGGCAAACAAATATCCTGCGGCTCCAAATACAATCAGCATTCACGCACCTTTTTGGCCGTTGAAACCCTTTTTGTTCAAAACAATATGTCAGATCTTATATTTGTCACGAAGTTACATACAACTTAGTTTTGGGACGTTCTCGGGAATATCAGTTCTGAATAATGATCTTTGGACTGCCATGTTAATGAATACTATAAGCCACGGCGTAGAAGGTAAACAGAAATGACGACACAGGGAGGTGATGGTGCAATTATGGGCCCAATATCAGTATGTTTGTATTGACAGATCCGTGATATTATTTGGGCAACATTAAATTTCAGCCTTTTGTGTTATCAGACGCATTAGTTTTCCTCGTCTCGTAAATACCAAAACCACCAGTCGTGTAGGCAAGAGACATGGCAAAAAAGAACAATTTTGGGATTGTGGGTGACTGGCATTTGCCTTCATTTCCGGATATCACAGCATTGGAAGACGAGTTATGCCCCGGTGATAGGCTGGAGTTTGACTTTGGCATATACGCACACTGGGGTATATACGTCGGTCGGTACCAAGATATGAGACATGCTGTCATCCATTTCGGTATGTTCGAAAAGCGGGCGACATTCTCCAAAAAGAAGATATCAGGCAGTGCGTTTGCTGCCGGTCAAAAGCCCGAGATACGAGCTGATACGATTGGGATGATTCTCGGTGGTTCTGGCAAGGTCAGGATCAACAACTCAAGAGACCTTAAAGTGGAGCATTTGGATCCAGACGTCATCATTGAAACAGCTACGACCATGCACCGAGACAAAACACCGATTGATTACAACCTTATCGAGAATAACTGCGAGCACTTCGTGAATCTTTGTCGATACGACAAACCCCATAGTCAGCAAGCTGAAGATTTGGTGATTGGGGCCCTGGGTTTATTCGTCGGGGGAGCCATAGCCGGTGAGTATCTCAAGCTATAACTTTGGCACACGCGGCAATGATACAAGCCAAGCCTAGAACAGCTCGGCCCTGGGGCGGATCTTCCTTTGGCTCAGGGGAAGGAACTAGGTATAGCTTTCAAGAGAGGGGGTATACAGGCATTTGACACTTTTTTTCCTGCATGATTTTACTTTTTTTTCTTTTTACCAAATGGGTGTGGGGGTGGTAATTAGAATTTACAATCCCCGTTTATCCACCCCTATACTTGTGAGGGGATGGGGGTGGCAGCCATAGTTTTGAATGCGTAGAGGGCGGGGTTTACAGAAGAAGTATTTTCATGCACGCATAATGTTCTGTACACAATGGGCTTGATTCATTTCTTTCTTTTGGCGTTACCATACCATGTAATCCCACATGATAGCACTACCAGATACTCGTCATAAGAAAATAATGAGACAATGAGACGGACAAACAAGATGAAAATCAGGCGCGCTCTAGCTCTTGGACCAGCAATTTATCAGGCGCGGTGCAGGATAGACAATTAAGGCCAAAACTTTGAATGTTGCTGTTCATGCTATTGAGGTCAGTATAACGTATCCAGCTTTGGATGTCAGGGGGCAACCGCATCATTCCGCACTGAAATGTAGACGTGTTTTTTTTTTCTCCGGACACTTGCCGTCCGTAAAATAAAAAAGGTACCCTTCTTCCTTAATGAGGGGTGCTCTTCAAAACTGACCATCTCTATGCACACTGCAAATTATATACCCATTGTTATGGTTTTTGAGTGGGTTATCTTTTTTGTGGGATTGACATCGGAACTCTCTTACCATTAATTGGAATAATGCTGAAAAAAATTGTGGAAGAAATCCACCAGGGCGTGGCAAAGTGCCCCCTCCTACCCCCCCCCCCCCCGATACGCCACTGATTGAGGTCTCAAATTCATTTTAAATTTAAATAACCAATTGCTCGATTTATAATCATAGCTACGATTTTGGGAAGGCCAGAGAGGCACGAATATCCACAATGAAGGGTAAAGCTTTTATTTGTTTTTTTAGCGATCCGTTTTGATTTTTTCTATTTACAGGTCTCTTCATCAGGATGATAAGTCCCAGCACTCAACGCAGATAATCCTGTCTTTTCAACTAATTCTCCTGGAGTACTACCGTAATTGAGCTGGTATAGAATGCCACGGAGAGTGATCCACCAAATTATTAACGAACAGAGGCACTATTTATGTATAATATAGGATGGTGTGGTAAGGATGACAACAAAACCTAGTGGTAAATGAAGAGTATTGGAAATGGAGCCTAATAAAAGGCTAATATAAACCAGAAAAGAACTCGCCATTTCAGTGCTAAATATCAATTTTGAATTGACAATATTTTACAGTTGAAAGACATTTTTAAAAATGAGGAAAAGAATCGCATTAGAAAACAGAATTACATTTTAACTAGAGAGAAAATGCACAATGAAACATTCCTGTGTAAGAATTTAAGCCTTTTTGTAAAAAGAAAATCACGTTCACAACTACGTCAATGTGTTATTATAGCTTTGATTTTGCAATCTGTATATATATATGCTTACTGCTGAATTATGTAATTTAGATACATTTTGTAAATAATGACCTTTGGCCCAAAATTTCAGGTAGGCACCTGGTATAGTTAAACGCAAGAGAAATTGCATTGTAAACGTAGGCAAGATTTACCACGAAAATGTTTAAAATCCAAACCTATTTCTTTCTCTTCCCATAAAACACGAGAGCTACAATGAGCAAACGCTTGCGATAAATTAATTCATGACTTCAAATCCATATTAAATTTGGAGTGCAAAAACCCAATTTTTTTTGCAAATTTTGATTGCCGGAGTTTTCAAAAGTTTCAAAAATGCGACGAATGTACGTATGTACGAACAACACTTATCAAGTTCCAATGACTTTGCCGGATTCTTTCCCAAAGCAGACCTTAACTTTAATATCATCTTAATATTTGTTTACTTAATGAGACTCAGCAATCTACGGTCGTTCCTTTTTAACAAAACAAAATTAACCCAAAACACATACGAGTTCGTCATGTGATAAGTGCAAACGCGGAGACTGCAGTAAACAAGTCATACTTCCTTAAAAAGCAAACGTGTTGAATAGGAACTCGATGCCTTTTAGCGACACCTGTACACCAGCTCACAAAAATGTTTTTGTCGCTTGAATCATGAATGGCGTATAAATGAACTTGGGGTCGAGTGAATTTATTTTTAGCATTTTCATTGTGTCTGTGTATGTGAGCTGCGCATAATAGGTCCTCGGCCGATTGCAAATGGTGGGAAAATTTCATAGGCCTATGATGTTTGTGCAAGTAACAAAAACACGTTTTGTCGAAAGCCAGGAAAGTTTCGAATTAGTCAGTATTGGGGAGACTTTGTGCATGCGAATTAACAATCCCAGTCGTTTTTGTTTTCTTTTATTCAGAACTAAGGAGATTTAGGATAATTCTTTTCCGTCGGACTTGGAAATGAACACGAGTTAATTCATTCATTCAGTTGCAGCATCATGAACCTCAACATATGTCTTTCGTATGATTAGACGCATTAGTTTACCTCGTCTCGCAAATACTGAACCATCAGTCGACAGGCAGGAGACATGGCAACGAAGAACAATTATGGGATTAAGGGCAACTGGCGTGAGTCTTCATTTCCGGATATCAACGCATTGGAAGACGAGTTATGTCACGGTGATAGACTGGAATTCAACCGCGGCTTGTACTCACACTGGGGCATACACGTCGGTGAATACGAAGGGATGGAACACGCGGTCATCCATTTCGGTAAGTTCGAAAGAGGGCCGGTATTCTTGCGTTTTCGGTCTGCTGTCAGTGAAAAGACCGAGATACGAGCTGATACTATTGGACAGATTATCGGTGGTTCTGGCAGGGTGAGGATAAACAACTCAAGGGACAACAAAGAAGAGCCTTTGGATACCGGCAACATCATTGGAACAGCAATGAAGATGCACCGAGACGAAACGCCGATCGTCTACAACCTTTTCAGCAAAAACTGCGAGCACTTCGTGAACCTCTGTCGATACGGTCATCCCCACAGTGATCAGATAACTGCAGCACTGCAGACGGCTTGGAACTTAGGCCAATATTTGCTTGCCATTGGTGCAATAATAAGTAAGTATAAAAAGTACGCATTTAGGCCTACTGTGACTAAGAACCATAAAAGGGAAGAGGAAATTTGTCTCTTGGTCGACAATGTAACGATAGCTGTTAAACTATAGTAACAACAAATTCTGTCAAGGTCGTTTTGATTGGGGCATGGTAATTGGGTGAAAAGGGGCACTCGGCATCCCTGCTGACAAGAACACAGAGTTTTTATTGGCCCTCTGCAAAATCAAAAACAGGGGAAGAAGACGGGGAGGACATCATCTTCGTATGGGGGCGCTGTATGCTCGAAGTGGACACTATCGGACAATAAGTGGCACTGTTCATGGAGGTACAACATCACCATGAGCACATTCGCGCGACGTTAGAAAAGGGTAACACATCTTTTCTTTTCTTTTCTTTTATATTTTACTGCTTTTTTTTGGGGGGGTGGAGTGGGGTTAGACCCCCTGCATTCAAAACGCTAAAAGTGAAAGACCATGAAGATGCACAATGAAATGTGAATCGTTTTAGCTATTTCCAGCAATCTGTACTCATTTCCTTTTAATTCTACAGTTGTCACCTACGCGAATTCTCGTCGCAGAAACTGAACGAAGATAATCCTGTCATTTCAACAGCTTTTCGTGGATCACCAGCAGTTGCCAAAGAACCTCACAGGGGATGGAGCGACGAATCAGCGAACAGCAGCACTGGGATTTATTTGCCGGTGGTTCGACATGAATTGAAGGCTGGTGCCGTAAGGATGATAACCAAAACAATAACACATACAAAAAAAAATATTGCTGCTGTACTATGGTGTACTATAAAGGACACCTATCTTTTATCGTCGTGCCTGTGGGGAGCTCCGTCGTGCCCATGAGCAGGTCCGCCGTGTTTGTGAGCAGAGCGTCGTGCGTGTGAGTAAAACCGTCGTGCCTGTGAGCAGGTCCGTCGTGTTTGTGAGCAGAGCGTCGTGCGTGTGAGTAAAACCGTCGAGCCTGTGAGCAGGTCCGTCGTGTTTGTGGAGAGGTCCGTCGTGTTTGTGAGCAGAACGTCGTGCCTGTGAGTAAATCCGTCGTGCCTGTGAGCAGTCCGTCGTGCGTGTGGGGAGGTCCGTCGTGGGTGTGGGGAGGTCCGTCGTGCGTGTGGGGAGGTCCGTCGTGTTTGTGAGTAAAACCGTCGTGCCTGTGAGTAAAGGCGTCGTGCCTGTGAGTCAATCCGTCGTGCCTGTGAGTAAAACCGTCGTGCGTGTGAGTAAAACCGTCGTGGTTGTGAGTAAAACCGCCGTGCGTGTGAGTAAAGCCGTCGCGCCTGTGAGTAAAGGCGTCGCGCCTGTGAGTCAAACCGTCGTGCCTGTGAGTAAAACCGTCGTGCCTGTGAGTAAAACCGTCGTATTTGTGAGTAAAACCGTCGTGCCTGTGAGTAAAACCGTCGTGTTTGTAAGTAAAACCGTCGTGCCTGTGAGTAAAGCCGTCGTGTCTGTGAGTAAAACCGTCGTGTTTGTGAGTAAAACCGTCGTGCCTGTGAATAAAACCGTCGAGCCTGCGAGTAAAACCGTCGTGTTTGTGAGAAAATCCGTCGTGTTTTGTGAGTAGAGCCGTCGTGCCTATGAGGAGCCATGTGTAATTTAACAAAATGATTGATATAAATTCATTGTTTATTATATAATTCAGTTTTCCGGACAATTATATGTAAATAAATGTTTGGCAGTTTGCATTACATGTAAATTAATTTATTTGCCACTGCATTATTTATATATAAATATTTTTTTGCAACCTAATTATTTACATATAATTTTGGGCAAACTAGCATTATTAATACATTTAATAAATTTGCAACCTTATTATTTATATATGATTTATTTGGTACCTCATTATTTATATATATATTTTTTTGCACGCTTTAATTATTTATTATATGATTTATTTGGTACCTTATTATTTATATATAATTTTTGGCACACTTTATTTATTTATATATAATGCATTATTTATTATTTAATTATTATTTATTGTATAATGCAGTATTTATTACATAATGCATTATATATCATATAATGCATTATTTGTTATATAATGCATTATTTTATTGTATCAGTACAAGATAAAATGCATTATTCGGCGCAGACACACACTGTTGATCAGTCACGTAATTTTCTTCAATCAGCTGGTTGATGCCATGGGGTACGTGTGCGCGGTTAACAGTAGCCTACTCGGTGGGCGCGGCCAGGGAACACCTGGCCGCCCCAATTATTTGCGGACGTGACATATTGAGGCCAGAGAAATAGTTCATATCGCTAAAATGATATGGATCGCGCGCCCAAAGGGGTAAAAAGAAGCAATATCGATACAGTGTATTAAGTCAAGTTCATTAATTAGGCTCAGAAAGTTCACTTCTGCTTAGCTTTTCGAAGCCGCTATACATGGAAAATAAACCCATTACCTCCCCTTCGCCTCCAATATAAAGAAATTAACTAAGGGCGAGAATTTACTGGTACGACGGGCAGTGCCTCAAGTCAAAAGAAATAAATAGTTCTTAAGTAAGATTTTGATTTTGACCAATTTTCACAAGTTCGTTTTAATCTTTAGAAACACTAGCACCCTCTGGTACTGGTGGTGCTTATTCCAACCGTATTTTCCAACGGTGGGAAAAAAATCGGCGTGCCTTTTTTCAAGTTTATTCTTCAGAAATTTTGGCATTTCTCAAGTTTATTCTTAAGTAATTTAGGCATATTATAAATTCAAGTCACGTGACAAATTACACCGTGACTAACACCCATTTGTTCTGATGGGGTTAGTATCCAACCGTAGTTTCTAGCGGTGGATATATTCGCAGTGAATGATAGGCCAGCGTGCCAAGATTTGGGCCCAGTGATGCCAAGCATGGCAAGGATTTGGGGCAAACGTACGTGCCCCCGTTTTTTTTCTGGCCAATGTACCAAAACTGTTTGGGTTAATAAAATTTGAATAAAACGATATATAATAGCGGCTCGAAAAAAAACTATGCCTAAGGCCAAAAAAAAAAAGTCTCCGGTTTCTGGTATGGAGCTTGCCCCAAAAGTGGTGCGGCGACGCAGCTTTTTTTTTTTTTACCTGTTTTTTTTTTTTTTTTTTTTGGGGGGGGGCTTCAAATGTCGGCTGATGACTGTAAATGGTGCCCGACTAAACTTAGTGCAAATATATGGGAGTCCAGAGAGGCCACATAAAGCTTATTCTCGATCATAACCCAATCTAAAAACACGTTAAAATTGTGCAGCAGCAGAATTCCAGTCAAACCAGTGAGTTTGGCGGTTTTGAGACATCATCTTTCATTGAAAAAAAAAAATCATTTTGCCGACGCGCATGGCTACGGCGACGCGCGCGCATACCAGAAACTATAATAAATTATATAATAAATAATGAATGATATATAAATAATATTGTTAAATAATTTATTTACACATGGCGCCTCATAGGCACGACGGCTTTACTCACACGCAACACGGTTTTACTCACAAACACAACGGACCTCCCCACACGCACGACGGACCTCCCCACACGCACGACGGACCTGCCCACACGCACGACGGACTGCTCACAGGCACGACGGTTTTACTCACGCACGACGCTCTGCTCACAAACACGACGGACCTGCTCACAGGCACGATGGACCTGCTCACAGGCACGACGGAGCTCCCCGGCCCACACGCACGACGATAACAGATAGATGTGTTACAATGGATAATGTAGTAACCAACGCATAATGTATCACCAACCGATAATGTATCACAAATTGACTGATACTGTATCACTAACTCAAAATTTCGCTCAAATAACGACTAATCAGTACAAAAATTCCTTAGCAATCCAGCCATACTTGTGATTGTGGTGCACACTCACCTTGCACGTATACAAAAGAGCAACTTTATTTTCGGTATCATTTGTCATTAATTGCATAATTTTGTACATATTATCACTGTTTTGGGTCAAACAAAATGGCTGGATTGCTACGGAATTTCTTTACAGATCATTAATTTGAGCAAGATGTGTGCAGTAGTTTTGGAGTATTAAGGGGAACTTTCTTTTTTGGTTGAATGTGGTTAGTAGAACATTGAAATATGAAGAGACAAATTATAACCAGAGTGAAAACACAGTACAACAGATATGCAATCACATCGCAAAAAAAAAAATCTTGCAAATATTCTTAAAATTTAGGTCGTGTTCAAACCAGTTACATTTGTTAAATAACACTTGTCATTTGAATTTGTTATGTATATTTGCTGCTAATTCTGACATGTTATTGTATATTAGCAAGGGCCTATGCAGAATTTTCCGGTGGGGCTTTGTAGCATACTCTAAAGCTGTTCATATTTAGTATTTTAACATGTTCACAAGTTAATAGCAAAAAAGTGTTAACAAAAAAAAGATTATATTGCTAACAGTTTTTTTTCCGTGTATTAAATGGCTTATTCAAATAAGCGTATGTCGTAGCACGCAAAAGTATCGATCCTGTATTTTTAACACGCGACGGGAAAATGAGACCGTCATTTTAAAATTTAGTTCCTCCACACGCTGTATGAGCTACATATTCGGGCTCCAAAATAATATAAGCGCATTCACCACTGTTTTTGTCCCTATATCGTCATAATGTTATCGATACAAACGCTTTCAAATATATACTTGGGGATTTACATCGATGTTGCAATACATCCAAAAACACATTGTATGGGACACGAATTTGGAAATCCCATTTCCGCATAGCACGCCTGGGGCCAATTTCACGGCGCTGCTCAGCACAAAAATTTGCTTAGCACAAAAAAAGTCTGGCTTATAAAAGCAGGTTGCCAGCCAAAACTTCGTATGACTTATTATTGCTTGTGATTAGTATTCAACTGTGGTTTGCTTAGCATGAAAATTACCTGTAGTTTTGGCTGGAAACCAGCTTTTATAAGCCAGACTTTTTTTGTGCTTAGCGGCGCCGTGAAATTGGGCCCCGATCTTTGACCCGTCAAGTAGGTCTTACATAATAAAAAGGGATACTGCAGGCGCGGATCGGGTGGGGGGGGGGGGGTCCAGGCGCGGTTCTACGGGGGGGGGGGGGGCTAGGGGGGGCTGTAGCCCCCCAAAAATTGTGTCTAGCCCCCCCCCCCCAAAAAAAAAAAATTAATTCCGTAAAAAAAAATTGCATTAGCAAAAAGAAGGATTGTGATGTACATGCGAACGGTCTCCCCCTAAAGAAGAAATAGCCGTGACAAGGGTGCATTAGTTAATATAGTGTGAATGAGTTTAGTATTTTATTGGCGCTCCCCATTGAAAATATGGCATGAGTCCACCCTCCCCCCCCCCCCCAACTTATTGATTTTCGGAGGCCTAAGAGTCTGGAAAAAAATAACCGGTCAACATTTCAGCACGCCTCCCTGAAAAAAAAATCTGGATCCACCGTGCTAGCCCCCCAAAAATATTTGTTTTAGAACCGCGCCTGGTGTAGGCCCCTATACTTAATTCGCACAGAATATATTTTTTGGTCAAAAAACAATACCACGAATGAATGCTATTAGTATTATTCCACCACTCAGTTCTAAAAGTGTGCAGCCTCGTTTATTTGCAAAGAGGGCATTTCTCATCGGGAAATTACCTCAGCTTTCAACTCTGACCCTCTTGTACTTGCAGTATCTTGTACTTGCAGTATACTTGATAATGAACAATAATTGACAAAACATGAACATTGTGTATAATAAAGTCTGTCACGCGCCAATGTGGCCCATCAGGCCGGCGTTTATCTTCGGCGTCCGTAGTATGAAACGTCTGAGAATATTTCTACTCCCCACCCGGGATTCCCAGCTAATGTCGGTACCCATTTATATTCCTGGTGGAGAGAAAACTGCCGGGAATGAAGTGGCTTGCCCAAGGACACAACATAATTACGAGCGGCGGGATTCGAACCCCTGACCCTCTGATCATGAGTCACGACCCCCAACCACTCAGGCACACTCTCCCACAAACCCTGCATTAAATAACTTTCAACAACTGACGTCTGAACAAACGATGGATATAAAAATTGTTAATTTCTTAATTCTTTTAAAAACGTATATTCTAAGACTCCATATATATCGATGGTCTACAGACTTGAATCAAGTCCATGTAAACTTTTATTTAAAAAAATATTTAAAAAAATATGCTGGTGAACACTCTAGACTCGAGAGGCTTACAAAATTGTGCATGCCTGCGGGCAGCAATTTTTGGATGATGTGGCTTCATCTTCATCATCCTGATGTTGTCTTTCGTCTCTTGACCGATAACTGTTAGGGTTAGTCTTTGTGACACGAGATGCTTGTCGGTTGGATGTTTGCTTGCTTGGCTTAGGGACAAGTGCTGAATTGCTTGGCTTGGGTGCTTGATCGACTCGTTTGGTTGATGGGAGATCACAGAGATATTGACGTGGCTAGAGTCAGCTGGGGTTGTCGGTGTTCTGTAGCTTCCTGATGAGGGTCTTTCCACGGTCGCGGTACGGTGAGAGGAGTATGGTTGGTTATAGGTGGAATATGCTGGGTAGACATTGCTTGCAGCCCGCGGAATGCCTGACGAGTAGTGCGGGTTGTTGCTCGTGGCGTTACGGTGTTTCTTACTGCGATTCCGTGGACGCTGTTGTAGCTGGAAATCACATCATGGTGGGTGTACTCCGAGAGGAACTTGAGATACCCACGGGGGGTCCTTGGGGAACTGCAGCCCGATTGGAGGAACTCTTGACTCTCATTTGGCCGGTTGAATTATTCTCGAGTCTGACGGCGTGACCAGACTGAACTGCTCCCTTCTTTCGGAATAACTGGACAGTCACGTCGCAGGAGCGCATCGGACTGAAGTCGAACAGATTGTGGTACTTTCGGATGGTATGTGAATATGCCCCCTTTGGAAAAGTGGGCTTGCCGCGGAATTCGAATACTAAATCCATACCGGCTCGGGATGCGAAGTCCCGCTGAAACTGAGTGCTACCGCCGCAGTCATTGTCGATGTACAGAACGAAGCAGCCCGGTTTGGTCTGCTGGAGAACATCCCGAAGAAAAGCGCCTTTGGAGGGGTCGGCTCGGAAGAAAGCAGACACTGCTGAGAAAGATTTGGACAGTGTGAGGATATCAGCCCGTTTGGTGAACTGCAGATCTCTAGTGTGGAGTCTTGTATCTTTGACCAGATCACACTTTTGGTACGTTACAGTAAAGGTCTCTGGTAGGTGGGCGTATATCGTGTCCCAAGTGTCTTTCCAGTTGGGTACAGATCCAAGACAAGGCATTCCAAGGAAGGCGGGAAGATGCCGTGCTCACGGAGGAAGGTTGTCAACCCAACCAGGTCTGACCCAGGCCCGCCTCCGATGCTGCAAACCTTCAAACTGCTCCTGTTGCGCCAACTTCTTATGACCTCATCCGAGTACTGAAGCGAGCCGTACACGAGATAGCAATGGTGCATCAGGTAAAGAAACACGTAAGCACAGCGGTTGGCCGGGTCATCCCAGTCAGAACGAGAATTTGAACTGGCAAACCGGAGTCCGTTTTTGTACAAATTGGAGATATTTCTCAACGACTGCTTGACAATGTCATCATTGGATATGTATCCATGATCGGGAACGTCATTCACAAGTTCTTCGAGGATATCTGTCAGGATGCGACGAAAATAATCCGAAACAGCCTGAGCGTTTGGCACGGGAAGATCCATGCCCTGCAAAAGCAAAACGCGAATAGGAATAGAGTGAATTGACCCTTGCTGGAGTGTTCAACTGCTCTGGTTGGCAATACTCCTCATAAGAAAAGCGTTAACCATGCAGGATCAGCCTTTGCTTGATACAATCATGTGGAAACATGTACATTTTGCTACTTGGTTTAATATTCACTCACGCAAACAATAATTCTGGCACGTAATAATAATAATGCACAATCATCGGATTTCTCACTGGGGAACCCCCTCCGCCCGGTCATATACTAATTACTGTCAACATACACACCGTCACCGTTATCTTCACCGTACCTCTAAACACATTCCAAATTGACAAAATTATGTGATAATAAACAGTAAAGTACGGACCAAAAGGATATTTTGGCTTAAAAAACCCAGGAGGTTAAGCGTGTTTTGTTCAAGAAAATATGTCTCTCCGTCCAGCTCTGAAAAAGGGCAGCCATGTTGCCTCAGCGGGCAGTGAGGACGAACCAGTATGCTGAAGGGGTGATAAAATTACACAATTTACCAACAGAGGGCACAATTAACCAACATAGGGCATTGTGTGAATCCGGCAAACAAGATTACGTGCTCACACCCATCTTTAAAAATGACATAGTTCAGGCACCGTGCGAAGCAAGATGGCGGCAAACCGCGCTGCTTTGAGATATATTTTTTTTCGCGTGAAAAAACTGTCCGTTTTCATGAATGAATTTTAACCTAAAAACTGAAATTATCTTATATTTTATGACCTACACTTACGCCTATTATGTCAATTTATAATGTTTTTTGGAGGTGTGGACGGTGCTTGACGAACTATCGTGTGATGACGGTGTGTTGAGATAATTAGTACTCCCTTTATGCCTGACTGCATTATTAATTGTGAAGATTTCCGGGTACAGCCTCGTCCCCAGAGCGTACTATTTTAACCTCATTTCCAATGGCAGGTAGTGGTGGGAGCGTACAGCTTGACAAACTGGGAACGAGGTTGGTCCGGGCAGACAATACAAACTCTGGATTTTTTTTAAGCAGTAAAGGCCTCTACATTAATCCAAGCTGCGTCAATTGAGCGAAATAATTTCAAAATCAGTACAGATTTAAACAAATACTTTTACTCACCTTACTGCAGCTGGCCGAATGATAGCTTGTCCTTGTCTTGCGTCACTCAGGCTGCCGTTTTCAGTACCACGATATTATTATGAGCACAAAAAAAAATCTTGCGTCGTCTTTGGAAAATCCCGCATCAGAAATTGGAGATTTTTCTCAAGGACTGCTTGACATTTTCAGTATTGGATGTGTATCTATCGGGAACCTTATTCACAAGTTCTTCGAGGATATCTGTCAGGATGCGACGAAAATAATCCGAAACAGCCTGAGCGTTTGACACGGGAAGATCCACGGCCTGCAAAAGCAAAACGCGAATAAGAATATGGAGTGAGTTGAACCTTATAGCTTGGACTTCAGTGTTCAACTGCTGTTCTGGTTGGCAACACTCCTCGTCATCAGGTTAACTATAGGATTAGCCTCAAGTTCTTTAACCGATTCTTGGAACAATCATGTGGAGAAACCACTGATCTCTATAAAGACTGGATAGCGGATATGCATACAACATTCACACAGTAGACTTTGCATATTGACCAATTCGCCCCCGGTCTCACGAAGATGGCCGCGTATAATACGAACGTTCTACGCGTAAATACGCGCGCGTTGTATCAACAGTTGACGCGCATTTTGGTCACGTACACATATTATGATGTTCTAAAAGGAACACATTTCCGTAGTGATTATTATTTCAAAAACGCCGAAAAAGTGATTTGCGGCATTATTAAAGTAACCACTACGTTAGAAAAATTGTAGTAAACCTTGTCAGTTGGTCAGTGGTGGTGGCCAAAATATAAGTCAAGTGAGCCGCGACGTTACAAAAGAAATCATGCTGTCTATAAAGACGGCAACTTGTCCTTTGTAGATCACCAGCCGGTCTCACCAATATGGCGTCAAATTCGTACATTGTGCGGCTCTTTATTAGCTATCCAGTCTTTATATAGAGATCAGTGGGAGAAACCTGTTGACTTTTTCAACTCGGTTTCACTTACCACGCAATTTCCGGCACACATCATCAGTGGATGTCTCACTCGGGGAACCCCCTCCGCAAGACTGCATTATTAACGGCCGTCAAGCAATTTTGTGAAGCTGTATTCAATAAGGGGAAGCCCTCTGGAATTTTTGTTTAACAGTAAAAGCCTGTACACCATTGATCCTGAGCGGTGTTAAGCGTAATAATTTCACTGAATCAGAACACATTAAAACAAAATTCTTCAATTTTGCACTCATATATTAATAAGTAGCCGAATGCCAGTAGCTTGTAATTGTCTGCGTCACTGTCTGTATCTTACTGTTCTTACAATACCACGATACTGAGAAAATTTTCATGCGTCGTCTTTGGAAAATCCCACATCAGAAATGAGAATACAAAAGGGAGGAATACGCAACCTCATGAGGTAAATTTCTTGGGGGGGATCCGAAAACTCGCGGTATATCGATTAGGTTTTCAAAATGAACCCTGTACTTTGGTTCGGTGGTTCGGTTGGGAATGGACCAAATCCGCTCCTTTGCTTGACACAATGCCTATTCCAAAGGAACTTGCACGTCCGCGGCCATGTTGATTATAATTTAGGGTCATGTTTCAGTGATGTTTTCATGTAGGCTAATAAAAATGGGAGCTGTGTTTCCATGGTCACGCTGATGCAGTTGGTTTCCATAGTGATAGAGATAAATTAACCACAGCGGTCTGTGGGAGCTCGTTGGCTTGTATTATGTTTTATAGATTCGATCGATGTGCCTATATAACCATTGGTAAAATCACGTGTCTTATTTTTCCGTGGTATCAAGGTCGTACAAGGTATACTATGCCTGTAAGCTAACATAACGGTCGAAGCTTATATGAGCAAATTTTGAGATGAAAAAAAAAACAGGCCCCGGAAAGACACATTTTTAATCGTGATGTTCATCATTCGAGTGTTTAAATCATTCATGATATTGAACATTAAAGGGAATACACAACATTTGCAAGCAAACATCAAAAAACAAAACTATCAAATTATCTTACTGGACTGTTAATGACAGTCTAAAGCATCCTGTAAAATCAATTTCCAACACTGGTCGTCTTTTTTCAAATACTGCTCCCAATTTATCATATTTAAATATTCCCCATTTTCTGTGGAATCGATTGCACACCTGTGAACGGGTGCAAGCCAGCTACTGAAGTTTGCTCCGTTTCACCTTAAGTGGGGTCGGGGAACCAGACTACAAAAAAACATGATTGTTTTTCTTGGTAGTTCCAGCATCTAAGAACACAAAACTTCAAAAAGTCAGTGTATAATATTTGCTATAAATACTAAATCCATCCATTTCTGAAAATTACAGCACAAACAAAATGTTGTATATTCCCTTTAAATTTAAGGATTGTCTTCCCTTATGACTTATATTTTCGGATGTTGAACAGCTCAAAGTTCACGCATTATTCTAATTAAAGGATTTGATGTTCGTTAACAGAAAAGTAAATGGATCCATATCAAGCAGTTCGCTCGTACCCCCCGCCCGGCAAACAGGACGCCGGGATACTCTGATGAATTTACGCTCTGATTGGTTGGATTTTTCGTGACCAGTGACCTGCGCGTCATCAAGGTCATGACTCTGCAAGGTTTGAAACGGCCGTTAAGACTGATTCATTACTCTTTTATTCCAGTTCAGAGATGTTTTTTTTTCTCGTTCAAAAGCGTAATAATGTAGGAAATTCTGTAAAACTTATCTACGGTGTTGTAAATTTACAATTCCCGTCACTTGCTCAGGCTCCGTTTCGAATCACGAACGATCGGATTGCATTATGCGACGCTCCAAATTGTCAATAAAAACAGAAATCACATCCGGTATGGAATGTGCGCAATTCTATGGGAAGTTTTCGGATAGCACTTGCGCACATTGTCTAACTGCGGTCTTGAACAGCTGCAGCCAGATGCTTTATACATAGGTCATAGGCCACTTCCTTCACAAGATTCTGTGAAGCTCATCAGAGTATCCCAGCGTCCTGTTTGCAGGGCGGGGGGTACGAGCGAAATCAAGCAGCAGTCTCAAAGGTCAGGTACAAAAACGTATTATTCAGCACCTCAGTCCCCCCCCCCCCCCCCCCCCACCGGCCTGTCATCTTCTTCTTCTTCCAAGTTCTGCACCAACTTCATATTGTTGAAGACTAATGCTCATTGTTGGGTCCTACCCGATTATGGGGGAATTGCTGCACTTACGTTAATACCAAACCCAGGCGCGGTTCTACGTGGGGGCTGGGGGGGGGGGCCGTAGCCCCCCAAAATTGTGTCTAGCCCCCCCCCCCCCCCCCCCAAAAAAAAAATCCGTAAAAAAACAAAATTGCATTAGCAAAAGAAAGATTGTGATGTACATGCGAACGGTCTCCCCCTAAAGTAGAAATAGCCGTGACAAGGGTGGCATTAGTTAATATAGTGTGAATGATTTTAGGATTTTATTGGCGCTCCCCATTGAAAATATGGCATGAGTTTCTCCCCCCCCCCCCCCCAACCTATTGATTTTCGGAGGCCTAAGAGTCTGAAAAAAAAACCCGGTCAACATTTCAGCACGCCTCCCTGAAAAAAAAAATCTGGATCCACCGTGCTAGCCCCCCCCCCCCCCAAAAAAAATATTTGTTCTAGAACCGCGCCTGGGGAGGTCAGGGAAAAATGACTCGTTTCTTCTTCTTCTTTTTTATAGAAATACATAACAAATAATGTGAATTCCCCAACCCTGCTCTGGCACACGCAAAAACCAATACATGTGTATACTGTTAATAATGTCCACTCGTTCAACAAAGCCCTGTAATAAAGGGTCCCCCCCCCCTCCGACAATTCAAGCTTTGTCTTTTTCTGGTAGAAATTCCTTTTAAATAATGCGAAATAACCCCACCCCCACCCCCGCTCAACACCCACAAACATTTTACTGGTACAAAATACGGACAGAGCCAGCTTCGTTAGGGCGTATTGTGTACACTCTTCTATAATATAGTGTTGCAATCGTCTGATTTGAACAGCATCCCCATTGAAAGAATAGTACGAGCCCTCCCCCACCCCCACACACCCACCTATTGATTTCAGAGGCTAAGTGTCCGGAGAAAAAAAAACCTGTCTGCATTTCAGACTTTTTGGGCAGATGACCCCCCCCCCCCGCCCCCGCAAAAATTACTGGATCCGCATGCACAAGAGGAATAATCATGCGTATTAAACAAAAGCACACACATCAAAGATGGGTTTAACACGGTTGTAAACTCGACCTATCGACGGACATAATGAGAACTTATGGACTGACTGAGAGGATACATGTACAGATAGTTTGTCTTTTACTGCAAAATTAAGCCGCCACCGCTGGGCTACAGACGAGCAGTCCTCATGCATGCTGATGTCCAGATCTTCATCAGCTTGACACCTAAACACTCATAACGTTCTCTCGAAAAAAGACAGCATCATCGTTCAAGACCAAGCAACATCAACTTATTACGGGATCACCTCTGTACTATAGTCAAAAAATCCCACTAGCATTTGCCTCATGAGATTACTCAACAAGCTGGTGCATGACGAATCGCAGGAATTATAATGTTTTGCTGATTGTGAACAAGTTGTCTCTGACTTGGTGCAATCGAGCAGTCCCCCAATGTTCTATGATAGGCCCTTCGTTGTTCATTATTTTTACCAATGATTACCGGATTCTGTCTCTCATTGTAAGAATGTTACATAATGCTGACTACACGCTAATTCTCTGTGGTTCTGAACAAATTTCAGGTGAGGAAAAAAAAACTTTAATTATCATGAGCTCATAACAGTTTCTGGCTGATGGGCATATTTGCATAAAGATTAACTTTGAATACTTCCAAATGTAAGGCTATGCTCTTTGGATCGTCTAAAAATGAAACAAAATCATCTCGTGGTTTCAATGTTAGACTTAACAGTGATTAATGTCGCTGAATTTAAATATCTTGGTTTGTTGAATTATTTGGAACAAACAAAGGCCGTGCTCAAAACATGGAGTACCCAAACGATTACGGCATTCTGTTCAACTCTTCTGATCAACTCTTCACATATTTTATAAAACACTTGTTCTTCCCCAAATAGATTATTGTCTCCCGGTTTGATTTAATACCTCTGAAAAGTGTCTCAAAAGGATTCAGATTCTACAAAAACGAGCGGCTAGGTTAGTTTTGGGTTTCCAAACAAGAGATCGTCACGTCAATGATCTGTTTAACAGACTTTGATGGATAGTGATCAACTAACGTAAGACGTATTTAATGCCGCATTGGTGTCATTATTGTATCAATCGATTAGCTCCTTCGTCGCTCGTCCCCCCCCCCCCCCCCCCCCCACCCTGCAAACAGGACGCTAGCGCTACGGCCTTCATAGGGTGCAGACCAGTAAACAAAGACCCCGTTCCCACTTGATCCACCAATTGGTGGATCTGATCCACCTTTTGCCAAATTGCCGGATCAGATCCCCCAATTGGTGGATCAGATCCGGCAATTGTGTGTAGTGGGAACGCTAACCGTTATAAGGTGGATCAGGACCAGATCCACCTTTTCTGATCCACCTCTGGACCAGGATACAGATCCCCCAATTGGTGGATCAGATCCGGCAATTGCTGGATCACGATCAGATGGGAACGCAAAAGGTGGATCTGATCCGGAAATTTGACCTGTTAACATCCGCCCGGTGCACGAGTGGCGCGAAAGTGTTGCGGTCTCATGAACGAAGAAACACGTTTTCAGGCGTGTAGCTCATGTGAACATTTCCAGCGTATACAACATGCACAATAAACAACCGCTGAACTACGGGCTACCACCGCGCATGCAAAAACGCACGTGGTATCCTAAAACTACGCTGTAGGCCTTATTTTTGTTGCGTGTTCGTCCATTACTAAACCGTTTTCATTCCTGAAATTTTACTTATTTTTCCATCCATAAATGACTCTGAGTCCGCACTCACCAAAAGACTTCACTTTGGCACAGAATCATGGAAAAGCTTACGAGTATGCGATGAGAATAGTGCCAATAACGCGGTACGTACGGAGGTGACAAATCTGAAGTATTGATTATAGAAAATTGGAAAATGATGTCGTAGTACATCATGTGACCGTTTCTAACCAATGAGAAGCTTCAGAACCAGGGAATCCCTTATCGATGCATTGGTTTCTGCCGTGATGTCACACAATGAGCGGCTCTGTTGGATTTCACCTGTTAATTTATGCACGCACGGATCCTCTACGGATCCGTGATTTATGTAGGTGAATTTGCGTAATTTTTGTCTGTGAATTCTGATAGTGCTGTTTGAAAACTGACCCATCCTGGCCTAGCCTGCAACCATGCAACAATGACACTCACACAGAGCGCGCGTAATTCCGAACTCAGTGACCTTTCGGACCCAACATTTCCGTACGAAAAGGTGGATCAAGCATAAGTGGGAACGCGACTTGCGGTTTCGTTGCGGTAAGATAACGATCACACCAAAATGCCGGATCTTGATCCACCTTTTTCCAATTCAAGTGGGAACGCGGTGATATATTATATACTGCCATAGACCCCAATGATAAATGCCCCAACTTCAGAAATTCAGGAAAAATACTCACAACTCTCCAATTTGTGTTCGAGACACACATCAAATTAAAGCTTATTTCATCATTTCTCATCTTCTTTTCAATTTTTCGGGGGTAATCTGATGACTTTTGGGAGAACTTAGAATTTCTATCAGAGGATGATCACCCCTTAAAGTAGTCCTGAAGCCCATCACCATTTTGAAAAACGGTACGGTGCCTACACCCCATTGCAAAGTAGTAATAGAGCGCTTTAAGGGCCCCAATTTCATCCACTGCATGGATTACACAGAAATACAAGCTCATAGTCATGATGTGCACGGCTTCCACCCTAAATTATTTTTTTTTTACAAACTGTCAAGCTCTGCCCACAATGTGCTCAAATAACGAAGAATTTCAGGGCATGCAAATCGTGATTTGGCCGGCGTAGGCAATTTCTGACCGATTTACTGGCTTTGCACCATATGTCTATGTTTTGCACTCACAATGACGGGTATACTTGAGTAGGCTTCACGCGTGACACTACACGCGGTGCACATTGAACTCTGTTCCTGTTCAGACGTTATCAGTCTGTAGGTCTTTGAGTGGAGATCAACGGTCATGCACGTATATGAATGTACGTGGTGTCCGATGTCATAACAATCACGTGCTGGCCATTGTATGCAATCAGGAAATAGCGCTGGGATTTTCCCAGGATATACACTTCGAAGTATCGGTACTGCATTTGTAGGCATGTCACTTATATTTTGCACGTTGAGCAACGATTGGTAAAAATATTATTTCGATATCCAAGGAATCGAATCTTTGTCGTCACCTGTTGAAATTTAGACTCCAATCCCGGACGGAAAATTTCGTCAGTTGTCGCAATCTGAAATTATCTGCAAACATGGCTGGAGAATTTCTTCCCAAGCTTTTCAGGTAAAATTATTAGTTACTGTAATATGGTGTAATGATTTGGAAGTTATTATGGTTGACCCTCCTTTCTGCAAAGTAGGCTGGTCCCCTGCCCCCAAACATACCGAAAACAAAATGCAATTATTGTACATTTTATGTGTACGCCCTTCAGAGCATTATTTGCAATCCCTAAACATTTCCACTGCATGCAAACTGCAATGTATTGTCACAACCCGGAAGCATTTTGCGTCGCAATTTTTTTTTATATTTCTGGATTCGTTTGTATGAATTGAAATATATACATCAACCATGCAGCCTTAAGTAAATTATTTCCTACGGACAAGGATATGACTAACAAAGAATAAAGACATTTCTTCTTCTGCAATCCATATACAGTGGCGGCGCCAGACCTTAAAATGTATTAAGCGGCATCAAACTGAAACTAAAGAAATAAAAGAGTGTCAACCATCATCAAAATGTGTCTACTTTAATTCTTGTTTTCAGCTTCATTGACGAAAATCAGGATGAGTACGTCAAGAGATTGGCTGATGCAGTTGCCATACAGAGTGTGTCTGCTTGGCCGGAGAAACGATCGGAGGTCAAACGCATGCTGGAAGTAGTGGCCCAGGTATAAATACACCGTTTCATAGATATCACCATCATCACATCTTTGGGGCATTTCACTGAAAATATTATCCATCATGCATTGTATCCTCGGCATGATGGGACATATTTTCAAAGAATGCCCCAAAGATTACCACGTGATCACAAAGATGGCGGTTTGTGAAACGGACTATGTAGAGGGAGTCAGCGAGATTCATAGATTTATGTTTGAGGTAGGCGGAGGTAGCACTTTTTGAGGGGGGGGGGGGTAATAAGCACTTCAAAGTTGTAATTGAGTCAAACACATGTCAATCTTGGGCTATCATGAGTTCATCACAAACAGTCATAACTTATAAGCATGATCAATCACATGCCATGATCGTTTTACTTGTAGGACCTCCGAAAGCCAGAAGTCGGAGCGACGATTGAGCTAGCAGACATCGGCATGCAGGAGTTGGAGGATGGAACGCGCATCCCGTTGCCTCCTATCCTCCTTGGTCACCTTGGCGACGACCCCAAGAAGAAAACGGTCTGCATCTATGGTCACTTGGATGTGCAGCCGGCCAAAAAAGTCAGTGCAGGGGAACATCTGAAACGGGCTTTGTTAACATTTTTGGAAGTGGAACTACAACCCTATAGACCTATACCCCCAAACTTTAACATAAATCCAAACCCAAACCCTTATCTTAATCTCACCCTAACCCTCCCTCTAACCTTGCCTCACCATAGCATATCTAACCCTGGCCCAAGAACTTAAGTCGCTATTCCGTTCAGCTTTGACTCAACATTTCCCCAACAAGAGCATCAAAAAATTATGAAAAGCTCTCACTAAAGTCTACTGGTGAACTGCAGATCAAGTATCACTGAAACAAACTAATTTTGTATGCGAAGTGTTCCCGGAAGTTGTTTTTGAGCTCACAGTTTTCATAGATGGAATCGGATCGGTATGCTGTGTAATAATGCAGCGTATAAAAACTATCAACCTCAACTTTCCATTTCAAGTATTTGTCCACACTTATTAATCTTTTTAGCAAGACCCTAGTTAGAATCATATGCTCTCCTTGAACTGTGAATCAATGGTAAGTTGACAATTTTTGTTCAGGAGGATGGCTGGTCGACCGACCCGTTCGTTCTGACTGAAGTTGACGGCAAGTTGTACGGACGTGGCTCGACTGATGACAAAGGACCTGTACTATCCTGGCTGAACGTCATTGAAGCCTACTGCGCCTTGAAGCAAGACATTCCCATCAACATCAAGGTGAGTAAATGTGGATATGAACCTGGGACCCCTAAAGCAAAAACTAAATACTGATGTGAGCAAATGTGGATTCAAACCCTGGACCACTGAAAAAAACCACCTAAATATCAAGGTGAACAAATGTGAATTTGAATCATGAACCCCACAATCGCCAAATTAAATATCAAGGTCAGCAAAATGTTGATTCAAACCCTGGACAACTGAAACACAAAACCAGCATTTTGTTCTTAATTCATGGAGAGGGTTTTCGAAATCTCGGTTTCATCTGCAGCTGTGGCTTCAAGAGATGTTAGGTCCTGAATTGGAGAACTGCGGCTCAATCTTGGTCCATATTGTGCTTAAAGAAAATCAAATCGTATGGGCCATAGTTTGGAGTGTTTCTATGTGATTTGGACATTGAAAAGAAATGATTCTGAAGACAATAATGATGCCCAGGCTGGAGCTAAACCGAGGTTTTAAAAACCTACTCAGATAATAAGTTAACATGCAAATTCCACCTGTTTGTGTAAATAGAAATCAATTGAGAAATGTACTGCCAATTACAGTATTCCACAGGTCGCAGGTTCCAATCCTGCTGCAGTCGATCTTTCCTAGGCGTCATCAGAGATTAGTAACCTAGCCTGGTACTACCCTCACTTATATTCTATTTGCAGTTCTGCTTTGAAGGAATGGAAGAATCAGGCTCTGAAGGTTTAGAGGAATTGATCGTGGCTCGTAAGGACACATTTTTCAAGGTACATGTAGGTTTGTTTTAGCGTGCCAAACTATCCATTTTAATCTCGCTGACCGACTGGATGATGACTGACGACTTAATGCCTGAATGCTTGTCACTACTGAGACTGCGTGGTTGTATGGTGATGAGAATTGGGCAGTGCTAGCTGTGTGATGACGTCAACGAGTGGGCTTATAATATTGTAATTAAGCCCATTGTGAAGGCCAGTGATGCATGTAGTCGAGTCCGTCCATCACAAGTCCAGTCACAAGTCCAGTCACAAGTTACAGTGGATGAACAACAACAAACGAATGTCTTCGTCAAATAATCTCATTGAAATAGCTTGTGCAATAAGCATATGTACTAATGACGTCACACTTTGTTTTACATGTATATGCTTTTTTTATGGGAGTCTGGTGTGGACTGGAAAACTTGCAGGGACTAATTGTGATGGACCCGACTACATCCCTGGTATATGCTACATATTGATAGCCATTCTTAATCATTGAGTAGGATTTAATTCGGTGTGCCATTTTGACGATGTTTTCTTGACACAAATTAGCATATTTGCTGGGAATCGTCCATTATTACACTGCTTTGTTTTTCTCTTTTCATCTCAGGACGTGGACTACGTGTGCATCTCCGACAACTATTGGCTGGGCAAGAACAAGCCGTGTATCACATACGGTTTGAGGTAAGATACTGAATTCCTGCATGGGGCTCTAGTCGTTAAACGTTTAAAAGCTTGCGACATCAAATCCACTTTGTGTGATTATCAATTTTCAAGCCTAGCAGATTGTGAAACATACTCTTGCATTTCACAGGTTGTATTTTCTTGTCCCAGCATGGTGCCCCCTTTGTCCCATCCCACTGACTGACTGACTGTCTCCCCTGGTAACCTGTCCCGCTAACTGGCTGTCCTTAATTCATGCATGGCTCATACTGGTCTTGAAACAGATTTACTAAGCTTTCTTAACCCTGCGCAGCGTTTACAAAAAAACTTTACAACAACTCGTCAACTGCTGCCCAGTACTTTCCCGCACTACGCAAGACCCTATTCATAGCAATACAACAAAAAGCCACGTGCCAGACAGTGTCCAGACAGTTGCCAGACAGTGCGCTGGAAAGATAATTGACTGGCGGCTGTGGTATGCAGTTATGAATTGAGATGACTGTGTCAAGTTACAGGTCTTTGTTGATTTTCAATGAGACTTGGCAGGAGGCCTGGTCGAAAGTTTGTTGACACGGCCTGGGTGTAGCCCTGGCTGCAAAATTCATTGAACCAGCTGATTTGGCAAGGGTTGAATGAGGATTAGATAGAAGGTGAACGTTATTGGCCCTCAATTTTTTTCCCCTAAAAATTCGGTTACCTGGGGCCCAAAGGGTAGCAGGTCACTCTGCGCAGGGTTAAGTCTCGTTTTATTAGCAACAACACAAAAGAATGCTTGCAAAGTGCAATTTGGCTGAAAGAAGACTTGTGGCTAATGCCACAAGTTACTTGTGACAGCGAGACAAATTAAGTTGAATAATTGGAGCTCTTTACTGTTCTCTTGTTTTTCAGGGGGTTGTGCTATTTCTTCGTGGATGTGGAATGTTCCAAGAAGGACCTGCATTCTGGTGTCTATGGGGGCTCTGTGTAAATATTAATATGGTTCTTCCAATATAAAAATATTGGAATGTGCGCTAGTCTGTTGAAAAACCATTCGCCTTTTTGAGATAAGTTGGACACAATTAGAAAGAGCAAAGGTTGGATCCAGAACAATATTATTTTTTTTGGGGGGGGGGAGGGGGAATGGAAGTTTAATTGGTCCGCCAAAACTCAGGCCCAAAAGAATTACGGCGTGGGGTTCGGGGCCCGCTTAAGGCTCCCGAATTTTTGTTGGATTGTAAATGCTCTGTGGTGCGATCTGAGACAATTTCTGACAAGATTGTGGTGTACGTAGTGCCTGCCTTAATTGCGACGTCACTTTGGGGGGGGGGGGGGTAGGGCATTGCCCATATTGCCCCCACCCCAACCCCAGGAAATATTACACTCATTTTGCGTGAATGGTCTAGCGACGCCCTGTGATTAAGTTCATAACGCCTTAATTGTCCTAATGTTCGCTTGTCATTCTGTATAGGCATGAAGCCATGACGGACCTGATAGCGCTATTGGACAGCCTAGTAGACGTCACAGGTCACATCAAGGTCCCTGGTGTCTACGACAAAGTCGCTGAACTGACGGAGGAAGAAGCCAGTCTCTATGGACCAATCGACTTTGACATGGTACGGGCTGACAAAAAATATCATCTCTTGATCATAAGAACTCACGCCGCTTAACTTTCTACATACCTCATTATTCATCAAACGCAAATGCATTTGGAAACTTTGCAAATAAAAACAATGATATTCACCAAAAAATTACTTTCAACTTTAATACGTACAAGGAAAGGGAAACCTGTCAGAGAAACAAATATTTCTCAGACAGATCAAAACCTTACTGTTTGTTTGTTTTGTCCAAGTGGTTTTTACGTCACATTTTACCCTCTTGTGTTTCCATGCAGGAGGAATATCGTCAGGAGATTGGAACTGAACGTCTGCTTCACGATACCAAGGAGAAGATTCTGCAGCATCGTTGGCGCTATTCGTCCCTGTCCATCCACGGTAAGATGCATCGTCAGTTTGTTTTGTTGTACTTCCATGTACGCGTTACAGCTTGGTGAATCAAATCCAGGCTTGGGAACGTCGGCAGCGCTACCCATGAAGTTATAAGCATTACCACACACGCCTGCATTAGCTTGAATCACGGAGCCTCTACACTAGGATAAACGACTGCCCCAAATTTCTGGTGAGAGGCGTGATCATATTAGTCAATGCAATAGATGCGCGAACAGATTTGCTGATTAATTAGGCAGATCCCGCCTCTTGACTTCCTAGATTTTGACCAATCAGCAGGCGCTTTCTATAGGTCTTCAGTCATTCACCCGTTGCGCGTCATAGACATGGGATTTCAAAAAAAGTGTTACGGCGCGCGGCGCTCGGTATCATGTTACGCGAATGCGCTCCCGGCTGTTGTTGTATTACAAAACGCTGCATTCGAATTGACCAATCACAGTCCTGATTTTGGGATGAAGAGACGTCACGATTTAGTAAAGTCGACTCCGATTGGCTGGCGCGCGGCTTGCATAAATCTGCATTCTTTGTCATATTAGACGTTAAACAGGAGATGGCTCCGTGGATAACGGGTGATACTCAGACTATGATCATGCTGTATTTAATATACTACTTCCAAAGCGGCTTCACAGCGCTTGCCACGGTCCACTTGTAAAGGAGGAACTTACTAAATCAAGTTGGACCAAGACTACTTGACGTGAGGTTAGATTCTGGAGTTTTAAGTTCAATGTTGTAGATTAAGGATGATTCAAAAGCTTTCAAGTCAGATTTGATATATTAAAATGATAAAATAAATTTAGATGTCGGTACACGAATCAACTTTAAGATTGATTAATTTTCAGGAATCCAGGGGGCCTTTGACGGACCCGGTTCAAAGACAGTGATCCCTCGCAAAGTGACTGGTAAATTCTCCATCCGTCTGGTACCCAACCAATCGCTGGAAGATATTACACAGTTGGTAGTGAAGTATCTGACTGATATTCACAAGGCGCGAGGCTCACCCAATAAAATAAAGTGGGTACCTTTTTTTAAACCTCGGTTTTACCTACTACTGGTTCCATCAGTTCCAGAATCGTTTAAAATCCTCTACGTTTCAAACGATTTTCTAAACTGTGTCTTCATTGTTGGATTCGATGTTCCTGAGGTCAGAACAAGGAACTCATTGAGCAGCAGCCATTTGCTATTTTGTAACATTTTGGGGAAGTAGTTATGCGGGGAAAATATGCAAAAAAAATCTTCACGTCATACAATTCGTAAGGGCCGGTCTGAAATTTGATTTGTTCACAAATTATTATTGTAAAACATGTTAAAAGCGTATTTTACGAATTTTGTGATATGGGCTCGCTTTAGGCTCGACCATCATCAATTAGTCTATCGATTTTGTTGCCTAACTGATTTTAATAGCACATATTTTCAACTAAATTCTTATAAGATTCTTATAAGATTCTTTGAAGATTCTTTTTAAGATTCTTATAAGATTATTGTAAGATTCTTATAAGAGTATTTCGTAGGCAGTATGGATTTCCAAAAAAAATACTTCAATCAATTTATACAAGTACTGGGCAGTTGTTCTGTAAGAAAACAGAACAAAAGTTGTCTCCCAAGCAGTACTGTAATACTTGATTTGAATTGCGGTTTTTTTGTCTTCTTGGCAGCATTTCGGTACACTTCAGAGCGAAGAGTTGGCTGAGTGAGTTTGACCATCCTCACTACATTGCTGGCCGCAAGGCCGTCAAAACAGGTAAATATTTAGTACACATTTCGCAACGTCTTTGTCAAGCGGCAAATTCGAAGTGGTCACAAATATCCAATGCATCGCGAATTTTGTTTCGTCCATCTTTCATAACCATTTTGTTTATAGGCACAGGTTCAAGATGTAATACATATACGATGTTTTGTGTTGCGGGATAAAATCACTTCGAATTTGATTCAAACATATCGCGCCATAAGTCGCACAATTTTCTCGCGTAAATGTAAACATGCCCGTGCCCCCCAGCCTACTTTACATTTGTCGCATCTTCCCCTATCTCTACCCTGAATATTTCGACGTTTTGTTGTTCTCTCTCCTAAGTCTTCGGGACTGAGCCCGACATGACACGTGACGGCTGTAGCATCCCTGTGTGCCTGGCGTTCCAGAACGTCGCCAATCAGAACGTCATGTTGCTACCCTTGGGCGCGTGTGACGACAGCGCTCACTCTCAGAACGAGAAATTCAACCGCTCCAACTACATCAACGGGGTGAGAACCATTTCCCCCTCGAAATGGGGAATATATTTTAGCATATTTACTTCATTCCTTAAGATGCTTTAAAGTGCCAGACAATAGAAAGCTTTTGTGGAGTCCATGACATGAATCTTTATCTTCATTGTCGGTTGGTCTGTTGCCCGTTTCTAACATTATTTCCCGTTCTTATGCAAATTTCAATATGATAAAAATCAGTCATGTGGTCATGTCGTCCAAATCACAATATGTCCTCTTACATGTCTTAAAAACTGTTTCACAAATGACGTTAACTGACAAACTGTGCTCTCCTTAACACATGATGTACCAGACTCACCCCCCCCCCAAAAAAAAAAAACACAAGAAACCAAAAAAAACCCACCAAATTTAATCCAAGGTAGGGCCTACACGTAGGCCATGATGAAATGGCTGAAACATTTTTGGTAACTTGTTTTGTTTTTCTTGTACTTTTCTTTTTATCATTTTGTTAAAGGTTAAACTACTAGGAGCCTACTTTGAGGAGGTAGCTAAACTGGAGTAAAACCGCCTAAACTGGTTGAACCGACCACTAGCTTGGATTGAAGGTTTTATTAACCAGCTCTCACTTTCAACTGTTTAGGATTGGAAGCTCCTTTAAAGCATCCAAAGCAATTTTCAAGCAAAATTGCGCTTTTTCTATACAAAAAAAAGGAATATGCAATATTCATTCAAAGATTGGAAACTCTCTATCAATGAAAATGTTGTTTTCACAATGTTTTTCCTGGTCATTTCACGCCAAATATATAATTTTGAGTTACAGCATAACTTTTGGGGTAAGGAGTCATGTTAATTATATAATTCTGAAATATATATTTTACTATAGGTTTTTTCGGCCAATTTCCTGAAATGTTCATGCACTTCTGAAAATTGGTCATTTATTTTCGTCCGAATTTAAAAACATCTTTAATCCCATTTCAATTCAACAAAAAGTCAATCAATCAATCAATCAATCAATCAATCAATCAATCAATCAATCAATCAATCAATCAATCAATACATTTTCTAAATCGATTTCAGATACCGCTAATTTGACTGACGGTTAATGAAAAGAAACCCTTCATTGTATATGGTGCCGATGGCATTACATTAAAAGTGAAACAGAATGGGGGATGTTTGAAACCGCCCTCTATCTAATAGCGAAATTTAAAGAAGTCTTGTAAACGAATCTGAATGGATAAAAAATGAAAGGTGCTGCACAATCACATTGAATGAACTGAAATGGATTCAAATGCTCTGGTAGCGAAAATGAAACGCGTGTTCAGAGCACCTAGCGATTCAGAAATTCAGATGAAAATGAATGACCGATTTTTAGACGTAAATGAACAAGTTATATTCTACAATCATTATACCCGTTATTGGACATGGTCTGGTAGTAATTTCTAGCCGTGGTCTATCTTCTGAAATATTACGTCTTTGCACTCGGAGCTTGTTTGAAAATGAGATGACTATCATTATAAATAAAACTATCGTGGACTGCCGTTTAAGAATTCTTTTCTTTTGAAGATTAAGAACTGTCAACAATATATTTTCAATGCTATGATTGCTGAATAAAAGAAATACATTTGTACCAAGATTTTAAATTCTTTTTTTTTCATGAGTGATCTTTATTGAACATGGGACCTGTCTTCTGACGTTGTCGTCCGACATGTCATCAACATCGTTAAAGTGATATAAAAACAAACACTACTAGAAAAGAAATCATAATTTTAACATCACAAATGAACAGAAGGTCAACGGAGAAACAAAAGTGAAAAAAAAAAACCCAAAGATTGACTGCATTCTAAGAACCATTGAAATTATCTGAGTAAAAGCGACAATCACCTTGCACATAACTTGTTTAACCTCAAGCGCGATATGTAGTTATCAACTATGTACAGACAATGTGACCATCCAGCAGAACACCGGTCACTTGGACCAAGTTGAGAAAACTGGGATTTTATGCTCATGGAAAAGGACATTGAATAAGCTTTCCAATTACGAATAAAATCAGGGAATGCGACAAAATCTGACGGAGATATAGCTATTTTCAGTTCCCAGTTTTCGGGCCTCAGAAAGTTAAAAGCACAACATTTGTCGTTAAAAGGTTTTTTCAAATAAACTCTGTATTTTCTATGACAGTAGTTTTAACGAAATTTGTCCTCACTTATTTACACAAATTGTTATCAATATTTAATGTGTTATTGGCTGTATCCTAAAGTATGGCCGTGTGACTTTCGACTACCTTTGTGTTGGATCACATATGCAAAGAAAAGTCATAACAAGAACCAGTTTATACATGTGGTGGGGTGAACAGTTTCAGCCCCGGACATGCAATCACTAACCTTGTTGCTTACAGCTAACGCTAAACTTAATGAATGATGAAAGGTTTGCAGAAACACCATGTGTGAATAATTTCTCAACCAAGAGAATGGTTCTGAAAAGAACCAGAGGTATAATCTCTACGTTCCGGCCAGTATGCTCCGACCGTCTTCAGGAGAGAGACAGTCAGAGCATACTGACCGGAACGTCGAATTTATACCTCTGGTTCTTTTCAGAACCACTCTCTTAGTTGAGAAATTATTCGCACGTGGTGTTTCCGCAAACCTTTCATCATTTAGTATCTCCACCATGCAAAGCCTCAAATCTTACTTAATGCTAAACTTTACAGTTGACAAAAATGCCCTACACTACAGTTTAAACCAACAAAAAACCTTTAAAGTCTTGGGTGTTAGCTCAACTTTCTACATGATTATGTCAAAAATGCATCAGCTTGGAATAGACCAGATGCACAACAGCCATCTTGGAGGGCATGTGTTTGTTCTGCAGAGAGACATGACTTTGGCTGTGCCCGAGTTACGTGGCTACGGCTAGGGTTACACAGCGCCTATGGAAGCGGCTGCAGCCACTTCCTATATACACGTGATATTGCCAGCCATAGCCAGGTCATTTTGAATGCAGCCTTAAGTTGCTCTTGTTTATTCATTGTTGCATAATAAAAGCTACCGAAACTTAAATTAACACTACAGTTTTTGCACCTCTGAGATGGCCGACATGCATGAGGTCTATATTTCGACGGTCCATTTTCAAAATTCCAAGCCGTGCATGCTGTGCTGTTAAAAAAATATCTACAAACTTTAAGAAACTCATTAAACAGATCATTCAGAGTATCAGAACAAAAAGAGCAAACAGTTTAGTTATCTTCACAATCTGTCCGGGAACCTTTGGACAAGCAGAAAGTCAAGTATACAGTGTTTCAAAAAATACAAGCCGACATCAGTTGATAGCATAAAACGAACCCATAACTTTGCAACTTAAAAAGTATGTCGACTAAAACCTACATTCATGCATCTTCTAAGGAATGACACAAACTTCCTTGTTGCTTAGGATATGGAACAGAGGATTTCTACACGATTCAGACAGCGTAAAGTAACAATTGGTGACCACTTTTAGGGTGATATGAGAGCTTTAAGTACAGAATAAAGAATTTCAATGTGTGCGCAAAAATTAAGCAAACACACTGGCTGAAAAGCGACAAACAAGACCACATAATTGGCTAACTTTCTTTGAAAACAGTTATTACGTGGGAAGAGGTTGCTTCCAAAAATCAGAGCATCCGTGTTTTGTTGTGCATATTTTGTTTGTTGCCTTCTCATGCGCGTGTCTGTGTTGTGGAAAGTTAAAATACAGTGTGTGTCTTTCTTGTGAAGACAAAATACGCATTAGGATGTGTACAGACACTTGGAATATGGGTCTTCAAGTTCTACATGTATCGCAAGGAATCGTGTGGATTATTGTAGTTTAGTCCCTGTCACTGTGGCTACCGCTACGGCTACGTGACTGCCTCTCACGACTGCCATTCTGCTCAGGGCTGCGGCTTCGAGACCGACTGCGGCTGCGGCTATGACTGCTGCCTCGACTGCGGCTACGTTTAGGGCTTGCGCTGCCTTTATGGCTGCGACTACGTCGGGGGCTGGGGCTGCGCTTGCGGCTGCGGCTACGCCTAGGGCTAGGACTGCGCTTATGGCTACGTTTGGGGCTTGGACTGCGTCTGGGGCTGTGGCTTCGGCTCTTCCTGCAAGAAACAAAACAAAAAACAGGGAAATGGAGTCATGAAGGTGGTCCCAAGGCTCACTAATTTCTAAACAAAAACCACTTTATCAACTTTTTGGCTGTGACTGAAGTTGTAATTTGTTCTGTACGAACACGTAGGTAATACCTGTAGGTAATACCTACATGTTAAATTGATTGGTCCACTGGACCCCAGCCCCCGATGTGGGGTGCTGTGGTACAATGGTTACGGTGTTCGACTCGTGTGCCATGGTACATGGGTTCAAATCCTGATAGTGGGAACATGGTGCTTGTGCTCTTGAGAAAGGCACTTTACCATTATTGCTTCGTCCTGCGGATGGGACGTAAAGCCGTAGGTCCCGTGTGTTTGGTAATGCACGTTAATGAACCCAGTAACACTTATCGCTAAGAGAAGGGGTTTGCCCCGGTGTTTCTGGCAGTGGCTGCAATATGCGCCGCAGCACCTTGTAAACCCTTATGAGGTACTACATAATGGGTCTCATATTTCTCATAAACTTCATTTGCCTGTCTTTAATAAAGACAATTTCCAGCGCCTTGAGAACCTAATTGTTGGTAGATACGTGCGCTATATAAGACTCCGGTAAATAGGATTACAATTATTTGGTTTACCTTGGGGAGCGGCTTCGGCTACGGCTTGGTGTCCTCTTGTGATGGCTGCGGCTACGACTACGTCGGCGATCTCTGCTTCGGCTTCAAAAAGACGATAAAAATACTTTTACGATCAGTTGGAGAAATACAATGTACATGTCTCTTGGTAAAGCCAAAAATGCATTTTACTTTTAGAGACCCCCTCCCTCACCCTCACCCCTTCCCTAACCCCCACCCCTCCCCAACCCCACCGCACCCCTCCCCCACCCCACCCAATCCAGACCAAGTATAACTGTTCTCACCTCCGGCGCTTACGATCCCGGCTGCGGCTTCGCCTCCTTGGACTACGGCTTCGAGAACGATAGCTGCGGCGCCTGTAAAGAGAATAATTGCACTGTACTACATGTACATCTAAGTTGTTTTTAATTGTCGGTACTGCTTTATTTGGATCTTGGAGTGGTACTCAGATTCTATGGCAAGTCAAATCACAAGTCAGGTCGGAAGTTCAAAGGAGGATGAGCAAGGACAGATTGAAGACATTCATTCCGTCTTCTCATTTGAATAGACTGTAACTTGACTTGAGACTGCAGTGAATTGTGACTGTCTTGTGTGGGTTCGACTGCAACACTGGGAATGTAACATGTGTAATGGGGATGGGTGTGAAACATTTGCAAAAAACTCTGACACTATACATTTCAAGCACGTTGGACAACAAACGGTGTTAACCCACCAAATACACATGCACACAGTCGTGCACACAAAGGTTTGTTTATGGTGTAAGTCGAGTATTTTCTATTGTTCCTCTTCCCTTTTCCTTTCTCTATACTCTTAACTTTTTGCAACAGCTCTCATTGGTTTTGTGCAGGTTTTCTAAAAGAGCTCGTTCTCGATTTGGTTCCAGTCCTCAATTCATTGATGATGTTGTAAACACGCACTACATAACTCTTGAGGACAAGGCATTGTCTTTCTCTTTGTCCCTGTAATATAACACTCTCCTATTTACTAAGCACACAAACGAGGACCATTTTCAAGAAAAGATGAACGAGAGAGGACAACAAAGAATCTGTCGTTCTCAGTTTCTCTGTCTGTCCTCAGGTGTATGTAAAGTACGTACATGTACATGCACACATCACCATATGTTCCTTGTTGGAGAGAAATCAGTAAATCCAAATAAAACATTCCAGGTGATGACAAACTGCCTGACCCAGGATGTCCCTGGTTTGAGACTTGAGAACTATAAATTGCTATAAAATTTCCCCCCAAATCTAGGGATTTTACCACAGGTGATATTGAATCTCCACAGTTACCGGAAGTCTTTAACAAAAATTTACCTGCGATCTCTGGACCGAGAACGTGACCGGTACCTGTTGAAAAGATTACATTACAAATCAGTTACACACTTGTGTTCAAAATTGAAACACACCCTTCTTTTCTGGGATCAGTAGTTGAAACTTTTGTCATCTTTTGTTGCCAATCTGATCACCAGTGGGAGCTGAAAATACAAACCTATCTTCTACATGTATGTAACAAATTGCAGAGAACCAACTACAGTCGACTCTTGTTAAAGCCCGAGTCCATCATTTGCAGCTATCCAAAAAAGTAACCGGCGTAATTATTGTTGAATAACATACTGGTTGAAAGATAGTAAGGGGACTAAACTCCCTGTGAAATTATCCTTTCTGGCAAGCTCTCATTTTAAAGAAATCAACGAAATAAGGCATTTCGAATGGTGCTTTATAAGAAGCACCGTAGAAAAATTTAAATTAGTTGTTCGTTTTGTTATTTGGCGCAGCCCGCACAAGCATTGGAACGACGCACAGGCGCACGCGGTTGCTACAGTATAAGTTGTTGGATCAGTGCGCAACATCGCGTAAAGCTGCAATTCAAAACAATTTGAAACATGATTTAGCAACTTTTGATTTTAAATTGAGATCCTAGAATGCTGTTTTTCTCGGAATATGAAGCTGAAGCTGAGCTAAAACTTCATCAAGTAAGTTGTTCAGTATCCTTCATTAGATTTTGAACACTTTTGTTGCTTCAAACGAACAAAATGCACTAATTACAAATGATGGACTGTAGCTTTAATACAAACTCGTTCGGACCTCTTCAAATTGTTTGTTATATGTGACCTGTTCTGTCAAAAGCAGAGGTTTCTGGGCAGAGGTTGAAATGAAGATAAGGCCAAAAAAAACGCTGTGGGGGCGATTTTTTTCGATTTTCAAATGTTTGCATATTTGTAATCCTGAACATGTCTAAAATATACTATAAACGTTGGAAACCTTAATTTGAGCTCTAAATATAGTATTTTTGATGATTTGTTAAGGCGTATCAGTTAAAGATATTACTGTTCTGTGACGTCCGTGGCGGACTGGCCATTTTCTCAGTTTTCTACTTTTCAACACAATAAACTTCAAAATAGCATAACACTGCCCAGGAATGACTGGTTTCAAAAGCTGAACCACCTATTAAAAGGAAAAAGAACATGTTTTAACAATATGCAAAAATCTCATTTTTGACCTTATGCCCAGAAGAGTCTGATTTTGACAGAACAGGTCACATATCAGAATTTTGTATTACGAGAACATCAGTACCATTCATCGTGCACATAAACATTTTACCTGCGATCTCTGGACCGAGAACGTGACCGGTACCTGTTGGAAAGATTAATACACACTTGTGTTCAAAAATTGAAACACACCCTTGTTTTCTGGGATCAGTAGTTGAAACTTTTGTCATCTTTTGTTGTCAATCTGACCACCAGTAGGAGCTGAAAATACAAACCATCTTGAACCAGCTACAGTCGACACTCGTTAATACAAACTCGTTCGGACCTAGCCAAATTGTTTGTTATATCAGAATTTTGTATAAAGAGGAACATCAGTCCCATTCATTGTGCACCTAAATGCACAGTTGGTACCAAGGCTTTATGTTTGCTTTAACCCTAACCCCCAACAGGTTTTCTCTAGGCACCCTGCCAAATGCAACAAAATACAACTTAGCTGAAACAAGAGCCATGCTAAATGCAACAAACTGCAACAGTAGATTCTGTTGCATTTTGCAGTGAACCCAGTGCATACCAACCTTGGCACCAAGCAATTAATTACCCTGCTTAAAATGCAACCAAATACAGCAGTGGATTCTGTTGTATCACCATGGACCTATGAGCATTTACCCTGCTAAATGCAACAAGATGCAACAAAGCACAGGGACTTGAGTTGCCTGCTAAATGCAACAGTATGCAACAACTTTTTAGCTCTGTTGCTTTCTGTTGCATTAAGCATGGTTAGGGTTAACCAAAATTTGTATTAACAATGTTTGCACTAACGAGAGTCGACTGTATAAGTGTTGTAAAACAACGCCTCTTCTACATGACTTGAATTTATGTAAGATCAATGTTTTGTCCACATTTGAACTGGATTCAGTTTGTCAGATTTGTAACAACACTTCAGAAGCAAGGTCTTTATATGTTGACCTCCTGAATTGCGAGGCCAATGATGACTTTGCGTACAAGAATACTTAATAATTGAATGGTTTTAGCATGCATAATGATTTCTTGTTGCTGAAATGCATTGTCAGTTCATCATTTAGACGAAGATTCACTTGTACCATGAAGAATGAGGACTGAGTCAACCATGGTATTTGTGATAGTGTCAAAACAGTTTTATATTGTAACCAATTTCTTGATTGGGATGATTGACTGCAATTCATGTTGTATTTATTCTCTCCTTTTACGGAGGTTTTGTTGGAAATAAATAATTAAAATAAGTTTAACATAAAAGAGCAGTACATTACAATTAAAGTGCACGTTTTAACTGTTTACAATGTCTGCAACTCTGCACTGTTTACAAAACAACCCAGGACGTTGCTGTTCATGTAAAGATAGATGATGATTTTAGAAATTAATTGTACAAATCTGAATTTTTTTTATCACCCTATCCTTTTTTATACTGCCATATTACAATGGTTTGATTGAAAAGTTGAATAAAAAAAAACACACACAAAGATGTGGAGCATGCTATCTGCAATACCAAACAAAGTTACATGTACATCTCCACACATTTATAAACATTTTTTTTTTCAATTTTGCATAATTGGTGGTGCTTGTTTACCTTGATCTGCTGCTATAGCTGCTCCCAAAACCGCCACCTGTACATAAAGAAAGGAAAAACAATAAGGCTTTATAATCAACAGGTGTCTAATGTCTATGGAGTGCAAATGTTACAAAATATCAGAAGCAAAGTTTTCAGAATTTTGTTTGATACAATGCATCAATGAATGCTTAAACTCAAGTCCTGTTTTGGAAAGATATAGTGTGTCTCTCTTCTAAAAGAAAATTGAAAAGGGGCAATTTCAGTATTGTGTAATGTCAGACACAGAGCTTTCAAGAGCTCAGTGAATCAACCTGAAAATGTATTTTTCAAATCTTATACATCCATCATCTAGTAATGGTCAAGGAGATTACAGACTAGGAGTTTTGGATCATTTCTCTGAATCATTAGTGAGATATATATCTCGGTTAATTCGGGCGATTCACGATGCAGTGCGCCACCAAGAGTTTGCCATGCAGAGTTCATTTTTCCCAGTGCATTGTGGGAGATGGTCGACAAATTCGCGGCGCGGGACATTGAAATTGTTTGGTTTTTTGGTTACTAGTTTCATAAGTGTATGATTCGAGTATCTGTTTGCCCTTTTATTTCTTTTTATCAATATAGTGTTTTTTGTAAGGCGACAGAATGCTATGCCCCAGTTTATCATGTCTATGACAAATAAGCCCAGTTGTCTACCGACACTCATTTAAATGGGCCATGTTTTGCCAATCGTAAACTTGAAAATGGATTCTCCGAGGCAAAATCTTGGTGGCGCACTGCATTGTGAATCGCCCGAATTGGCTCTGTCTTCACTTCCCTTCATATATGCTGGAATTGGCCATTAGGCCAAAAAAAAAAAGTCTCAAGTTTCTGGTATGCGCGCGCGTCGCCGTAGCCATGCGCGTCGGCAAAATGAAAAAGTTTTTTTTTCAATGAAAGATGATGTCTCAAAACCGCCAAACTCACTGGTTTGACTGGAATCCTGCTGCTGCACAATTTTAACGTGTTTTTAGAGTGGGTTATGGTCGAGAATAAGCTTTATGTGGCCTCTCTGGACTCCCATATATTTGCACTAAGTTTAGTCGGGCACCATTTGCAGTCATCAGCCGACATTTGAAGCAAAAAATCAGGTAAAAAAAAAAAAAAAGCCGCGTCGCCGCACCACTTTTTGGGCAGGCTCCATACCAAAAACTGGAGACTTTTTGATTTTGGCCTTATGTAGCATGTACATGTATATTGGTCAGAATACATTGTACTTGTGATTTTAATATGGATGGGATTTATTTTTTCCAAGATGCCAAGTAACTTACGGTAGCCTCTGCCTTCACTGCGGCAGTTACGAGCAAAGTGACCTATCCCACCACACTTGTAGCACTCATCATCACTCTGTAATGAATCAAATGCAAAAACAAATACAATCAATACAAGTCATCACATCTGATCCATCAATCACTTGCATGTATCAGTAAGGAGCCTGAAAAACGCCTGTGAAAAATGCTCTGAATTCACCTCATACTTGCCTGTACATCTAATAACACTTTTGATGTGACTGAACATGTCCTACTTGTGGCAAATTATCAATTCTACTAAGATATAACTCCACCTTTTCATGGCAATATATCTAGTGATTTGTAATGGCATTTATGAGAAGTGAAAAACGAGGAAATCAGCGGTTCCGAGGAAAAGTTGCATGCCTGTATAGGTGTGACTAAACACGTCCAACTTGTGGCAAATTATCATTTGTACTAAGATATAACTCCACCTTTTCATAGCAAAGTATCTAGTGATTCAGAACTGGGTCATTCTATAAATTTAGGGTCCAAAGTGTGACATTTTTCCTGTCCCTGTTACCTTGGTACTTTGTAATTTGCCATTCAAGTATCATTAAAAATGACTTCAAATGATGTTTTATTTATTGGGTAGGTAGTTTGCTGTTCATAAGCACTCTTGGAGGACGACTGCATTGAGGAGTGAATTAAAATCATAACTCATATATGTCAGATGTAACAGGGACGGGAACAAAAGTGGACCCCAAATTTATAGAAAGACCCAACTGTCATTCATTAACCCTAACCCCCTAGGCCCTTGTTGCTTACAACCATCCTCAATCCTCCAAAATCCTCCAAAATTTTGCAACTCCGCCTAAATTTTTCAAAATTGTCAGACAGTCCTGCCTCAAAATGCATTCATCCTCAATCCTCCAAAATCCTCCTCATCCCAAAACTTTGCACTCGTGTTTAAATGAAGGATAACCAACGCCAAATCCTTCAAAATCATCAGACAGTCCTGCCTCAAAATGCATTCATCCTCAATCCTCCAAAATCCTCTTGTGCTTCATTCACCATTCATCCTCAATCCTCCAAAATCCTCATGTGCTTTAATCACCATTCAACCTCAATCCTCCAGAATCCTCATTTGATTCAATCACCATTCATCCTCAATCCTCTAGAATCCTCCAAAACCGCCAGGAGGATTTTGGAGGAGTGAGGTGGGTTAGGGTTAATGAAATCATGAAGGTCTTTCCTCCACAAACCTAACTCTCCTCAATCTCCCAAAATCAGCCAGGCGGGTTTTTTTAGGGATTGAGGACGAATGTTAAAATAAGTGTTGGTTCATTTTGGAGGATGAATTGTGTCAAGGTCATACGCAGCACCCTGGGGTGCGTTTTGGCGGTCATAACCAAGAATTGGTTCTGTTGTTTCTCTTTGGCTAATGGTTTTGGGGGTTTGAGTATTGCATTACCGTGAGTAATTCTCGTCCATTTAAAATTCCCGCAGAAATTCACTGACAAGAAACAACCGAACCAATTCTTGGTTATGACCGCCAAAACGCACCCCTGCATTGTTTACGTTCAGCCACGCACAATTTCAGCCAACATTGTCGTGGATGTCATCCGCACTGCATCTGGATATCATCCACACTGCCTCAATGATTACAATGTACAGTGTTTGTTGGAGTATTTTGAAGGATTGAGGCTGTGGTCACCCCGCCACTGAACACATTCAGGAAGTGGAGTATGATTATGGAGGATTGAGGCTGAATCCAATCTCTACATGGTGGCAGTTGGAGGATTTTGAAGGATTCAGGCTGTGTTCACCCCTCCACTGAACACATTCAAGAAGTGGCGTATGATTATGGAGGATTGAGGCTGAATCCAATCTCTACATGGTGGCAGTCGGAGGAATTTGAAGGGATTGAGGATTGATGCTGGCAATTAACCCTAACATACCTGAATCAATCAAAATCCACAACCCTGGTTCGTGGGATTTTGGCGGATTCAGGATACCTCCATATTGAAAAAGTTGGGGGATTTTGAAAAATTCAAGAAATGAAGCCTAGTGGTACTGCAGGATTTTGATGGATTCAGGATACCGCCATATTGAGCAGCTGGGGGACTTTGATGGATTCAGGATCTCAACAGATGGGAGATCTACTCCCGGCTTACTGGTGGATTCTGATGGACTCACTGGCCACCAAAATGTCTTTGCATGGCAAAATTGATGGATTTTGGCAGATTCAGGATACTTTCTAGCAAAATATACCCAAGGATTAAGGGTTAAAAGGGCCTAGGCGATGAGGATATTAAGCAATTCACTTGTCGGAAAAAAAAAACCGGTCTAGTACTAAATCTGACTCACCACGCCTCGCTTGGGTCCCCGTGCCCACTCCACGACGATGCTCTGCCCGCAGATTTCCTGACGATCTTCAAACTTCTGGGCATCCTGGAATACATCGCAAGACATTCAAGTTTGTTGAGTAAAATATTAATTCAGTAAACGGTTGTTTTTTTAAGGAATTATCCGTTTGCTTTAACCAAATCAAGCCCACCAAATTTGTTGCATTTTGTTCAATTTATGGATTTCAAGAAACCTTCGACTGGTAATACATGCCTTGCCCATGAGAGAAAAAAACCCTGAAAACATCCAGTTGTAAACTGATAGGTTACGTCAAAATTTAAATTTCAAAACAAAATAGCTTTTTGTTCCTATTTTTCGGGAGGCTACTCTGTTTTGATACTGTTTTTACAAGAGATTACTCTTTTCCCCAGTGACATCGTGCAGAATCAAAACAAAACAAACAAGCCAAAGACACAAAGTTCCGTCAGTATTGAGAAGCCGTCGTGAAATTGGCTTACAATCATTCTAGCCAAGATGCATTCTAACAAACATTACTTTAAGAACAATTTGGATTTCAAGCTTGCAGAAAATTACTTGTGAGGTTTGACAAACTTGATGTCCTACATGTTTAGCGCCAGCAAAACTTGTAAAGCAGGCACTTTAGGCCTACATTTTTAAAGGACTCTATTTTCACAAATTTGCCATTTTGATTCAAATACCATTGATCATAAGGAGGTTGAAATTTCCAACTCTGTAAGAATGTCAATTAATGCTTTGAGTGTAAAAGGCATACAATTCTGCTTTTGACAAGTTTGATTAGAAGATACCTTGGCTATGTACACACTCTTTTCTTTGTATTTACGTACTCTACGTAAACCTAAACTAGAAGCCAGTCAGCAATGGTGTCAGGTCGACGCAAACACTTCACGGTTCAGTAGGTCTGACAAAGGCAAAAAACCCTGGTCATGTGCTCGGAAATTCTCCCTTGCACCAACGGTCTTGGGCCCCTTTTTTGGGATTGGTCTACGCAAAACGACTTTGGGTAGAGCGCCCTCTTGTGATGGCAGTGATTAACGGATGGCCGAGGCGGGTACTCGGTAGCGGGGACTCGGTAGCGGCTAGCCGGCCAGGCACCGATTGATTGGTCAAGTCGGCTTTATTGGTCGGGCCAGGAGGCACTTTGGGCTAGGTTCAGGTAGTGTGTGAGCGGCTTCGTCAACTCTTTGGCTTAAAGGTACGGTAGGGTTTATGGTAGACCCGTGTCTGGTCAACGGCCGTTCTTGCGGTAGTGACCGACAGACTTTAAGGTAGGCAAAGGAACTCTGGCTGGCTGCAATCATTGGGAAAAACAGATTATTTATCAATGCATAATAAGTAAAAAAAAAAATAAACTAGTGATGGATTTTTGTTTTTGGTGTCAGCGAGATGTAATTTCTTTTAATACAATTTGTAAATGTGGTTTTGCCCTTCACCAATAAAACTCTATGGACTTGTGCACACTGCACAAACAGTACTATTTGACTTCTTTTGAGAACGCCAACGCGTTCTAATTTACACCCTAGTCGTCTCCCTGAACTCTCTATTTGAAATCATCGTACACTCAAGCCCTTGCTCAGTTAGGACTCGAACCAGAGATTTCTAGTTATACTAGTGCACAGGAAGTTGTGGTTTCAAGTCCAAAACGTCTTTACAGCACCAAGTGCTACACAGAGCTTACAAAGTTATGTCGGTGAAAGGCAAAACCCAACACCAAGAAAATGGCACCTTTGGTATTTTGTTTCTCATTGATGACAACTTTTGTAAAATAGGCTTTAGTTTTTTAGATGGATCTTCCTAAATTTTACAAAAACGTACAATGTCGTGAATGTGGGGAAAACAGCAGGATTAGCGCATTATTATTATTATTATTATTATTGTTGGTCATGTTGGTTTATTCAAAAATAGAAGCTGTAGCCAAAGGCTAAATTGCGTCAACTTTTACAAAAGTGGGTGAAAGTCCCAAGTTGGTATGGAACAGAGAAAAATGTGTATACAGTAATTGGGTCATTTCATAAATTTGGGGTCCAAAAGTGTGACATTTAACGTTTTTCATGTCCCTTTTACACCTGACCTGTGTAATTTGCCATGCAAGTATCATTAAAACTGACTCCAACCTACTTTTTTTGGCAAGTATTTTGCTTTACATAATCACTTTTGGAGATAGAAGGCATTAGAATGTGCCCTGAATCTACAAAATCTTATATCAGATGTAACAGGGATACACACAAATTGTACCCCAAATTTATGGAATGACCCGATTTACTTAACCTTAAGTCCCTATGCAAGAATGGTACTCAAACTTTTTATTAAATGCAATTAAGACACTTTTTACTTTGCCTTTATTAGAAACAAGCATTGTCAAAAAGAAGTAAAATGAAATATTGAGGAAACAGAAAGCTCACCTCTGCGTCTCTTCGGTCTTCATAGTCAATAAAGGCATAGGCTAAACAAACAAAGAAACAAACAAACAGATGGTAAAGGCACAACAGGCTTAACCCAAACTCTCCACGCACTTTGATATGTACATGTATCTCATGAACATAATGTATTTCTGCTTGAAATTGTACAGGAGCTGCAAGTGTGTTTGGCAATATAAAGAGTAGCATCCTGGTCTGTCATAAAAAAAAATCACATATCTAAAATATGACAGAATTTAACTGTGTATCTTTTGGCTCTAGAAAAGTAAAGACCATTTTGTAATACAGTATGATACACGTATGTAGGTACTTGAAGGTATGAAGGCTTGGAAAGATTTCCATATGCGAAGTTCACTAATTTTCCTCTGTATTGACTAACAAGCCCCCAGATAGCAATTTCATGTCATCAAAGTCAATTTGAGCAGTAAGCATTTTCTTAGAAAACACTTAGAATGTTTCAGTCCAATCTCATAGGGTTTGTACACAGGGTGTTGAGTGAACTTCGTATATGGAAATCTTTCCGAAGGCTTTGTTTCAAAATTGTTGAATCCAATTCCTCATGAGAATACATAGGCCCTATCTGTTAATAAATATCTGTTTTCACCTATTTACTGATCAAATGGGAAATAACTGGCCCAAGTACCTGTATGATAAACAAAGGTACATGTATACAGTGTATATGTCGTTTTACAGCTTAACCCTTACCCTACTAGACCCTCCAACGCATGCCAATATGTGCCTCAAGAAAATCTCCTATGTTTTTTGCATGGCCCTCCAATATCTGCCATGTCATTTCAAGGGTAACTGGACAGGCACTCCAATACATGCCACAGAGAACAATGAGAGTCCTCTGATAACAAAGTGAGTGCCCCCAGCTGGTCAGTATCAGGCACCCTCCAGGGCCTCCAACTCCTGCCAATTGGAGCCTTCACTGTTAAGACAAACTATCTGCCAATAAACTGCAGCTGGAGGGCATTGGCATAACCAACTGACATGCAGTAAACTACCCTCAGAGAGTAAGGGTTAATTGTATCTTTCACATGGTAGATGTAATTAATTAGCCTACATTTTTGTATGTAAATCAGAATTAAAGTGAATGCTTAAATTTACAACTTACCCATTCCCGTTCCTGTAGAACATACATGTAATTTCGTCAGTCGCAGGTTAGTTTCATGCAAGAAAATGAAAGAAGATGAAAGTTCGAAAAACTGTTTCGCATCTTAATTAAGCCACTGTTAGGCCTACATCGGTAGGGACTGCCGATTAAAAAAAAAAAGATTTAAAAGCCACTATTTTTTTTTGTCAAGTGAGAGAAGATGTCAATCTGAATACATTTGAATTTTCGAAAAGAGATTACTGAAATATGACATTTAAAAAATTCTTCTCTTACACAGAAAAAAAAAGTGGCGCCAGGTTGCAACATTCTTTCTCTGACCTCTTTACTTCCTGAACTGTAATTTTTTTTTCAAACCTTACAGAAAGACCAATTGAAGTTGCCGTGGCAGAAAATTGTCCATTTTTTCAAACCTCCAAACTCTCCTGTCACAAAATGTTTGGCCCTTGTATTGAAATACAGGCATCATTTTGAAATGGCAAGGTACCTCTAGGGCAGGTTCAAATCTCTGAAATGTCAAACAAAAACGTGAAATTTACCAGAATTTCGCTCGCTATGATCACAGATAGTTTACTCTGCTGTCTGTCGTTGTTAGCTGTCAACTGAGGGTGCAGTGCTCTCGACCAAATCGCACATGCACACAGCGCCCTCAGTTGAAGCTGGCCGCGATGCGACCAGGCAATGCCAGAGGACCCGCCGTTGGGCACGGGCAAAGTATAGTTCCGATCCCGCTCCACACAACGCAGCAACACGGAATATGTGTGCACGCATTATTACTGTTACCGCGTGCCAGACGACATGTACAGTCCTTCATTTTTAAGGAGCGCGATCGCGCAGGCGCTCCTACTGCGCTCCTCGACTGTCTCGAAGGAGCGCCAAAAATAGCGCTCCTCAAAAATCCAAAAGAGGGCTCGTCAAACACGGGAAGTTTAAAAATAAGAAGTGATAAAAACGCAAGGGATTTTAAGTCTTAAGCTACACGTATTTTTCGTTGGTATAATGCCCAAACTCACGATAATATGCCGCTGGACATCGCTAAAAATGAACGAACACCGAGCTCGTACGTACTGTATAAGATCGTTTGTGTACAGCGGTTGTATACTGTGCGTGCACAATCTGTGTGTCGCATAGAGCTGCATGAAAACACGTGGGCCCGTACGTGCTAGTGCAGCAATGACTGGTTCCCGCTGTGCCGCGCACTAAGTCCCAATGAAGGCATGATGAAAATGCGGTAACCAGTCAACGTAATAGTCGCGCGCGGTGCATGCAATGCACTGCCTGCCGTACAGTGTTTTGCGTGCAGGCCGGACGGAATAGGCATCGTCAAAATGCCAAGAAAACAACGATTGAGAAGGACGATCTTTGCAAGCTTATTCACAAAACTTGATCTCTCTTGTCTGTGTATTTCCCGTGTTCATGAATTTATTTTGAGGAAGTTTTACTGGTATGTGAAGTGAAACGATGCAGCGTGTTTCACCGAAATCCTATACCGTGAAACGAGTTTCATTGCCGGCCCACCACACACAGTGTATCACAAACGCTCGTACTAGTGCGAAGTACAGACGTTGTTAGCCAGTTTCTCGTCGTGACTACATGTAGCATTGTGTATATGGCATACTTGACCTGCATTTTCCATTATGTTTAAGATTATCGACGGCAGATATTTTCGATAAAACTTAAGGCAAGTTTGTGTCATTTTGAGGCCCTTTTTGTATAGCTTTCGTAGAGCAATTGAAATAGTTCAGGCTGAAAATTTCATATAATTTTAACGAATCTGAAAGCAAATTTTCAGTTGCTTTATGTGCCGTTTAACTCTCCATTTTCCAAGTATAATCAAGTGATTAACCAACTGACAACTGTATTAAAAAATGAAAGCCTAAGCAGTAGTCAAACCTTTTATTAATCTCCATTTAGTTAGTTTTTTAAAATAAATTTTTCCTTGTCTTACAGTTACAAAAACGAAAAAAAGTAACGCAACTTGAGCATATGTTATTATGCAAAGACTAATAATAATGCAGCCCCTTATAAATCGTTATATTCAAAATAAAACAAAAACAATGGTAACCCGTCGTTTTACCGCTGTTTATCCGTAGATTTTAAGGAGAGCGATTTGCTCTCCTCAAATATTTGAGGAGAGCGATTTATAGCTCTCCTGGATTTTCTTTAAATGAAGGACTGCATGTACATGTACATTATGTAAGTCTGGCAATGGACCAATGCTATCCGTGTACAATAACATGCGGTAGTAGTATACTAGACTATCAGTCTGGTTGCCGCTACACAATGTTTCGCGACTATTGTCAAAAAATTCTCGTTTCGCCTCTATACCCGACTTTCAAAATGCTTTGCGGAAAGGTGCGGAAAGCTTTTAACCATTTCTTTTTGTACCACTTTTTTAACCCGAACTCCCTAGCATAATTTACTAGGAACTACATGTATACCCATTCTGGCAAATTCCAACACCCACATGGGAAATCGTACACACACACTGTTGGACTTAGTTTCTGGAGGTGTGCCTGCCCATCCACCCCGCATCCGCATTTCCACGCATCCAAGACATCCCGAGCCGTCTCACTCGGTACATATACTACATGTACGTACTTGTCAATAATTCACTATCTATAGCGCCCTCTATTGATCACAATTTACTTCATGCCCATTCACTCTTTATACCGCCCTCTATTATTTTATACATCTACATTCATACCGTACCCGTGTACCCATAGTAGTAGTCTCCTATACCAACGTTGCTTCGTAGTTCGTTCTCAAAAGAGTGCCATTCTACTCAACGACCCACTCCTCACATCGCATCCAACTACAAAAAAAAACTTTTCCGGCGTGGCCCTGCATTCTATAGTTACTCCAAAACCCTTACCATGCTTACAGCATGTGTCACGAATTTATGCATCAAAATGGGTCCCCCTCCTACTCCCGCTCAAAACCCCGCCCACACTCACAATCCAAGATGGCGGCATAAAAAGCACTACACAATACAAACACAACCGAAACGTTACACAGGCATTAAAGGAAATCTTACCGTGCTTACCGTATTTCAGTTCACATCTCTGCATCGGGCCGTACCTTCTGAAAACCTCCTCAACATCTCTCTGCCTTGTCTGCTTGCTCAACCTTCCAATGAAGAGTTGGGCAGACATTTTGGCCACCCTAAGTATTCAGAATTTTCGGTGAATGTTCTTTGTTTTTACTTGGAAGTTGGAGCGAATTTCCGAAACGTGTGCTCCGCCAAACCAACAAGCTGCAACGTGTATAACCTCGACACCAAACTATCTCAGACGCATGTGATTCATACGAATTAATGAGAATTGCCCTGTGTATAAGCTGGTCATCCAGTTAGTCAGTACCCCGACTTCTTTCAGTAGTTACTTTCCGTTATAAACGAGAGGATACTATGCCAAAAGGTTCCTGCTGAAGTTATTGTGGCGGAAATTTGCACACACAAAAAAAACACCCAAAATAAATGCTTTAAAAATAGCAGACATGTAAAGACAAGGTTTTACGAATCACTTTATTACAGAAAATAAAATAAATCTTTCGGTTTTAAAGGCATGAGAAATGAAAACAATGAATGAAAGCGGTTTGTGTCGACAATTTTATTTAGACCGAGTAGCTGATGACATGATACATCCGCACCCGTCCATCCGTCTAGTAAAACAATCATGATTCTAAAGGGATCTATTTAAACATTATGTTAACTAAGTGCATGTAGGTTATGATTTTGGGGGATGTTTCACATAAAATTAAATATTGATTTTTAAATCCATTCATGATATCTCTCAAAATCTCTGCAATAAAGAATAGCGTAATGAGCGAGAATTATCAGGAACTACATGTTACTAATTATACACCAGGAATATGACGTCATTTTATGGCTCATATGACACGTTGTATTCATCGACGTGTGTGTACGTGTGTACGTTTTGGAAGGAATTCTACGATATTTGAGTCTCGTGTACCGAAAAACTTGCTGAAATGAGTTGCGATTAATGGGATTGTTTGGTGTTTGAGGTTTCGTTTGGTTTAAGTGACTATTTATTATCACAGGGAAGCTACTAAGTGCACGCAGATTTTGTAAAATATGGGTGAGTATTTAGCTCTGTAGTCTGTAGCATGAATGCAGTGGCGTCTTCGTGGTTCGTGCGTAGTTCGTGCGTGGTTCGTGGTTAGGGTTGTGCTTGTCGCCGACGACGCCGCGCGCGCTGCATGCAACGGATTCCATGCAACATGCACATTTTTATGCAAACGTGTTCTTGTGAGTTGTGTGGTGGAATTTCTGTGACTGCCCCATAAATGTGGCCAATTTACTGGACTACGTCTGTAAATAATGGCCACACTTAACTTGTCAAGCTTTCATTTTAACCGACTAGGCCTAGACTTGTACTTTTTTGTAGACTAGTCTGTCAGTTGAACTTAGATAGTGGATATTTTGCCGGAGGTAATGACGGCAAACTAACGTTTACTAAAGGTTTGCCGGCGGCAATCCATATCAACAGAGGGCGCTGTACTCTTTAAGATAGGGCTGAATTATAAGATGTATTAAACTCCCACCAAAAGTTGTGTAGCACGTTTGGTGTAGTGGTTAAGTAAAAGCTCTAGTGAGCGGGATGACTCGGGTTCGATCCTGATCCCCGCCACATTTTTAAGTTTTTTTTTTCCCATCCCCAAATATATAAGAATATTCTTCTTTTATTATTTTAACATGTCTCAAACATTTTATTGCAGAGTATTACATTTTCTTTTTCAGATTTGTGGCTCTGGAGGATTTTTTTTTAAAGGGAAATAAAGTCCGAAATTATAAAATGGTGTGAATCCCATCTTATGAATACGAGGTTACAACGATAATATTGGCATGGAGCCAGACTAAAATTTGTCACCAGAAAATGTTTAAGTACAAAAAAACAGTAACTGCGCATGTTCAGTGCATATCCAGGAAAATTATGTTTACTAAAGGTTTGCCGTCTCCGGCAAAATATCCACTGCCTTTAACTTATCCTTTTAGAAGCACATTCGCCTTCTTCATGTCCTTTAAAGCGATAGAAAATGAGTTCTCCCTTTTTCAGGTGTCTATTTTTCGTGTAATTTTGTGCTGGAATTTAGATACGCTAACATGTGCAAACGAACCTGGAAATTACACGAAATAGGCCTATAGATGTCTGAAAAAGGGGGAACACATTTTCTATCACTTCTAAAGTGAGCTTCTAAAGCATAAATAAACTAGAACAAATATTAATAAAGTCTAATTTATTATGTGAAAATGGAAACTTGGCAAAGTTCTACATGTTCGGGTACATAGTGCAAGTGTGGCCTTTATTTACGGAGGCAGTCCAGTTAATTGGCCACATTTATGGGGCTAGTGAAGGACATGATAATTGATAGCATGGATGGATGGTAAGGATTCCGCCCCCCCCCCTAAGATCTCGGCCATCGAGTGACAAAAATTTTTGAAACTCAGCACATGCATAGAGCAACTCTTCCTTAACATGCCCAAGAAATTTCATGACTATAGGTCAAAGGGTTTTGGAATTATGGCTAATTAATTATTCATATGTATGAATGGCAATTCTGCTCTGTGTACACGACGTATATGCGAAAATTCAGTTTTCACGGCGCGTAGCGCCGGAAAATTGTTCGCTACGTGCCAACCCGTGGTCCGATTTTTATGTTTTTGGTATCAAAAGATGCGTAAAGCTCGAGGCTAAAAAGTCATAACAGCTCGGGTTGCGAAAAAATTTTTTTTAGAAGCTATCGCGGAAAATGTTGAGGGGGGGCGGATTCCGCCCCCCCCCCCCCCCCCCCGGCCCTTTTAGGGTTAAGGGATACTTGGTCAGAATTCCAACCAGGAAAAGTAATTCTGGTTAAAATAAGAGCATTTTGAAAACAACTTTTGACCCTCTCATGGTTTTGTACACGAGAACGAAAGCGATGTCTCAAGGATACAACTTTGAGTAGGCCTACATGTATGCTGAATGGTACATGTATCACAAAGGTGCAACCAATGAAAACTAGTGTGCAAAAGAAAAGATGTTTTCATTGGCTAATGTAATCCTGCCCAGATCTATTCTCCATGCAACAGGCAGCTTTCGACACGCCAATAACACTGCATTTCTCCTGCTCCATTGTTTTAACAGAGTGAGTGTTATTCTTATGTTTTGGTTCATTCTCCAGGGGGATTCTTCAGTAGAATATTTTCCGGTCTCTTCGGTTCCAAAGAGTTGAGAATTCTGATTCTTGGGCTGGACGGCGCCGGCAAAACTACGATACTCTACCGCCTTCATGTTGGGGAAGTTGTCACAACGATACCGAGTAAGTGAGACAACTTATGAAGAGGGTTTGATCCACCCACCCATGGCATAGACCCTTTCACACAGATACTGCCATCTTTGTGGTCACGTGGTGTTCTCAGGGGGCATTTTGGATTTATTTTCAAATTACCTCGTGACCACATAGATGGCAGTATCTAGTGAATCAGTCAATTGTTACCAATGGGAGTCAGGTTGGCGTAGCGGTACTTTCCTTGCCTTCCACCGCTGTGACCCGGGTTCAAATCCCACCTGGGCCAAAATGTGAATTGGGTTTTCAGTCCCTGCCTGATTCCGTGGGTTTTTCCCAGAATATTCTTCTGGGGTTTTTCTCCCACCTCTAAAACTGTTACTTCTTCTCATTGTCTTCTCTCCACAGGTTTCTTCAGGCTTGCGAGCTACAGTGCCTAGGGCGCTTTTGAGGAATCCTTGGTTTCATTACCAGAAATGATTAATAATAATAATAATAATAAAATATTCACAAGACCATTGCTTTAAATCCAGAGATGAAAGTGCTAGTCAAGTACTTTCCCTGACCAAACTAGTTTGGTGGTTTTGTGTTTTTTTCTACACTAATGATCATCATTACAGAGTTGTTAATTGAGCCAATCACAAGTCAATTCACAATCTGGTGAGAAGTCACAAGAGATGAACACAGGAATACCTGGGTCACAGTTCATTTCGATAGTTTGTAAGTTGACTAGGGACTTGATGACTTGTGATGACTTGTGATTGACTTGTGATGGCTTGTGATTGACTTGTGATGACTTGTGATTGACTTGTGATGACTTGTGATGACTTGTGATTGACTTGTGATGACTTGTGATTGACTTGTGATGACTTGTGATGACTTGTGATGACTTGTGATTGACTTGTGATGACTTGTGATTAGGCCTACTTGTGATTGGTTTGTGATTGACTTGTGATTGACTTGTGATAACTTGTGATTGACTTGTGAATAACTTGTGATGACTTGTGATGACTTGTGATGACTTGTGGTAACTCGTGATGACTTGTGGTAACTCGTGATGACTTGTGATTGACTTGTGATGACTTGTGATAACTTGTGATTGACTTGTTAATAACTTGTGATGACTTGTGATGACTTGTGATGACTTGTGATGGACTTGTGATGACTTTTGATTAGGTCTACTTGTGATTGACTTTTGATGACATGTGATTGACTTGTGATGACTCGTGATGACTTGTGATAATGTGTGATGACATGTGATTGACTTGTGATGCCTCTTGATGACTTGTGATGACTTGTGATTAACCTGTGATGACTTGTGATGACTTGTGATTGACTTGTGATTGACTTGTGATGACTTGTGATTGACTTGTGATGACTTTTGATTAGGCCTACTTGTGATTGGCTTGTGATTGGCTTGTGATTGACTTGTGATTGACTTGTGATAACTTGTGATTGACTTATGATGACTTGTGTGTTGTGATTGACTTGTGATAACGTGTGATGACTTGTGATGACTTATGATGACTTGTGATTGACTTGTGACTGGCTTGTGACTGGCTGGATTACAACTCTGCTTCATTAAAAATGTATACCTCATTTAAGTTCATGAACTTTTGTTTGTTTTGCAGCAATTGGATTCAATGTAGAAACAGTGAAATACGGCAATATCAAATTTCAAGTCTGGGACCTCGGTGGACAAACATCTATCAGGTAATATACAACTCAAGTGTGTTTTTTTTTACATTTCATTTCTAAAGTCCGAACTATTTTAAGACAAGGGTCTACCTTTGATGATGATGATGATGTCGTATGCTATGGCGCTCTCATTGTTTTGTCCGTAAGCCAGTGTCTCGCTGGGTTGTCAGCCAAGTGAAGAGCTGAGATGCCACCAGTAAGGCGAGATAGTGGGCAGTCATTAATCATACGGCCAACGTCTGGGGTTCGCCACAGTCACAGAGCGGAGATGAGATGTAACCCCACTTATATAGGCTGCTGCGGCATGGCCCTGCGTCAGTTCGGAACCGGTTCAGGAGACACCATTGACCACAGGGAAGGTCCATTCCCCGTAGCTGGATGGTGGGGTCGGTGACCAGGAACTTGTTCGGGACGTCGGTGTGGTCTCGCCATCGGATGCGCCATGTGTCCTCTGCAGTCACTGTGCTGTCCGGGACGTTGGACCATATTGGGTTTCTAGACTTGAGTCTAGGCCTTGGGGGAAGTCCAGGTCACTGAGGAGAGGGGGCTCAGGGTTGGATCTGATCTTGCGGACCAGCCTTGATGTAGCAACCTCTCTGTTGTGATATTAGATTGTGTTTGTTTCTGATAGATTTTGTTGGAATTTGTCAGAATATACAGTTTCCGATTTTCATGTTTTTATTTTTTTCCCCTTTTTTTCCCCTCACAGACCTTACTGGAGATGTTACTACTCAAATACAGACGCCATCATATATGTTGTCGATAGTTCCGACAAAGAAAGAATGGGTATCTCCAAATCTGAACTAGTCGCCATGTTGGAAGTAAGTAGTCTCTAGTCACCACAAGACCAAGTACATGTGTGTAAATTTATAAAAGAAAAAATAGTAAAAGAAAATAATTTTTGAATAAAAAATTCTGGTCCTCTCCCCCCTTTTTTTTTAATCATAACTTCTTTTCTTGGGAAAAACCTTCCAAAATCAACCAAAATCTAGAAGTTTTGGAGGATTTTGCAGACTTGAGAAATAAGGAACCTAGGGTTGTGCAAGAAGTCCTGATCATCCAATATCCTTGTTTGTCACTCCACATTTAAGTAGCTAACATGGTTAAAAAAAAAATTGTAAAGCTTGCAGTTGTTTTGGTTTTGGGTTATTTTCCAGTTGCATACCTCTGTTTTAAACATAGAGCTAAATTAACCCTAACCACCCCAACTCCATCAAAATCCATTTCCCCCATTTTTTGTGAATTTTGGGGGGGCTTGGTCCAGAAGGCCTGGCGTGACTAAATATTGATGGAGTATGACGGACTTGGGCCTAATGGCCTGAAGCAGTGCTAGGGGTATCCGATAGATTTTGCCTAGCTTCCTGTACTGCTTTTGCGACAAAAGCCATGTTTAGCACGTCCATGAATGTCAACCAGTGCGTCAGCGGTGGATTGCATTATGTCATGTACAGTTTTGTGTTGGACGCACAGCGATTGATGGATTTTGATGGAATTGGTCCAGTTCCTAGTAAAAGACACTAGGGAGTTAGGGTTAGATAACTAGAGCGCTAACTCCTCATTCTTGCGCGCAGAGACGCTTTGAAGCCGCTCTGGACGCAGACATTTTAAATTTATGTGCATGTTTGTAGAACACAGTCAAAATAGATGGATTGAATTTTAAAAGTGTACTCTAAATGCAACAAGTAGAAGATACGATGCGCGTCATGACGGTTCAAAAACTTCAAAGCGAAAAGCATCCACAGTGGAGGGACTCGCACACATTGCGCTGTTTGCTAAACGCTCATTTGCTGTTCGTGCGTTTGGGTTTTGGGCGTATCGGCTTCGATGAAGCACCGGTATGGAATACAAACGCAGATATGCAAATAGCTGTACAAAAGCCAAAGTTTCGAGTTTTCCATAGGTTTGTGCACAAACATGGATGCGCCCATCAGGCAGTACTTTGTGCATCAAGTTAGCGCATTTGTAATTTAATATAGCTCTATGATTTCAAATTGGTCATCGGTCCAAATAACTAAACAGCCAATGAGCTTATTCCGTCATCGCTCATGAGTATTCATGGTCTCCGTTTGACCTCACACAGGAGGAAGAACTGAAGAATGCCTTGCTGCTCGTCATGGCCAACAAACAGGACATGGAGGGCGCCCTCACGCACACGCAGGTAGCCCATGACCTCGGCCTTTCGGCACTCCGGCATCGCAAGTACCAAATTTTCAAAACATCCGCCCTAAAAGGGGAGGGGCTAGAGGAAGCAATGCAGTGGTAAGTTTCGAAGATGCTGTACCTTTCTTCCTCTTTTTTTCTAATAAAATAATGACAATAATAATAATGGGTTCTTGTATAGCACTTTTAACTAAGATCAAAGCGCTTAACATTATTATTAGCGCTGCTTATTGGGCCAATTAAACATTCCATATACCATCTCAGCTCCCTGGGGAGTATACAGCTCGATGCAGCCTGTTAGGCGCAAGGAAGCTAATTCAATCACAATAACCATCTCTGCCCTCACAGGTACCCATTTACTCCTGGGTGGAGAGAAGCAATGAGTGACAAATTGCCTTGCCCAAGGGCCCACGCACCATGACCCCAGGCTGGACTCGAACCCACGACCTGCAGCTTTACCCGCAGACCCCGAATTTAATACCCTTAACCCTTAACAGCACTCCAGTGTTGTACGAAAAAAATAGTCGGTGAAGGGCAAAACCTAATTTGATTTATATCACCCCGGCGCAAAAATTCCCTCTTATAATAGAAAAAAATAGTGTCGTACGAAAAAAAAATTGAGGAATAAATTCAAAAAGTTTGGTTGTGGTACCAGCTGCTACATTAGACTTGAACCGCCCCCAGCAAGCTCGTGGTCGAGTGATAAGACATAGGCACTAGCAAGAGGTTGTGAGTTTGAATGTCTATAAATATATCGGCGAGGGGCAAAATGCCAGTACATACAGTTGTGTATGTAGTCTTTCTCAGAGGCACCTTGATTATTTGAAAGCCTCGTTTCCAAATTAAACCTTCCTCAAAGACAGAATACTAGGGGTCACTGTATTATTAATTTTTATTATTAAAGTTGATGGCTTTGCGTCTCAAATTCAATTTTTTCCTTTCTTCCCCCTTTTTTTCTAGGCTTGTTAGCGAGCTCAAGACAGCGCAGTAGAAGTGGATATTCTCTTGATTCCCAACCAGTGAAAGTAATGGATTCTGTCTGATTCTGAGACGAGAGTTATGGACGGCACAAAAACTTTCAAAAGTGGTACGAACACTGAGACTTCCGATCTGCCATGTACGCAGAGACTTTGGTCCATAAAAGTTAGGCATGTAAATACAAATTTTTAAATTTCTTTTAAAAATTCTTCAAAATTGACATCCAGTTTTTGAAATATTTTGATAAATGAGAAGCTTACATTGGTTCTTGGGTCTTGATGTAGCTAGTTTAATGGGCCACTGGGCTCCTGCAAAAGGATTTTTTGTGGAAACAAGAATAATTCTAGCAAAATTAGAGAGTAAGGGACGATGAAAACCAGATTTTGTTTTTCTATACATAAACAAACACCGAATGGTCAGTATTTTGTAAGTGCATTCTGCTATTCTTCAATTGAGCACACACTCTTGTTTTACTATACTCCCAAGGACAATGCCTTGTGTTTCCCTTTGTACCTGTCATGTAAAACTCTCCCATAGACTAAGCACACCAACCTACTACAGAGGACTGTTTTGAAAAAAGACCCAACGCCTGAGGACTGAAAGGATCTGTTGTTCTCCCTTTGTGTGTCAGTCTTCAGGGGGTTATGTAGAACACGTACACAAGCTCTTGACCAGTGCTGCATTTTAAAGTTATGAGGTTTCAGGTTTGTTTTAATGTTGTTCAACTTAGTTCTTGGCTGCCACAAGTCATGTAATAGAAAACTTGAGGAATTTTCTAGAAGAGGTCATTCTTTGTAAATATTTTATTAAAAGGTACCTAGGATCATTTGCTGTTCTTGCTTTTTTTTTTTAATTAAGCAACGAAATTGCTCAACATCTTTATGTACCATTCGCTCTTTTCACGCTCCACCCAACCTCGTTCCCAGGGTGTCGAGCAGTACGCACCCATCACTACCTGCTCTCTCACCCTGGTATTGGATCATTTGCGTGTGCGAGATTTTTTAACACGTATGCAAATGAGGAACAGTCTGGTGCCTGCATATGCGTTACATTAGTGCTTGTTTTTGTATGAGGTGTCTGGGGTAAAAACAGTCAATTCGTCGCAGCGCGAGCATGGCGTGAGTTACGAAAACACAATTTATTTAATTAAACTGTTACGATCTTATCGAAACAACATGCAGTATCACATTTCATATTTATATGAACAAATTGGGAAAGGAAATCAGTATTTTCGAGAAGGCGTGGACGAATGATCGCGAAAACACGTACTGCACGTTTTGAATAACAACACCAAGTACACGATAAAAATCCATTTCTATCCAATTGCGGTATCGAATCAGGATACAGGAAGAAAGTTTCCTATCCAGGGCTTACTATTGGAAACGCGGTTGAAAATAAAGTAAGCACTGGGGACAAGGTTGTGCTCCACCATTGGGCATGCGCAGCCTCGGTATGGCAACATTTGACAATAAAAATAGCTGGTGCAGTGATCTGAACCCCGACACGGGAATCACATATTTATTGTGCAAAGCTGCCAGATCAAGGCTCTGCATGCCCATGGCGGAAGTGTGAAAAGGGCGGAAGTGTGAAAAGAGCGATTGTGTAGGAAGCATACATTTGTGTAACTAACGTACTGAAGTTTCAGCTATTTGGACATTATAAATTTCGAGAAAACAGAGAAAACATTCGCAAAGTTTTTGGGGTCTCCTACATGTAGCTGAATTCCATTGCTAATGCACGTAAAAAGAAAGTGTATTTGTACACCCTACGCAGACACCCTATTTTGAAAACGCCTACAATGTTAGTTTCATTTCAAATGATACCACTTCAGGCAGAATAGTTTCACAAAGCATTTAATACCAGTCCCAATTTGACTTTGAGCAAGGTTTCGGTCATTATTCTATACCCCTTTATGCACCTTAGTGGGCACGTATGGTCCAGCTGTGGAGCACAGGATTCATGATCGTGAGGTTGTGGGTTCGAGCCCCGCCGTGGCCATGCGTGTTGTGCCCCTGAGTAAGGCGCTTTACCTCAATTACTCCTCTAAACCCAGGTGTTAAATGGGTACCGGCATTATTCAATGCAGGGAAGGTAACAGACTCGCTGTGGAGGAGGTGTGGTGATCCCCCCCACAGCAGCATATGAGTCTGGCCCAATCGTTTTGAAAGAGAGATGGGCACTCCGTTCCTGTTAACACAGGTTCGTCCCCTTTACCTTTATGTACTTTCCAGATAATTGTATAAGATCCTACTTCACTTTAAACAATCAGTTGAAACCGTCGAACCGGGGGGGGGGGGGGTGGGGGGGGTTGAAGTTTCCAGACATGACCCAAGATTAAACAAAGACCACATCACATACTTTTTAAATACGTGTTTGTGATACTTTTATTGAAATCCAAATGAGAGCCTCCTGCCACAATGGACCGATCCAGTAAGCCCCTCCCACAGCGCACGTGGGCAAATTAACACGTGCTCCTCTCCAATGCCACACTGCATTTTCCTGCCGCGCGCATCATACGCGCGTGCACGCATGTCGGACTTTTGTGCACGCGTGTCGGACATAAATCACGGCTGTGATTGGTCAGAATACCATGGGGCGGTGCTTACTGGATCGGTCCATTGTGAAGTGAATAGTTGTGCCTACCAAGCACTGAAATAATTAGTTACGTAAAACAAAAAAATCACTTAAAATGTATTTATCGGGCAAGATAGTTAGGTTCGAACATTAACACGGGTATAAGTTACACCTTGGGTTTGTGGTGAAGCTGGATACACAAGCCACGACTTGAAAAATGGCCAGCTTGGTCAGTTGTAAACGGCCTTATTTATACAGACTACCAAATGAAATGTCTCGATAAAAGCTTGTTTTAAATTAGTAGCGACTTTTAATGTAACTGAAGCCAGTTTAATACACCCCTTGTCCCTCTTGCGGACTTGAAAAAAAAATAAACAGTTGGAGCCTTAATTGATTTGTATTATTAAAAACATTATTTCTTGAATTACAGTTAGGAGATTAAGAAAACAATCTATGGGAAAGAACGTTGCATCTCTTATTATCCCAATGAAGGTCGGTTAAAAAGATAAATATGGGACTGAGAAACATTTCCAATTTTGTTACAAAATACTTCGAATAATAAACTCTAATTTTCATAGATTGTATACACAAGCAAAGAAGTGGCGTATCTTTCCAATATCTGTTTACTGTATTCATTTGTTACATCTTGGGTATGATAGTCATGGAAAATCTGGGATTTTTTTAAATACATGTACATGTAATTTTTATAAGTAATTTATACTCTAAAAATGTAAGCTTGAATGGGTGGTTGTCAACCTATTTTATAAAGCATGTTTGTAGAAGTTGGTTTACTTCGGTACAGGATTGGGGAGGGGCTTAGTCTGCTCTGCCCCATGTTGATGACCAATAAAAAAAAAAGTAATTTGCATAATGTTTTTTTTTTTTGACGGAGGGTTTGTTTGTAGACGTCTTTAATAAAAAGTGAAGTGTGTACGCCGAAATGTCTGAGGTGCACGTGCAATTAAATCAAAGTGATTTTTACTTCGATGTACATGTGTGTATTTTAAAGTTGATGAAAAATAAAAAGGGTTCAAGAGTACGCTCAGATGTCAACAGAGGGCGCTGATTCACGGTACCCGGTACCGTTCCCGCTCGCGAATTTCTTTTCCGTAGGCGGATGCTTGCTCCAAAGTCATGAATAATTCCATAGTTCCGATCGGGTCAGTATGTTTATTCATGAACAGAACAACGATATCGAGAGCTTTGTTGTTATTTAGTCAACCAGTTACCTTTAAAGCATTATATTGAAAAATTGACTTGGGAAAAATTGGGGAAAAAAAAAAAAAAAATTGACTTAGAAAAAAAAAATCACTTGGAAATATCACATCGATGAGATTGTAAGTAAAGTTTCTAAGAGTATTGGAGTTATCAACAGACTAAAACATACTGTTCCCTTTGAGGTATTAAATACTCTCTATAGTTCATTAATACTTCCTTATTTTTCTTACTGTAACATTGTTTGGGGGAATACATTCCGTACTAATTTGGATAAACTAATAAAATTGCAGAAAAGAGTTGTTCGAATTATTACAAATTCACCATATAAGGCCCATATTCAACCTCTCTTGCGTGAACTAAAATATTTGAGCATAACAAACCTAAACAAATACCAACAAGCTATATTTATGTACAAGTTTAAAAACAATTTACTGCCCATTTCCTATTCAAACATGTTTGTACTAAACTGCAATTTGCATAACTATAATACTCGTGTGTCTACTAACTTACATTTCCACATACCGCAACATAGAACATCTGCCTTTCAATATAACATTAAATACACCGGACCTAAAATATGGAACAATGTACCATTGTCTCTCAGATGTTTAAGGTCTTATACTATTTTCAAACGCAAACTTAAATTGTACCTTATGTAATGTGATATATTTTATATGTTATATGCCTCTGCCATAATTGGACTCTGTATGCACGACGATCCTACTCGTAGCCCATTATAAATTATTAATATTATTTTTATAACTTTTTTACAACTTTGCTAACTGCTTAGAATTATACATGTGTGTGTAATTGGTCTTTATTTTAATTATTTTTTTTCTGTTATTATTCGTCTGTTTTGTGTAATGGCATGCCTGATACAAGCTATGCTTTTAAGGTTTTGCCACCTGTAGTGGCCTTTATATTTTGTTTAAGTACTTATATTACTTTTTTCATTTATGTCATGAAGATGAAATAAATGTGATTTGATTATAAAGCGGGACGTCGTCGACGGCTACAGTAGCCTAGTCTATGGCCCGCACCAGACACTATGGCCCACACTGAGCAGACACTTCATGCTGGGCCATACGAACATTGATTCCCAAAAGTGTGGATTTGAAGGGGAAAAAAAACAAACTTTATTTCAATCTTTTCAACTCATACTCGGAAGGTATAGGTTCACTTACCCGTACCTCTCAATATCCCCCCCCCCCCAAATGAGGACTTTCCCCGTACTTCCTTCTGGTAAAATTCGTGTCTTAGGGAAAAAAATTGTCAACCGAAGTGGTCATGACAGGCAGCTTGCCAAGTATAAGTAGTCTGGTTGCGGCCGTATCATAAGTCCGACGCCTCATAGGTCCGACGCCTCATAAAGTCCGACGCCTCATAAGTCCGACGTCGGGAAACGAGGCGTTTAATTTGTCGGACTTACGAAGCGTCGGAGCTATGAGGCGTCGGCATGGGCGTCGCCAGGATTTTTTCTAGAGGGGGAATTTCTTTTTTTTTTGCCAAAAAATGCTTGTATTTCTCAACACATTCTCGATTTATCAGTTTTAGAGGGGGGCAGGGACATTTTGCCCCCCCCCCAACTCCTTAAATTTACACCACTTTGTTTGAGCTAGGTTGAGTTTAATTAACAATTTCAGCACAAAAGGTTTGATGGTACCAATCGATTGCCCGTCGGGGGTAGTTCCGAAACGGCCATTCTTAAGTTGCCCTAGGTCGGATGGGGGTCAGGGGACCATGGTCAAGTGTCCAAAATTTCGAGTTTAATTAACATGTCGCGCACAAGCGCCGTTTTTGGACTTAAGTGTTGAGATTGACCCCCTGATACCAAAAATGTGACTTAAAAACGGAAAAAAGTCGGATAAAGTTACTTAAGAATGAGTTAAGGATTGTATCTATATATGTTTTTTTTATATATACTGTATACAAATGTAAACGTATATATCCTGGTCAATAGTGGAGCTCCTTAGGCCCATTATTTTTGTCCAAACCGTGCCCAAATTTGTGCTAAGAGCATGAAATATGGCGTGCAGATCCAAAACGGTCTGAAAATCATTTTAAGAGGTGGACACACCTTGAAACCTGCCGATTTGGGGGCGGAGCTTGATTTTTTTTAAAAGGGGGTGACAGGAATAAAAACTCAGAAGAAGTGTATTTATTCATTTACTTTCTTTTTCTATGCCTTGAATTAAATTTGGACATGACAGAAAACATTCTAGCATTTATTTCTAGCATCATATTTTCCGCCCAATTTGTGGGCAATCGATTGGTACCATCAAACCTTTTGTGCTCAAATTGTTAATTAAACTCAACCTAGCTCCCGGTCTATAGTACTAGACACACACAAAGCGTATCATAAATTGTTTGAAAACGACAGGAAACTCGTGTCATACTCCGTCGTGTCCGATGTAAACAATCGGGGTTTTTTTTTGGTCTTTTCTCGGGAACGGTAAGACATTAGGTTGGTTTCCTGTCAACCAAACGTTTAAAATATAATAAGTAAACAATCCAAAACATGAAATCGTCGGGCATTTCAGGACGCAGTGCCCCTTTAAGTCTCCGGGGTAGCCAAGTAGAAGTCAGAGCAAGACTATCAACACTTATAGTGAAATGATATACTGTAAATTCTAGAATGTTCAATGCGTCATAACCCCTCCTGTTGCCGTCTAAGATTCCAAGCCCACATAATGACTCCGTGCACACAAAAAAAACCTCAGCGGTTACAAAGGGAGAGGTGGAGAGACAACTGGGAGAAACATTGCGCAGACGCAATGGCTGTGTGAACATACAGAATAAGTCTTGGGTATTTCGCAGCCAAACGCGCGGGAATATGTGCGTACGCAGTGTGTCCCTCCTACGACCTACTGATCAAGGCTTCAGAAAGAGGTCACAATGCGCCCTCTACGAGGAGTCCGTTCTTACTACTCGGGGGTCGTTTACATGAAGCAATTACATTATATTCAAACTAGCTCGTGTAAATTTCAGCCACTGTGCTGTTTGCTGTTTCCCGATCAATCGCCGCTTTCAAGACAGAACTTGGTTGATTCGAGGTTGCTACCTTGACTTTATTTTTTTTTTACAATTTGAGCACCCCCATATATTCTCCCGTCTTCCCTATGTTCCTTTTTCCCCGCATTCATTCCCTCCCCCGTCTTTCCATTGTTCACTTTCCAATCTATATCCCTCTGGCATGTTGTCATGGTCACTGTTAATCTAGGTATTGTGTGCACCCCACATATTCTCCCGTCTTCCCTATGTTCCCTATCTCCTCGCCTTAATTCCCTCCCTCGTCTTTCCAATGTTCACTTTCCAATCCCTATCCCTTTTGTCATTTGGCATGTTCACTCGTTGTTAATCTAGGTATTTTATTTATCTAATAATTATGTACATTATAATAGTTTATATTGTGATGGAGTATTATATTTGTAAATTTTCATGTACAGGATCGGGGAAAAAAAGGCACCTAAAATAGCTAGCGCCCCCTATTTTGTAAAAAAGTTCTGAATGTAGCGTTTTCCAGAACTAGGATGTAAAAGCCCGGTTAATAAGCTTTCTTTTAGTACAAGAATCATTCAAGTCACTGTTGTACTTTTTGAATTATGGAATTTTGTCCACGGATCACATTTAATTAAGTTACGAGATAATTCAGTAAAATGAAACCATGTCGTACCATGAAAACGATATCAGAATAAGCCATAGCTCTATGGGTCGTATTCACAACAGGACTGAAGTCATAAAAAAGCAAGCACCCCACTTAAATATTCGACTTAGATTAGTCTTACAATTTAAGCAGTATTCACCAGTGTTGTAGTAGAGACCGGATAGTCCGAGACCGAGACCAGCCCCTTCAAGGCGGATCGAGACCGAGACCGATAAGGTCACGTCCGAGACCGAGACCGAGACTGAGACCGCGGATAATAAATAACAATAATCTAAATAAAAAAAGACACATAATTACAGCTGAACAGTCTGTCCTTGAGATGATGATGATGATGGGGATGTGAAGGAAGTAATATAAAACTATAGGAATCACTTGTACCTTCTTGTGTCATGGGAGTGCTCTTCATGTTTACAACATTGCAACATTTTGGTGTCACAATCAATTAAAAAAAAAAATTGGAAACAACTTAGTGCCACTTTTTAAAAATATTTTTGTTTTAAATATATTTTAACTACTATAAAGTGTAAATCTGATGAAGAAACTCTAACTTAGGAGTAAGAAAAATTTTACTCATATTTTGCAATGTTGAAACTTGCCAAAGTAAAAAGTTAAAGGTGGACGTTTCATCTATAAGGAACTCGGACCCTTGTCACAAGTGACTGTATATATTTTCCTTAGTTTCATTTATTCATTGAACTGATTTATTTGGTTGAGTGGTTTTGAGTGTTTGTATGTGTGTGTGTGTGGATTCAGTGATAGGTTGTAAGTTCCAGTGATGAATATTCAGTATTGTTGAGTAAGCCATTCAAAGTATGTGGGTGTGCCAAGGAAAGTGCTTTGTTACCCGTGTGTGCCATAGTTAGCAGTATGAGCGATTAGTAGAGTATGAACATTTGCCAAATGCCTTCCAAAATTCCTTGCATGGGAGCGGCTTGGGGTTTTGCCTATGCTAAGCTGCTGCAGGCACTTGCTCGCCAGACACACGAGAGAGAGGACCTATTTTGTCCTGAAATTAGAATCATACAGCTTGTCTGATGTTATTGCCAGCTTTAGCCTGAACAGCCAACAATCACAGTTCTATACTGACAGTCTGTGGTATGCATATAAAGCTGACATTGTATGCAACTCCGAGAGAGTTTCGAAGATGCTAACTGTAAGTTTAAATTATTTTCTTTGCCCACTTTATTTCTTGTATTAATTAGAAGTGAAATTGATTTAATTGTAAAATCTGAGATTGAATTCTTTACTTGCTAAAAATGGTGCGGAATCTTAGTGGGATTTTGGCTTGTAAAATGTCTAATCTCAGATGGCACAAAGAATGGGGAGATGTTTCTACCGAGTAGAGTGAGCCTCGCACTACCCTGAGGAACTGAAGCTCTTGTCAAGGACCCCTACCTCTACCGGACCCCTTGGACCGGAATCTGAGTGATGCTGCATAGACAGTTGGCAGGCTGACAAGGACCTGGCGGCAGTCACCTTTATGATTGTATAAAATAACTGGCGAAATACCATTAACTTGATTTGGATTTTGAATGTGAGAGTGTAAATATTTTTAAATCAACAAGATTGAAAGAAGGATTAATAATTATTCAATTTTCCCGAAGATAAAATTTGATGTGGTATTGGTAATCTAAATGACTTGAGATTAATACAGAAAGAAAAGAAGGTTGACCTAAAATTGAAGAAGTGTTTGAACTAAAATTGAAGAAGTGTTTGAACCAAAATTGAAGAAGTGTTTTAACCAAAATTGAAGAAGTGTTTGAACCAAAATTGAAGAAGTGTTTGAACCAAAATTGGAAGAAGTGTTTGAACACAAATTAAAGAAGTGTTATTGAAAGAGTAAATTGTGATAGAAACAGAAAGGTTTCAATTTAAACAGAAGAGAAAATTGATAAACTTGAAGTGAATTACGATTTGTGAATTTTGAGGTCAAATTGAAGATACGGTGATTAATAAGCGAATCTAAGAAACGAATTGAGAAGTTTTGAGATTGAACAAAGATTTTGTGATTGAAGTTTAAGAAGTGAAAGTGTGAAAACACGGATAAATTGTTGATTTGAAGTTGTGAACTGTTACAAGTTGAGAATTAAGGTTATTAGAATTAATTGTGGTGATAAAACAATTAGTGTCAAACAAGGAGTGTTTGAGTTAAAGATTCACGAAATTTGAAGGAAAGTGCAGAAATTGAAAATTGGAGAATAATTAAGAGGTGAAGATTTGAGAATTGAAAATTTGAAGAATTGATAGATTTAATAGAATTGAGTGATAAATTTGACTTAAGTGATCAACCTAGATTGGACTTTGCCATTTTGTGGAATTGAATAATTGAATTACGGGTACAACTCATCTAGATATCGTGAGCTATTTTATTGATTAGATTTCTGAATGCATTGATTACTGAATTTTAGAAGCTCAAATAATTTTAGTGCAGCTCATGTAAAATCCTCTTTCTAATTGTGATGTCCCTTTTATAACTTTGAAATTGTAAATTTGGAGACGAATACTTGAGATTTTAAATTTTGTCTGGGCCCAAATTTCAGTTCGATCAGTTGAGTGTAATTTCTTATCATAGTTTTGGGAATTGTTAAATTTTGATAGTGAATAAGAGACAGTTTAAGTGAATACGTTTAAGAACCCAAGATTGAGTTGACCTTGTTTTTATTTGTCTGTGTCCCCATGTACTTAGCGTGTTCAGCTCCCTCTAAAATTATGTCCGTAGAAAACCTCTAAGAGGTAGTGTGACAACCCTAAACTCCACAGCCACCCCTTGGTTTCAGCTATGACTATTAACGGATATTTAAAGAGGTTGTGGAATGCTCGAAGACATTTCCGTCACTTTTCGGGTATATGTAGCCTAAGGTGTGATGAAATAAAAACGACTATTGTACTTTTGAGAGCTGTTTTTCAGGTCCTGTTTCGACCAAGCGTGCAATTTGTGTAAAAGTCGTCGTTGGGGGCAGCAAACAAAACATAGTAAATCGTGACGTAATAAACAGGACTTCCGATGCAGCGGAGGCCAAGTTCGGGCAAGGACCCTTAGTCGACTATATAGTGGTTGATTTGTGACGTACCTTACGCCTGCGCACTGATAGCAACGTGTACGGTGGCCCACAACTGTCACGGCAAGCGCAAAAGCGTCGCGGCAAGCGCAAAAGCGCCGCGGCAAGCGCAAAAGCGCCGCGGCAAGCGCAACAGCGCCGCGGCAAGCGCAACAGCGCCGCGGCAAACGCAAAAGCACCGCGGCAAAACAAAAAGCGCCGCGGCAAAACAAAAAGCGCCGCGGCAAAACAAAAAGCGCCACGGCAAAACAAAAAGCGCCACGGCAAAACAAAAAGCGCCGCGGCAAGCGCAAAAGCGCCACGGCAAGCGCAAAAGCGCCACGGCGAAAGCAAAAGCGCCACGGCGAAAGCAAAAGCGCCACGGGTTTATTGGGAAGGGGCGTAATCATACATGCCGCTACTACATCAAAAAATAAAATGGGAAGGAGAATGGCCGCCACCAGGAATTCTTATTAAGCACAGAATTTAATTCTTTGAGAAGTGATTTTATGGCTGAGAAAATAGCAAGGCCAAGGAAAACCGGTCAGTGCAAGCAACGTTCAGGAAATAAATCGTCGATATTAATTTGTTGTAGGATAATTCCAAGATTATTCCAAGAGGGTTGCTGCCGTGAATCAGAGTTTATAAAGGAGTGGGACTCACTATCAGCACCATCAGGGCCGTTCCTCATTTCTTTACATTTCGTGGGATGCAAAACAATTACGAGGACGGGAGGCTCTGTGAGCTGATGCATTTTTTTGAAGAGTTTTTTTTTCCTTCCGACTAGCATGCAGAGAAGAGTTCCGTTAATTTGAGCCTTAGTTCACCGGTGTGTATACCAGTGTAGGCACACAAGTGAGCTGCCCAGAGTGTATGAGTTAATTTTTTTTTTCTGTTTCAGTATATCATACACATCTAGGAAGTCAATTAAGGCTCTCCTGCAGGGCTGCGGTAGTGGGTGGGTAAGGCTTGTCAACACGTAACTCGCCCGCGGGCCCATTAGGTTAGAAATTCCCAGAGAGCGGGAATTTCAAAACTCTTCCCTGAACGTTGCTTGCACTGACCGATTTTCCTTGGCCTTGCTATTTTCTCAGCCATAAAATCACTTCTCAAAGAATTACATTCTGTGATTAATAAGAATTCCTGGTGGCGGCCATTCTCCTTCCCATTTTATTTTTTGATGTATAGTAGCAGCATGTATGATTAAGCCCCTTCCCAATAAACCCGTAGCGCTTTTGCTTTCGCCGTGGCGCTTTTGCGCTTGCCGTGGCGCTTTTGCGCTTGCCGTGGCGCTTTTTCTTTTGCCGCGGCGCTTTTTCTTTTGCCGCGGCGCTTTTTCTTTTGCCGCGGCGCTTTTTCTTTTGCCGTGGCGCTTTTGCTTTTGCCGCGGCGCTTTTGCTTTTGCCGCGGCGCTTTTGCGCTTGCCGCGGCGCTGTTGCGCTTGCCGCGGCGCTTTTGCGCTTGCCGCGGCGCTTTTGCGCTTGCCGTGGCGCTTTTGCTTTTGCCGTGACAGTTGTGGGCCACCGTAAACGTGCGAACGTCTCTCGTCAAACGCTGGTCAAAACGTCATCGCAAAACTTCTGGATCCTGGCTCTCTGCTAGCGTTATGAATGCGCGCGGCTATTGGTTACCAGCGAAGCAACCAGCCCCAGTAGGCTGGTTCTAAATAGTCGACTAGCGTAGTCAACCACCGTCGACTAGACAGAGTTCGGGCAAACATTAGTTAACCATTGGTCAACTATAGTCCTTGCACGAACTTAGCCGTAGTATAAACGAGTCCTGTTTATTACGTCACGATTTACTAAGCTTTGTTTGCTACCCCCAACGACGACTTTTGGGCCTGAATTCAGCGTCCGGAACCGAGACACGTTCTTACCACTGATCTCTATATAAAGACTGGATAGCGGCAGCCTCGACTAATACTCCAGGGGCGCATGCTCGTTCCTTACACTAACCCCTGGCTGTGATGATGACGTAAATGACGCTGAATGGCTATTCACAGCGTACTGCGCGGGCATTTCGATTTGAGGGGGTGCGTAAAATCTTGCTTCGTGTCATGCGTGCGTGACCTCGGGACAAGAAACTGAGGTCAAACGGGGCTTTGTGGGTGACACGGCCACTGACTGGTTGACCTTAAGTTTTTAACCTCATCGATTTAGATATCAAATTGGCCTATGCAGACCTCGTACGTGTATGAGCAGTTAATATTTATTTTTAGCAATATGAGAACCAAACACTCACCATCCATTCAATTCAATTTGACTTCATTATCCCTGGTGGTAAAATTTCCGTTCTGCCTTTTACGTTGAACAAGTTAATGAATACGTTCACAATTAAGAATAAATATCACACATAAATACAATAATTTACTGAAAATGAAAGATATATAAACACATGTATGCTATTTAAATTAAATAAAGATAAAATACTGTAAAATACCTTAAAAATGTGTTTAAAATTACATATGAGTACAATTAGAAACCATGATGGTCTCTTTAATAATATTTAGGGACTAACAATGTGAGGACCCGGAATTCACAGCGTGATAATGACCGGGGTTGGGGATGGCCGCTGTTACTGGACCTTCGGCTTGGTCCATTACAATGTAACAGCTGCCATCCCCCAACCCGGTCATTATATCACACTCTTAATATTCCCATTTGGTCATTATCACGCAGTAAAGACCGAGTCCGCACAATGTTATTGACAGGCAGCTAATGGTTGTGTTCTATTGTGTACATTTCCACTGGTACTGAATTATAAATCCTAATGGTAGCATTTTTACGCTGGGCCTACATTAGGGGAGGGGGGGGGGCGACGTTTGACACCTCGTAACAACACTTTAGATGGGGAGAGGAGTACCGCATTTGATGCTAGCATCTTCTTATGTGGTGATGTGGAATGGGGTTGCCGAGTACGAGTAATAAGGTTGCCGAGTACGAGTACGAGTACTTGAGTACTTCCGAGTAAAAGTACAGGTCTCTGAGTACGAGTATTACAATTCCGTTTACGATCGAGTACGAGTACTTGTACTTACTTCCGAGTATGAGTGCGGGTATGAGTACTTGTATATATTGACGATATTATGTCGTGATTTTTGTCACGAACAAATTCCAATTGGGCACAAAAGTGCCACAAATTCTTCACAGGTCGACATTTTTTGACTAGCGAACATGGACGGTACAACGTGCAACGTGCAGATTAGTGGTATAACGTACGTATACTACGCATATAGTGCTTCCTGACGTGACGTGACAATCCCAGGCCTGTATCAATGTATGTGGGCCTGACGCCGGAACCAGACTATGGGAGCCGTTTTCCAAACCCCGGCTTCGACTGTGTCTCTTTTTCCAATCATGCAGATTGACAACGTGGCTGGATCCGGATAGGGAGCCGAATCTTGGGTTCGGAAAACGGCCTTGCTCCAATCAACCAAGTTAATCGACCGACCATTTTGAGGGAACACCTCAGCGTTTTATGTACATGGTTGGCCATTGTGCCCACATACGGCAAAAGGGTCATTGTGCGTAAATGGCCCAGCCCCAATAGCACAGACCCATTCGCGGCTAGCTGTTACATGTAATATTGTATTTGTCGGGACGTGAGCAGAGGCAAGTCAGGGAACTGAAAGTATCGATGCAATTATAAGGCCGTGGTAAATCAAGCTTTACCCTTTGTCTCCGAGCACTGCTATTCGAGTATACGAGTACCTGGATGATCGAGCACAATTTCGACATGTCGAATACGAGTATTTTGCTGCCCGAGTACGTGTACCGTCATTTCGAGTACGAGTACTTTGACATTCGAGTATGAGCACAATTTCTCTAAAATAAGGTATACTCTGTATTCGAGTGCGAGTACCGATTACAAGTACCGATTACCAGCACTACAACACTGCCCCACCCCTATATCGTCGGGGTTAGAACTTAAGAACACCTGTTGTAAATAATCCAATGACTAACGTCAGCCCAACCGCCTAAGCCGATGAATCTTGGCGTGTCAGCCGGCGGTGTAGGGTCGGTCCACTCAAGATAAGCCGCCCTCTCGTGTTTGCCTAGGGCGAAGGTGCCGTGGTCGTACCGCAGCCAGAACCGACGCATCTCATCTCCGCTGACCACGCCGTCTGCTTCTGCGGGGATTCCGATCAAATCACCCTTGTCCCACTTTCTGCGAATGACCGTTAGTGTGTTGCCATACTTTCCTAGAACTGTGGAGAATGATTATTGTTGTTGGTTTGAGACATTTGAATTTTACACCTTCAACGGCGCACGGTATGCACGGCACCCAATGATGGTTTGAAGGATATTTCTTTGTCCCCCCTCCCCCTCCCCCTGGTGACCGCGAACAAGAAACTCTGTCCGGGGGAAAGCTTTACCTAGGTTTATCTTCCCCGTTAGGTAATTATATCCCCTTACCCAACGGAAAGTTTGTCCCCTGGTAAATTTGTCCTTGTGGAGCCCAGTGCACACTTTTCCGATTTAAACAGTTGTATCATCGGATCATCGGGGTCATCGCACAGTACACTCTAAAAACTCCTGGATCAAAATTTTGACCATTTCTGTAGGTCAGATTTTATTGACCCATTTTGTGTCATTATGACCCTACAAATGGTCATTCACTGTGAAAATAGCTGACAATTTACAGGTCAGAAATAGTTCACTCCATTATGGATCATTTTTAACCCTGACGTCTTGGTCATAATTTACCATAACCCGTTTTGTGTCAAATTGACCGTTACAATGGTCATTTACTAAGATTTGATTTTGATAATTTCCGGGTCAAATATTGCCAACCCATTTACATGTCATTTTAACCCATCCGTGTCATTATTGCCAACTCGTTTATATGTCATTTTAACCCATATCCGGGTCACATATTGCCAACCCATTTATATGTCATTTTGACCCATCCGGGTCATCATTGCCAACTCGTTTATATGTCATTTTAACCCATATCCGGGTCACATTTTTCCCAACCCATTTATATGTCAATTTGACCCATCCGGGTCATTATTGCCAACTCGTTTATATGTCATTTAAACCCATGTCCGGGTCACATTTTTCTCAACCCATTTATATGTCAATTTGACCCATCCGGGTCATTATAGTTGCCAACCCATTTTTATGTCATTTTAGCCGTGCCGGCGCGGGTGATTGCCATCTATCCTCTGTACAAATGAGCCATACCTCTGGGTCATAATTTTGTGTTACCCATTTTCGGTTAGTTTTGCGACCCATTGTTTAGTGGGTCTAAGGGGATCATTATGAATTAGTATTGTACTGTTGTAGGTGAGCGAAAAAAAGCGCAGTTTGTAGGTATTCACTTGTTTTGTGGGTTTTTTTTTGGTTCTGCCTCGGTGCATTGTCAAGTGTGGTGTCATCCCACGAGAAGAATCCGTGGGATGTTTGACTTTTTAAAAAAAATATGACAATTTTGGGGGTTGAAAATACTTGCAGAAAAATGTCTTTGGCTTGACGCCAACTTTTTTGGCGCCCCTCTTTTTGATTTGCCAAGAATTTATGCAAATAAGGAGTCTCAACTACTTTCAACCAATGAAAGCTTCGCGCTGCAGCTGCCGCTGCCGTGCGCGCGGTATATAGCATGCAGGAGGGCGCGATAGATCGATATCAGCAGTGCGTGCATATAGCATGCAACATACAGAGGCCATCATGTCCGTCCGGCTTCAATCCAAGTAGGCCTACTACAACTTCGTCACGGAAAATAAAGTGAATTGGGTCAATCTAGTTCGTTTAAAGGTACAGGTACAGGTAAGAATGTTGTGAACGTAATTTAATTGATTGAAAAGGCTGGCCTCATATAGGCCTGCCGGGGAGTAAAGTAGGCCTATAGTTTACTTATCATGCTGGTCAGCAGGCCTCAGCCATCGTTCCAGCCCGATAGGTAGGCAATGCCTACTTTAAATTTAGTTTCATCAAAACTTAAACTGTTGCAATGTTGTAGATTTGTATCTACGATTAACCTTTTAAAACATTTGTCAAAGCTGTCATATATGGGCATTGATTACAGGAGGGAGAGAGTAGCCTTTTCATATTTCATCGACTCCTTTTTTCATGTAGCATGCCTTTTTGGAGGATTTTTCATTGGTAAATCGTTTTGTAGCCTTCGGAAAACGAAAAAATTACACCATTCATTCCTTAGCCAAATTCACAAAACCACACATCAAAATGCATGTGCCAATGGGCAGTTTGTAATAGTTAAGATGATGCATGACCTGCATGATGATCATCTTTCCAAACCCGAAACAAATCTCGTGAGATATCGGCCTAAAAACGCAACTACGTCACATGACTCAGACCAAGATGGCCGCGCCCTGTGTTACTGACTGCTGAGTGCCGAGTGTTGGCTCTGATGATTGTATTCGTAGGCCCCTATGTCGTTTTCATTACACTGCAGTACAGTCCAGGCATGAGAATAATCCTGTTTCAAATAGGAATTCATGTTTGTTTGTTGCCCAAATTTCCGCCATTTTCCCACGTTTTGTTTTGTTTTGAGCTAGGCCTAATCATGATCTAGATCTGACCGAGTGGTCATGGTGGTGGCGTCCAGCATGCATCATATCATGTACATAATTGCGTGTGCATGGCGTGTATTCTTTTGGTAGTCCTTTGGCATTGTAGCCTTTAGTTTAGGGAAAGGGAGGTACCGTAGTCCAGTAAATTTGCCACATTTATGGGGCTAAGGATATTAAGTGCGTGGAGTTAGGCCTATCATTTTTTTTATCTTGCCCAGGTTCAAGATTCAAGAAGACATTTAGGCCAATTAAAAAAAAACATGTTAAGTGACGGACTTTAGTGTCCTGCCTTTTTGAAAAAAAAAGGAAGCTCGAGGCCCGGGCTATTTTTCAAGAGGGCTGCCAGTTGTTGTTTTTGTTAAATGGCCGCAATTGGACTCAGGAAATTATATGGGCTAGATGCAACAGACAAAGAGGCTAAAATGATGTCACTGTTTAAAATTTATCAAATTTGTTTGTGTTTAAAATAAAATAATAGTAAAAAGGAGGCGGCCTCCAAAAAGGAAGCAGGCGGGGACGCTTAACGTGTTTTTTTTGTTATCTGGCCTTATTCCATTCTCCTTTTGCAAAACACATTGAACATTGTAATAAACAAAAATAATGTACGCTTGGAACAAATTTTATGCAATAAGAATTATTTACAAGAGAAAAGAAAGAACATGAGGCTGAATCCCGGTTTTCTTCAGAATGGCACCATGCCAGATGAAACATCTTCACAGTGTGTTTGCACAGGAAGTGTGAACTACAGTCTACACCTTGTTTATGTTAAAATATTTACAGTGGTTTCCTTTTCTTTCAGAACAAACAACCTCAAAAAAACCAAAGCTTTGATTCTGAAATTCTGTCTAATTTAGTTTTCATATTTTTGGTTTGTATTTATAAAGTCAACTCCTATATGTTTGCTGTTTTTACTTTGAAATTACAGAGAATGCAGTCGACGAGGAAATTTTGTCCTTCATGACACATGCAAGGACTCCCTGAAAAAAACTCATCCCTCGGTCAGACATCGCACGAAGTTCCTCACAGAACTTAACCCCGCGCAGCGTTTACAAGAAATGTGTATCAGGAGGCGCCACCTGCGTACCCTTGGGACGCAGGTACTTCCCCCGCTACGCAAGACCCTATCCATGTCAAAAGGACACAAAAACATGTGCCAGACCCTCTCCAGGCAGTTGCCAGACAGGGCACTTAAAAGATAATTGACTGGCGGCTGTGGTTTGCGGCTATGAAGGGAGATGGCTGTGTCAAGTTACAGGTGTTTGTATATGTTTCAATGAGACTTGGCAGGAGGCCTGGTCCCAAGGTTGTTGACACGGCTTGAGTGTAGCCCTGGCTGCAAAGTTCATTGAACCAGCTGATTTGGCATAGGTTGAATGAGGATTGATGGAAGGTGACCGTCATTGGCCCTCAATTTGTTTTTTGTTTTTTCAAAAAATTCGGTCACCTGCGTACCCACGGTACGGAGGTCACTCTGCGCAGGGTTTTAAGAAGGACTTAAAGATGGACTTCAGGTAACTACGGAGCATGTACACGTAGGTCTATAATTACATTGAATTTTACCATAGACCGTGGGTTCACTACCAGTACTCAGTATTATGGTCATGATATACGGAACATTCCGGACTTATGTGTGTATGCACAAAAAAACATTTTATGCAGCACCACCAATTGGTTTTAACATTGTTCTAGCAAAGTGGACAATACATAACCCTGGAAACAGTTGGTCACTTCCCTATACAAAATGTTTCCAGGGTCTGTTTCTTTATTCTTTTTTTTTCCTTGTTAGACAGAATACTCTGTCGAAATAAAACTATAAATAAATATATTAATAAATAAAACATTCACCGTGCCTACATATTGAAAAATTGATGCAAGGTTCTTTTGCATTATTCTATCCCGTTGAACATTAAGTCAGTGAGCAGATGTTTGTCTGCACTTCCAATGATGCAATGTTTATTTGACCATCCTCTCTGAACTTATAAAATGGAAAATTATTCTAATTACCAGATGATGCTCGGAAAAACCTGGCCATCATGGTGCTTCCATGTATCCGGCCAACTGGGTCGCAATGTTTGCAGGGGAGAACTTCACACTGCAGCAATGAGGATGCAATGCGATCATTTGTGGATTGCCAACCAGTAAGTGCAAAATAGTTTGCAATATTGAAGTGAACACCCACAACTTAGCTTAGGGACTAGGACTAGGGGCTAGTTATAGCAGACTACAATATTTAGCCTACTTGTGGTCCTTTTTGCAATCCTGGAAAAGTCGACAAAAGCATTAATTATTGTGTCTTCCTCACTTCGGTCATGGCAGTAACAATGATTGCTGTTCAAGCCCGCCTCACACCAATGTGTGAGCAACTTGAAGGATTCTACAATAAATTAGAAAATTACAAGATAAATTCTGTAACTGTTTGTGGAATATGGTTTTGGTCCTTTTCACACCTGTCCAAGTTTGGCAACATTAACATTGATCCATAAATACCTTGGTTAGGCCCAAAAATTTAGTTCTGCATGGCATGGCATTCGAAAATAGGGTAGGTAGATAAGGAAGGGTTTTTTTGCCAATTTCTTTTGTACAATCACATGGAGGTGTCTGCGTAGAGTCAAGGGGAAAAGGTAGAACAATTGATGGTTTTTGGCATTTCTTTTTCTAAATTTCCCCATAAAAAAATTAGGGTAGGGCCGGGCTGTCAGAATAAGGTAGGTAGGGAAACCGGTGGCAGAACTATTTTTGGGGCCTTATTATTCATCAACACTATTAAAAACAGAGCACTGAAACTTTAGTGTGTAAACTGCTTGTAAGCAAGAGCTCAACGGAATTTTGAACGTCAACGATAAGTTAGATGGCATTTAAATTTAAATGTGAATTTAATTTTGGACGGTTTGAAATGGCTGCACTGCAGCTGGATGGACCATTATGATCAGGCCAAAAAATACCATGCCATGTATTAATCGGAAGCACACTTGCTTTTTGTGTGAGTCCATTATTGTGCGCATGTGGATCAACTTTTGCAGTGCTACAATAAATAGTGATTTAAGGTCAAAAATTGTCGACTATAAGATAAGCACTTGTTATGCCTGTCTTCTTTTTTGGGGGGCCAATCCAACTCCAATTGATTTGTCTGAAGCATCGCCTAGTGAAATGATAATTGTTGTATATTTTACTGTTAACTGTTCACTTGAATTAAAAACCTGAAAGTCGTCTTCTCTTTTAACACAGATGGTACCCAACACCCCAACTATCTTGGAGACGAAGAAGCAGAAGCAGCGAATTCTTCTGCTATAAGGGAACCCAGAACAGGTATTCTTGTTGTGGAGCTAAAGGTTATTGAACAAGGATTCCTCATGAAAGCTTTGGACGTCTGTTTTAAGTTGTTTTATGTTCTGGGTTTGTCTTACCCTTGGCAGTACCTGTCCACCTGGGAGTTTTCCCAGATGGCCGTTTATGGTCTTGGTAAAGGGAAGGGAAAAGAAACCACATCTTGTATTGTGCGCTCTTTGCGAGCGTTCCTGAATACTCAGACAAGGAATTAAAGCCAAGGACACAATTGTTAACAATACTATCAGCAATGGACAGTTCTTTCCAGAAATTAGTAAGACATTAACACTCGAACTGGAACTATATACATGTACGATACAGATGGAAATAACAAATCACAATTTGTTTAACCTCACTTATGGGACCATAAAACAAGAATTCCCGTTCACAAATATCTTTCTTTGTACAAAACTGCCTAAAAAAAAGGGGGGGATATATTTGTGTTGACCCATGGTTATACACTGCCATGTTAACTTCTGTTTGAGAGTGGGTTTTGGAGTTTTTTCCCCATGTTTTTCCATTGGCCATTTTAAGGGACTTGCATCTTTGGTTTTGCTTTTGGCATGCGTGCAGAAGCATGACTGTTTGCATAGTGCTAAAGAATGTGCTCGAAACATGAGTTGCAAAATACATTTAAGTTGGAAACAAAATGTGACTTTGTTTCCCCTGGTTGTAAGTGTGTGTTTTTTGGTGTGTTTTTTTAATAAAAGACACAGTCTTGGTTACCACTTTTTCATATTATACGAATTATGTGGAAAAGATTATCACCATTTTAAGAATACAATGTTCATTTTAAGAACAAGTGTTTAATATATGGATTACATTGAGCCTTTATATTGAGTTTAAACGGTTAAAGATCAGATGGAAACCAAGTGGAAACATATAGGTTATTGTGTAATGTGAACCTCGAAAATGATTAGTTGGTCTTTACATGATCAATAGAGTAACTGAATGAAGACGCACGAATTGCCAATATAGTTTCAAATGAATTTGAACTTTTACATAATGCTTTCTTATTCAGCAATTGCAGCTCTCATACTCATTTCTAAGATACATGTAGCTAATATCAAGGGAAAAATCAACCAAGTAAGTTTCAAGTATTTTTTCATATTAAGAACTAATGGTGTCATGAGTGTTTGCCCTTCTGCCAAATGTGTTGGAAGGGCAAATGATGGGCGTGCATTGTTAGCAGGTAAACGAGTCAATTGTGTCTTTCTGACATTCTGGTGCTATGTAAAGTATTTTTCTTTGACACAAAAGGGTTCACACAAAAACGAATGCCATCATGTTTTCCAGTGACCACATTAGACTGTATGTACATTGTGATTTACAATTATTTGCAACTTTAAAGGGATGTGTCGTGTAGTTAAAATTTCTCACTTAACAATGACAATAATGTTTTTCTATAAGCAGTATTTGAGATGACAGACAGGATTAACATGTAAACACTGAGTGAAATAAAATAAGAATGTGCTCAGCCAAGTGCTCTGAAAAATTAATTTCTGTTCTTTTTCTTTGCATTCCAAGATTTCAATGTCTTGGACTTTGCTGTATTGTGAGGTAAGCGGCATTCCTTGTTTAAAGAAGACACATTTGTTCTACCTGCTTCATTTTTCCATGAAGCAAACAATTGAAAATCCTCCTATTTAAAGGAATGCAAGCTTCTCTCAACAACATGATGCTAAATTTACTTGAAGGCAGGTGCACACTTCGTGCATTAAGCAGAACTCAATCAAATCTGACATGATCAAATTCGCAGGGAAATAGTTAATAGTTTGAAATTCATTGAAATTCTGCAAATATTTGCCGTCTTCCATTGTTAACGTCACAAATTTTAATTCACCTTTAAGTGTGAAGCAGCCTTTACCACTTTTGTGGTTGTTTGAAAGTTGTTATAAATGTTGACCCAGTAATTTAGTTAGGTTTGATGCAGGATCGAGGTTAAATTTTAACCAAGTTGCTGGTTGGATATTGACTCACGAATGGGGTTAACCCTCGACCCAGTTGCATCGTTGAATTTTGACTCGGATATGGGGTTAAGATTTGACCCAGATTTGGGTTTAACTTCGACCAAGTTGCCGGGTTGAAGCTTGACCCAGATATGGGGGTTAAGATTTGACCCAGGTTTGGGTCTAAGATTTGACCAAGTTGGCGAGTTGAATCTTGACCCGAATATTGGGGTTAAAGATTTGACCCAGGTTTTGGGTCTAAGATTTGACCAATTTGCCGGGGTTGAATCTTGACTCTAGAATGGGGTTAATTCTTTGACCCGAATTCCGGGTAGTGATTTGATCCAGTTATGGGGGTCGTCAATTGACCCAATTTACTGGTAAAAACTTTCTGACCAAGCAATCCAGGTCATTTTGACTCCAAATTAGTCGTGCTGATCCGGATGCGGAATTTTGGTCAAAATTGACCCGTTTTGGGTCAGTTTTGACCCAGGAGTTTTAAGAGTGTAAAGAGGTGTGCGCTGAAAACTCGGACCGATCTGACCGTACACCAGGCGCCTGGATGAAATCAAATATGTCACCGGAAAGGTGTGCGGGCTGCACTCCGATTTCACCGGACACGATATTAATGTTAACCAATCAGATGCACAAAGAAAGACACCTGATTAAAAATTGACGGCTTCCACTTTGCCATCATGTGACTGGCCATCGTGTGCATGGGCGTTGCGAGGGGGAGGGGGCAAGGGGGGAGGGTCGCTTGCCTTCCCCCTGGAAAAGGGGGAAGGGAAAACAAAAGGAAACAGAGGTGCAAGCCATATTGCTGTTTATTTGATGGGGGTAGGACAAATGTTCCCCTGCCCACACTCGGAAAATGATAAAATGAGAAAATGTTTAAAAGGTGAAGAAACTTGGCGAAAAAGAATTGTCTTTGCACCCCCGGAAAAAAATCCTGGCGACGCCCATGATCGTGTGACTGACCATCATGTGACCGATTATACAGGGTGAGTCAAAAAAAGGAACCCAAATGTCGGGGCCATTGTTTTAGAGAAATTTGGAATGTAACATTTTCAAAATCTATTATGTAAAAGCTCAATTCGTGAGCATTCTTTTAGTACAAGAATCATTATATCACTCATATACTTTTTAAGATACGGACTTTTAAATACAACCACCGTTTTAAAGATCTGTCCACGGATCACAAAAAAGGTAAGTTTTCTTTCAGCAAAACGAAAACAAATCACACAGGGATGTGTGTGAATTGTTTTCGGTTTGCTGAAAGAACGCACAACGTAGATTATGCATTGGCTCCACGTCCATGCACACAATGTGTATTTACTGACCCTCTTTTGTTTGCACACTAACTTTTTAGGAAGACCTCCCATACGTTTTGTGCACGATCGCCAAATTGTGGACCCTATTGTCGTCTACTGGTCAACGTCCCATATTGAATACAAAACATACTCACCCACACACAGACATGGCAAGTTTGTATACACCTGCAACCCCCCCCCCCCCCCCAACGTCCTAATCCTTTGTTTGTACTTTAACTTTTTAGTACCGGCAGCTCTCATAATGGTTTTGTACACGAATCTCCCTCGTGGACCTATTGACAATCGTGGACCCTATTGTCCTCTATTGTTCAAGGTTTACAATTTGAAGGCGTATACATGTACACAGACACACACCCCGCCTTACCTTACACTGTACATCCCTTTGTATAAATTTTGTGATGTTAAGAACAACCAGAAAAAACTGACTCATTTTACTCGCACTGTGAACCCCCTTTTTTTTTCAACCCAATTTGTTTTATCATGATTTCCTGGAGTGTTCCTCTTCATTTTACGACTAATAAACTTAACTCAAAATGCCTCCAGAGAGTTCACCTCTAGTTGGCTCGCTTCCGGACCCCCTGAATAGCTAGACGTGCAAACATTCTAAAATGCGCAATTATTTTTGGAACATAGATTTCTAAAGAAAATGGACCTCGAAAAAGGCTATTGTAAAATGTCCATCCCCATCTTTATTAAAAGTAAGCGTGTAACGGATCAACTCAACTTTTAAATTGTATTCAAATAATAAGGGAATAGTTCGAATAAATAGCAGCAAGTCCGAACAATTTTTTTTGTTTTTATTTTCTTCAGGGAACATTTTACTTTCTTGAGCCCATGGAGACCTGAATGATTTTCATCAATTCTTGAGGTGCGCACGCGCAGTTGGGCTACCGAAATATTCCAGCCGTTGCTCGTACGTACCCACTTCGTAGTTGATGCCAGCGTGTGTGTCATCCACAGATAGACTCACAATGGCGTCTGCGTTGATCTGGACCGCAAAATCCAAGACGAATTCACCATCGAACGCGGGAAAAGGGAACACATGGTTCAAATATGTACCACTTGTGAACGTGTTGGTACACACTGAAAAACAAACAAAACAAAAACCCAGAAAAAGTGAGTAAACAAAATACTAAATGAGTAAAAACACTTGTATTTACTAAATGTTGGGTTTTCCAATTCATCGACGCACTATATAAATACCATATACTACGGGATGCATGACGGCTTGTGAAATAAATTCACAAGCCGACTTGGCGACTTAACATTTTTATTGCGGGGGCATCGAATTTATTGAAGAGCGTTGAGAACGCACCTGTAATTAATGAGGCGATTCATGCGACTCATAATAGCAGGCAGTAGACTGAGCAGCTGCTGCTTATTAATAACGAAAAATACCGTGTAGATGGACTGAAACATATCGATTTGGGGCTTACCGATTTTTGGACTATAGACATTTATAGTGGTGCCTGTCAAGTCTGCACAATAGTCATTTATTGTATAACGCTTCAGGTTTTAGGTTTTTTCCATACCATAAAATGAGTTGATAGGGAAAAACTTTAAGAGAACTTGAAATAATAGGATGGGGAGGTCAGACAAGAAGCCGAAGCTTGTACTGGATCTGCCCCCCTTCACAAAGAAAATATGTAGTTCTACAACTCATGATTAATCAAAGGAGATATTAATAATAAATAAAAGATGCAACTACATTAACTTCATGACCTAATAAAGTTACAAAGAAAACTGAATACCGTGAAGGGATCGAGTGTTAAAATTAGTGTTAAAAGTATTAATAATGGTTTTTAATGGTTTTTACATTTCTGTAAACTACGAACGTTAATACTTAATGTTTACAAATACTTTGGAAAACTTACTCAAAAGAAAATAGGTTTTAAACAGTCAAGTTCATTTTAATATTAAGCAGGCAACCGCACGCTCTGAGACGTGTGAATTATAGCCGTTAGCGCCATTATACCAACAGTTTGACCTTTAATTTCCTAATTGGGAATGCGAACACACGTCACCCTCTCAATGCTTGAGTGCGTGTGGCATGGCGGTTTACTCTCAGCTTTTAAGATTATTGGTATAACGTACACCTTATGATTTCACAAACGAAAAACGAGAAAAGCGCACCTCGTTTAGAGCATACTTAGTTCTCGTTTTACAACCTAATGGCTGATCGGTGAATGTCCATTAGAAAATATTAAAGGTGATACAAAGTCCATTGACATGTCACGGTCTTTATAACAAATTCACAAATGATTGGTAACACCGACAAAACACGCTACCATGTGATCATTTCACGATGGACAATGCTCCGGGTAATGACGAATGGAGCTAACAAATTGTTCTGCCATGAATGTTCTCCTTGAGCGTGTGAATGTACGTGGTGTACGCGTGCCGGGGTTGGTAACCAAAGTCTTTTCATAGATGCTATGCGCTAACTAAATCTATAGCACCAATTCAAAATGGTAATTGAGGAAGCAAAGACGACACCGTAACGAAACTTGGGTTTCGGTAATAGCCCTGCCTGTAAACTCACCTGAAGTGATAGTGTAGCAGGTATAATCCGCTGTCTCCCCTACGTCTTCAGAAGCGGCTTCCACAGCAGCATCTTCCAACAGACACTGCTTGGTCGTCGGCTCATAGCAGAACTGAGTACACGCGGTATCTTTCGCGCATCCCGCGGCACATCGCCGCTTGGATCCCCGTAAAGACGAGGCGAAAACATGGTGCGGAGTAGCGCCGTGATCGAGCACTTCGAATTCGAAAGAACGATTTAATGCCGGCTCAGCCAACGACATATTGGCCCCGAGAATTTCGCAACCGACTATCACAACAATAAGGAATACACTTCTCATGTCTTTGCGTCTTCAGTGCTTTCTCGTGTTTACTGCTAGAATCAACTGATTACCCTACTAAAACGGTCCCGTGTACAAGGCCTGTAAAACCTGTGAGTCTGAAGTAATGTAACGTTGCCAACCACTGATCTGCATACCTATTGGCTGTTATAATTGGTGTCACCGTCCTTCAAAATTATTACCACTTCAAAATTAGTGATAGAGAGTTTGTTTGTAGACATCGTATTACTACGCCGAAATAAACGAGGTGCACGTGGAAATAATACAAAGTGATTTTTCATTCAATTTATATTAAAGTTTGGTAGAAAAATAAAATGGTTGTAAATTGCTTCACCGAAATCAAAAATGATAGCTAATGTGTCAACAGAGGGCACTGTTTGAGTTAACTGATGCGCGTACTCTATTGTCATCTGGTCTCCATATTAAAAAAGGCTTGCGAGTTTAACCCTAAAAGGGCCGGGTTATTTTGACCATCTCTCAGCCGGGGGGGGGGGGGGGTATTCCGCCGCCCTAAATTCTCGGCCATCGAGTGACGAACATTTTTGAAACTCGGTACATGCAAAGAGCAACTCATCATGAACATGCCCAAGAAATGTCATGACTATAGGTCAAAGGGTTTGGAATTAAGGCTAAGTAATTATTCATATACATGTATGGGAAAGTTCAGTTTTCCCTGCTAAAATATTAAGTAACAGCTCGGGTCGCGAAAAAAATATCTAGGCTATCACAGAAAAAAGTGGAGGGGGAAGGGGCGGATTCCGCCCCTCAGCCCTTTCAGGGTTAAGGTACTACACTTTTGTTGTACGCATAACGTTGGGAAACGGCATGCAATAGTTTCGCTTCATGCTCAACTCGTATTAAGCTTGGTTCATACTTTATGCACCAAAATTTAAAGAGGGAATCTATGTCGCATGTCCCCCAAAAAGTGCAGGTTGTTAAAATAACTCCCGTCGCTATCGACAATTCTCTTTGCTGACACAAAACCAAAGGCAGCATAGTCTCATTGCATTTGTGCTTGGTTTTCAACAAGATCTGAGGGATAACTTTTTTGTGTTGGAGTAGTTCCATCCTCAGGATATCAATGGAGGCACAACTGGGCCTGTCCTTCATTATAATTTACATACAGTTGGAGGAAAACCTCCTCATAATGTATTCAGGATTCATTGCCCGCTACCTGTCCCTGTATATTTGAAGTCTGAAGCTTGCAAATGACAATGGAGGGCTAGTGACCGGGAACCAGTCTAACTGCGATTTTACGCGAACGCTTATCGTGGGCGCATGACGATGGAGTTTTTTGTTGGCTTAAAAATCGTCGCAGAGCTGACATACCGACGAATAAGCGAAAACCTTGTTTCGAGTAAATCGCGTTTGAAGTTGGACATTTCTCTGGGCGCCGTATTTTACCCTTAATGTTTCGATAAAAACCGTTTTAGTATATTTTCGGAATAAATTAGGAAACTAAGTATCCATCAGGTCACTTATTTGATCAGAGAAGTTGTGCGATTTGTTTTTATTTGATCGTAAAGGTATTCGTCAGTTTGTCAAATTACATTAATCCCTATCCGGTTGTTCTTTACACTGTTTGTATGCTATTCGTCAGTTTGTCGGATCGCGCGTGCACGCGCGGGCAATCCGACAAACTGACGAATAACCTTTGTTGGTACTTTGAATGCCGCCTTACATTATCTGGTTACCAGTGAAATTTCGTATTCGTCACTATGTCAAATTATGAATTTTTTTTTGAGCGATTCGCCACAAGGGGGGCTCTGAATCTCAAAATCTAGACAAAAATTAAGAATTTTGGCATAAATACTTGAAAGAGCAACCTTCATAAACCCTAAAAAATAACAAAATCTCGAAATCGCAAAAATGGTCGATTCGCCGGTTTGTCAGCTCTGCAACGAAATGTTCCATTGTTTTATCCAGTTTTTGGACGTGTTTGAGAGACATATGAAATTATGATGACATGTGAAAACATGAGGGCGCTAGAAGACGGTCGCACGCAGGTTGCCCGACGCCCACGCGTTATTTACGAGCAGGGCGCTCGCGTAACATTAAAGAGGATTAATCTTTTGGATAATTTCTTTATCCTTTTTTTAAAGGTCTGGTTGAAAGGAAAATAACCTAATGTCTTACCTTTCCCGAGAAAAGACGAGTAAACCGGTTGCTTACATCTGACACGGCGGACATAATTATTGTGGCATGCACATACGTATTTCCTGCCGTGTCCATTCAATGTACGGGTACACGTTGCGTGTGTGTCAGTCATACACAAAGCATCAATACACATATGTCGTTTCTCGCACGTCCAATGGGATGCACTCTGCAGCACCAACTAGCATTCAACAGCTCGATTTTTGAGAGTTAAAATTTTGACTCCTGAAATTTGTTCTCGCATGGTTCTCGCTAGCACAAAAATGTTTTAAAACGAATTCTGTAGCTCATTGGGCGCATTTCTGGACGCCATGCCCTTTAACATGGCGGTTTTAGGATGTAATGCTTTGCTAATGGAAACACGCAAAGCGAAAATGTATAATTGGTCTAGGTTCTTAAGATGTCTGGGGTCAATAGAGTACCGAATTGCGCTGTTCACATTGTGTGAAGACATCGGCTCGCTAACCAGAATGAACGAGAGCAACGACAGCTGACGTCACACCGTCAATCTCGTTTGTTCATTGATCTCCATGGACACAGACGTGTGATAATGGCCCGTACAGGTGGCAATTACCATGAACACTTGTCGACAAAGACCCAGACAGTTTAACAGCCTCACAGCGCTCGACGGCTTTCAAATTTGCAGGGCTCTAGTCTACGCTCGATCTGGTGTTCAAATTCTGTCAAGCCAGCTAATTATATTTTTGAATATTCATGATCCTACATTTTGGGCATTTACTGTTGAATTCTGATAATTATTGATAACTACAAATATGTTAACGCCGAACACACTATATTTAGATATATAATAAACAATGAAATGCCGCATTTGTTTGTTCGGTTCGGGACCATATCTCTCTAAAACTCTTTGATGAAAGCCTAGTTAAAAACGAGATTTGGAATTTTCTTCAAAAAAGGTGTCACACTTGACGTTTATTTCCTGGGTAAATACGTCATCTGTGACGACAAAAACTGCACAATACCATCTGTTATATCCTGAAGTACTGTACATATTTTTAAATAATTTTGGAACAAGTATATCTTACATAAGGTGTGGTTTTGCATGAAGTTTTGTGAATATTTCCGTTTTAGATGTTATGCAACAAACCCCCACTACATGGTACAGAACATTTGCGATTAACAAGCCCACGTGTATTAAGGCCCGTTATCACGCGTCCAACCGATTAAGGCAACTCCGCTCAATGCATTTTGTACTTTCGTTAAAGCTTTCGAAAGTGTTCACAAAGCGCCATCTAATTGGAGGCCATACCTGCCACTGCATGTCGTTATTGGATTCAATTGAAACCAAATGATGTATTAAATTCAATCTTTTGATGCGGTACAGAGTAATCGCCGTCGCGACTTTGGCAGGAAGTGGTTATTTCCCGATCAATCGCCACTTTCAAGACAGAAATTAGTTGGCAGTCAGTTGCCGTGTCACGCGTAGCTGTCTATTTTCTCGTCCACACAACTGACAGCAACGCGAGGCCAGCGAACGATGGCCGTACTGAAAAGGGCTTCAGAAAATTTGCAATGTCCATGCCAGACCACAACCGATCCACACAAACAAAGCTGTTTAAGGTAGTTAAAGACCTACTACATGTACATACATCTGTCAATGTATTTTTCTTCTAAAACAAAAGGGGGTTCGATACATTTTGACGGTATTATTTCACGGACAAATCGCCTAAAAATTACATGATGAAATTTCCGGGGGTTTTCGACAATGACGAAAGTCTCCCGAATGTTGAGGTAATCAAAGGAAAGAATGAACCTTCATCTACAAAAAAAATCTCGTGAACGTGATGTCGTTAATATTTTAACAATTCGGTTTACATGTTTCCAACAACTTCATTTTCTACAACACGAAAAAATCGTCACCATTGTAAAAACACAGAGCAAGGAACCCAGACACGGTATGACCTTGTGACCCCCTATGCCCACTGATTGGTTGAGCTCGAGATGGCCTGCTTAATATTCATAAGTCATTCATTGCACGTTCGCGCGTGCTATTAACAATGTTCAGGCGTTTACACGAGAACACTTGTGATTGCAAATCATAAAATCTCGCAAAAGTTTTCATTTTACACTTTCATTTGTTTGAAAACTTTGCCGCCATTGTATATGGGCTGCCGCAAGCGCATAAATTGAAGCCGTGGTTGGCAACATATTTTTATAAACATTCCAAAAAAAGTCCCCATAACTCCCTCAATACAAAGTAAAAAGGCATGTTTAAGAATTATGTTGTACCTTTGTTGACACTGTTGTATTTCCATCAATCTAATAGTATTTTGGTTATCTGAAATAATTCTTCTTCATCTTTGCGTTGGACCTTCCATAGTTTTGCAGGCCGTGGTTGGCAAAAATGCAGTTTGCCAACCAAGCGCAGAAAGGTCTATTCAAACGGCGATTTGGACCAACAATTTAAAAGTCTCCTGCACGTGTTTCACATGAAAATGAAGCGTAGACTATCATCTATCTAATGAATCTTGCCATTTCTTCGGCCTTTTTTAAGAATTGAATTTACACCTACAAACTATCGGCCTTCACTTTTGTTGCTATAAAGTATAATTTTTCTTTGACAGGTAGTAACAACACTTTATTTTGTCAAAAGCAGTTTTATTCGGTATCAAAATGAAGCACACGATTTCAACTTCACTAACCTAGCCATCTTGGCGAAACAGTTACTGTTTCGTGTTTATATGTAGTCTCGAATGCAGTCTCGTAAAATCTCGTGTAGGCTTTTGGGTCATGCGTACGTGACTTCGGGGCTTTGTGGGTGACACGGCCACTGACTGGTTGACCTCAAGTTTTTAACCTCATCGATTTAGATATCAAATAGGCCTATGTAGACCTCGTGCGTGTATGAGCAGTTAGTATATATTTTTAGCAATTTGAGAACCGAACACTCACCATCCATTCAATTCAATCTGACTTTATAATCCCTAGTGGTAAAATTTCCGTTCTGCCTTTTACATCGAACAAGTTAATGAATAAGTTCAAAATTAAGAATAAATATCACACATATATACAATAATTTACTGAAAATGAAAGATATATAAACACATGTATGCTAATAATAATAATAATAATAATGCATTCTTATATAGCGCATTACATCAAAAGAATATCTCAATGCGCTTTACAGAATTAATCGCATGAAAATAGTCATAATAGTACATTAAAAGCTCATTAAAAATTGACAGTATGCTATTTAAAATTGAATAAAGATAAAATACTGTACGATACCTATAAATTGTGTTTAGAATTACATGTGAGTACAATTAGAAACCATGATGGTCTCTTTCATAATATTTAGGGACTAACAATGTGAGGACCCGGAATTCACAGCGTGATAATGACCGGGGTTGGGAACGGCCGCTGTTACTGGACCTTCGGCTTGGTCCATTAACAGCGGCCATCCCCCAACCCGGTCATTATATCAAGCAGTGAAGACCGGGTCCTCACACTGTTATTCCCATTTGGTCATTATCACGCAGTGAAGATCGGGTCCTCACAATGTTATTCACATTAACGGGGCACTGCGTCCTGAAATCTCCGAAAATGTCATGCTTTGGATGGTTTACTTATCCTATTTCAAAAATCTTGTTGAGAGGAAACCAACCTCATCTAATGTCTTACTGTCTATACAATGTGTGATACACGTTGACTAGTGACACACACGTAAATCACAGCACGGTGCTCATCAATATTACTTTTTAATGCAAATCACACAGGCGTAATGTCAACGAACAAGGAGTAAGAAGTTAAGATGAATCAGAAAGAAACATTAACTGAAGTGGCTCTGACTATGAGGCACATTCTGAACAATCATGATGCTAAGGGCCAGAAACTGTATCGACTGCTCGCATTTTCTTCACATCTGTGTATACAGACCAGGTGGGAAATAATCCGTATATAAAGTGCGCGCATGCAACTATTTAAATATAATGTTTTCCCGGCCAATTTCCTATAATTATCATTCACTTCTGGAAATGGGTCATTCGTTTTCGGCTGAACTTGAATGCAGGTCTTTTATAATCCGTTTCAATTCAACGAACGTTTGGCCTAATCGTGTTCATTGTCCGCGCATTCGGTTTTGAGAAACAGACGGCCAATTACGTTACCTCTGCATTCATTTACGCAAGCATACCTTTTATAAATTGATTTCATGTACAGCTAATTTGATTGGCGGTAAATGAAACAGAAACCCCTAATTGTTCTTGTTCTGAATATCTGATATTATTTTTTGGCTTTAATCGAATCGGAATTCGTAAAGACGCGGAATACAATGCCATGTATTGATAAGGCATAAAGGTTCAATTGATTAATTGGTTGATTGATTGCCATTTTATTTTACCAGGGTAACCCCATCAGTTATATAAGAACCGTTCTCCATGGGGCCCCTAAAATGGCCCCCCCCCCCACCTGTCCCTTCCCCTCCCCATCAACCACCGACTTTCCCACTTCGAAATTACAACGGCAAATCTTGATTGTGCAACAGTTTTCTTGGCCTCCGATATTTGTTTGTGGATTCGGTTTAGATAGTACTACACACTGAGACACAGCGGCGAGTGTTACGCGCATTGCTTGGTGTTCAATCGTTCTTTGTATCAACAACATGAAAACTTGAGATATGGATGGAAATTAAATTCATTTTTTGTCCATGCTTTCGAAATTAATTTGACAATTATTTCGTAGCGACGAGGCAGATGGCAGGCAGTTAAGTCTTTTGTGTACATCCCCGGTGGTAATGAATTATATATCGTAATGGTAGCATATTACGCTGGGCTTATACGTCAGGGGAAAAACACTTTTGGATTCGCCTCATATAGTCTTATATTGCCTTTTTTATTGCAGACGTGCTGAGGGTTTAATTAAATCCGAAAGAAAGTCTCACTGAAATTCGAATGTCTTAACTCGTTGGTTGTAATTCTTGTTCGTTTGGTGCTACTGAGTAAATATCAACGAGGGATGTAATTGGTACGCAACACCAACCAATTCAAACTAGGCAACGACTGATCGCTAGACTCAAAACCTCGAAACGCTGCTGTACATAGGATCACCGCCTCCCCTCCTCCTCACCAATGTTGCTGGGCACAAACAACGACGCCGATCATTCCGTTCTCTAGTCTATATTAAATAAGTGTTAATGAAACATGGAATACAGAAAACAATATGACTGAATGTTTCCGGTAACATGGCCGGTGTAAAGTGGATATTTGACTCCATGAAATATGGACTCTTTGGTAGTATTGCGCATGCGTAAGTATGATAATTAGGAGAGTGACTGGTCACGTGCGAGGGATTAACCAATATAATAGAGAAAACTGAAGAGTCCGATTTTCATAGGAGTCGGATTTTCATATGACACCGGTACTGGACCATTGCATATTATGGTGATTAGCACCGCCCACCCATGATTTGTATACAGTTCTGTCATTGGTTGCAACCAAGGTAAGAACTAGCTCTTGTGGTCAACTGACCAAAAGCCGTGATATAATTTGTAAATGCGTTATGTATTAAGAATCAAAAGAAAATGGTCGAATACAATAACATCTTATTAATTGAATTTTAGCGATTCAAACCGAAAACGCGGCTACATGAATATCCTGCAATTGAAGAAGGACCCAAGCGACAGATGTCGATTACCCCCATAGACACCTCGACCCCCATCCTCATCCCCATCCCTCCCCTCCTTGGTCTTTCTACACCTGGAGGTGTATCGTGGTACCGGTACTTGAATGAGCTACCCCCTCCTTTCTAGAAAATATTCTGGACACTCCTATGCTTGCAAGCACGGTAGGCGATGGGGAACAGGCAGCATGCCCTCCCCCACATCAACGCATTATTTGTGGCGGAGAATTCCAATAGACGTCATGAAAAATTGATATATGGATGGAAATTAAATTGATTTCTTTTCATGTTTGGACAATTAATTTAATTATTTTGTCAAAGCGACGAGGCAGATGGCAGGCAGTTAATGGTTGTGTTATTTTGTGTACATTTCCACTGGTACTGAATTATAAATCCTAATGGTAGCATTTTACACTGGGCCTACATCAGGGGGGAAACGACGTTTGACGCCTCGTAACAACACTTTATTTTGTCAAAAGCAGTTTTATTCGGTATCAAAATAAAGCACACGATTTCAATGACTTCGGGACACGAAACTGAGGTCAAACGGGGCTTTGTGGGTGACACGGCCACTGACTGGTTGACCTTAAGTTTTTAACCTCATCGATTTAGATATCAAATAGGCCTATGCAGACCTCGTACGTGTATGAGCAGTTAATATTTATTTTTAGCAATTTGAGAACCAAACACTCACCATCCATTCAATTCAATTTGACTTCATTATCCATGGTGGTACAATTTCCGTTCTTCCTTTTACATCGAACAAGTTAATGAATACGTTCAAAATTAAGAATAAATATCACACATAAATACAATAATTTAATGTACTGAAAATGAAAGATATATAAACACATGTATGCTATCTAAATTAAATAAAGATAAAATACTGTACAATACCAAAAAATGGTGTTTTAAAATTACATGTGAGTACAATTAGAAACCATGATGGTTTCTTTAATAATATTTAGGGACTAACAATGTGAGGACCCGGAATTCACAGTGTGATAATGACCGGGGTTGGGGATGATCGCTGTCACCTTTGGCTTGATCCATTACAATGTAACAGCGGCCATCCCGCGACCCAGTTATTATATCACGCAGTGAAGACCGGGTCCTCACACTGTTATACCCATTTGGTCATTATCACGCAGTAAAGACCGGGTCCTCACAATGTTATTCACATTAAAGGGGCACTGCGTCCTGAAATCTTATCCTATTTCAAACATCTTGTTGAGAGGAAACCAACCTAATGTCTTACCGTTCCCGAAAAAAAATCAAAAAAAAAATCGATTGTTTACATTGGACTCGACGGAGTGTGATACGTGTTTCCTGTTGTGTTCATACAATGTTTGATACACGTTGACTAGTGACACACACGTAAATCACAGCACCGTGCTCAAAACAAATTCTTTTTGAATGCAAATCACACAGGCGTGATGTCAACGAACAAGGAGTAAGAAGTTAATAAGAATCAGAAAGGAACATTAAAGGGAATGTACAACATGTGCTTTTGCTGCAATTTTTAGAGATAAGTGGATTCGGAGGATTAGTGTGCTACAGCAAATATTGTTAAAAGCACTTGTTTCGCGTTTTCGGCTTGTGGATGCTGAACAAACCAAGAAAACCAATCACGTTCTTGTAGTCTGGTTCCCTGACCCCACTTAAGATGAAACGGAGCAATTTATAGACTTTGGGGAATTGTAAGGTCAGAGAATCAGTCTAGCAGGCTTGTACCCCTTCACAGGTGTGTAATCGATTGCAAAGAAAATGCGGAATAGCTAATTATGAAAATTAGGAGCAGTTTTTGAAAACAGCAAGTTTTCTCCAACGCTGGTCGGCCGACCAGCGTTGGAAAAAAATTTCTTAAATTTTTCTTATAAAAATGTCAGCACACCTGGAGCCACAGACTGGCATTCTCTAACAATCCAGTTAGGTATTTCGAGATTTGATCTTTTCGTTTTGTGATGTTTGCAAATGTTGTATCTTCCCTTTAACTGAAGTGGCTCTGACTATGATGTACATTCTGAACAATCACGGTGTTAAGGGCCAAAAACTGTATCGACTGCTCGCATTTTCTTCACATCTGTGTATACAGACCAGGTGGGAAATAATCCGTATATAAAGTCCGCGCATGCAACTATTTAAATATAATGTGTTTCCGGCCAATTTCCTATAATTATCATTCACTTCTGGAAATGGGTCATTCGTTTTCGGCTGAATTTGAATGTAGGTCTTTAATCTGTTGCAATTCAACCAACGTTTAGGCCTAATCGTTTTCATTGTCCGTGCATTCGGTTCTGAGAAATAGACGGCCAATTACGTTACCTCTGCATTCATTTGCGCAAGCATACCTTTTTAAAATTGATTTCATGTACAGCTAATTTGATTGACGGTTAATGAAACAAAACCCCTAATTGTATCTGGTGCCAATGGCATGAAACTAAAAGTGAAATAGTTTGGTGAATGTTTGAAATCACCCTCTAAATAAAAGCGAAAAACAAGTCTTGTAAACGAATCGGAATGGACATAAACGAAAGATGCTAGTCAATTACTTAATTGATTGAACTAAAATGGAATCGAATGGTAGCGAAAATTAAACGCGCGTTCAGAGCGATTCTCAAATTCAGACGAAAATGAATGACCGATTTTCAGAAGTGAATGAACATTTTAGGAAATTGGCCGGACCTATATTATCCCAAGACGTGTCATAATGCACCTATCCAATTGTTTGTATTTATCCCATTATTACACTTATCAAAAGGTAAGAGTGGAATATTGTGGGACGGTATGGGGAGAGCACACAGTCATATGTTGGTATACAAATAACGAATGTTTGTGAGTGTCATGGTAAGAATAATTTCATGAATGTTCTATTCCACTCGGCTTCGCCTCGTGGAATAGAACATTCAATCTGTCACCGAATGAAATTATTCTTTCCATCGCACGAACGTAAAACATTCGTTATTTGTTTTATACAACACCTGAATAAATTCTCGTCATTTGATTGGTAAATTTTAAACTACAATTTATTTTGATTTTAAAATTTATTTTTTTATAATTTTTTTTTTTTTTTTTGAACTACCCCTTCACGAAAATGTTTGAACCCAACGCTGTAGCGCTGGCTCTTTGGAACAATACGCGCTACGCTGAACGCGCACACCAGCATGCATTTTGCACGCAAATACCGCGTCATGGAACAAGCGCAAAGTGAAACGGTATAAAGCCCGGTTCATGCTTCACGCGAAAGCAAGTGCGAAGCGAAATTCATGTCGTCAACAATGGTGGACGCGCTTCGAACGTATTGTTGACGTCACGAATTTCGCTTCGCTTTCGCTTTCGTGTGAAGTATGAACCGGGCTTAACGCATGGGTATAACGCATGGTCGCACCGTGCATTAAGCCCGGTTCATACTTCACGCGAAAGCGAAAGCGAAGCGAAATTCGTGACGCCAACAATACATTCGAAGCGCGTCCACCATTGTTGACGACATGCTTTTCGCTTCGCACTTGCTTTCGCATGAAGTATGAACCGGGCCTTATACCGAATAATAATATGTCACGTGATCTACAATTCACCAATCAGATGACGGGGATTTATTCAGGTGTTGTATAATTCAAATTATTAACTGGCATTGCGTGTCTGCATGTTTGCCGTCTTTATGTGTCTTTTACGCCGTAACAAACACATTTTTGGTCGAAACGACGATTTTCTTTTATTGTTTGAGTTGCTCTCTGTAATGTTCAATTTCCTGACCTCACTCAGTCAAGAGGTCAGAACACTTGCTGAACTTTTTCTTGGGGGGGGGGAGGAGCGCCAAAATGGAAGGAACTGACCGACCGACTAAACCGTTACAAATAAGATGGGCAGAGGAGTACCGCATTTGATGCTAGCATCTTCTTTTGTGGTGGTGTGGAATGGGGTTGCCGAGTACGAGAACTTAGGTTGCCGAGTACGAGTACGAGTACATAAGTACTTCCGAGTAAAAGTACAGGTCTCTGAGTACGAGTATTGCGATTCCGAGTGCGATCGAGTACGAGTACTTGTACTTACTTCCGAGTACGGGTACGAGTACTTGTATATATAGACGATATTATTTTGTGATTTTTTTCCAATTGGCAAGATTGGCAATGGGGCTGGACCCGGATAAGGAGTAGCCTTGGTCAAGGCGCTAGTTGTTTTTTATCCGGCCGTAGCGCGGTCGCTAATGCATGCAGTCATAATGTCTATGCTATTTCAGTTGGACCAAATATAGCGCCTTGGTTCAATCGTCCATGTGAGGTTTTTGGGGTGGTGCTCATTATGTTAATAGCCTTAGCTGACCTTAAATGTCGTTTTTTTTATTGGTCGATCGTTGCGTGGAAACTTGCTTTGTAAAACGTAGCACCGTACATAATCCATACACGTACACGTGTCTCTGCACACGGCACCAATGCACAAAAACTGTGGTTCCTGTCACGTCCGCAAAAGGTGAATAGCTAGCTGCAAACAATTTGATGACATCCGGATTTACCAAGGTGTGATTGGACACTACACATATTAGCCCCGCCTACAAAATAAAGACAAACATAAGCTTTTGCCGACGATTGAACCAAGGCGCGATATTGGGTCCAACTAATTTGCGTAGAAATGGTGGCCGCGTGAGGTCTCTGTTCGCGCTGTATTTATAATACACTGCATTATGCATGGCCCTAGCGAGGATATCGTTTACGCGCCACGGCCGGGATGAATAGCATCTAGCTCCTTGACCAAGGCTAGATAGGGAGCCGAATCCGGGGTTCGGAAAACGGCCTTGCTCCAATCACCCAAGTTAATCGACCGACCATTTTGGGGAACACCTCGGCGCTTCACGTACATGATTGGCCATTGTGCGTAATTGGCTCAGCCCCAATAGCACAGACCCATTCGCGGCTAGCTGTTACATGTAATTGTATTTGTCGGGACGTGAGCAGAGGCAAGTCAGGCAACTGAAAGTATCGATACAATTATAAGGCCGTGGTAAGTCAAGCTTTACTCTTTTTCTCCGAGCAATTCTATTCGAGTATAGGAGTACCTAGATGATCGAGCACAATTTCGACATGAGAGTACGAGTATTTTGCTGCCCGAGTACGAGTACCTTCATTTTAGGTACGAGTACTTTGTATTCGAGTATGAGTACCTTTACTCTAAAATAAGGTATTCGAGTACAAGTGCCGAATACCAGCACTACAACGCTGCCCCCACTCCTATACCCATGGGCGTCGCGAGGGGGGGGGGGGGCAAGGGGGGGCACTTGCCCCCCCTCCCCCCTGGAAAAGCCAAAAAAAAAAAAAAAAAAAAAAAGGAAGAAAAAGAAAAGAAAGAAAAGAAAAGAAAAAGAGGAGCGAAGACAAAGTGGTGTAAATTTAATGAGTTGGGGGGGGCAAAATGTCCCTGCCCCCCTCTAAAACTGATAAATCGAGAATGTGTTGAGAAATACAAGCATTTTTTGGCAAAATTGTTTTGCCCCCCTCTACAAAAAATCCTGGCGACGCCCATGCCTATACCGTCGGGGTTAGAACTTAAGAACACCTGTTGTAAATAATCCAATGACTAACGTGAGACCAACCACCTAAGCCGATGAATCTTGGCGGGTCAGCCGGCGGTGTAGGATCGGTCCACTCAAGATAAGCCGCCCTGTCGTGTCTGCCCAGGGCGAAGGTGCCGTGGTCGTACCGCAGCCAGAACCGACGCATCTCATCTCCGCTGACCACGCCGTCTGCTTCTGCGGGGATTCCGATCAAATCACCCGCGTCCCACTTTCTGCGAATGACCGTTAGGGTGTTGCCATTCTTTCCTAGAACTGTGGAGAATGATTATTGTTGTTGGTTTGAGACATTTGAATGTTACACCTTCAACGGCGCACGGTATGCACAGCACCCAATGATGGTTTGAAGGATTTCTTTGTTTTCCCCCCCCCCCTCCCCCCGGTGACCACGACCAAGAAACTCTGTCCCGGCGACAGCTTTACCTAGGTAAATCTTCCCCCGTTAGGTAATTATATCCCCTTACCCAACGGAAAGTTTGTCCCCTGGTAAATTTGTCCTTGTGCAACATGTAAAGCCCGGTGCACACTTTTCCGATTTTACCAGTTGTATCATCGGATCATCGGGCCATCGCACGGTACAGAGGTGTGCGCTGAAAACTCGGACCGATCTGACCGAACACCGGGCGCTCGGATGAATTTCAAGTTTGTCACCGGAAAGGTGTGCGGGCAGCACTCCAATTTCACCGGACACGATATTAATGTTAACCAATCAGATTCACAAAGAAAGGTACATGATTAAAAATTGACGGCTTCCATTTGGTCATCATGTGACTGGCCATCGTGTGCATGGGGGAGGGGGGCGCAAAAGGGGAAAAAAACAAAGTGAAAAAGAGGTGCAAAGCCATGTTGCTGTTAATTTGATGGGGGGGGGGGGAATGTTCCCCTGCCCACACTCGGAAAATGATAAATTGAGAACATGTTTAAAGGGAATATACAACATTTGCAAACATCGAAAAATAAAACTACCAAGTTTTTGCGAAATACCTTAATAGGTTGTTGGTAAATGACAGTCTAAAGCATCCTGTAAAATTATGGCACCTGGTATACTGTCATTTCCAAGAAAAATTGTATTTTTGTATCAATTTCCAACGCTGATCGGCCGATCAGCGTTGGAAACAACTGGCTTTTTTTTCAAATACTGGCCCCAATTGACCATTGCACTTGTTTGCAATCGATTACAAACCTATGAACGGGTACGAGCCAGCTAGACTGGTTCCCTGACCTTACAATTCCCCAATGTATGTAAACTGCTCTGTTTCTTCTTATATGGAGTCAGGGAACCAGACTACAGGAAAATGATCGTTTTTCTTGGTTTTTATAGCATTTTCGAACCCAAAACCTCCAAAAAGTCAGTGTAACTATATTTGCTTTATATTTCCAACCCCCCAATTCCATCCATTTCTGAAAATTACAGCAAAAGCAAATGATGTATATTCCCTTTAAAAGGTCAAGAAACTTAGCGGAAAAAAGTTGCTCTGCATGCCCCCGGAAAAAAAATCTTGGCGACGCCCATGATCGTGTGAGGCTGACCATCATGTGACCGATTATACAGGGTGAATCAAAAAGGAACCCAAATGTCGGGACCATTGTTTTGGAGAAGTTTGGCATGTAACACTTTAAAAATCCAGGATGTGAAAGCTCAATTCCTTGGAGTTTCGCTATGTACAAGAAGCATTCAACCACCGTTTTAAAGTGTTAAAGTTCTGTTCTTTATCATGATTTCCTGGAGTGTTCCTCTTCATTTTACGACTGATAAACTTAACTCAAAATGCCTCTAAACCTGTTTTCCAGAGAGTTCACCCCTAGTTGGCTCGCTTCCGGACCCGCTGAATAGCTAGACGTGCACAAATTCTAAAATGTGCAATTATTTTTGGAACATAGATTACTAAAGAAGATGGACTTCGAAAAAGGCTATTGTAAAATGTCCATCCCCATCTTTATTAAAAGTAAGCGTGTAACGGATCAACTCAACCTTTAAATTGTATTCAAATAATAAGGGAATAGTTCGAATAAATATCAGCAATTCCAAACAATTTTTTGTTTTGTTTTTATTTTCTTCAGGGAACATTTTACTTTCTTGAACCCATGGAGACCTGAATGATATTCATCAATTTTTGAGGTGTGCACGCGCAGTTGGGCTACCGAAATATTCCAGTCGTTGCTCGTACGTACCCACTTCGTAGTTGATGCCAGCGTGTGTGCCATCCACAGATAGACTCACAATGGCGTCTGCGTTGACCTGGACGGCAAAATCCAAGACGAATTCACCATCGAACGCGGGAAAAGGGAAAGCATGGTTGGAATATGTCCCACTTGTGATCGTGTTGGTACACACTGAAAAACAAAACAAAAAACAAAAAAAATGAGTAAACAAAATACTAAATGAGTAAAAAACACTATTATTTATTAAATTTTGGGTTTTGCAATTCATCGACGCATTATATAAACACCATATACTACGTGATGCGAGTCTATGGTGTTCATATAATTATATATTTAGGGCCAATGTTTATTTATTTAGGGCCAATAACGTTCACCTCCTATCTAATTCTCATTCAACTCTTGCCAAATCAGCTTGTTTAATAAACTTTGCAGCCAGGGCTACACCCAGGCCGTGTCAACAAACTTTCGACCAGGCCTCCTGCCAAGTCTCTTTGAAACATCAACAAAGACCTGTAACTTGACACAGCCATCTCCCTTCATAACTGCATACCACAGCCGCCGGTCAATTATCTTTCCAGTGCACTGTCTGGCAACTGTCTGGACACTGTCTGGCATGTGGCTTTTTGTTGTATTGCTATGAATTGGGTCTTGCGTAGTGCGGAAAAGTACCTGCTGCCCAGAGGGCCGCCGTTGACGAGTTGTTGTAAAGTTTTTTTTGTAAACGCTGCGCAGGGTTTTAATGTGGGGGCATCGAATGTATTGAAGAGCATTGAGTACGCACCTGTAATTAATGGGGCGATGCACGTGTCTCATAGCATGAGGTAGACTGCGTAGCTGCTGCTTATTAATAACGAAAAATGCCGTGAAGATGGACTGGAATATATCGATTGGAGGCTTACCAATTTTTGGACTAAAGACACTTATAGTGGTGCCCGTCAAGTCTGCACAAAAGTCATTTATTGTATAACGTTTCAGGTTTCAGGGTTCAGGTTTCAGGTTTTTTTTCCATAAAGTGAGTTGAATACTGATAGGGAACAACTTTAAGAGAACTTGAAATAATAGGATGGGGAGGTCAGACAAGAAACCGAAGCTTGTACTGGATCTGCCCCTTCACAAAGAAAATATGTAGTTGCTCAACTCATGATTATCCAAAGGAGATATTGATAGTAAATAATAGATGCAATTACATTATTTTCATGACCTAATAAAGTTGCAAAGTGTAATAAATAAATATAGATAATACAGTAAGCAATAATTTGCTCTTAATCACCGTTGACATTAACAGCAGTGAGAAGTAGTTTTTTTATAATACATTTTACATGCTCTCATTGACGTCGTTGGGCAGGAAGATCAATTTTTTCCAAAGGAGGGGACCTCTCTAACAAAACAAAATAACAAGCAAACTAAAACCTGACATTTTCCCTGGAAATTTCATCATATCCCTCACTGTTTCTGCAAGGATACCGTGAAGGCCTTTACTATTTAAATTAGGGTTAAAAGTATTTATAATGGTTATTATTTTTTTTTACATTTCTGTACTCAGGGTATGCCTAAACAGTTAACAATTGGTTTCCTCGGTGCCTTGCATACATTACACACTATAAAATAAAATTAAGGAAAATGCAATTCTCAAGGAAAACTGCATTGGTGGTACAAACTACGAACGTTCATACTTCATGTTTACAAATACTTTGGAAAACTTACTAAAAAAAAAAAAGGTTTGATACAGTCAAGTTCATTTTAATATTAAGCAGTCTACCGCACGCTCTGAGACGTGTGAATAGCGCCATTATACCTACAGCTTGACCTTTAATTTCCTAATTGAGAATGCGAACACCCGTCACCCTCTCAATGCTTGAGTGCGTGTGGCATGGCGGTTTTAAGATTATTGGTGTAACGTACACCTTATGATTTCACAAACGACAAACGAGAAAAGCGCACCTCGTTTAGAGTATACTTAGTTCTCGTTTTACAACCTAATGGCTGATCGGTGAATGTCCATTAGAGAATATTAAAGGTGACACAAAGTCCATTGACATGTCACGGTTTTTATAACAAATTCACAAATGATTGGTAACGCCATCAAAACCATGTGATTATTTACGATGGACAATACTCCGGGTAATGACGAAAGGAGCTAACAAATTGTTATGCCATGAATGTTCTCCTTGAGTGTGTGAATGTACGTGGTGTACACGTGCCGGGGTTGGTAACCAAAGTTTTTTGTTTGTTTTTTGTACTTAGAATTTATTATGATTTATGCATTTTTTTAGAATATAAAGATGAGAATAATAACATTTGAATAACACCACCTAGAGATGCAAGGGACCCACAAAAAGCAAAGCTTGTCGAGTGCGAGTCCCCTGAACATAAACAACAAAGAAGATACAGGATGACAAGAACGATTATAAACAAAGACAGTATGAAAGCTAAACAAAAAAAAACATACGTACACAAAAATAACGTAACATAATAGTTAAATTAGAGGTGAATTTTAAATGAAAATGAATATGATAATAAGCTACGCGAAAGTCACAATATGACAAACAATAACAAACGGGTGAATTTTACAGGGAAATGAATGAATTTATAAAATAAAATAAAAGGTTCCAAAACAAGCAAAAGTAATACAAAAGGAGCATGCAAGAAAGCCACACCAACAAGATATAAAATAATACAAAATAACACAAAACCATGATCTATGAAGATAAACAGGTAGTACGAATGATTTAGAAGGAATGTTGCAGAACAGTATTGACAAGAAAAGACAATTTGATAAGCGATGAAATTCTGAGTTCATGAATTCGAGTACTTGTTGAGAAGAATCTGTTAAAAGTTGGTTTTGAAAGTAGAAATAGATGACGATTTTTTTATTGTATTGTCTAGGGAGTTCCACAATTTTGGCCCTTCAAATTTAACACTTTTTTTGGCTAGAGCTGTCTGTACAAATGGTAAATGAAATTCAGTGGCCTGTCGAGTTAAATATCTATGAAGGTTCCTATTTCTGTTAAACATGGACGAAATGCATTTCGGTAGATCATTTTTTGTTAATTGAAACATGAAGATAGCGAGTTGGAAATGGTATATGTCGTTTACCTTGAGTGTGTTATCTAGTAGAAAAAGCGGGTCGGAGTGAGCTAGATAGCTGGTATGATTTGTAATTCTTAGGGCCTTTTTTTGGAGTAAAACTAGTCGATTCATTGATTTTTTAATACAATTTCCCCAAACTAAGATTCCGTAATTAATATATGACAATACTAAAGTATTGTACAGGGATAACAGGATATATTTAGGTATATAAAACTTGAGCCTGTTGATAATACCAATGTTTCGAGAAATAGTTTTACATATATAATCGATGTGGTTGTTCCAAGTTAATTTATTATCAATATATAAACCAAGAATTTATTGCAATCTTTTACAGTAATCTTGTTGTTATCGATGAAAATATCCCTTGGTAATGAACGTAAAGAATTACTAAACAACATACACTTAGTCTTTTTGACATGTAAGGAAAGTTTGTTTGCTTTTATCCAGTCTGATATCAGAACAAGGTCAGTATTAATAACAATTCAATCAAATCCTTAATATTTTTGTTACTATAGAATAAATTTGAATCATCGGCGAATAAGATACACGACAAGCGTTTTGAGACATTAACTAGGTCGTTTATATAAACAAGAAATAGAAGTGGTCCAAGAATAGATCCTTGAGGAACCCCACATGTCAAGGAACGTATATTAGAAGGAGTGTCATTAACTAATACATATTGCTTTCTGTTAGAGAGATAACTTTGAAACCAAGCAAGAGGGACTCCTCTGATGCCGTAGTAATTAAGCTTGTATAACGATACATTATGATCTAAGGTGTCAAAAGCTTTTGGAAAATCAAGACAAATACCAAGGGTGTGTTCTGAATTGTCTAAACCTTATTAATGAGATAAAGAACGGCATGAGTAGTTGAATGTTTTGCAAGAAACCCAAACTGGAAGTTTGATATGATATCGTATTGACGTAAGAAATCAAGAGTACGTACATAAACAATTCTTTCAAAATTTTTCGAAAAACACGGTAATATTGAAATTGGCCTGTAGTTACTTACTTGATCAATAGCTGAAGCTTTGTAAATAGGAATAACTTTTGCTATCTTCAGGTTGTTTGGCACAATACCAGTTGATAAAGAAATGCTAATAATGTATGTAAGAGGTTCTCCAATTACGGAAACAGTATTTTTTAGAACAAAGTGATTGAATCAAAACCACTGCTAGCTTTATTTGGCAAATTCTTGATAATAATTATCAGCAATTTCTTTTTTAGTGGCTGGTTGAAAAAAATAAAGAAAGTTTGTTAGGATGAGCGAGATAATCAGAGAATTTTGTTTTGCATTGAGGAATATTTTTAGCCAGATTGGGGCCTATGTTTGCAAAAAAAAAATATTAAAACTATCGGCCATAACTTCGGGGTCATCAGTTAAATTTCCATTAACAGTGATGTCAGGAATTTTCGTAGAAGGAGAATTTTTATTAACGAACTGAATGATAATTTTCCAAGTATTCTTAATATGTGTTTTCTTATTCAAATTGAGAGCAATAATACTTCTTCTTAGCTGTTCGTAAAACACTGGTTAGAATATATTTGTATTTAATATAGTTCGCATGATTTATTTCATTACGTTTAGAAAGGAATTTATGAAACAGTCTATTTTTAAGTTGTATTGGTTTCAGGAGGGATATTGTTACCCAGGGAGATTTAGGATTTGCTTTGTTTTTCTTTTTATTTCTAAGTGGGACATTTTTGTCGTGATGTTCATTAAATATATTGGTAAAAATTGTTAAAAGCAATATTAGGATATCGGGTATTAAATACAGGGGACCAGTCTGCTAAATTCAAATCACTTGTTAAGTTTTCTAATCGTCGTGTGCCCGGCAGAAGGGCAAATGTGCATATGACCTCATGCAATAGCGCGTAATCACCAAAATGTTCCCAGCAAAAGGGCATGTGCAGAAAACTGCCTCTATTTTAATGAAATTAAAAAAACATTGTCAGAAATTAATACAAGTTGTTCCAGAACTTATGATTCATACGTGTGACAAATTTCAAGTTCGTACGATTTATATTACGTGTGGGAGAACATTGAATTTATAATACGCGCGGGGGAACAATGGAACCTTTCAGTGCAATTTTCTTGAAAATGATTTTTGGGTCAGAACGCTCATATGCCCTTCTGCTGGGCACCCGACCAAATTATCCTTAGTATAATAACGAGAGCTGACATTCTTAGTGATCTTAGGGTGAGCATTGATCATTGGTATCGAGGTTAAAATAGAAAATGGTCAGTAATATCTGCAGTTAATATAACAAAGTTTGGAGTCTTGTCATTGATGCTAACCAAATCCATAGCACCATTACAAAATGGTAATTGAGGAAGCGAGGACGGTTTTGGTAATAGCCCTGCCTGTAAACTCACCTGAAGTGATAGGCTTCGTGTAGCAGGTAAAATCCCCTGTCTCCCCTACGTCTTCAGAAGCGGCTTCCACAGCAGCATCTTCCAACAGACACTGCTTTGTCGTCGGCTCATAGCAGAACTGAGTACACGCCGTGTCTTGCGCGCATCCCGCGGCACATCGCCGCTTGGATCCCCGTAAAGACGAGGCGAAAACATGGTGCGGAGTAGCGCCGTGATCGAGCACTTCGAATTCGAAAGAACGATTTAATGCCGGCTCAGCCAACGACAGATTTGCCCCAAGAATTTCACAACCGACTATCACTACAATGAGGAATAAACTTCCCGTGTCTTGCGTCTTTAGTACTTCCTCGTTTTCACTGTTAGAATCAACTGATTACCCTACTAAACGGTCCTATATACACAACGTAAACCATGTCTATCTGCGAGTCTGTTAAGGCAACGTTGCCAACCACTGATCTGCATAGCCCATTGGTTGTTAGAACGGTGAAGTCACCGTCCGCCATATAACCACTGCAAGGGCCGGCCATAGATGTGTAAACGCAGATATCAAATTGTAATGACATATATACACTTTTTAATGAATGAATTATTGTTTGTTGGGGTGTTTTCTGTTTGTTTGTTTTCTGTTTGTTTGTTTGTTTGTTTGTTGGGGTGTTGGGGTGTTTGTTTGTTTGTTTGTTTGTTTGTTTGTTTGTTTGTTTGTTTGTTGGGGGTGTTTGTGTGCGTTGTTTGTTTGGTTCTGTATTAAAAAAATACAATAAACTGGAAACAAAATATATTCTCTATAAAAGGTTTCCTACTACAGGGTGAGTAAAAAAAAAAAAACTAATTGGGCTTTCTTCTCCTAGATTTTGAAGTGCTCCATGCAGAACTTCACTAAAACAATGGTCCCAACTCCCGACATTTGGGTTTCGGTTATTTTTTGACTCACCCTGTACAGACGAATTGGAAATTAGCGTTGAAACCGAGTCGCTCAGTGCTAACTAAGCCATTGTATGAATTGAGGACTTTGTTTTATTCCTCTCAACAACAGACAGCACGGAGGCCCTCGGTTTCGGGTACTAATTTGTAATTCCTCAGTTGTAATAATGTTTGAAAATTGGGGGCAGCGTTTTGACTGGTCCACGCCCCCATAAATCCGGGGACCGGTAGCTACTTTCCATTTAACGCCACCGATTGGATCACCTCTGCGTATGCGCAGTGCGATATATGGTTTTTTTTTTAAGAGCGTTAAGGGGTGGTGCTTGACGGAGAGTCTGCTGACAAACCAGGGCGCGGTGTTTTATCTGCAGCACGCATCGTCAATGGATCATGATTATTGAGCTAGTTCGATGTTTATCCATAAGAAAATAACAATGACGTCACATCATTGCTATCACTCAGCCATGCATGTATATGAAAGCATTTCAAAGAACGGCTTTCGTCGAGCTGCCACGCTGTCCTAGTGGATAGTGGAATGAACTACTGAACCCATGTCCATTTTCATCAAATATTTTTATTGGTTTGGATAAGTTTAAACGAAGGGAAAACACTACGAGAACCTATGTGTCTTCGATCCACACAGCGTGATGAATATTCACGTTGGGCGCCAGTGCGTGATGTGACCGTGATGTGATGTGAATACGATGTATTTTGCAAAAAAAACAATACTCGCCCAGGACCCTAGCTCTGCAAGTATTAAATGCCTTCATTAGCTAGGATTACACGTACGCACAATTGATTTTGTAAGACCTAGAAGATTCACAAAGGCGGGTCGAGTGGGTGGGAGGGGGTTATAGCATGGATTATAGTGCTATACCCAATGCTAATTTAACAACAAAAGTACACCTTTACTAAATTCCTGAAATACAAGGTGTTGAATTGAACACGCAGGCAGCCTCCTTTGAAACATGTTGCACGGATCCACTTCTGATTCAACATAGGCAAATACAAGGTGAGTCTATGTCGGGACCGAAATGTTGGGACCATTATTTTGGTGAGGTTCTGCATGTAGCACTTTCAAAATATAGGATATGAAAGCCCAATTCATAAGCTTTCTGTAAGTACATTCAAATCACCCATGTACTTTGCAAGTTACGGAATTTTAAACACAACCAACGTTTTAAAGTTCTGTCCACGGATCACAAGAAGGTAAGTGTTCTTTCAGCAAAACGAAAACAAATCACACAGGGATGGATATGAATTGTTTTCATTTTGCTAAAAGAACGCAACCCTAAGGATGAAATAATGTCAAGCAACCTATAGCAGTAAATAAAACAATTGCACAAGCCGACTGTATAAAAACTACCATAACGATCAGTATAACATCAACGTGACGAGTTTTTAAACCGATAATGGACTCCCATGCGCTTGGTATCCAACAAACGAGGGCGCCATAACTGCCTTTTAATGGTTTTCAAGTCTAGCAGGAGCTTCTTCATGTCACTTCGTGGTTGGTTGGTCGGTCGGTCGGTCGGTAGGTCAGTCCCGGAAAATTGACCAAAAACGAGCCCCCTAGATTTCCCATAAAATACCGAATTTTAATTTTTACAAAAAAAAGCAAACAAAATAATTAAATACTACACCAACATTGTTTGTAACAATTCGTGAAGTTGTTGTAAATGGACGCGAGATAATTATGTGCAGTAATATTATTGTCACGTGGTATACAGCAGGCTATAATACCGCAATGTTATACAGTCAGTTGCCGTGTCACGCGTAGCTGTCTATTTTCTCGTCCACACAACTGACAGCAACGCGAGGCCAGCGAACGATGGCTGTAAAAAGGGCTTTAGAAAATTCGCAATTTTCATGGCAAACCACAACCGATCCAAACAAACAAAGATGTTTTAAGAAGTTAATGACCTACTTCATACATCCATTAAGGTATATTTTTCTCAAAAAAAAAGGATTTCGATGAATTTTGACGATATTATTTCAAGGACAAATCGACTAAAAATTAGGTCATGAAATTTCCGGGGTTTTTTTCGAGAACGACGAAAGTCTCCCAAATGTTGAGGCAATCAAAGGAAAGAGTTAGCTTTCATCTACAAAAAAAATCTCGTGAACGTGATATCGTTAATATTTTAAGAATTCGATGCACACCTAATTCCATTTTTCACAATGTGAAAAGACCGTCGCCATTGTAAAGCATAGAGCGAGGAACCCAAACACAGTGTGACCTTGTGACCCATACGCCCACTGATAGGTCGAGCTCGAGTTGTGCCTGCTTAACAATCATAAGTCATTCATTGCACGTTGGCACGTGCTATTCACAATGTTTTCAGGCCAACGTACGTCGGCGTACTTACGTTCGTTTACACGCGTACATGTGATTGCAAATCATGAAATCTCTTCATTTTTCAACCGGCGATTTAGACCAAACATTAGAAGTCTGCTGCACGTGTTTCACGTGAAAATGAAGCGTATACTTTCCTCTATCTACTGACCTTTGCCGTTTGTTTCGGCCTTTTTTAAAAATGGAATATACACCTAAAAACTATCGGCCCTCGATATTGTTGATAAAGAAATATGATTTTGTTTGACAGGCCGTAACAACACTTTATATTTGTCAAAAACAGTTATTTTTGGTATCAAAATAAAGCACACGATTTCAAATTTTCACTTATTTAGCCATCTTGGCCAAACAGTGCATATATTTAGGCACTTTTGTGTTTTTCTGTAGTCTGGAATAAATCTCGTACAATCTCGCCTACGCTTTTGGGCCATGCGTGCTTGACCTCAGGACAAGAAACTGAGGTCAAACAGGGCTGTGTGCGTGACACGGCCACTGACTGTATAGACTTGCATGCAAGATAGCCATAGCTTATTGTGCTCTTGCACTTGTTTTTATGCAGGGCAGTTGCCATGGACCACCCAGTTCGCATGCCTAGACCAGCTTCCAAATCCGATGAATCTAGGGGGATCAGCCTGGGGGGTTGGCTCTGTCCACTCCAAGTAAGCCGCCTGCCGGTGCTTGCCTAGGGCGAAGGTGCTGTGGTCGTACTGCAGCCAGAAGCGTCGCATCTCATGCTCGCTGACCACGCCCACCGTTCTCACAATTTTTAGATATGTGCATTTCACGCATCGGCGCAGTGTTGTGAATGTGTTTGAACTTCCACCAATCCCTGTCAGAATGAACAGAAAAACGGGACATTTGACAACGACGACATCGGAAACAACACAACAACCAAAACAGCAACAACCACCGCAATAACAACAACACGTCATAAAACTAACTTACACGCTCTTTCCCAATTCCTACTTCATCTAGCTCTTTGAAGCATAACGAACACATTTTCTTATAAGCTGGTCCGGTACTTTTTGTCTTAATGTATGCTTTATGATGAGGCTTGCGTTTTTTGCCGAAGTGAATTGAACATAATAGGCAGGCGCGGTTCTAGAGCCAATATTTTTTTTGGGGGGGGGGGGGCTAGCAAGGTGAATCCAGGATTTTTTGTCCAGGGAAGCGTGCTGAAATGTAGACCGGTTATTTTCTCCGGACACTTAGGCCTCTGAAAATCAATACGTGGGGGGGGGGGGGGGGGGGGGGGGGTTGGTTCTCGTGTCATATTTCTATGGGGAGCGCTGATAAAATCCTACAATGGGGCACACTATATTAACTAAAAGTGTACAAATGCACCCTTCTCATTTAGGGGGAGATCGTTTCCATGTACGTCAAATTCTTACATTTTACTAGTGCATTTTTTTTTGGTTATGGAATTTTATGGGGGGGGGGCTAGACACAATAAAGATATCGTCTGATAAAGATTTGTGCACAAACCCCCGGCGCTTATAGTCCATGTAATGGTCACGGTCTATTATGCGTGAACAGATTCGCTGATTAATTAGGCAAGACCTGCCTCTTGACCTCCTAGATTTTGACCAATCAGCGGGCGCTTTCTTTATCGGGTCTTTGGTCATTCACCCGTTGCGCGTAATAGACGATAGATACAAACACAATGTGTCACGCGCTCTCTATCATAATAACGGAGTCTTATATAGCGCACGTATCTACCAACAATTAGGTACTCAAGGCGCTGGAAATTACGTCTATTGTTAAGAAAGGTAAATAAAGCATATGAGAAATATGATACCTATTATGTAGCACCTTATAAGGGTTGACAAGGTGCTGCCGCACATATTGCAGCCACTGCCAGAAACACCAGGGCAAACCCCTTTTCTTAGCGATAAGTGTCACTGGGTTCTTTAACGTGCATTACACAACACAAGTGATATGCGAAACTTTTACGTCGTGGGGATTGGCAGAACTCGTCCCCATTTTGAAGGAAAGTTTGAACTACGAGAATGTTAGCTCACGACATGCAGCCTTGTACACATCGTAGACTATTTTGGTGTGGTAAACGTGCGATCATCATGTATTTTCCATGCTCACACAGAGTCGGGGTGCGTTTGTGTGTGTGTGCATTATATGTATGTAACACAGGTACCGAAGGCATCCAACGTCGTACACGTACAGCGAAACCGTACTGTTGTGGAGTCCCGTATATTAACCATTCATCAATCAAGTTTTGTGTGCAAAACAAATCGATACGGCAATAAATTGGCTATTGTCTTTGCAAACAGAAGGATAACAGCGCGACTCCACAACACAACGGTTTCGCTGTACGTGTTGGATGCCTTCGGTACCTGTGTTGCATTATGCACAGTACCGACAGACTGACTCGGTGAGAGCATGGACAAGAGCATGCAATGAAAATGAAAACATGGGTAATTAGCATGAAAAATACATGATGGTCACAGGTTTACCACACCAGATTAGTCTACGATATGTAAAAGGCTGCATGTCGTGAGCTAAAACTCTCGAAGTTCAAACTTTCCTTCAAAATTGGGTACGAGTTCTGCCAATCCCCACGACGTCAAAGTCTATTTTTGTCCCTCAGCAAAATTAGAAATAGCAGCGAAAAAAAATAAAAGGGGAAAAATATTGTTTTGCATATTTTTGAGAAACATTTGAATAAAATGTAACGCAACATTATGTTTGAAGTTTTATTCCATATGGAGTGGGCAAGGCTTAATCAACATGATGGGTGAACGGAAATATTACTCATTTTGGGTGTACTTTTTTTAAACATGTTTTTTTGAGTAAAAGTTAGCTCTTTTCTGCGTAAAATGGTCGTTATGGGGGTAGCTTGACACAGCTTCTGTTGTGTCAAATTTTAGTCCTGCACTTACACAGTGCAGGACTAATTATAAAATTTGAGACAACAGAAGCTGTGTCAAGTTTACCCCCATAACGATGATGTTCCCTTCTTACTGCCATAAAGAGTACGATTTTACCCAATATTGCCTATTTTTTTTTCTTAGAGTGAAAACACTGCCTTCGAATTGACCAATCAAACCATTAAGTCCTGATTATGGAATTAAACAACGTCACTATTAAGTAAAGTCGACTCCGATTGGCTGGCGCACGGCTTGCATAAAATTATATCTGCATGTCTAGACATATTAGACGTTATACGGGACTTGGCTCCGTCGATAACGGGCGACACTCAGACTACGGCGCTTGGGGTTTGTGTTGAATGTTAGAGGACCACTTTTTACGCTAATGTGTCAGTTATGCTGTCGCTGTAAGCACAATTTCGTAGTAAGCCAAAACATTATTTTAGGCCCAGTTCATATGTACTTTTTTGCAGCTTTTTCCGCCTTTACAAATCCGTTTTATGAGCACACCATACGAAACTTTAAGTGTTGTCACAGTTAGACATATTAGCTCCATATCCTTAACTTAAGCGTTAATATCCACTTTGTACTCTAAATGACAGGCAGTTATGCATTTAAGCTGGGCCTAATGGGTTCTTTATTTTCCTCGATTTGGTACTTTGCTGCCATTAAGTCAGCGGATAGCCTTCAACATTATGGCTATACTGATTGCAAGGGCCTATCCCTAACATCAGGTGGGATTCAGTCTAAGTGCAGGTGCTTAAGAGACAGGTTGTAAATATATTGTTCAATACAAACGAGTACTATTAACCCGTTCATGGGCGACTTGAGTCGACAAGAAACCAACCCTATACTGCTTACTATAAGCAACTTTCATCATCAAGGAAACCACTTCTTTTTAACAAGCTTGTGTCGGTATGCTTTGCCGCCCATCCATCTACCATATACCAGCTGAAAGAACATTTCCAGATCGTTCTAATGATGGTGCAGATAGTGTCACAATTAATTACAGAAATTTGAAAAAAAAACACTGCTTCAGAAGTATCCGTGCACAACTTGTATTTGGCATATTATTTGGTTCTGTGGTATAACGGCTTGCAGTTTGAAAAATAGGACCTGATAAACAAAACCCATGATTTCTTCATTTTTTCACATTTGGCCTTCTTTTTGACGCCACATAAAAAAGTGCAGTTTAAGGAACAACCCGCACAACAGTTTTGATTGTCATTACTCACAGACAGTGAAAATCATGGTTGACTGATTAAAGTTTGGTACTTGGGAGAGCAAAGTCATTAAACAATGAAATAATGAAAAGGTTTCGGTTGCCCAAATCACTCTCAGGATTGCAGTACAGTGTCTGGCAGTGGCGTATCTAGCGGGAAGGGGTGAGGCGAAAGCACAAGCACATCACAGCCGCTACTATAGTAGTAATACTGTCTCCCACGGGCATCGCTCGAATAGCGTCACTTATTGTGCTTTCGTGTCCAAACCATCCGCTTCGAACAGTGCCCTCAGGGTAACGTTCTCTCTCCCATAATGCATTACCATGCTAACTCACACAAAAGAACATGGCAAAACTATAATCGGGATAAAACATTTCTGCAAGTGAAAACTTCACATGGACGTGCCAATGTATGTAGATGTTTACTAGAATATTAAAATAAATTTAAAAAAAAGGAATGAAAAAATTTAAAAAGGAAAAAACTAAATACAAAATGACTGTTTTACCCGAAGATATATTTATTATACATCCTTTGCACCAATAAAAATGACTGACAAATAAGAAATCCATCCAAAACACAGAACGTATCCTTTGCAATTTGAACCAAGACATATAATATACTCTAAAAATCACCATACTACCGTCTAATATTGGTTTTCCCGACTTTTTTAAAACGTTTATCATTCAAATTCACCGTTTGTAATATTCAAATTCGTCCATTACATCGATCAAATGCTCTTCCAATGTTTAATTTCGTCTTTTGTGAGACAATTTAAAATTCAGTTCAAACAAATTCAAACAATGAGCAAACGTTTTCGTCCCTGAGTATTCGATTTCGTCTTGTCTAGCTAGACCTTGTTATTCAGAAATCAAATTCGTCTTATTGATTTAAATAAGACGAATTTGATCTTTATATGCTGCCATTTGGCAAAAGCTTAGACGAATTTGATCTGTACAGACGAATATTCTCGACCCGGTGACTGAAGAGGGTGACCAAACTTTAAAATTGGATGGTAAATGATGAATTGGTTTTGGCAAAAGCGCGTGATTTTTTTTGAGGACGAAATGAAGTGTTAGAGTTGGTGCATTTGAATGAAACATCTTTTAAAATAGTCGGGAAAACCTATACAATTTTTAACACGTAGATACCACATACCAAACTTCAATGGAAAACATAAATGCTCTTCTAGGCTACATGAAAATTTTCTTTACTACGAAAAACGTATAATTTGCAAAATTACAAAGACATGAAATTTAAAGCCAGCCACGTAGGATTGTTTACAATCCCTCCCCCCAAAAAATACCTACCGATTTAATGAAAGAAACCATGCTCAAAGTGAAGATAGGAATTTTATAAAATACCTTGGGAAATTATTGAGCTTGAAATGGTATCGTTTGGAATAACGTAAAAGGTGGTTTCAAAATAGGGTGCCCTATGGGCACACATTGTTACGTGCATTACAATATGTCCCCTAAAAACTGTCCGTCTAACTGTTTTTTTGTGTTAGTTAACTACAAAACCTTGAAGTCCATTTTGAAATTTCTTAATTTTGCAGATACTCCTTATGCTTGGCCTTAACCCTTATGAGTTTCACTGAATTTCCCTCACGTCTCACTGCACAATGGTCAATTGATCACAACAACATTTTTGGACACTGAGACCAAGTTCATACCTTGATCAATTTCAGTGCAGTGTTATGTAAGATGTGTAAAATTCTGCATGAAAAAAAGGGCTGATGTGGTTTGGGATTGGACTCATTTACCCTTGAGCATTAAACTGAGGCTTTGCCATGATGACTGATAGCCAGACAAATGACTCCAATTCCAAACGCAACCCTTTTCACAACTAGAAGGATTTCACACAGCTTATTACACAGCACTGATATTGATTAACGCAAGAAACTTGGTAGTGTCCAATAATAGGTGGTAAGATAATAATAAAAGCAAAACAATGGTAAGCTCTGAGAATGTATTGGCGCCAGTATTGTTCCCGCGCACATTGACCGTAAGCTTGACTAACGATACAGCTACAGGCGACGCCCTACAAAGTTGTAAATTTAAGGGCTTCGCAGGAAAACTCAGTCCACGAAGCTTACTGCACATCACCTACAGAGTGTCACTCAAAGTCCGGATCATTTATGAGTGTCTCAACGATTCGAATGAAAATGAAATTAGAGCTATGAAATGTCCTTCTTGAACTCGGAATCCAGTTAACATCTCGCCAGTGTGGGTAAGTCATCGTTCACTCGTTCACTCATTACAAAGCGATTTTAAAAGCATTAGGGAACGGTGTATATATTACACAATTTGACAAACTGCTATTGCAGTGAAAAGCACCTGATGCCTGTTGTTTTCTTGATGTTAATGCATTGCTGGACGTTCCATTCTGTGTCCCATCGCAAACGTTATTATGTTTTTAAGAGTTTAATTAGCCATATCTAATGATGTTTCAAGGTTTTGGGCGTTGTTTAAACGCTTGTTTCCATAATCCTTAGCGGAAAAAAAATGTAAAGTGTACATTCAGCAGTTTCATGAATTTAGCAAATGATTCAAATTCAAAACGTCCTTTCCACAACATGAAGGATTTCACACAGCTAATATTACACAGCACTGATATTGATTACGGCAAGGAACATGTCCAATAATAGATGGTAAGATAATAATAAAGGCAAGACAATGGTAAACTGTGAGAGTGTATCGGCGCCATTTTTGTTCCCGCGCACAATGACCTTAAACTTGACCAACGATACAGCTACTACAGGCGATGCCTTACAAAATGTGTCGATTGACATTTATGAGTGTCTCAACGATTCGAATGAAAATGAAATTAAAGCTTTGAAATTGCCCCCTTGAACTCGGAATGTTCACATCTCGCTAGTATGGGCAAGTCATCGTTTACTCGATACTGTCACAACATTTGCAATGCTTAACATCATTTGCTTTTAGAGACAAGCAAGTTTCCCTTTAACTACTCCATCGAAGTAATGTAAACAATGTGTTATTGTGTGTGGTCACTTTGTGGTGAATCTGTACGGCATCTCACAGACGAACGAGAATGGTGTGTCGCATTCCTCATCCTTCCACGTATTACTAACTCCCATGAAGACGCAAGGAGTTGGTGGCCCACTGTCACTCGTAGCCCAGTTGACGTAGCTGTCCTGGCTACCATCCAACCATTTTGGAGTGGCGCTTTTGTAGTAGCCGATCCACAGCCTTTTCCGATCAGTAGCCTTGGCGTACGCCTTGAGGAAGGCGTTCTCCTTCTTGCTGTTGATCGACATGAGATGAGCCGGCCTCCCAGGGCGGGACAGGCCCTGGCAGTGCGCCTCAGCATCCTGGAAAGATTTCTCCTCTTTGACGATGAGATGGCAGCGGTTCCCAAACTCTATCCAGCCTGTATTGCATGGAGCGCAGCCCAAGACCATGGGCCCGTGATCCATGGTTCCACTTATTACAAAACAGATAGTGAATAGAACAGAGAATGTTTGAAATGTTGCCATCTGTAATAGCCCGTTGCTAGTTTAGGGGTAAATTCGGATGTTTGAAAAGTTTTGTCAACCATACACAATGTCAGGCAAATACCTGCCACAGATGCTTCCCCAGTCTCTGGTGAGCCAGAACCTTCCCTCGTAGGTTCACACACAATTTTTCGCAGCCAGTTTTGCGAATCCAGACTTGTCGGGCTCTCGCTTTGAAGTCACAACACGCGGGTACATCGCTCTTCTTTTAAATGGTCTCGCTTTCAAGCCAAATGACTTCAAGTAATCAAGTACACATTTGCGATGCCAACCGTCATTACAGGGCGATTTTAAAATGCATTAGGGGACGGTGTATATATTACACAATTTGACAAACTGCTATTTTCTAGATGTTAATGCATTGGACGTTCCATTCTGTGTCCCATCGCAAACGTTATTATGTTTTAAGAGTTTAATTAGCCATATGTAATGATTGGTGCGTTGTTTGAATGCTTATTCTATAACCATTAGCGGAAAAAAAACCGATGTCCTTTATGGCAGAATATTCACTGGTACAACTGCTGAAGAAAACCAAACCCCTTTTGAATTTCATTTATTTTTGGTTGACTTAAGCATTCCAATGTAATAGGTATAGTGTGCAGTCAGCACTTCCACGAATTTAGCCGCTGTGACTCGGCACATCGCAAGAGCGTTTCGAAAGGGCGGCCATTGCAGATACGGAAAAGGCATGGCATTTGTGTTCACACATTGCCTCATGCATTATGTGGGCTTCGTGTAGAAAAACAAATCACAAAGATAACGAAGATTGTCAGTGTCACTTGTTCTTTCTATCCAAAGTTAATCTGTGGTAAATCTGTACAGCATCTCACGGAAGAAAGATGCTTCGTTGTGGCAATAACGATCCGCCCAAATACCCTGTGCATCCGTGGAGTCTATCCTACTGTACGGCTCTGAGGCATGGACCCTAACAACAAGGCAAGAGACTGGACTCGATGGCTCCTATACTCACATGCTGAGGATGGCTCTAGACGTGAGTTGGAGAAACAAAGTCAGGAATGAGGTGCTCTCTGGCAACCTGCCAAGGATCTCAACCACTATCAGAACTAGGCGACTGCGATTGGCTGGTCACTGCGTTCGGCATCCAAGCCAGATAGGTAGATATGGGAGCATTAGAAAGTGAAATCTATCGCTAATCGTGATATTACCTCGTCTCGTGAAACAATCAACGTCCTGTGGCGTTGATGACATGACAGAAGCATCCCTTTCACACTCCCTGGAGCTAACGCCGTAGCTGAAGAATCGACAACGCCTCTCCTTGAGGCATGCAGTCGGCGGCGCACGCACAGCTCGTGCGCAAAGCGGAGGAGATCGGACGGTGCTCAACGTCGCGTCCAGAGCAGATTTCAAAGAGCGCAGCTTGGCGCTCTGTGCTGTTAGACGAGCAAGACCCATCGATATAGAATAAAAAGACTAGATCGGCAGCGCGTCCACACGCGCCCATCCACTGTGCGATGAATCTCCGCCATTTTTGTTGTCTCTCCAGCACCCGATTTCATCAAACTCTTCGTAACTTACGATGCATCGCAGCGATGCGACGCGTCGTATCTCTACGATGCGTCGCAGCTGCGACGCGTCCTGCGATCCATTTCACAAAACACGTCGTAAGTGCAACGCGTCGTAGGTGTATTTATAGCACAACTCGGTGACTGTTTTATGTATTTAGTCAGCGTACAGTAAATAGTCGTCTGATATTCAACAAAGAGTCGTCGGATCTCAGCTCGAAATTTGTTAAAACGTAAAACAAAATGGCGGCCGTGCGATGCAATTTTGAAGGAAAACAAACTCTCATTGGACTGTATAGCTACTTTGAAATTTCAATTCTAATATTCCGGTCTAATTCATAATTATTCAATGAATTTTCTATTTACAACTTTACACACATTGCCTCGGTATTATAATCTCGTTAATGTAATGTTTATGGCATAAAACTGGCTTAGAAATGACTCTTCTTATTTTGCGACGACCACTAGACACGTCTTAACTTGCGACGTGTTTTAAGCCGTTGTCAAGGAACTTACGACGCGTTCAACACATCGCAACTTTCCTGAAATGGAAGATACGACGCGCAATGGAAGATATTTCCTCCAGCACGTGACCTAGCGCAACATGAATTTACGCAATGCGCACACGCGTTAGAAACGCATGGTGCACGTGCGCGTAAACGGCATTGCGTTCGTCACGTTTTCGGGCATTTTTCTTATCTTTCCTTCAGCACGTGAGCCTCCATGCAAGTCCGCGCGTGTGGACGCGCTGCCGATCTAGTCTTTTTATTCTATATCTATCCGCTCCGTTCACAAGTACCCCCTCACCGGGAAAGGAAGTACAGTTGGGGGTGACCGAGCGACGCCATCTTACCTGACTGCAATTCATTTGCTGCAAAGCGCGGCCACTGCGTGTACATAGAACAAATCCCCTGGTGTACGCGCGTCACACACAAGGAACGTTGCGCGTCAACCAGCGAAATGTCCCGCCCATGAGACGTCGTTGCTAGGTAAAAGGGCGCCATCTTGTTAGCGCACGGAGCTCATGGCAAGACCCCAGGGTGACCACGAGAGCCAGGTTGACAACAATCCTGGGTACAAAGTGATACACGTCGAAATTCATGGTGAGACACGCTTTCAACGAATGGTTTGAAAATGGGGAATACAAATCCGGCCACAACGGCAGAAACACATAGGTATGCATTACTTGCTATCTGTAGGCAGGTAATTCGGACGTCCGGTCGATGTTTGTCAGTATATTGTAAGCATAGAGCTATAATAAATTACTAAAGCGCTAACTCGCCATTCTGCGCGCGGAGACACTTTGAAGCCGTCCTGGGCGCAGACATTTTGAATTCATGTGCGTGTGTGTAGAACATAATGAAATTAAATGGATTGAATTTTGAAAGTGTACTCTACACGCGCAAGTAGAACACACGCAAACAACTTCATTGACGCGTCATTGACGAATCAAAAATACGCACACACGTTGCGCTGTTTGCGTAGAGCAAAATGACACACTCATTTGCTGATCGTGCGTTTTGGTTTTGGGCGTATTGGCTTCGATAACGCACCGGTATGGAATACAAAAGCAGGTTTGCAAATAGCCGTACAAAAGCCGTACAAAATTTCTAGGTCTCCATAGGTTTGTGCACAAACATGGATGCGCCCAGCAAGGCCCTATCATTAAGTCCGACGCCTCATAGGTCCGACGCCTCATAAGTCCGAAATTTCGGACTTATGAGGCGTCGGACTTATGAGGCATAACATTTATTTATTCCGCCTCATAGGTCCGACGCCTCATAAGTCCGACGCCTCATAAATCCGACAACAGAAAAATGAGGCGTTTAATTTGTCGGACTTACGAGGCGTCGGAGCTATGAGGCGTCGGAGCTATGAGGCGTCGGACTTATGAGGCGTCGGACCTATGAGGCGTCGGACTTATGGGCCTTTATTTGGTTAGGGGATGCGATTTTGTCGGACTCATGAGGCGTCGGACCTATGAGGCGTCGGACTTATGAGCGGACCCCCGCCCAGCAGGCATTACTTTGTACACGAAGTTAGCGCTCTAGTAATTTAATATAGCTCTATGATTGTAAGTCACTAATTATTCTTTAATATCAAAAGGATCAATAACTTCACATAGCAATACATTTCTGAATGCCGTGGTCCAGTGGTTACGGTTTTTGACTCATGACATGGTGTCTGCGCCCTTCTGCAAGACACTTAACTACAATTGATTCTCCCCACCCAGGAGTATGAATTGAACTTGTGAGGATATAGCACCGAATTTCCGCTGATATCGACTGCCGCGTGGTCTCGTAGCCCGATAAACGGGGGAATAATTCGTCACCGTTTTCACGAAGAGCCACATATGTCAAAAATTATCATTTTTTTCGATTTTGATTTTTTTCAATATTTTGCTTTAAAACAATGTACTTAACCATTTTGACAAGTTTCTGTAAGCAAAACATCATTAATTTCCAAGTTACATTAATGTTGCAAGGGGCCAAAATCTCGATAAATGAATTTTGCGTTTTCAGGAAGAGCCACATACATTTTGGCCCTTTGAACGCGTACAAAACCCATTGCACGGAAATTCGTAAAAGGAGGTCAAGTGAGATTTGCGTTTTCACGAAGAGCCACATATCTTTGTTACATTTTCAGCTGCGCGCGCGTACTAACGCGCGCCTATGGAAATACACATTGAACAGAAAGGGCCAATATGTCGGAAACCTGAATTTGCGTTTTCACGAAGAGCCACATATCTTTACTAATTAATTTTCACTAATTAAGTGCTGAATTAAGTCTTATTACTGGGTTCATGTAAAAATTCAGCTCACACAGAATAGTGTGATGGTTTCCTTGCTTCACAAAGTTGTTGCAAAGTGGTATTTTTTGCAGTTTTAAAATATGAGAAACTTCTTTTGCGATTATCTCGAAAACACTTTTTCTTCAAAATCGACATATGTGGCTCTTTGTGAAAACGGTGACGAATTATTGTCAAGCGCTTTGAAATTGTTGATTCAATGGAAAGCGCTTTTTAAGCATCACAATATTTGTTTTTTACTTCCAGTAGTAATTTGCATGCGCTCAATTATATCAAGCTGCAGTATGAACAATCGCGCCTTGAAAAATCGATGCTGTTTACCCAATATTTTTTTACATAAACCATTCTCAATGGCAAATGACCAGAACAACCTTGTTTATGATTTTCGGCTGACTATGACAGATTTTGTTGTTGTTAAAAACCGAGTTTGACAGAAAATTTGACAAAATGAATTTTTTGGCAGATTTCTGGCGAATTCTGCAAACATGAATATTTGACAGAAAAAAATAGCAAATTTGAAGAAAAATGGTACATTTGTTTATAAAAGCTTTCATCTTTTCAAACAAACCCTTGCATAATGGGACAGGTTGGCTGGTCTGGGTGCTGAGGTTCACTTGGAACCGGACTTTGCCATGACGCAACCGCGTTTTGCCTGAAATTTACGCAATTTCATAACATCTTTATGTTACTACAGATTGTTTATAAAGTAAATTGAACATTAATTAAGGCAATACTACAACATCTACACGTGACTTTAAGTGTTTATAGTGTATTTCGAGTAATTCTGGGGTTTCGGGCAGATTTTAGATGAATCTGACAGATTTCTGAATTACATTTAGCAGAATTTGTCTATAACCTTACGGTCACCCTGGCTGGGGTGCACACGTGTAAGACGCGAGTTGCGGCTGGAACATGCATGCAGTGTGCCATTTGGAAGGTTGACGTGTTTGCTGGGCTGGCCCAATTTACACAGCAACGCTGCCCCACAATAGCCGTTAATAATGAGCTGCAAGCCAGGGCTTTAGTAAGTAATGCCCAGAATGAAGTGAGAAAATCAAAAATCCGGGCGACGCCCATGACTTTGGTGTTAACCCTGGGAGCAGCTTATCAAAAAAATCACACCGTGGAACAACGTGGAGAATTTTATCACCACATGTGTTTATAGGTCAATAACCCTGGCATACCTGTACATGAACAAGATATAGGTCATTCACATGGCCAGGGATTGTTTACAACCTGTCTGGGCTCCTGGCAGCACGAGGGGTTGACACCAAGGGATCGGCGGCACTTATAGGGGTTGGCCACTAAGATCTGCCATTACTGCACAAAAGCATTGGGCGCCATCTTGGCTTCTGTCTTTCAACACTCCTTACTCAGGAGTGGGTAGGGTCCGGCCAATGGGAGTCTACAGGCTTGTGGTGTAAAGTAAGGGGTGAGGATTACATAGAAGCTTGGCCTAATTGGCGCATTGAAAAAAATATGCCCATATTTGGAAAATGTGGAGAATTTTATCAACACTTCGCTGCTCGGCGGGTTAATAAGTATGCACACAAACGTTTCAGGTTTTGTTTCATGACGCCATTGAAACGTTCGACTGGCCCGTTGCAAGACGGTTAATAAGATGTTGTGATAAGTTGGCAAACTAAGAGCAATCGACTTATCTCGCGCATTAAAACTGAAGTGAACTGACAACTGAAGTGAACTGAGAGACCTTGGTCTGTCGAAATCTCACTCGGGATACCTACACGTGTGCACACATTGACCATAGCTTCCGTAACTGTAACTGTTAGTTTGTTACGTAAAGGAATGACCTCAGGGAAAGCGATTTGCGTAATCGACTATCGTTAGTACATATTGATTCCCCCAGTTTCCTGAAATAACGCCATGAAGTATATTTAATCTCGGTATTATTGTTGAGGCCTTCGGTTTTTCTATAGGTGTTGAATTGAACACCCAGGCACCCCTCCCCCTCTTCCATCGAAAAATCGTAGATCTTTTGGGGGAGGGTAGTTATGCCAATTTTCCGACCGAGCAAAACATCAATTCAATTTTTTTTTTTGGACTAGCCTCGCAGTCCGAAGGCTGAAGTATGAGTTGGTAAAAAAAAAACTTTTTCATCTAAATGTATTTTAACGAAACATTTCTTGGATATAATGGATATAACTAAAGAGGCCGACATTCATTGAAATAGAAATAATTGCAGACAAGTTAAATCACATGAAGATAATAATTATCAGGGCTAGCAGACCCATGACACCCTCCTTTCGCCACGCCCCTGACTGAGTGGTGAACGTTTGTAGCGATTAACATTGATAGTGCTGGTAGTGGATTTTAAAAAAAACACCTACATAACTGACACAGGAGAAATACATATGTATAGAAGCTACTTTTAAAGTGATTTGTTTCTTTCAGATTTGTGTATGTGTTTTATTTTGTGTTTGGAGTTTTGTTTCTCAAAAAGGTAGCTATTGACAGTCCCTGGGTCACGTTCGACACTAGTTTGCCAATTTACGTGCACAAGGCATGCCGCTGCGCTGCTATGATTATTACGCAGTTTTGCATATTTCAAGGCAAGAACAATCTAGATTCAGTCACCTCCTTGTAATACCAACATTTCATATCGAGTTTTGTGCTCGGTCCAATAAAATGTATATCGAAAAAAAAAAAAAAAAAAAATAACGCAATGAAGGTATATTTAGTGGCACAGAACTTATTACCAGAAAGTAAAGTGCTTCAAAAGTGACTACGTTTATGTATATTTACATACGAGAAAACACGCGTAGTTTTTAACAACGACCTCAAGGGTCGAGTATTATCCTGGCAACCCTTATAAAAAAAGAGTGCACACGCCCATCTACCTGACGAATTATAAAAGCTTTCATCTTTTCAAACAAACAATAAGGGACTCTCTCATGTGCATGGTATCCAACAAACGAGGGCGCCCTAACTGCCTTTTATTTCATTTTTTATGCAGGGCAGTTGCCATATACCACCCAGTCCGCATGCTTATCCCAGCTTCCAAATCCGATGAATCTCGGGGGATCAGCCTGGGGGCTTGGCTCTGTCCACTCCAAGTAAGCCGCCTGCCGGTGCTTGCCTATGGCGAAGGTGCCGTGGTCGTACCGCAGCCAGAAGCGTCGCATCTCGTGTTCGTTGACCACGCCCACCGTTCTCAAATATTTGAGGATTCCGCATCGCGAGCATCGGCGCAGTACTGTGAGTTTGTTTGAAGATCCACCAATCACTGTCAGAATATAAGAAAAAGGGAAATTTACAACGACGACGACGACAACAACGATGGAAACGACCACTGCAATAACCGCAACACCAACTAGATCTATGATTGGTCGAGGAACAGAACATATGGCTTGTTCACATTTTTTTTTTTATTTGTTGATGGTTTTTATGTTTTGAACATGGTTCCAATACTTACTGGCTGTTTTGGTAGTTCTCCACGAATAGGACTTTAAATATTCACATTTAAGATGACGTATAAGGACTCGTGATGCAGACTTGTATTCGAGTCACCAAACTTCGAGTCCCGAGTCTAGCAGGTCATGTCCGAGTCCGAGCCAAGAGTTACAAAGGTCGAGTCCGAGTCACAAGTCACATTTACTATATATTGAATATAAAACTTTCCATTGTTCTCATCTTTTCTCTAATTTAATGAACTGTAAAGACATGTATTGTTCCTTGTGTCCCTTACCGTGGCGTGGCTCCTAACGTTGTGCACTTAGTTTTTTCGCCTCTTTAGTGCCTTGCTAGAGCACAGACTGTATCGCTTGCTCAGGAGAGGATCGCTTCCAAATAATTTGTAATTAGATTGTTGAAAAACATAGTGATTTGTGGTAATTTTGGTTGAGTTCCGAGTCACGTAGGTTGAGTCCAAAGGACAACAATAGTACCCACCAACGGGTAGCAGCGACAACAGCAACAGTAGCAACAGCAACAACAGCATTAACAGCAGCAGCAGCAACAGCAACAACAGCAGAAGCGGCAGCAGTAATAACAACAACAACAACAACAACTTCAGCAACAAAAGCAACAAAACAGCATCAGCAGCAACAGCAGCAACAAGAACTTCAGCAACAACATCAACAACAACAACAACAGCAAGAGCAGCAACAACAACAGCAACCAAAGCAGCAACGTCAACAGCAGCAACAACTACAACAATACCAGCAACCATAGCACCAGCTACATAACTTCATGAAGTCAACATGCACACTCAAATGTTACATTCTCAATTCAAACTTACCCAATTCATACCTCACGCCGCTGTAAACCCCGTTTGCAGACATACTGATTATAGCATCCGCAAAAGTCTGCACGGAAAAATCCAACACCGTCTCGCCATTGAAGGGGGGCAGCGGGTAAATGTACTGGTAACGGCCCTGGGTTTTGAAGGTACTGAGGCACACTATGTGTAATAAAAATCCACAATCATTTCATTGTCAATAGTTTTCAAGTACCATCTTTAACAGTGCTGTAGTCGAGTCCACCCCATCCGAGTCCGAGTCTGAGTCCGATTCTTTGGTATCCCATTCCGAGTCCGAGTCCGAGTCCGAGTCCTTGGTATCCGAGTCCGAGTCCTTTTGTGAATCTCAAATACACATCATCGTGGTTCAGAACTAGGACAAAGTTTATAGCTTGACCCCTTTTAATACAAAGCAAGGGTCAAAGGTAATGTGTATAGTCTACACTTTTACCAAATTCATAAAAGGTTTCGCCCTCAATAAGTTTTTTAAAGTGAACTTCAGGATTTAAAGGGCTTTTCAAGTGTTAAAAACTTAAAATATTAAAATCCCAAATTCCGATCCTCTTTAAAAAAAAACATGTTGCTGGAAATGTGTCGCTGCTTGTACTCAGAATGCCGTGCCAGGTCACAAGTATAAAAATTATGTTCTGGCGATGGTAAGTCAGCTTCCTCGGCAGTTGACAAGAAGTTGAACACGTGTTGCAAACGATCTGCGGGATGATCGGATAGACTGCTCAGTATGTGTGCGTGCGTGCTGCGTACTTGCTGCGCGTGCCCACACCTCGAACTGTAGCTTATTCACACATCGTTTTGCAAAAGATTTTCATTTAAATTCTAGCGCTCGCAATATTGTAGCAGATAAATGCATGAGAATGTTCGCAGGGTGTACAAATTAAAAAAAAAAAAAGTGCTGTACAATATAGAAATTTAACATTGATCATATCATGCAAGCCACCAGGCCAGTGAACGTGTCAGTAAGGCACAGGCTCATTAGTCTGGTTCCATGGCGTCGTTAGGGAGTCTTTCGTCAGGAAACCGAACGGGCACTCGCTGACGCCCGTGCCTACACCAAGCACAGTATCCGTATCACACAATATGGACCGTACGAGTTCACGTCACGTAGGGCTAGCTACGTACGTATGCGTGGCTGCGCGTTCAAGTTGGAGTGACTCTCGACACGTTATCTTGAAAAACTAACAACTACGTCTTCTTAAAATGAAATTGCGGTAAAGTTATAGGTAAAATATGTGTTTTTTGTCTGGACTCAGGCCGAGTCCTCAGGATTGTCGAGTCCTCGTTGTTGGCGTCCCCACTATCTGAGTCCGAGTCCGAGTCCTTGAAAATCGGGACTCGAGTCCGGACTCGAGTCCCAGTCCGGACTCGAGTCCTTCAGCACTGACCTTTAATAAGAAAACAATCTTTAGTTCAATACAAGAAGAAATAGGGTGAGTCAAATTAAGGGAGCTCAAACGTTGCCCCCTATCTTCAGTAGGTTCTTCATATAGCGATTTCCAGATATAGGACATGAACGCCCACTTGATAAGCTTTCTTTTAGTAAACGAATCTGTGAAGTCACTCATGTACTTTTCCAGATTTAGAATTTTGAACGCCCACATAAGTTGTCCACGGATCACATTTAACTTACGTGATATTCAAAAGTGAAGCCATGTCGTTTCATGAAAACGATTTCAGAATTACCCTTTAAGCCAGGGCAAACCTATAAACTCTTCACATTATAAATCATGTTGTTTTAACATTGGAAGCAGAAGGAATTTAAATAAAGGTTACAACAAAAGCCAGTTGTCATGGTAATGAGAGTGGTCTGATGTGGTTTTTATACTTGAATTGTCTTCGTTTTGCTGAAATACTACTAACAGTTATTGTGTTCCATTGACAAAAACTATAATATTTTCTGTTTGTGTTTAAAAGTCAATAACTCGAAAAGTAAATCAGCGATTTCAATGATTCTTTTACTCAAAGAAAGCTTATTACTTGGATATGGACATACAATGCCGGCTGGGCAGCGTTTTTTCCCCCAAACAGCATCCGTTTCCCAATCTTCTGATTGGTCAGTCACATGCATATCTAGTGCCTTGTTCTCCACAACACAAACCCAAGATAGGCTTTACGTCTTGCGCGAAATGTTCCTTCCTCACTTTAGTTATGTAAAAGGTAAAATAAGAAGAAGTGAAAAACGCTCAACTAGGACTACCTCCAACCAGTCCACGAATCAGCTGCCAATCGTCGGTGATTTAAACACCATCATTCATTGTTATATAACAAATTCCCCTAAAGCCCTGGACATCATGAATATGCATATTGCAAAGAGAGAGAGAGACTTTTCTTTTGATATTGTTCGATCTCGTTTGGGGAAAAAATTGGACCCAAAAATCAACATTATTTGAAGTCAAACTATCATTATTTTTTTTATTTCATTGTGACTTAGTGGCTCTAAAGAGAATATACAACATTTGCAAACATCGAAAAACAAAACTACCAAATTTTTACACAATACCTTACTAGGATGTTGGTAAATGACAGTCTAAAAATCCTGTAAAATTATGGCACCTGGTATGAAGTCATTTTCAAGAAAAGTGGTATTTTTGTATAAATTTCCAACGGTGGTCGGCCGACCACCGTTGGAAAAACCTAACTATTTTTCAACTACTGCTCCAAATTTACCATTGTTTTTCAGTCCAAATGTTGTTTGCTATTGGTTACATGTTTATGAACGGGTGCAGGCCAGCTAAACTGGTTCCCTTACCTTACAATTTTCTGGCATCTATAAATTGATCCATTTCATCTTTAGTGGAGTCAGGGAACCAGACTACTTGAACATTTTTGGTTTTTCTTGGTTTTTCCAGCATTTTCGAACCTAAAACTTCAAACATGTCAGTGTAACAATATTTGATATATTATTCTGACCCCTCAACTATTTCATTTCTGAAAATTACAGCAAAAGCCAATGATGTATATTCCCTTTAATTCCCGACCCACATTTTTGCGATTGACGGAAAAGCAGTGGATCTCAAAACAAGACTCAGTCTGAAAAGAGCGGTTTGTTTCACTAGCCATACGGCCACGGCAACGGGCGTCACGTGAGTATCATGATGACCCCAATTTGAGAGTTTGATTAGCACGGCTGACGTTGCTTAACCGTCTACCCGAGTTAGCTTATCGAGTAAGTCCAAGATTTGCATCGAGTCAGGTCGTGTCTGAATGATTTGGCTACGGCCGGCGATACTACACGTGTGCGGAACTGGCTGCAGCCGCCATCATAAGCTTTTATGTAATTGAAAGCCGTGCCGTGTCCAAATTAGAAACCATTTTTGAATTCGAACCAGCTCCTGTTGAGGTAATAGACCTGTTTACTAATAAATTCAAATTTATTCACGCACGCGCAATTAAGGGTCCGAAGGCAAAACGCGAAAGCGGCCCATTAAAAATGTACAGGGGTCCAAACAGTGTTGTCATTTTCTCTCAACTTCTCCTGGATTTGAATTATCGCTAAATAACACGCGATATATTGGGGCAAAATAACGCAATTGCAAATTACGGTAGTATTGATAAAGACGCTTTTTGAGGATTAATACTAAAATTATTGCATTTTTTTCGCAAAACTTACTGCATTATTTTGCCAATCTATTTCACAAAAAAAGTGCGTTAGTTTTTGTTTGCTATTAAAACCTGGCACGAACCGGCTTCCGTATTTATTAGAAATATACGAACATATTGGTATTGTTGAAGAACTAAAAGTGTTTGACGGGAATGTTGCACTTTTTGCCGCTGGACGATTTTGCGCTGCGTGATTTCCATGCATTGCAAGGCTATGTCATGTTGCTGTCTGAACGTACATGTATACGTTAGTCGAATTTAATGAAAGTAATCAATTATAGAGACGTTATTATACGTGGTGAAACTATTGATAATATTAAAGAGGTCTATTGATAATATTAAAGAGGTACTGGCCCATTTGTCGAATACGGATAGTTTGCATTGTCAATTAATCAATACAACTGAACATACGTACTGTAGCGTCACTGTCCAATCAGAGTAATGAGTTTCCATCCGAGGGCCTACTATTGGACACGAGGTTAGGACTAAAGTAAGTCTTCGGGAAAGAAGTTGGTAAAATGAGGACTATAGGCTGGCCCCGAATCGGGTTCTCACCACGTCTGGTGAAATAACCCACATTAATCAATACAACTGAACATACGTTCTGTAGCGTCACTGTCCAATCAGAGCACGAGTAATGAGTTCCAATCCGAGGGCCTACTATTGGACACAAAGTTGGGACTAAAGTAGGTCGCGGGGAAGAAGTTGGTAAAATGAGGACTATAGGCTGGCCCCAAATTGGGTTCTTACCACGTCTGGTGAAATATCCAACGCTCGGCAGAGTTGGTAACACGACAGAGGCATCCCTCAACACACACTTCCTGGTACTCTTGGCGTAACTGTAGAATCGACAATGCTTCTCCTTAAGGCAGTGGGCGGCACATCGCGTGCGCGAAGCGAGACGAGTTGACGAGATCGCAAGGTGCTCAACGTCGAGTCCAGAGCCGGTTTCGAAAAGTGCAGATTGGTACACTGTGCTGTTGAACGAGCAAGACACCAGGGTGATCACGAGAGCGAGGTTGAAAATAAACCTCACTACGAAGTGATACACGTCGAAATTCATGGCGAGATGCTTTTAAGAATATGGTTTCCGAGAGGTTTTTCTTTTAAGAAAACTTCTGCGACGTGGAGTCAATAATGAAACTCGTCAGCTTGCTGTGTCTAAATCATCGCTATCCTTTCTAACCAGACTTAAGTGCTTGCTTGCAAGACGACCTTTCCCAATCGTCACGCCCAGCTAACGAACGCACTTTGTTGTTGGAACTGCGTGTTGCTAGAAGAGTGTGCAGTACTGCACCAGAACCATAAAAGCAAAGCGGTTGCGTCGAAGTGTCTGTGCCTGTGACCACTTTCAGGCGATCACTTTCATATTTGAAAGTCATTAACAAATTGAACCGAGTGAGAAAAACCGCAATTGTCCATTTTATCGTAGAAAAACAAGTCAAAGTTAAAAGTACACCGAGTAAATTCGTACACAATTTGCAAATGCCGTACCAAACAAACATTAAGAGATTGGTTTTACTTGTGCAATTACTCTGCAACCTCAGTGGCCAGACCATTGATCTCCATTGTATAATGGAGGACAGTGAACCACATAAATGCGTGCTTGCTCCAGCCGCCTGCGATATTTTTTTCAATACCACACGTTCGCTATAGGCGTATATCGAAGCACGTTGAGTTGCAAGTCAGGCTCTTATCTCAGACACTGTTTTCCATTGAAAAAAAATCCTCTACACAAACAATTAGCAGAAGTAAAATGTTCTAAATGAATACAAATCCTTAGAAAAAAATGAATGAACAAATTGAAACAAGGCCTGTGTGATTCAAACTGACGGATAATAGTCCAATTTAGTTGCCACTACAGTACAACATAGACTAGCCAAACTATACTTCTGTTGTTGTTGTTGGTGGTGGTGTTGGTGGTGTTGGTGTTGGCGTTGTTGGCGTTGTTGGCGTTGTTGGCGTTGTTGGCGTTGTTGGCGTTGTTGGCGTTGTTGGCGTTGTTGGCGTTGTTGGCGTTGTTGGCGTTGTTGGCGTTGTTGGCGTTGTTGGCGTTGTTGGCGTTGTTGGCGTTGTTGGCGTTGTTGGCGTTGTTGGCGTTGTTGGCGTTGTTGGCGTTGTTGGCGTTGTTGGCGTTGTTGGCGTTGTTGGCGTTGTTGGCGTTGTTGGCGTTGTTGGCGTTGTTGGCGTTGTTGGCGTTGTTGGCGTTGTTGGCGTTGTTGGCGTTGTTGTGGTGGTGGTGGTGGTGGTGGTGGTGGTGGTGGTGGTGGTGGTGGTGGTGGTGGTGGTGGTGGTGGTGGTGGTGGTGGTGGTGGTGTGGTGGTGGTGGTGGTGGTGGTGGTGGTGGTGGTGGTGGTGGTGGTGGTGGTGGTGGTGGTGGTGGTGGTGGTGGTGGTGGTGGTGGTGGTGGTGGTGGTGGTGGTGGTGGTGGTGGTGGTGGTGGTGGTGGTGGTGGTGTCGTTGTTGTCGTTGTTGGCGGAGTTGGCGGAGTTGTTGTTGTTGGCGCTGTTGTTGTTGTTGTTGTTGTTGTTGTTGTTGTTGTTGTTGTTGTTGTTGTTGTTGTTGTTGTTGTTGTTGTTGGCGCAGTTGGCGCTGTTGTTGTTGATATATATAGGATTATATTACATTTGCTTGCCATTTTGTTCTGATGAAATGTTTTGTTTTTGTTCATTATTTTTTTTATTTTGACATTTTATTTTCATTAATTTATACATTTTGTTAAAAAGCATATTTTGTTTGGTATTTATTGTGATGACATTTCGAGCAAGGGTCCCGGTAGGCAGGCTTTAGGGCTAGAGTGTTTAAGTACACTTTTACTCACCTTGGCTGGCTTGGAATGTTTTATTGTCCTAGTATTTTGTCCCTCTATCTCCTCTCCTTTGTCAACTGTCCACCTATACTCTTCTTTCCTCAGCCCTCCCGGCCTCCCCCTCTCTCCACTTCTTTCTATGTGTTTTTCCTTTTTTATCTCTCTTGAGTTTTTGGTTGACATGTTGAACATTTTTTCTTTTGCTAATGTGTGGTTTAAAGGAAAATAAAGTACGAGAACCTGCCAACTCAACTGCCTCTTCTCAAAATGCGTGTTGGACTCGACGGGGCAAGAGTTCGGGGTGATGTAAATCAATTTACTCAGTGTGTTACCTCCCGAAAGTTGCTCGTCCAACATCACATTGCACTAATCTGCACTGTTCGAATAAGGCTCTTGACACGACGACATGAAAGTTCACTCGGGTGGGACTTCAACCCACGACCTCCTGCTTTCAAGTGCATACGTCTAACCACTCGATCACCAAGCTTACGGGACCGGTTGGCTGGTTTGAACCTAAAATTGATTTACATCACCCCGACGCAATTAAAATTCCATCTTATGAATAGTAAAATGCAGTACTGCTACTATGAACATCAGATTTGAACCAGCCAACCGATCCCGTAAGCTCGGTAGTCGAGCGGTAAGACGTCTGCACTAGGAAGTAGGAGGTCGTGGGTTCGAGTCCTACCCGAGTGATTTTTTTTTCGAATTTTCACTCGGGAGGTAACACACTGAGTAGACAGTGTTTATACGTCGGTGAAGGGCAAAACCTAACAAAGATTAGCTTTGATAAACCATGCATAGATGATATATCAGGAAACTACTGTGCACGCTGGCGGCAATCGAAATCTTCGATGATTATAAATATAATAATCATTTGTCATGGTTTGGTTTTTTTTTCATTTCAAATGACACATGGCAGCTACCAAATGCTGAATCACGGCCATCTTACAAAACGTGATTACTAAGGTCTGCTTACAAAATAAAATGTCATGGCTACCTTAGCAGAAAAGTGTGTGCATATTTTTAATTAATTTTTTTACAAGAGGGTCCTCATTGAGTATTCGAACAAAGTGAACAATGGTATTATTATTACAAGACTTATTTCGTTATGTAATTTAAAATGACAATGGCAAGGGCTAAATCAGGGCCATCTTATAAACTGGTGATTACTAAGATTTGATTATAACAAATCCCCACTATAATAGCGAGGAAAGGTGGGTTTGTTGACGGTGTAAATCGAGGACACACATTCTTATTCCGTAGTTGTGGGGACATACACTTGTCTGTACGAGGTATTTGTGGGGACCGAAGACGCTGTATGGACAGCAGATCAGAAAGTCCCCAGAACTCGGTCCTAATTTGCCTAACATTAAAAAAAACTGCTCCATAACTCGGTGTACGCCTTCCCACCAGTGCAACACCACCGTGTAATTGAGGAAAGGAGTCATATCGAGGATATCCTTGATTATATGAAAAAAACGTGTACAAAACCAATGAGAGCTGTTACAAAAAAATGTTGGCATTAGCAAAAGATCCATGATGAGGAACAATATAAAATCCTCGATTTTCACCATAGACAAACGTACATGTATGTATTTTTGTTTGCCAGAGGGTCATTACGGGGTATGCGCACACAGGGAACAATGGTACCTCATAAGTCGTGTTTGTCTGACGGTGCCCCACAAGGGACATCCTAAAATGAGGAATTAAGAATACACCCCTCCTTTCGGTTGATATGCTACAATTCACCGGCATAAAAAGGCGGCTGTTCCGCGGAGCGGTCGAGGTGAAGCCTCGTAGATATCCAAAAAGGCAATTACACAATCTTAAATTACACAATAAGATTTCTTGAAAGCAGTTTTGAAGGTTTTTTTCAACCTCGCTCTCGTGGCCACCCTGGTGTGTTGTTCGCCCAAAAGCACAAGGACAATCCCACGCTCCGTTCTTAGAATTGGGCCCAGAACGTTCGGATAGTAATTTAACGTAAAAGTCTGAAACAACATTCCGTCGGAATTTTGCCTTTTTTGTGTGCATCTTTTGTGGGTATGTGTGTTTTTATTTAAACACAAAGGTAAATGAATGGTTGTTATTGTGTGGTTTAGCAGTATGCAGTGGCCATTATCGGCGACCAGGCCCCTGCCCGGTTTGAAACCAGACAAAAGCAAAGGAGAAGGCCGAGCAGACCATCACTCGATTTGGGGGCCCACTTGAGATCCACATACACCAGGGGCTGGAGTTCGGGGCAGGGCTGTTTCAGGTTGTCTCTGAACTGTTGGGTGTGCACAAGACACGTACTACATGTACTCCGTTCCACCCACAGTCTGGTGGTATATGGTGGAACGGTTCAATCGCACACTGAAGACCGATTTTTAGCGTCTTTGTAAGAGAGAAACAAGACGACCAGGCTAAACACCTGTTACACCTGATGATGGCTTACCGTTTTTGTTCTGCTCAACAAGAGAACACTAAGATGACACAGAATATGCTCATGTTCGGCAGGAAAGTTAGCCTACCCTTGGAAACGAACAAAATTCACAAAAGCAAAATGATGCTTTATGCCATCAGGGTAGGCCTCTTCCTCAATTTGACTGCTTAGTGATTTGTATTTTTACTCTAGTGATTTTGTAAGAATGTTTTCAGTGCAGCTCCTTCCCTATCCTCTTCCTTTTCCTTGATTTAAGATTATTCCCCAACTTCTCCCCTCTTGATTTGAATAAAGGAACCGACGTAGGCCCTATACGTGTAGATGCAATGATGACTTCATGATTGTATTTGATTCCATCTGTCACCCAATGAAATTATTCTGACCATTTGTACCCATAAACATTCATTATTTGTGTAATATCTAATAAGAACATAAACAGCCAGAGACTAATGGGCCTGCAAGGCGACTTACGTACACAGTTTTCTAAAAAGAGCACAAATAGTCAAATAATGTACAGCACCCCATTAACTTAGCTAAAATTAGTTGACTGTGATACCCTAAAAATATGTACACCCTAAAAACATAGTGTAAATTTTTGTTTGTTGAGTAAGGTTGTTGGGTAAAATAATTGAGTAAATGTTTAACCCTCCGCAGAGTGACCTGGTTCCATTTTGCGATCAGGTGTCCAAATTTTTTGAGTAAAAAAAAAATGAGGGCCAATGACGGTCACCTTCCATCTAATCCTCATTCAACCCTTGCCAAATAAGCTGGTTTAATGAACTTTGAAGCAAGGGCTTCACCCAGGCCGTGTCAACAAACTTTCGACCAGGCCTCCTGCCAAGTCTCATTGAAACATATGCAAACACCTGTAACTTGACACAGCCATCTCCCTTCATAGCCGCAAACCACAGCCGCCAGTCAATTATCTTTTTAAGTGCACTGTCTGGCAACTGCCTGGACACTGTCTGGCACGTGGCTTTTTGTTGTTTTGACATGAATAGGGTCTTGCATAGTGCGGGGAAGTACCTGTGGCCCAAAGGGCCCCAGTTGGCGAGTTCGTGTAAACATTTTTTTGTAAACGCTGCGCAGGGTTAAACAATTACTGATTTAAACCCCAAAACATTATTACTCATCACTTATGTAATAAAAAATACGAGTTTTACCCTTACACAGTACATTTTGCTCAATAATGCGTAGCCTGTGAATCGTACTCCAAAAAGTTGATAAACGCGTTGGTGTTTACTCCGAGTTGGGCAGAAGTTACGCTGTGTGAGGTAAACCATGTAAACATGGCATTTTAGGCGCGCGCGGATTGTTCAAGATGGAGGACGTACGCCGGGGCAAGACTTTGACGTCGTGGGGACTAGCAGAACTCGTCCCAATTTTTGAAGGAAAGAGAACTACAAGAATTTTAGCTTACGAAATGCAGCCTTACACATCGTGGACTATTTTGGTGTGGTTAACTTGCGATTTCATTTTCTCTTAAGTCCATGCTCTCATCACAGAGTATATGAGTATTAGTGTGTGTGTGTGGGTGTCTGGGTGCGTGTGTGGGTATGATCATTAATTTAATCAATCAAATTTTGTGTGCAAAAAAATTTGTACGGCAATAAACTGGCTATAGTCTTTGCAAACGGAAGGACCCCTTCCAGATAACGGTTTCGCTGTACGTGTTGGATGCCTTCGGTACCTGTGTTGCACGTGCACAGTACCGACAGACTGACTCTGTGAGAGCATGTACAACAGCATGGACTTATGGCACCTGGTGTGAAGTCATTTTCAACAAATTGTGTTTTTGTATACATTTCCGACAGTGGTCGGCCGACCACTGTTGGAAAAACCTAACTATGTTTCAACTACCACTTTATCGGATCCAAATTTAGTTTATAATGGTTACATGTTCATGAACTGGTGCAGGCCGGCTAGACTGGTTTCCTTACCTTACAATTTTCAGGCAACTATAAATCGATGCATTTTATCTTTAGCGGAGTCAGGGAGCCAGACTACTCTAACATTTTCGGGTTTTTTTTGGTTTTCCAGCGTTTTCCAACCCAAAAAATCAAACATGTCAGTGTAACAATATTTGACATATTATATCAACCCCTCAAATAGTACATTTCTGAAAATTACAGCAAAAGCCAATGATGTACATTCTCTTTAAGAGCAATGGAAATGAAAACATGGGTAATTAGCATGAACAATGCATGATGGTCACACGTTTACCACACCAGATTAGTCTACGATATGTAAAAGGCTGCATGTCGTGAGCTAAAACTCTCGAAGTTCAAACTTTCCTTCAAAAATGGGCACGAGTTCTGCCAATCCCCACGACGTCAAAGTCATTTGACGTCCCTGAACAAATTTAGAAATAACAGCGAAAAAAACATAGACAATAATGGGTAGAAACATTTTTTGCATATTTTGGAGAAACATTTGAGTACAATGTAACACAACATATGTTTAAATGTTTACACCATATGGAGTAGGCAAGACTTAATCAACATGATGGGTGAACGAAAATATTACTCCTTTTGGGGGTACTTTTTTAAACATGTTTTTTTTATTAAAACTTAACGTCTTTTTTACATAAAATGGTTACACAGTGCAGGATTAAAACTTGACACAACAGAAGCTGTGTCAAGTTTACCCCCATAACGACCATTTTTCCTTCTTACTGCCATAAAAAGTACCGTATTACCCAATATTGCCTGGGTTCTTTCTTAGAGTGTATAACATGCAAGTGAAGAGTTTAAACCAATAATGGTAGACTTTTAAGACAACTGGTGGCATCAAACACACCGGTCCTTTTCAATTGTTTGCATCATGTTTAAGCTAATGTGCGCATGTTCAATATGACGCAAACGATTGACAGGGACCGGTGTGTTTGCTACCATCATGCGTCTCAAAAGTCTTCCATTGCCCCTTATGTGCCAGCGTTTAACACATGAGGGCGCCCTGTCAACGTTTGAGATGTTTCTTATGCAGGACAGTTGCCATGGACCACCCAGTCCGCATGCCTAACCCAGCTTCCGAAGCCGATGAATCTGGGGGGATTCGCCGGGGGCGTTGGGTCGGTCCACTCCAGGTAGGCCGCCCTCTCGTGTTTGCCTAGGGCGAAGGTGCCGTGATCGTACCGCAGCCAGAAGCGTCGCATCTCGTGCTCGCTGACCACGCCCACCGTTCTCCTATTTACGAAGGGGGTGTATTTCCAGCCAAGGCGCAGATATGTGTTTGTGTTTCCATTTGCACCAATTACTATAAGAAAAAAAACATTTAAAAAATTACATGGAGACGACAACATGGGCCGATCCACAAAACATTTTTTGTTTGTCCCCCAAAAACTGGGTCCCAAAAATTACGGCGTGGGGTTTGAGGCCCACTTAAGTGCGGCGAAAAAAAATGGATTCTACATGCTCGGTGGTGCGACCTGAGGCTGTTTCTGCCCCCTTTAACATAGCCTGAGTCAGACTGAAATAAAGTCTACTCACATTTCTATGTTTTATATTGTCCTAGTCACGTGGTAACCATGCCGAAGGTCATCTATCACTAGATCCTAGTATGGACCATGGTACATCCACCAGAGGTGGTGTCGTTTGGGTGACTGTACTGGATTGGTTGAAATTGGCGGGAAAACCTAGTGTGCTTATGCACATTTACATTGGCTTGTGTATAAATGCACCGTTCACATAGGGATTGCCAGGATCACCCCTGTGACCAAAATGAAACAGTCAAATGGCATTCACAGGGCAAGTCTGTGGTTTTAATGGCGGTTGCAATGCCAGCATCGGCGCAGTAATGTGTAGGTGCTTGCACCTGAACCAACAACTGTAAGAATCAACAGGGGAAAAATACGAAGCGACAACAACACCACAACCACCACCAACAACAACAACAACAACAGCAAAACACCAACATAAACCACAGCACCAGAAACATGACGTCATAAAATCAACATGCACTCAAAATTTGCTTTCCAAATTCTCACCTACCCAGTTCATATTTCACGCCTTTGAAGGTCCCGTTTGTAGACAGGCTGACTATAGCATCCGCAATAGTCTGCACGGAAAAATCCAACACCGCCTGGCCACTGAAGGGGGGTAGCGGGTAAAGGTACTTGAATTGACCCTGGGTTTTGTAGGTACTGGTGCACACTAGGTGTGAAAGAGAAATTGTACAGTAAGTCCTTTGTCAATAGTTCCTCAGTACCGGCTTAATTGTGTGTAAAGGCAGAGGGATTAAAAACGAGTCCGCGTGTTTCTTTGTTTTGATACTCTCCTAAACCACATATGGCCCTAGGTTGATACTGTAAGCTATTGTAAGCTATTGTAAGCTATTTGCAACTGTTTTATGGGTGCCATTTTCCAGAGTGCTTTTTTTTTAAGGCACTGAAGGCCCATGCTAAATAATGGCATAGATAAGGGTTGAATACCTCTCTAGGGGCAATTGATCTTATCATTTGGGGAGTTCTGGGCTCTGAAATATTAAAAGAGGAACACTTTTGGAATAAAAAATAGTATAGGGTACTCCATGTTCTATACAATATGCATACATGTATAATTAATATACAACATGCATCATTAATTACATTAGTCATTAATTTATATTGTAAATATTTTTAAGGCCAGCGGGATGCCGCGCCTCGCGCGACACCCGCTAGCTGGATTGAGTCGTAAAACTGATTTATCAACGAACGTTATGGATTGATGTTGAGGATAATACGAGGAGCGCGCTGTTCGTGGATGAGAATGGCCCGAAAGCGTAGCCCGAGAGCTAGGGTCATTAATCACCCACGAACGGCGCGCTACCGAGTCTATTAACATACGTAACACCCTCCAAAAATGTCTCATTATTGCTTGAACGAAGGGCTTTGTACATCTTCACTTTTGTATTTGTTAAAATGGTACAATTATTTTTGTTTGTTTATGAGAAAAGAACAATGACGTCACATCGTTGTTATTATTTTAGTGAATTCGTTACATATAAAGCATTTAAAAGAACGGCAGTTGTCAAGCTGCCACAGAAGCCTAGTGGCTAGAGAGATAAGCTATCGATTGAAAGGCCCCCGGTTCGAATCCTGCTATGTCCATTTTTCCAAAGACCATCTTGTTTAATAGAAGGGGGAAAAAGGAGAACGAACATGCTGTCATTCTGTGAAATTACTGAATGTACATAAGTGGCTTCACCCACCTAAGGGAAAAATATGTGCGCAGTACCCCATTCGTCATAAGCTGAATGGCGCCCTGTGTTCCATTTGTGCAAAATGATGGCGAGAAGAAACAATAGTGTGACGTCACAGGAGGGTGTTCAATAGAGATCAGTGACAAAAAAAACACCTGAGAGTTATAATTAGATCACGGCACGATTGTGAAATATCAGGATGTACCCTCTTTCAGCGCGTACGTAAATGGAGCTATATTTAGAAATAATTCAAAAGTTGCCAACCTAAGCAAATTGGTCATCGAGTCAGTCAGATACAAGGCGGACTATGGACTAAATCGGTGGCCAAAAAAATATAAGCCGTTTCCGAGGTGACACACCATGTTCGCGCTCTTGCCGCAGCGTTCCTAAAGACAAGGTATTTTGGTAAACCATTTGGTCGAGGGAGTCAGGAGTACGTGCGTGCTACCTGAACGCGACATGCAAGCCTGGTTCCGCAAGTTCCAAAAATGAAGATTTTACCTGGCTTCCAATTTAATATGGCCGATTCGTGAATAAATGATATAATGGGTTCTTACCACGTCTGGTGAGATAACCCACGCTCGGCTGCGTTGGTGACACGACAGAAGCATCCCTCAATACGCACTCCAAGGTACCTTTGTCGTAACTGTAGAATCGACAATGCTTCTCCGTAAGGCAGTGGGCGGCACATCGTGTACGCGAAGCGAAACGAGCAGACGAGATTGGACGGTGCTCAACGTCGTGTCCAGAGCCGGTTTCGAAAAGTGCAGATTGGTACGATGTGCTGTTGGACGAGCAAGACACCAGGGTGACCACGAGAGCGAGGTTGAAAATAAAAAACCTCAGTTCCAAGCGAAACACGTCGAAATTCATGACGAGAAACGCTTTAAAAAAATTCCTTTAAGAAAAGCTGTGCAACATAGAGTCAATACTGAAACTCGACAGTTTGCTATACCTAAACCATCACTGTCCTTTCCATCCACACTTCGGTGAGAAACCACACTTCAGTGAGAAAAAAATGCAATATTGTCCAATTTGTCGTAGAATGGAACGTCGAAGATAAAAGTACATCAAGTAAATTGGTATACGAATTGGACATTCTGTTCCAAACCTACAGTACAAGATTGGTTTTATTTGTGCAACTACTAATTGCCGCTTGACTTCAAAGACCACCAATTAAGTCCCGCCCACTACGCACGTGATCAACAACAAGCGCGCCGCTCAAATGCCACACCATTGATCTCCATCATACAATGCAGGTCAATGCATCACATCACTGCGTGCTCCAGCCGCGCGCGTCATACCTGCTTGCACGTGTGTCGGACAATAAACCCCGGCTGTGATTGGTCGAAACACCACTGGGCGCGCGGGGCTTGTTTTGTTTGAGGCAGCGGGTTAATTTCGAAGAACTCATGCATTGATTGTTGATTTCGGAAATCACAATAGGCGCCTGATTACACTTGTTGCATATGCCAGTGCATGTTTACGCTGTGATGGTGGCGGCAGCACTGATCGATTTTTTTCGAGAAACAATCATTGTTTTTTTTTCCAAGGTTTTTTGTTTGTATTTTTTTCATTTCCATATAACAAATGGCAGCAAGCACGTATTATAAAATATCACCGCTTTGTAGCGGGAAAAGGTGTACATGCATGTGTGTGTTTTTACCAGAGGGTACTTAATATGGTGTACGTGTACGTATTCGCAAAAAGGGAACAGTATATTACCCGTACCCCGGAAGTGGTACATACCTATGTTCCCAATACCGATGTTCCCTAATACTGATGTTCCCTACCCCTAACCTTAATCCTAACCCTAATCCTAAGGATTTGGGGGAACGTCGGTAGTGGGGAACCATCGGTATTGGGGAACATCGGGTAGGTCCCCCCCCCCCCCGTAAGTCGGTCATTGTCTGACGGTGCCTCACAATGGACATTCTAAAGTAGAGGAATACAGAAGACGGGCAGCCAAGCCGCCTATAGAATATATAAACTATACTTTGGAATTAATCTGTCGATTGTTCGTCCTTTCACTGCATTCCCTGTTATCTTCACCCACACTGGCGCGCCCCTCTCAACAAATTCGTTCGTTCTTTTACTCCTTTCCCTTTTATCCACATCAACATTGGTAAGTTCCCATATTTAACCGTAAAAGGGACGGGGTGGAATCCGCCCCCCCCCCCTCAACTTTTTCCGCGATAGACTTGATTTTTTTTTTCGCGACCCGACCCGCATCTTTTGATACTAAAAACATAAAAATCCGAACACGGGTTGCCGCACAGCGAAATTTTTTTCGACGCTACGCGCCGTAAAAACTTAAGCTTCCCATATACGTCGTGTACACAGGGCACAATTACCATTCGTACATATGATTAATTAATTAGCCATAATTCCAAAATCCTTTGACCTATAGTCATCAAATTTCTTGGTTATGTTTATGATGAGTTGCTCTATGCATGTACCGAATTGCAAATTGTTTTGTCACTCGATGGCCGAAATACTTTTACCTTACTCTCATTGTGTATATTAATTCATATTGACTCCCGAAAAGCACTATCAGTGCGACTGAGTCAGTCAAACTTTAATACTTTTTCAGTTTAAACTGACAAATTCTTGCAAATTGTTCACCTTGCCATTCGGTGCACTGTTATTCTATATTTGTCTCGTACCCCAGTCCTAGGTGTAGTCCTAAGTGTAGAGAGGTAAGTGGCTTACACATGACTCAATATATGGCCAGCATCTTGATTCTAGCCTTTGTCCCTATGATTATGAGCCACGAGCCCTCAGCACTTGACCACACTCGCGAAAAGTCCAGATGTCAACAGTCGATTGATATTTCGTTGTTGGTCGGCTCTGCAATGGTCAACACTTCTGACGTCATTTCCTTCCCCTCGGCCTCCTTCTCAGGGTTCTTCTTGCCTCGTGTCGGCTCTCGCTTCAATTGCAGCTCCAGTAAACAGTACATGCCCAGAGCGAACACGAGGATGCACATGACGATTGAGATCACGTGGTAGGCACATGTGGATTGTGGGATACCGAGGGCCAATATGGCGGCGGAGCCGAAGCACAGATTGCCAAACGTTGCCTCTTGTTGGCAAACAAACAGCATTCCCAACAGAGCTAATCGTGAACAAAACAAAACAAACTCAGACAGTCATTTTGGCTCAAAATGTGAACCTAAAATTGTAAGGTTACCGCTAAACGGTAAGTCACGTAAACTACACAAGTAATAACGATTCATCACCTGTGATGTGATTTGTGATGTTCTCGTGGTTAACTGTGATTGACCTTAGATGTGACGTGTGAATGTATTATCTTGTAATTGCCTTGTGATTGACTTATGGTGAACTGTGATTGACTTTTGATAGGACTTGTGATTTAAATAACTTGTTTGTGGCTTGTGCGCATGCGTGATATCAGCATGTCTGCTAGCCACCAAGAGTTCAAACCCGCCTTTGTAAAATGGCCGTCCATAAACAACAGATGCACTCCTAATACACCAGCGATGGTATGAGCATTGCCATTCCGGGGCTGGTCATCAGGCGGAAGGTGGCGGCAATTTTGGTCATCGAACCTCCCCGACCCCTCCGAAAAAAAAATCCCGTAAACATTGCTAATACAAACGTCCTTATGCTGGGCGAAAAAAATAATTTACAACTTCCTGTCGTCTTTTTGCATTCTGTTAATTACGTCAGAATGACGCGTAGCCCTTTGAGGCAAAATATATACCAAATGAAAAATATTTCAAAGCTCTATCTGGAAAATCGATTACACTAAACCTCTGAATTTGACCGTTTGACCCATTTTATCGCTCTTACGACCTTCTTCCTCACACCCGACGGAAAATTAAGCCAACATCTTTGGCAATGGTTATCCAGCAATACAATGATAAACCGAGTCACTGCACTTCCTGATCTGTACATCTGCCCTTTTTTTATCAAAAACAACTTTACTTTCAACTACACGCGCTGCTATATAAGGATACAGGTCAAAAATATTATCAATACCAGGCCGAGTACAAAGGCAAAGACTCGGCATTGATGTTTACTTTGACCCAGGGCAACCGTTTTTAAGCTGTGTCTAGCACGCAAGGTAGTCACACACATATACATATTCCGAACTTCGTACCAGGCTGGCTGTTCCAGTGTGGGCCCGACCAGGATAGAAATTGGCCTCTCGGCCGCGTGAAGCAAAATACGTAGCAGTAATTCACCGCACACGGTAAGCTACGTGCTGAGAAAATGGCCTTTTTTGCTCAGCACCTAGCTCTTGTGTGCGATGGGCTAAAGGCCTTCACTTTTTAAAACGCAAGTAGGCCCAAGGACGAAAAAGAATGGTTACCCTGCGTTATCCAGGCACCTGCACTTGTTTTTTTTTCTGTCAACATCACTGTATTTGCAACTACACGCGCTATTGTAATTCGGTGACAGGTCAATGGCAAAGACTCGGTATTGTTGCTTACTTATTGACCCAGGGCAATCGTTTTAAGCTGTGTCATGCATGCAAGGTACTTCACACAAATTTCGAACTTCGTGTAAGGCTAGCTGTTCCTCTACGGGCGCGACCAGTGTGAACACTGGCATTCGAATGAGCAGGTCGTTCACGCTCCATTCACGTACGGCAAAAAGCCTCCGGTCTGTTAGAATTCGCTCCACTTACAGGTGTATTGCATGAACTGATACAATTTGGAGTGCCACTCTTCCTCACGAAATGGATTTCCTGGACCTTCGCACCTTTCTGCTGGGCGTACTTTTGCTCCTGGTTCTCCGCTGGCTGCTCGGCCGGCCTAAGAATCTCCCTCCTGGGCCCTGGGGATTTCCACTTGTGGGCTCCATACCCGCCATCGTCTGGGGAATGTTTCGAGGCTTGGAGCCCCACCATCAGTTCCATAGGTACGCCGCCAAATACGGGCCCATATTTCGCTTCAAGATTCTCAACAAGACGGTTGTCGTCCTGAACGACTATGCGTTGGTGAAAGAAGCTTTCCAGCATCCGCAGCTCAGCGACAGACCCAAAAATATCGTAACTGATGTTTTAAAAGTGGATGGTAAGCCCGTAAGGCAGATTCATCTATATTGCAGATAATGGTAATGGCGAAAAAATTCTACTGAACATCATTAAGATAAACAAATGGGCACAAACAGGCCATCTTCAATTGCTTAACATGTCACTTTGCACCATCGTCAAGACAACAATTCACTGACTAGCTTAAACATGATTTGAAGTTTTGTATGGTGGAAAACGTTATAACATTAACAGACGAAATTATTGTATTCAACTTCAGGTATTTCTTTGTGTTTCATTACACTAAGTTGTTTAGTCTCAAAATAGCATTGTCATTCTTGGCTTTTTTGCCAGTTACTAACAAAGTTGAACTTTTTTCATCTCAAAATTGCACCTGCAGCAACGCTCAGATAAGCTCAAATGTTAGGATCATAATGACTGATACCCTTACTCTATTTTTATCCTTGAAGTATTTCCTTCAGCAAAGTTGAACTTCTTTCATCTCAAACTTGCACCTGCAGCAACGCTCAGATAAGCCCAAATGTTAGGATCATAATGACTGATACCCTTACTCTATTTTTATCCTTGAAGTATTTCCTTCATTCTTCCTATTTTCTAATATAGCTGTTGTTGTATCTAACGGCGAACCTTGGGTAGAAATGCGTCGGTTCTGCCTAACTGTTCTCCGGAGCTTCGGGGTCGGCAAGACTTCATTTGAAGAGAAGATAGGCACCGAGGCCGAGGAACTCATGAAAGAAATGGCCGCCTTCGGGGGCAAGCCCTTCAACCCCAAATCGTTCATTGGCAACGCTGTGGCTAACGTCATCTGCTGCGTCATCTTCGGCAAGCGCTACGAGTACACCGACGAGGAGTTTAAGTATCTTCTTGATTTACTCACTCAAAACGCCCAGCTCTCGGGCGGGGGAGGCTTAATTGCTTTCCTTCCTGGCTTACAGTTTCTACCTTTTAGCCCCTTTCCTGCCCTGTTGGCTAATTTTACCGAAATTTTTGGCTTCATCGGGAAATTCATCGACGCCCATCGCAAAACTTTCGACGCAGACGATTTGAAGGATCTCACCGACGTGTATCTGAAGGAAATTCAACAGAATCTAGCTAGAGATAAAGATGGAATGCTGCCGGATAGGAAACATGTCAAAAATTCGAAATACCGTCACCTGAGTGAGCGTAACATCGTCGGTACTATTGTGGGTCTCTTCGGTGCTGGTTCTGAGACTACCGCCACTACTCTCCGGTGGGCATTACTGTACATGTTGGTGTACCCTGACGTACAGAAGCGAGTCCAGGCCGAAATCGACGACGTTGTGGGTCGCAACCGCATGCCCAGAATGGCTGATATTCCGAAGCTACACTTCACTCGAGCGGTAACCTGGGAGGTCCAACGTCTGGCCAACATCGTTCCTTTGGGCATCCCACACTCCGCTGCTTCGGATATCTATCTCCAAGGCTACTTGATCCCCAAGGATACCTTTGTTTTGCCCAACATGTGGACCATCTTTCGAGATCCGAAGCATTGGCCCGAGCCGGAGCAGTTCAAACCAGAAAGGTTTTTGAACGAAGGCGGCGAGGCTGTGAAGGCAGACGAGTTGATACCGTTCAGCACTGGTAAGTCAGCCTTTATTCCATCTATTCTGCTATTTGACGAAAGAATATAGGATCCTTGAGCTTAAAGAGGCGCAAGCAGCATAACAACTAGGATGAGTGATGATCCGACAGGATTTGTCCAAGTGCACAGTTCATATGTTTACCCTGGCGGATCAGTGCGACTCGATTCTGCTTGACTTGAATTTAACAGGATGGTTATCGATTAAGAAGCAGCGTTAAGCAGTGAGCGTTTTTTAATCCTTCGCTACTGATTCACGTGCACTTGCAATATTCAAAAACATTTCACACAGCTAATTTGCTCGAAAGAAGTGATGAATGTGAACAAATCATCAACTTCTCCTCGGACATTCTCTGTTTCATTTCTGACCTGTAGGCAGGCGCAGCTGCATCGGTGAGCACCTGGCCAAGATGGAGATCTTCCTCTTCTTCGCTTTCTTCATGCACCAGTTCACCTTCAAGAAACCCGAAGATTCTCCACCGCTGACGTTGAAGGGCAGGGGCGGCCTCACGCACGCCCCGCTGCCCTATGAGTTGTGCGCAGTCCCGCGTGGCTAATAGCATTTTTGTTGATAAATGGATGTACTGATTCTGTTCCATTTGTGATGCAGGCCTCACTTGATAACATTTTAGCATGAGTAGGAATAAAATGAATAAAACAGCTAAAGAAAAATGGAACGGAACTGGTATACTTGCAGCCAGTAACAGTCTGAAATATTTATAGCCAAACATAAACAGGATGACCCAAACCAAATGCAACCCTAAAACAGTTGCCTTAAGAAAAAGGATCAGTGGATTTTTATGGTTTGGGTATCAGATTAAAGCTGAGAGCTTTTTCGTTCTAGTATTGAAAACAATCATTAGAATAGCACTTTGGGTTGCTGAGAAAATGCCAATTATGTAAAAGTAGTCCATTTTCATCATGTAGGCTACACAAAACATTACCACAGGAAGGGATTTTCACTGCACCTATTTGTGCAAAAAAACATGGCACATATCATGACAAGAGTACAAATGGATTTGATGGTAATACCGTTTATGTTCCACCTGAACAGGTATCTCATCCTTTTTAGTCTATATTTGAAACCCTTTCAGCATCATAAATAATTAAGTCAAAATACTAAATAAATTGCACAATTGAACAGTTGGCTTACAGTAAAATGTTCCACTGTTTTAAAGTACTTGTCTACAGTGGTGCACCCAGGAGTTTGCTGGGGGCAAACATTTTTTTTTTCAAATTTTGTAAAAGTTAAGTTTTTTTTCAAAACATCTTGCGCAAAATTGTTGGCCTCAGAAAAAGAAGGGTTTTTTTTGGGAGGAGGGCGGAATTACACCCCTATTTTACTACTCCAAAATAGGTCACACACATATCACCGTGGTCAAATTGCCTGATTAAAAAATAAAAATACCAAAACAAGAAATTGACAACCTCTTGGGGCCTCAAGCCCCCGAGGGCTCCCCCCTTGGGTGCGCAACTGCTTGTGTACAGGAAGAAAAATGACTACTTTTACATTTTTGGCCTTTTTTTTTTGCAAACCCAAAGTGCTATTTTCATGATCTTGTCTTTTTACGAAAGAAAAAAGCTCTCAGCTTTTTAATTTAATCTGATACCCATTTTGTTTGTTTTTTAAAGCAAAATGTTTTAGAGTTGCATGTTTGGGGGGTCACCGTGTAGAAGTAACATTCTTTGATTTCCTGTTTTATAGACTGTTAGGATGTTCATTTGGTCAGCTTTTCTTTAATTTCATCAACTGTGCTCAATTGTAAGTTGATGTAGGCATTATGTTTACAAGCACACTTTTACTTCCCGTGTTTATGTTGGCCAAGCAAGTTTCCTTATTGCACAAGCAAGTTCTCTTCATAGACTAGTTGATAAATGGCCGCTTTCATTAGTTCAACAGAATTGCACATTTTCAATTTAAAAAGATACACGAAATTATCCTTAGATTACGTAATGTTATTTCCCTTTTTTAATTATTGTGTAACTATAGTGCTATGGTTAAGATCTAGAATTGGAGGGGAAAAAACAGCCCATGTGAGGTTTATCTATATACAAATAAGACACTTTAAAAGGAAGGTATTGTATAATCCTATGTTGTAGATAATGCTTTCAAACCATTCAAATGACCTAAAATCTGTTACTTTAAATCACAAACAAGTTAATGAGACAACTTTTGTTTTTCATTGAGACTTGTACATAGCTTCAATCGTTAATTACTGTTTTATGCAAATAACATTTATTTCATTTCAATTAAGATCTGCTAATCCAGGTTTGTTTCTACATTAAAATGTTATAATCTAGTAGACATTTTCTAAACCTAGAAATGTTGTTTCCTAGAACTTTTTTTGTTGATTTATATTCCCATGGGGTCCTAGAACTAATTCAGTTCGGTTTCCTAAATTGCACAATTGGGCAACTCTGGGAATCTGCATAAATCCAAAATGGCCGCTTGACGCCATCTTGAAAATTGTATTCCTGAACCACTTGTCCCAAAATGATGTGGGAAATTTGTTATTTCGATGTACTTTTCTATAGGGGTGTAGAATTTAGCCATAGGTAATATTCCCACATTGCTCTACTACCGGACCCGGGCAAAGTAGGAATATTACTAATGGGCACTTTGAACAGCCCTTATCTGGTAATAGCAAATTAAATCAAAACAGACCTAAATTCCCACTTTGCTCAGGTTCTGTAGCAAGGCGATGTGGGAATATTACATAGGTTTCATTTACACACGTCTTACGTGTAGCAGATTGATCGAAATTCCCACTTTGCTCAAGTTAAGTAGTAGCGCAATGTTGGAATTAAAGACAACATTCCCACTTTGCCGCGCAGTGTTGGAATTCCCACTTTGCCCTGGGCAAATTCCGAATTTACCCAGATTCTCAAATTGCGCGTGACAACTGCATAATCTATTTCCGCCGCATTTGTCTGCGCTCTTTGCTGGCATATCATCATGTTGAGAAACTCGTTGACTTTTGAAATTGTAATTGGCATATCTCGTATTCTCCATGTTTTTTTAATAAAACTTTCACATGAAATAAAACTTCGCATTTTATTTCTGAAGAGTAAACGTTCATTCACCCGAATGATACTAGGAACAAGAAGTTGAAGTACAATTCATTCTGTCGAAGAAAACGAATTTTCACTCAAACTTCACAGAATTGTTCTCCTTCAAATTTATTAAATCTAAGAACGTGAATTTTTCTCTAAATCGTCCGATCTCTAGTTTTAGTGTTTGAAAAATAGAGATCACCACAATCTTTACTAGTAATCTCTACTTTTCCTAAATGTATGTATTTTTGTGACAATATTAATCAATTGAAAGCATGCTCCTTATGCTGGGCGAAAAATAATGAACAACTTTCTGCCGTCTTTGGCATTCTGTAAATGAAGCGAAGCCCTTTGAGGCAAAAAAAAATGCCAAATGGAAGATATTTCAATGCTCTATCGGGAAAATCGATTACACTAAAATCCTGAATTTGACCGTTTGACCCATTTTATCGGTCTTACGACCTTCTTCCTCACACCCGACGAAAAATTAAGCCAACATCTTTGGCAATGGTTATCCAGCAATACCATGTTAAACCGAGTCACTGCACTTTTTTTTATCAAAAACAACTTACAGGTCAAAATATTATCAAAACAAGGCCGAGTGCAAAGGCAAATAAGACTTGGCATTGATGTTTACTTTGACACAGGGCAACCCATTTTTTTGAAGCTGTGTCTAGCACGCAAGGTAGTTCAAACACATATTCCGAACTTCGAACCAGGTTGGCTGTTCCTCTGTGGGTGCCGCCAGGATAGTAATTGGCCTCACGGCCTCGTTAAGCAAAAAACGTAGCAGTAATTCACCGCACACGGTAAGCTACGTGCTGAGAAAACGGCTTTTTTTGCTCAGCACGTAGCTCTTGTGTGCGGCGGGCTTAAGGCCTACACTTTTCAAAACGCAAGTAGGCCCAAGGACGAAAAAGAATGGTTACCCTGCGTTATCCAGGCACCTGCACATGTTTTTTTTTGGTTTTTTTTCTGTCAACATAACTGTATTTGCAACTACGCGCGCTATTGTAATTAGGTGACAGGTCAAAGGCAAAGACTCGGTATTGTTGCTTACATTGACCCAGGGCAATCGTTTTAATCTGTGTCATGCATGCAACGTACTTCACACAAATTCCGAACTTCGTACAAGGCTGATTGTTCCTCTACGGGCGCGACCAGTGTGAACACTGGCATTCGATTCAGCAGGTCGTTTACGCTCCATTCACGTACGGCAAAAAGCCTCCGGTCTGTTAGAATTCGCTCCACTTACAGGTGTATTGCATGAACTGATACAATTTGGAGTGCCACTCTTTCTCACGAAATGGATTTGCTGGACCTTCGCACCTTTCTGCTGGGCGTACTTTTGCTCCTGGTTCTCCGCTGGCTGCTCGGCCGGCCTAAGAATCTCCCTCCTGGGCCCTGGGGATTCCCACTTCTCGGCTCCATACCTGCCATCGTCTGGGGAATGTTTCGAGGCTCGGAGCCCCACCATCAGTTCCATAGGTACGCCGCCAAATACGGGCCCATATTTTGCTTCAAGATTCTCAACAAGACGGTTGTCGTCCTGAACGACTACACGTTGGTGAAAGAAGCTTTCCAGCATCCGCAGCTCAGCGACAGACCCAAAAATATCCTAACTGATGTTTTGAAAGTGGATGGTAAGCCCGTAAGGCAGATTCATCTATATTGCAAATAATGGTAATGGCGAAAAAATTCTACTGAACATCATTAAGATAAAAAAAAATGGGCACAAACCAGGCCATCCTCAATTGCTTAACATGTCACTTTGCACCATCGTCAAGACAACAATTCACTGACTAGCTTTAACATGATTTGAAGTTTTGTATGGTGGAAAACGTTATAACATTAACAGACGAAATTATTGTATTCAACTTCAGGTATTTCTTTGTGTTTCATTGCACTAAGTTGTTTTAGTCTCAAAATTGCACCTGCAGCAACGCTCAGATAAGCTCAAATGTTAGGATCATAATGACTGATACCCTTACTCTATTTTTATCCTTGAAGTATTTTCTTCAACAAAGTTGAACTTCTTTCATCTCAAAATTGCACCTGCAGCAACGCTTTAATAAGCTCAAATGTTAGGATCATAATGACTGATACCCTTACTCTATTTTTATCCTTGAAGTATTTCCTTCATTCTTCCTATTTTCTAATATAGCTGTTGTTGTATCTAACGGCGAACCTTGGGTAGAAATGCGTCGGTTCTGCCTAACTGTTCTCCGGAGCTTCGGGGTCGGCAAGACTTCATTTGAGGAGAAGATAGGCACCGAGGCCGAGGAACTCATGAAAGAAATGGCCGCCTTCGGGGGCAAGCCCTTCAACCCCAAATCGTTCATTGGCAACGCTGTGGCTAACGTCATCTGCTGCGTCATCTTCGGCAAGCGCTACGAGTACAACGACGAGGAGTTTAAGTATCTCCTTGATTTACTCACTCAAAACGCCCAGCTCTCGGGCGGGGGAGGCTTAATTGGTTTCCTTCCTGGCTTACGGTTTCTACCTCTTAGCCCCTTTCCTGCCCTGTTGGCTAATTTTACAGAAATTTTTGGCTTCATCGGGAAATTCATCGACGCCCATCGCAAAAATTTCGACGCAGACGATTTGAAGGATCTCACGGACGTGTATCTGAAGGAAATTCAACAGAATCTAGCTAGAGATAAAGATGGAATGCTGCCGGATAGGAAACATGTCAAAAATTCGAAATACCGTCACCTGAGTGAGCGTAACATCGTCGGTACTATTGTGGGTCTCTTCGGGGCTGGTTCTGAGACTACCGCCACTACTCTCCAGTGGGCATTACTGTACATGATGGTGTACCCTGACATACAGAAGCGAGTCCAGGCCGAAATCGACGACGTTGTGGGTCGCAACCGCATGCCTAGAATGGCCGATATTCCGGAGCTACACTTCACTCGAGCGGTAACCTGGGAGGTCCAACGTCTGGCCAACATCGTTCCTTTGGGCGTCCCACACTCCGCTGCTTCGGATATCTATCTCCAAGGCTACTTGATCCCCAAGGATACCTTGGTTTTGCCCAACATGTGGACCATCTTTCAAGATCCCAAACATTGGCCCGAGCCGGAGCAGTTCAAACCAGAAAGGTTTCTGAACGGAGGCGGCGAGGCTGTGAAGGCAAACGAGTTGATACCGTTCAGCACTGGTAAGTCAGCCTATATTCCATCTATTCTGCTATTTGACGAAGGAATATAGGCTCCTTGAGCTTAAAGAGGCGCTAAGCAGCATGACTACTAGGATGAGTGATGATCCAACAGGATTTGTCCAAGTGCACAGTTCATATGTTTACCCTGGTGGATCAGTGCGACTCGATTCTGCTTGACTTGAATTTAACAGGATGGTTATCGATTAAGTAGCGGCGTGAAGCAGTGAGCGTTTTTTAATCCTTCGCTACTGATTCACATGCACTTGCAATATTCAAAAACATTTCACACAGCTAATTTGCTCGAAAGAAGTGATGAATGTGAACAAATCATCAACTTCTCCTCGGACATTCTCTGTTTCATTTCTGACCTGTAGGCAGGCGCAGCTGCATCGGGGAGCACCTGGCCAAGATGGAGATCTTCCTCTTCTTCGCTTTCTTCATGCACCAGTTCACCTTCAAGAAACCCGAAGATTCTCCACCGCTGACGTTGAAGGGCAGGGGCGGCCTCACGCACGCCCCGCTGCCCTATGAGTTGTGCGCAGTCCCGCGTGGCTAATAGCATTTTTGTTGATAAATGGATGTACCGGTTCTGTTCCATTGGTGATGCACGCCTCACTTGATAAAATGTAAGCATGAGTAGGAATAAAAGAAAGAAAAACAGCTAAAGAAAAATGGAACGGGACAGATATACTTGCAGCCAGTAACAGTCTGAAATGTTTATAGCCAAACATAAACAGGGTGACCCAAAACAAATGCAACCCTAAAACATTTGCCTTAAGAAAAAGGATCAGTGGATTTTTATGGTTTGGGTATCAGATTAAAGCTGAGAGCTTTTTCGTTCAAGTATTGAAAACAATCATTGAAATAGCACTTTGGGTTGCTGAGAAAATGCCAATTATGTAAAAGTAGTCCATTTTCATCATGTAGGCTACACAAAACATTACCACAGGAAAGGATTTTCACTGCACCTATTTGTGCAAAAAAACATGGCACATATCATGACAAGAGTACAAATGGATTTGATGGTAATACCGTTTATGATCCACCTGAACAGGTATCTCATCCTTTCTAGTCTATATTTGAAACCCTTTCAGCATCATAAATAATTATGTCAAAATACTAAATAAATTGCACAATTGAACAGTTGGCTTACAGTAAAATGTTCCACTGTTTTAAAGTACTTGTCTATAGTGGTGCACCCAGGAGTTTGCTGGGGTGGCAAACATTTTTTTCTTCAAATTTTGTAGAAGTTAATTTTTTTTTTTCAAAAAATCTTGCCCAAAATTGTTGGCCTCAGAAAAAAAATGGGTTTTTTTTGGGAGGAGGGCGGAATTACACCCCTATTTTACTACTCCAAAATAGGTCACACACATATCACCGTGGTCAAATTGCGTGATTAAAAAATAAAAATACCACAAAAAGAAATGTACAACCTCTTTGGGCCTCAAGCCCCCGAGGGCTCCCCCCCCCCCCCCTTGGGTGCGCAACTGCTTGTGTACAGGAAGAAAAATGACTTCTTTTACATTTTTGGCTTTTTTTTTTTGGCAAACCCAAAGTGCTATTTTCATGATCTTGTCTTTTTACGAAAGAGAAAAGTGCTCAGCTTTAATCTGATACCCATTTGTTTTTTTTAGAATGCAAAATGTTTTAGAGTTGCATGTTTGGGGGGTCACCGTGTAGAAGTAACATTCTTTGATTTCCTGTTTTATAGACTGTTAGGATGTTCGTTTGGTCAGCTTTTCTTTAATTTCATCAACTTTGCTCAATTGTAAGTAGATGTAGGCATTATGTTTTTTGGAGACAAAACAGCCCACGTTGAGGTTTATCTTCAGAGTAAGACACTTCTAAAAGGAACTTATTTTTTAATCCTATTTTGTAGATAATACTTTCAAACCATTCAAATGACCTAAAGTCTATTACTTTAAATTACAAAAAAGTTAATGGACAGCTTTGTTTTTCATTGAGACTTGTACATAGATTCAATGGTTAATTATCGCGTTATGCAAATAACATTTATTTCATTTTAATTAAGATCTGCTAAGCGAGGTTTGTTTCTTTCATTATAATGTTAAAGCTCGAGATGGATTTCTTACATTTAAAAAAAGCCGGTATAAATATGAAATCTTTCTTACGACCTTGACATTATGTACAAACGAGTCTTGATACTATTTTAATCAAATTGATTTTTTTTCAATCACTTAGATTCTTGTTTAATTTTTAATTCGAGGGGCAGATGTTATATTTAGTTCGGTTTTTTTTTTGCATTTAGAATGTACGAAAAAAAGTAGCAGTTAAAAAAAACGCTTCAAAAAGTTACAAAATGTAATTGTGGCTCATTGTACCTTTACAAACCGTTCAACAAAGCTACCAGTTGGACAAATAAATAGCTCGTAGAAATCCCTAATTGTGAATTACCTCCCAGGCTATGAAATGTTTATTTTTTTTCCTTCACTTTAACCTCCGCCCATTACCTTAAACGTGGGATCGTGCAAGAGTGAGTACGGTACCCAGCCCAACAAAATTTAGTAGCGTGTGCTCTGGGACAAGAATTTGCAAGAATTAAGAGTTAAAAATAACAAATATCGTCATTCAGAACTTGGACAGAGGTGAATCAGTTGTTGAATTTCTTAGATGGTGGATCTTGCTAGAAACGAGCGACAACTTTGCCCCAGTTTTTTTTTACAGAGCTAGTGCATTTGCTATTTAAGAAATTGTCTCTGGTGTAAATATTTGTATTCACTTTATCTATTATAAACTCTTATTGTGTACCACGGAAAATCAACATTGTTATCAATGAATTGAAGTCAGTGATTGACACAACTTGTTTAGGTAGGTGCAGGCACTGTAAATAACATATAGACATGATTCAAGTTTTAGTCTGTGTTTGTATGTGGAAGGTCAAGCTCAACGGTCCAACATACAGGCTTACTTACGGGTGAACATGTTGTCCAACTTTTCGACCATCGCTAAAAATATAGACAATTCTTTCCTTTTTCTTAATAACCTATGACAAAAAGGCATATACATATAACTTTTTAATTTATGACAGCGCAAAATGCATTCGATTTGCACTCGAGTTCCACTGAAGTGATTATTCCTCAAAGTTACTCAATCTAGCACTGCGATTTAAGTTCTAATCCAAATCGTCCGGTTTCTAGTTTAACTGTTTGGAAATTAGACATCAAACAATCTTAACTCTCTAAATTCCAAAGAGTAAAAATTAGGGACTAGACGTATTGGATTGAAAATTACTCTCATTTTAGATTGAAAAGGTGTAAAAAAAGAACCACTTTAGTCGAAGTCGAGTAAAAACTCGATAGTTTTGATTGAAGGAATTTTACTCTAAAACGTCTAGTCCCTAGTTTCCGACTGTGAGAGTGAATCTTCACTCGAATGGAGTGAATTTTCACTCTTAGGAATTAAGTGAGTACTAGTCTTCTTTTCCCTAACGAATGAGCTTTTTCCCTTTAGGCCCCCCAAAAAAAGTTTCCGGTTTCTGGTATGGAGCTTGCCCAAAAAGTGTTTTTTTTTACCTGTTTTTTTTTTGCTTCAAATGTCGACGGATGACTGCAAAATGGTGCCCGACTAAACTTAGTGCAAATATATGGGGGTCCAGAGAGGCCACATAAAGCTTATTCTCGATCATAACCCCATCTAAAAACACGTTAAAATTTTGCAGCAGCAGGATTCCAGTCAAACCAGTGAGTTTGATGGTTTTGAGACATCATCTTTCATTGAAAAAAAAACTTTTTCATTTTGCCGACGTGCATGGCTACGGCGACGCGCGCGCATACCAGAAACCGGAACCTTATTTTTGTTGCCCTTAATCCGCCACATTTCAGGTTTTAAAGCCCGCCGCACACGAGAGCTACGTGCTTAGCAAATAGTCTCTTGAGGCCTTCTGCTCAGCACGTATAGCTCACCATGTGCGGTCAATTTTTGCTGCATTTTCTGCCTCGCGAGACCGGGAGGCTAATGTCTCCCATGTTTGATTTCTTTCGCCTCGCGAAAATCTCCCCGTGTGTGCGGAAGGCAAGTTCCGTGCAGTCTATGTTATATACCCTGGCCCTGGCAAAGCCGATCGTGGTCTATATGTAAAGAGATTCGGCAATTAATTATGCAACTAGACTGCGTAGGACCTTGAGAAACTGACCAATCAGCAGGCGCTTTCTATACGCGAGTAATTCGAGCTCCCCGCGAGTGTAAACATAACGCCCACGATGAGTAGCATTTTTTTTTGTATAGGCTGTTGTATTACAAAACATGGCATCGAAATTGACCAATCCCAATCTTAGTCCTGATTTCGGAATGAAATGATGTCACGCATGCTTAGATATAATCAGACATTAGACAGGAGACTGGGCTCCGTGGATAACGGGTGGTAAATTCAGACTAAGTTCCTTGCTAAGTTAAACATTAGAAACACACTCTTGGAAAAAATGGTCCGGTTAACATATTCTTCATGATGGGACTTGCGGTTTTGCCGAAGTCAATGGAACGTAATCGGCTGACTGATAAGGTTTAAACACAAAACCACGAGCCAATGAGGTTTTGTATAGAAAGCTGGCCGAACCACTTTTTGTGAGAGTGTGCCGGTAATGAAAAGATTAACTAGCCAATGAAATCACGTAACATGTACACACAATTTTAAGATATTTTTTTTGCAAATAATTATAAAGCGTGCGGGCGTTGTCTTCATTTTGAGTGCATTCGATTACTTCCCCAGCTTACTCGCACCTGGCTCCTCGCGTGATGACCGACATGCGCTGTGGTGCTAACTAAGCGAACGGCTTCGGGTACGGTTTCGCGCAAGAAAAGTTGAACTTTGACATGACACGGACTGCATCCGAATCAACTGTCTAGAGCTATGTCCACGCCCATTGAAAGTACGCGGGGACGCGCTGACAATAGACGTAGCCGTAGCTGTAGAAGCCCGTTTCGGACACGGCCTGAGGCGCGCCCGCTGGACGTCACGTTGGCAGTCATGTTTATTGCATGGCCTTATGGGATACTTACCCAAGTAACCGGCTCGGCGAGTCGGTTACTTGGGCCAGGCTCGAGTAAGCGCGAGAAGTCACGTGAGAGGTAAATCGAACGCTGTTGCGCTTGCACGAGTAAACGCGGGGGAAGTAATCGAACGCACTCTTTTCGGGTTATAAATCAACGGACTAATAAACAAGAGCAATGCGCTTTCATTTGTTAGTTAATCATTTAAAACTCAGCACGTATGGCTCAAGCCCCCCGCTTACGGCAGCTACGTGCTGAGCAAAAAGGCATTCGAGGCCATTTGCTCAGCACGTAGCTCAGGTTCGCCGCACACGGTGATATTTTCGCCCCTCGAAGTGAAAGAATTCAAACAGGCAAGAACGGCCTCGCGAGGCAGAAAACTCAGCAATAATTCATCGCACACGGTGAGCAACGTGCTGAGTAAACGGCCTCGAGGGACTGTTTGCTCACCACGTAGCACCTGCATGCGTCGGGCTCCGGGCCTACACTGTTCAAAACGCAAGTAAGCCCAAGGACGCAAAAGAATGGTTACCCTGCATTACGACAGTGAGAAATCAGTCAATGGCACACTTGCTGTGATCCAGGTACCTGCACTGGTTTGTTTATCCATCCCCCTCAACACAACTGGGCCCAATTTCATAGCACTGCTTAACAGTAAGCAGAAAAGTTGTGCTTACTATAGCAGAAAATCATGCTGCTGCTTAAGCACTATTTCATGCCGTGAACGTGCTAACGGTTGCGCGCGCATGGAGATTCTATTGTTACGTCACTGATTTAAGCAAAGTTTTCTTCTGGGGTTAAGTGTGTTTTTGCTGTGCTTACTGCTTAACGGTCCCTATGAAATAGATGGAGGCTCGTTAAGCACAAAGTCCGCTGTTAAGCAGCGCTATGAAATTGGGCCCTGTACTTGCAAGTATACGCGCTATTACAATTAAGGTGAAAGGTCAAATATGTTATCAACACAAGGCAAAGGGCAATACAAAAGCAAAGACTCGGTATTGTTGGCTACAGTTTTTTTTAAGCTGCGTCATGCATGCACTGAAGTGTACCCACAAGGCCACGTCATTCCGAACTTCGTACAAGGCTGGTTGGTCGGTTGTTCATGTGACGCGACTAGCGTGAACACACTGACACTCGATCGAGCAGGACCTTCACGCTTTTTTCACGTTCGGGGAAAAAGCTCCAGTTGAAATTCTCTCCACGTACAGGTGTTTTACATTAACTGGTACTATTTGGAGGGCCACTCTTCCCCACGTAATGGATTTCCTGGATATTCGCACCTTTCTGCTGGGCGTTCTTTTGCTCCTGGTCTTCCGCTGGTTGCTTGGCCGGCCTAAGAATCTCCCTCCTGGGCCCTGGGGATTCCCACTTCTCGGCTCCATACCCGCCATCGTCTGGGGAATGTTTCGAGGCTCGGAGCCCCACCATCAGCTCCATAGGTACGCTGCCAAATACGGGCCCATATTTCGCTTCAAGTTTCTCAACAAGACGGTTGTCGTCCTGAACGACTACGCGTTGGTGAAAGAAGCGTTCCAGCATCCGCAGCTCAGTGACAGACCCAAAAATATTTTCACTGAATTTTTAGGATTGGAAGGTAAGCCATTACAATGCAGATTCATCTACTTTGCAGAAAATGGCAACATCCGTACAAATGTGCCACTATGCATTCAGGTCGAAAACGGCATACACTGACCGCTCTCCATGCATTTGCAAAATGTCCATTTACATCGATGTAAAGTAAACAATATTTTTTATTCATTGAGTTTGAACAAGAATGGGAGCTTTGTATGGTGAAAAGAAATTTGATTATAGGTTTTCCCAGTTATTTTACACTTCCATTACACAAATGAAATTCCATTGGCCGCTTTTGACATCGAAAATGGGAATTGAACTACAAAATTAAAACATTGTTCTAGGGAATTTGTGTGATGTAAACATTAAAATAACTGGAAAAACCTACACTCTAAAAGACGAGATTCATTCCGCAGAACAAAACGTAAACTCCTTTATTGATAATTGCACTAAATTTAATTGAAACGTCAACGCATCTTTGAACAGATGTCTCGTTTTGTGCTTGTTAGTAACAAAGTAGAACGTCTTTCATCTCAAGGCATTCACGCATCAAGTAACGCTCAGACAAGCCCAGATATTACGATTGATACCCTTACCCAATTTCATCATTAAGATATCATTTTGCACTATTTTCTAAAAGGGGTTGGTGCATCTAACGGTGAAGCTTGGGCGGAAATGCGTCGATTCTGCCTAACTGTGCTCCGGAGCTTTGGAGTCGGCAAGTCTTCATTCGAGGAGCAGATAGGCACCGAGGCCGAGGAACTAATCAAAGAAATGGCCGCCCTTGGGGGCAAGCCCTTCAACCCTAAGCCGTTCCTCGGCAACGCTGTGGCTAACGTCATCTGCTGCGTCATCTTCGGCAAGCGATACAAGTACACCGATGAGGAGTTTAAGTATCTCCTTGACTTGCTCAGCCGCAACGCCAAACTTGCAGGTGGGGGAGGCGCTGTCATGGTCAATCCTAGTTTAAGGCATCTGCCCTTTATCCCCTTTGCTGAGCTGTTGGCAAATTTCAACGAAATTACTTGCTTTATCGGGAATATCGTCGACGCCCATCGCAAAACTTTCAACGCTGACGATTTGAAGGATTTCACCGACGTGTATCTGATGGAAATTCAACAGAATCTAGCTAGAGATAAAGATAGAATGCTACCGGATGGGAAACATCCCAAAGCGTCAAAGTACGGTCACCTGAGTGAGCGTAACATCGTCGGTACTATTATGGGTCTCTTTGCAGCTGGTTCTGAGACTACTGCCACCACTATCCAGTGGGCATTACTGTACATGATGGTGTACCCTGACATACAGAAGCGAGTCCAGGCCGAAATCGACGACGTTGTGGGTCGCAACCGCATGCCCAGAATGGCTGATATTCCGGAGCTGAACTTCACTCGAGCGGTAATCTGGGAGGTCCAACGTCTGGCCAACATCGTTCCTTTGGGCGTCCCACACGCCGCTGCTTCAGATATCTATCTCCGAGGCTACTTGATCCTCAAGGATACCTTTGTTTTGCCCAACATGTGGACCATCTTTCAAGATCCCAAGCATTGGCCCGAGCCGGAGCTGTTCAAACCAGAAAGGTTTCTGAACGAAGGCGGCGAGGCTGTGAAGGCAGACGAGTTGATACCGTTCAGCACTGGTAAGTCAGCCTTTAGTCACTCTACTCAGCTATTTGACACAGAAATAAAGGCTCTTTGAGCGCAAACGGGCGCTAGGCAGCATAACAAGTAGGATGAGTGATATTCACTCAAACGGGATTCTGCTTGACGAGAACGCATCAGGATGGTTATCAATAAAGCAGTGTAGGGTGAAGCAGTGAGCGGTTTTTTAAAACTTCACTTCTGATTCGCGTGCACTTGCAATATTCGAAAACCTTTCATACAGCTGATTTGCTCGAAAAAAAAGTGATGAATGTGAACAAATCATCTATTTCTCTTCGGACATTCTCTGTTTCATTTCTGACCTGTAGGCAGGCGCAGCTGCATCGGGGAGCACCTGGCCAAGATGGAGATCTTCCTCTTCTTCGCTTTCTTCATGCACCAGTTCACCTTCAAGACACCCGAAGATTCTCCACCGCTGACGTTGAAGGGCAAGGGCGGCCTCACGCACTCCCCGCAGCCCTTTGAGTTGTGCGCAGTCCCGCGTGGCTAATAGGATTTGTGTTGATAAGTGGATGTACCGGGTCCGTTCCATTGGTGATGCACGCCTCACTTGAACAAAATTGAGCATAAGCAGGAATAAACGACAGAAAATCAGCTGGAAAATGGAACGGGACCGGTACGCTTGCACCCAGTAGGACTTAATAACCTTACGTATGCAAGTAAAATTCTTAGATTTCCGGTTTATAGACTGTTAAGATGTTCATTTGGTCAGCGTTTCTTTAATTTCTTTAACTGTACTAAATTGATACAATTAAAGCATTATGTTTACAAGCACACCCTTACTCCCCACGTAAATGTTGCCCCATCAAGTTTTGTATCTCGTTGAATCAATACAATGATTTTCAGATTTTCAAAGTAAAACTTTATGATCTGCTGTAGACGAAGCAAAATCGATGTCGTATATCAGTCATGATGTTGCTAAGGCAAAGTGTCTGGTGTTCTGGGCAAAGCTAACCTGATTACGTACGTAGACGCTATAATAAAGTAGTTAAATCCATGCACCCCAAAAAAAACATGGCCTTTTGAACGTTGTGTCTCTCAGAAAATATGCTCAGTACGATTGAAATGTTACATTTTAAGGGAAGACGACATTGTTATATTTAATGTCAATGAAAAAATTCTCGGTCATCGATCCCGAAACGTCAATTCTGGTTACTGGTAAAGCTGACCTTCAAGTCTGGAAGAAATCGTTTGAAAACTTCCCCCAAATACAATTTCTAGGAATCTCTTCAAGTTGTTAATTCACGAGAAGTTCAACACTTATATCATCTAAGAATATTCCGAATTTCAGCTTAATCTGTTGTTGCAAATGCTAGTTTTCCAACTAGAACTATATCCATGGAAAATTTCGACGAGGATTATATAATTTATATAATCCAATGCTGAAGATAATACTTTCAATTCATTCAAATGACTTAAAGTCTGCTACTGTAAATCTCAAACAAAATTTAATTGACAGCTGTTTTTCCATCGGGGCTGGTACATACATTCACTCGCTAATTATTGTTTTATGCAACTTACATTTATTACATGTCAATTAAGATCTGGTTTGTTCAGTTTGTTTCCTCATAATAATAAAAAAAAATCAGCTCAAAATGATTTCTTTCATTTGACAGAATGGCATAGCTTCAAAATTCTTTTTAAAGATTAAACCGGAAAAATCATGAAATCGACAGCTTAAAATTATCAGGAATCAGGCTGGAGTAGTGGTATTTTCCTCGCCTTCCACCGCTGTGATCCGAGTTCGAATCCCGCCTGGGCCAATATGTGGATTGGGTTTTCAGTCCCAACCTGATTCCGTGGTTTCCCCCAAAATATTTTTTGGGCTTTTCCTCCCACCTCTTAAACTGTAAATTCTTCTCATTGTCTACTCTCTACAGGTTCCTTTAGGCTTGTGAGCTACAGTGCCCTTGGTTTCGTAACAAGAAAAAGAAATGAATAAAAATTATACACAAATGAGTATTTGATAAAATTTTATTTGAATTGCTTTTCAATGGCCAGTTAATTGGGTTTTTGGGGTTTTTTCGGGGGGGGGCGGCGGGCTCGAGTGGTAGACTCCATCTTCTGTCTTGTTTCATGACCAATCATCTTGCCAGAATTAATTTCAATGCGTCTTTTAATTTTTGAGATAGCTTGTCCAGCTGGACTATGGTTTCTGTGCAAAAGTGAGGCAAATGTTCTGTTTTGTGGCGACTGCAGCCTGTCGCAAACGTTTTATCTGTGTTGACTCAAGACACTGTTGAGGGAGAGAAAAACAGTATTTTGTCTCTTCTGTCTTTTTGTCTATTTTTTTATAACCAAACATCTGGCCAAGATTTATTTCAGTACATCACCTAATTTATGAGATAGCTTGTCAAGCTAGACTTTGGTTTCTGTGTAAAAGTGAGGCAAATGTTCTGTTTGGCCTACGACTGCTTCCTATTGCACACTTAATATGTGTGGACACAAGACGCTGGTGAGGGAGAAAAAACAATATTTTGTCTTAATCTTTCGTCTTGTTTGTTTACATTTAATATCACATCATATGGCTAGAATTTTATTTCGATACGTCATTTAATTTTTGAGATATCTTGTCAAGCTAAACAAGATATTGTTTCTGTGCAAAAGTAAGGCAAATGTTCTGTTTTCTGCCGACTGAGGCCTATCGCCCGGTTTGTATCTGTGTTGACACAAGACACTGTTAAGGGAGAGAAAAACAATATTTTGTCTTAATCTTCTGTATTTTTTTTCTATTTTTAATAACCATTCAGCTGGCCAGAATTGAATTCAATATGTTACTTAATTTTTGAGATACTTTGTCTACCATCACAATGGTTTCTGTGCAAAAGTGAGCCGAATGTTCTGTTTTCTGCCGACTGCAGCCTATCGCCCGGTTTTTATCCGTGTTGACACAAGACACTGTTCAGGGAGAGAAAAAAAAGATTTTGTCTAAATCTTTTCTCCGCGTTGACACAAGACACTGTTGAGGGAGTGAAAAACAATATTTCGTCTAAATCTTCTGTCTAGTTTGTCTATTATTCATGATAAATCACCTGGCCACCGTTCGATTAGATGTATTGCTAAATTTTTGAGAAAGTTTGTCGACGTGACTATCGTTTCCGTGCAAAAAGTGAGGAAAATGGTCTGTTTGGACTGGGACTGCATTCTCTCGCCAACTTTTTCTCCGCTTTGAAACATGACACTGTTGAGGGAGAGAAAAACAATATTTTGTCTAAATCTTCTGTATAGTTTGTCCATTTTTATGATAAATCACCTGTCGACCGTTTGATTAAATGCAATGCTTACTTTTGAGATAGTTTGTCGACGTGACTATCGTCTCCGTGCAAAAAGTGTGGAAAAAGGTCTGTTTGAACTGGGACTGCATACTCTCGCCAAGTTTTTCTCCTCTTTGAAACATGACACTGTTGAGGAAGAGAAAAACAATATTTCGTCTAAATCTTCTGTCTAGGTCGTCTATTTTTCATGATAAATCACTTGGCCACCGTTCAATTTGATGCATTGCTTAATTTTTGAGATAGTTTGTCGACGTGACTATCGTCTCCGTGCAAAAAGTGTGAAAAATGGTCTGTTTGAACTGGGACTGCATACTCTCGCCAAGTTTTTCTCCGCTTTGAAACATGACACTGATGAGGGAGAGAAAAACAATATTTTGTCTAAATCTTCTGTCTAATTTGTATGTTTTTAATGATTAATCACCTGGCCACCGTTCAAATAAATTCATTGCTAAATTTTGAAATAGTTTGTCGACCTGACAATCGTTTCCGTGCAAAAAGTGTGGAAAATGGTGTGTTTTGACTGGGACTGCATACTCTCGCCAAGTTTTTCTCCAGTTGAGTGAGAGAAAAACAATATTTGGACTAAATCTTCTGTCTAGTTTGTCTATTTTTCATGATAATTCACCTGGCCACCGTTCGATTAAATGCATTGCTTAATTTTTAAAATAGTTTGTCGACGTGACTATCGTTTCTATGCAAAAAGTGTGGAAAATGGTCTGTTTGGACTGGGACTGCATACTCTCGCACAGTTTTTCTCCGCTTCGAAACATGACACTGTTGAGGGAGAGAAAAACAATATTTTGTCTAAATCTTCTGTCTACTTTGTTTTTTTTTTCATGCCCAACATGTGGACCATCTTTCGAGATCCCAAGCATTGGCCTGAGCCAAAGCTGTTTCTCTAATGTTATCAGCTGTATAAATTATAAGTATATAGCCTTTTTTTTCAATATACCTAGCTATTCGATAAGAAGGTCTGCATGCACGCACTAAAGGGGTTGCTATGCAGCATAACAACGAGGATGAGTGATTAGCACTCAAACGGGATTCAGTGCGACTCAATTCTGCTTTACGAAAACGCATTAGGATGGTTAATCAATAAAGCAGCGGCAAAAACCAGTGAACTTTTTTTTTTCTTTTTTAATAACTACGTGGGTTTGATTCGTGTGCACTCTCAAGTAATATTTGAAATCATTGCACACAACTGAATTGCGCTAAATAAGTGATGAAGGTGAACAAATCATCAATTTGGACATACTCTGTTTCATTTCTGACCAGGAAAGAAAAAAGGCACGAGACTGGTATTCTTGCAGCCACTAACGGTCTAAAATTTGTATAGCCGAACATAAATAAGTACAATTCTTAGATTTCTATTCAGTTGTTCTATGGTAAGCTTTTCTCTAATTTTATCAGCTGTACTAAATTATAAATATATAGCACAGCTACTTTGTCTGCAGATTGAAGAAGCTCCTGCTAGAATAAAAAAAATCAACAGCGATTAAATCTATACTTTTTACCACGAAAAGTTGTATTATTTATGAAACTTGATAAAGGAAAGGCAAAGACCGCGTGGCCTAATGGATAAGGCGTCCGACTTCGGATCGGAAGATTGAGGGTTCGAGTCCCTTCGCGGTCGTCCGTGGATTTTTTTTTTTGGTTCCGTTTCTGTAATATCGAAAAAAAAGAGCCGCGTCTTGTTGTTCATCATATCATTTTCGTCGTTCTCTCTTATTTGTCGCAGAACAACCATACCTACCGTCGCTACGCGACAGACGTGTATCTTTTTATACACGGTCCTGTGAAGGATTTCCACGAAATCACAAAAATGTTACCCAAGTTATGCCTACCCAAGTAATGCTTACCTACTTCTAATCTTATATCAAAAAAAGAGTACAGAACCTTTAAATCAGTCGTTACGTTTCGGTCCCATGGTGTAATGGTTAGCACTCGAGACTCTGAATCTCGGGATCCGAGTTCAAATATCGGTGGGACCTCGCCATTTTGTACCATTATGATTTATATTTTTTGAATTTCGGTTATGTGGTTAATACGAACGGACGATAACAGTCTTGAATGAACTTCGATAGTACCAACCTTGAATATCATGAAAACAATCTGAACTTTGAAGAATATACTGGCTGTCGCTCTGCCGTGGTCTGTTTCATGAGAAGCAAGCCGTTCATCGAGCCACATAAGGTTCATTATTTTATAAGATGTGAATTTAAACCATGGCTATTTCAGCACAGTGTTGTCTTCAGCACGGGAAAACTATCAGTACTTGCTTAATGAGGCTGCTTTTGTGTGACATCTCAAAAAAAATTCAAAGACAATCTAGGCCTGTAAAGAATAGGAGGGTCAAGGCAAGGTCAACAAAGAGTTGTTCATTTATGAAACTCAGCAAGTGAACGGAGGCCGCGTGGCCTAATGGATAAGGCGTCCGACTTCGGATCGGAAGATTGAGGGTTCGAGTCCCTTCGCGGTCGTCAGTGGAAACGAAAATTTTTTGTTCAGATTCTGCAATATCAAACAAGAATCCCATGTTGTTGGTAATTGTTTTATTTGTCGTTGAAAAATTTTGCCTACCTAGGCTGCATTGCTGATTTTACCATTTTAGTTTTACAGACCTGGAAAGTCTGTCCAGGAAATTACTAAAATTCAAATCTACACAGCAAGTAATGCTTACCTATTTGGCTGTTTCTAGTCTTGTCTAGTCTTTGGACAAAATCACAACAATGATAAGTTTGCCAACAAAAGTAGGTATATCGCCCTCTAGCCGTGAGTCTTGATGTCAACGGTTGATTCGTTCAATAAATATGGAACCCCCCCCCAAAAAAAAAAACCTTGTGAATAACCAAATATGTCAAAATATTTTTTTATAAACTGTGGAAATTAAACCATGGCTATTTCAGCGCAAAGCTGCCCTCAGCACCGGAAAACTATCGGCACGTGCTTAACACCAGCTGTTTACTGCACAGTTTAATATAGCACAGGGTGTTGAAAATTGAAAGGATAAAAACGGTTCCTAAATAATTTTTGTGTGGCCTCTCAGGTGGTACTAAAGACAGTCTAGACATGTATAGAATAGAAAGTTCTAACGGAGGCCGCGTGGCCTAATGGATAAGGCGTCCGACTTCGGATCGGAAGATTGGGGGTTCGAGTCCCTTCGCGGTCGTCAGTAGAAAGTTCTTTTTTTTTCCATATCTGCAATAACAAATAAGAGCCTACTTGTTGTCGTTCACTGTTTTATATTTAATCTACTCGACATTTAGTTGTAAGACAACCTGACCCACCTTACAAGAAATTAACAGTTACCTGTGTCACCAACAATTGCGCAGCAGCATGTTGTGAGTATACCGAGCAGAGAAGTTGATGTGTTTAATAGGAACGGACGGCAACAGTCTTGAATGAACGACAGTACCAACCCTCGATTACCATGAAAACAATCCGAACTTTGAAGAGCATCGGCCGTGGCTCTGCCTTTAGTCTGTTTTATTAGAAGTAAACCGTTAATCAGCCACATATCCGGATCATAATTTTATTAATGTGACTTTAAACCTTGGTTATTTCAGTATAGTTTATCTTCAGCACCGGAAAACTATCAGCTCAGAACCGACACTAAAATATAATCACGCGGTGGAACCACGTGGAGAATTTTATCACCACATGTGTTTCTAGGTCAATTACCCCCGCATGCCTGGACATGCACAAGATATAGGTCATTTACATGGTCCAGGATTGTTTACAACCTGTCTGAGCTCTGGTCGGCACGAGGAGTTGACATAAAGAGATCGGCGGCACAAAGGGTTGGCCACTAAGATCTCCCATTACTGCGCAAAGGCATTAGGCGCCATCTTGGCTGCTGTCTTTCAACATTCCCTACTCTCGAGTGGCTAGGATCTGGCCAAGGGGAGTCTACAGGCTTGTGGTGTATAGTAGGGGTGAGGATTACATAGAAGCTTGGCCTTATGGGCCCTTTGGAAAAAAATTATGACCATATTTGGAAAATGTGGAGAATTGTATCACCACGTGGCTTCTCCGACGGTTTTAAAAGACAGCCTAAAGGCCTGTATAAAAATGGATGGCTCAAAGCAAGGTCGACAAGATCGACTTCGGATCGGAAGATTGAGGCTCGACTCCTCTCGCGGTTGTCAGTAGATTTTTTTCCGTATTAGCAATATCAGACAAGAGCCCCTTGATGTCGCTTATTGGTTCTTATTTCTTTCGATCCAGATGTCTTCATTCGAACCACGTGTGTTCAAATTTAAAATACTAGTGAGGACACCTTTCCTATATAAAAACAACAGAAGTTATCCTTGAACAAAAACTTTAACAATAAGTCCTTGTTCGTGTACTTTTACAATCATTTGTCGGCATAATAACAGGCTTTTTTTTATAAATATCGACATGTCACAGCCATCCATACATTTAAGCATGAAAAGAAAGAAAAAACTTTAACAAAGACAAGCCATTTTGTCGGATAGTTTTCACGTCAAGGGAGATGATAAGCCCGGGTGACTCTTTTTTATCTTTTATTCTTTTCACGAAACAATTAATTGTTTCAGATGACCAAATAGGTAAAATCGAGTTATTCATTAGAACTTTATTTAAAGAAATCATTTCTTTTTAAACATTTGTTTATTGCTATCTACCTTTGCCATATGCCTAGCTATACAATGCACGTATTATTTAAAGTTACACGGTGAGACCTAATTTTTTTTTTTTTATATTTTTAACAAAAACAATTAGCGTTGTTGCATCTTAAAACTGTTACGTGTTGTCCTACGGGTGAAACAGCAATTAGTAATTATCACGTGCATTGCAAGTTTGCAGACTTGTTTTATGAGTGGGAAATCCTATATATTTTTTGTTTTAGTACGTTCGCTTATTAATTATTAACGAATCAGCAATAAACAGTTTCAGACAATAATTCTAAGTAAATACTCTTGAATTTGCGAAATCCTTCCTTTTTTAAAGAATATTTTAAGAAATATTTAAATCTTTGCAAATACTTACTAGCTTTGTTCTGGCATTCTAAAAAGTGCATCTGGACTGATACTAAAAAGCTGTGTCTGCCCCTGTACATTTAGTGCCTGGTGCGCCCTCTAGTTGGGAAGTGGTGCACAACGTGCCCCTTCCCTGTCCCGGAAATACAAGAAAAGCCCTGGTCTTGGTAGGGTTAACACAGTAATGCCTGCAATTGCCATTTTCTCAGCAAAAAGAAGTATTTGTTTCGTTCGAGACTTTTCTACTAATGGACAATATAGGCCTACTATTTGAAAACCAGCCCCTCTTTTGCAGAGCTACCACAAAGGGTGTTTTAGGTTCACGTTGTTAGGGGGGGGGGGGGCTAAGGGGATGCGCATTCATTGGCAAACTAAATTTGAGATAAAATCATGCCTCCCTAGACTGTATTTCTTATTTCTATGTTTTAGGTTTGTTGAATTGGCGGCAGAGAGTGCGAGTGATTTAAAATTACAACCTATGCAATTGTCTAAGCAGTCTGCTAGGTGTTGATCGAAACCAACGCAGGGCACATGGGAGTGTCATGATGTTTTTCTGGAGGGTGAGGGGAGCAAATCTCTGGTCGTGGAAAAATCGAAAGGGGAAGGGGTGCTAGACATCACTCGACGCTTTGTTCAAGACCACGATGCCTAGGCATTATTGACATATCGCCATTTGTGAGTTAGACAACCCCATGTAATGTCTGTACACTAAATTTTGTTTGTCTCAGATTTTTCGCGTTCCACGTCCATTTGTATGGAGTACCCATAGATATGGGAGTACCAAAGTGAAAACATCACGCGCACAAAATTTGTGTAAAAGACAACAGCGCGTGATTCAGCCCGAGAAGCAACACGCGCATGTACTCCATTCGTTTGCACTTATTTTTTGGTTCTAAAATGACGTCACACTCCCTATCATGTAATTGGACTGTAATTTCACAAACTGCGTTTGCGCGATTCTAACGCGATTCTACCGCGACAGGTCAATTGTATGGGCTCCGTGCGCCGACAAAGAGGGCGCCCTTTTACCTAGCAACGACGTCCCAAGGGCGGGACATTTCGCTGGTTGACGCGCACCGTTCCTTGTGTGTGACACACGTACACCAGGGGATTTGTACTATTTACACGCAGTGGCCGCACTTATCGCGGCAAATGAATTGCAGTCAGGCAAGATGGCGTCAGTCGGTCACCCCTAACTATACTCTCTTTGCCGGTGTGGGGGTACTTGTGAACAGAGCAGATACACCCATATTACAGGTTCCTTTCAGCCAGTATCGAGTATTAAATTAAATATACATTAATAAAACATTGACTTTGCACGTCGTCTTTTTTTGGGGGGGGGGCGTTTCCCCCCCCCCCTTGCCACCCCCATCTCGCGACGCCCATAGTAGGTCACCTTCTGTCATATTTTTACGGGCTTGGGTATTTGGTGCTGCATTTCAGGCCATCTAATTTGAACACAATCTGGCCGGACGGAGGCGTCACTTGCTCGAAGTGTAGCGCCGCCACCGGCAGCCGGCCCAAGTCGTTAAGCCGTCCTTCATCGGAATCCCAGGTGTCGGGCACGCCCCCACAGTTGCATCTTGATCCCAGATCGCTCCCAGCGCAATCTGTAAACAATACAATGAGATTGATCTAAGTAATGGGAGTGATAACTTATCGCTATCAACGCGAGTGGATCCGGGGGGAGGCAACGGGGGCCCCGTTGGCAGTCATTGCGTACGTACCACAAGACTCAACAAAATCAATTCATTTGTACCCTATCCCCTTATTTTTTTTTTTTTCATATTAAGTTTGGGGCTGAAAATGTTTGAATGTACTTTTCAGGGACAAAAAATACTGTTTCGCCCCTCCCCCCAAAAAGACCAGACGTATTAGAGTTAATTGTGAGTGAATTGGTCGATCTGTAAGATTAGACCTTTTGGTATAGTGGACAGATATAGGGCAAATATTTCGGGATTGTTTACCTGGATGATAAAAGCATGGCATTTGGCATGCAGTCAGAGCACCTCTAACGAAAGATATTTAGCTATAGAGCAATCGCAGATTTTGTCCTTTGAAATAATATAGGTAGAACAACAAGCAGTTTTCATTTTTCAAAATGGCTGCCCTTGCTTGTTATTCAAACAATACTTTTTCAAAGGACAACTATGCGTTGTCCCGATAGCTATATACATGTATCTTTCGTGAAACCGTGCATGCTATGAAAGTTCTTTTCCCTTCCAGACTTGAACATCAAAAGGGTAGGGAATATACATCATTTGCTTTTGCTGTAATTTTCAGAAATGGATGGAGTTGGGGGGTTGGAAATATATAGCAAATATAGTTACACTGACCTTTTTTAGGTTTTGAGTTCGAAAATGCTGTAAAAACCAAGAAAAACAATCAGTTTCCTGTAGTCTGGTTCTTTGATTCCATATAAGAAGAAACAAAGCAGTTTACATACATTGGGGAATTGTAAGGTCAGGGAACCAGTCTAGCTGGCTTGTACCCGTTCATAGATGTGTAATCGATTGCAAACAAGTGCGATGGTCAATTTGGGCCAGATTTTGAAGAAAAAAAAAACAGTTTTTTTCCAACGCTGGTCGGCCGACCAGCGTTGGAAATTGATACAAAAATGCCACTTTTCTTGAAAATGACAGTATACCAGGTGCCATGATTTTACAGGATGCTTTACACTGTCATTCACTAACAGTCCAGCAAGGTATTTCAAAATGATTTGGCAGTTTTATTTTGTGATATTTGCAAATGTTGTATTTTCCCTTTAAGCTGTGTAATCTGAACTTAGGCCAAGAGCAAGTCAATGAAAACAAGTGCTGGACAACAAATTCGCTCGTATCCCCCGCCCTACAAACAGGGCGCTGGTAAGGACCGATGAGCTTCACAGAATCTTGTGAAGGAAGTACATATTGACCTTCGCATCAGGCGCGGTTCTAGAACCAATATTTGGGGGGGGGGGGGGCTAGCAGGGTGGATCCAGAATTTGTTCAGGGAGGCGTGCTGAAATGTAGACGGGTAATTTTCTCCAGACACTTAGGCCTCCGAAAATCACTAGGTGGGGGGGGGGCACACTATATTAACTACAAATGCATTTTTTTCAATGGGGAGCGCCAATAAAATCCTTAAATCATTCACACTATATTAACTACAAATGCACCCTTGTCAGGACTATTTCTTTAGGGGGAGTCCTTTCGCATGTACATCACAATCCTTCTTTTTGCTAAAGCAAAATCTTTTTACGGAATTTATTTTTTTTGGGGGGGGGGGCTAGACAAAATTTGGGGGGATAAAGCCCCCCCCTAGCCCCCCCCCCCCCCCCCCCCCCCCCCCTAGAACCGCGCCTGCTTCGCATGCAGCTAGCACGCGCTACGCATGGTGGGCACGGGAAGCTAGTTTGTGTGACGCGTTCTACGTCACAGGTCACGCAAAATCTGTCCAATGAGAGCTCAAATGACGTCAGTCCTTACCAGCGTCCTGTTTGCAGGGTGGGGTACGAGCGAAGACAATAAAGTGGGGATGACGGCTGGACAGTGAAACTTACTTCCAGCTGGGGGGCATGGGCATCCACTGTTCCCCGTAGGGGCACCGCCCCAGTTGGTCATCTGTTCACCTTGGTTGGGCACCCACCACGCTAACTGGGTATCACCGTCCCACAACTTGGCGTTCTTACACTCGGCCGTCAAGTATTGCCAGCAAGCCAATGAATGTTCGATCAGAGCTTCGATCTAAAGGAAGATAACGTCAATCGCTATGAAAATCCAACAAAAGAAATACGGTGCAGTATCAATGTACTCCCGTTGTTAGTGCACTGCATTTCTTTTGTTAGATGTTCATAGTGAAAGTGATTGTTACAATAGTGCGGCAGATGGAGGAAATATTGCAAAAACTTCCAATAAGATCAAATAAAACTCTGGGGGGAAAAAATAATGAAAACATGTTTTGATGATCTACAATCTCTTCTAACTATTGTAATTCTCTGCTTTTTATGTACGGATCTGCGCGTTGTGGGGCCTTTTAGGGAGCTTCAAAATGGCAGCCGCGCTTGTGCGTGGTAGGTACAACAGATAGATTATTATAGCTGTAAACAAGACATTTTTGACGTCGTTTTTTACTATTGGACAGTATTACAAAATCATGCAGTTTGCTGCCACCAAGAGTACAAACTTGTACAGCTCACCTGTTTCTGATTGGCGAAGTAGCTTATAGTAACTTCGAAAGGATCTGACGTCACATTTAGTGACTGGCCTGATGTAGTGTGATCCACCGTTGTCCATCCATAGCCAATCCCTAAAAAGACAAGCACGAGCACAATATACCATTATCAAGTTGCAGCCATCTTGATTTTTCTCATTTAAATCAGGGCATCCAAAGCTAGGCTGACAGGGTAAATGGTCCGGTTTCTTTTTGGTTTCTTTTTGCACAAACAATATTATCATTCAATACTGTTATTGGACACAGGGAACTTGACTGAAATGGTGGCAGCCTGATAAATCGACCTTTAATAACAACGTCTGAAAAACAGCCAACCCTTTTTGTAGTTTTTTGGTGCAAGTCACTTGTTAGGCAATATCACAGACTGCAGCTAAAATGTGTGTGCATGGGACTATATCAATCTAACTCAAAGGCGAACGAATTTTATGATGCCAAAAAGTGGTAGTCGCAGTGATGAACTTGCTTCCCCCAATTTTTATAAAATATACCTAGGCATGATGGATTTTCTTCATAAGCTTGCTCAGTTCCCAGTGAATTTTGTGACCCATATACAACAGATAAGTTGAACTTTTCTGTTTAGAGGACATGGCATGAAGCCACCGAAATTCTGCCTTAAGATTACATTTTCATTGTAAAGGCCTAAATAAATCATACACTGACGACTGTTTCTTACCTGTCATGCTTGAGCACAATACACGGAACGGCTCTTCCCCGCTCAATGCCCCATCAGGATCAATCATGTAATAGCCGTCGATTGTGAAGCCAGCATGTTTGAGCGCAGAGCAACTTTCTCGTATAGGATCTAGGCACAAACAGATCAAATGCATCGAGCGGTAATGAATGTTGAAATACCAATGTCTTTATGATCCTTTAGGAAGATTGTAAACTATGTGTTTGTTTTACCTGTTGGGATTACTGTAGTAACTGTCTCTGTGGTCGGTTCCGTTGTAGTCGGTTCGGTTGTAGTCGGTTCCGTTGTAGTTGGTTCCGTTGTAGTTGGTTCCTTTGTGGTCGGTTCCGCTGTAGTCGGTTCCACTGTGGTTGGTTTCCTTGTGGTCGGTTCCGTTGTTGTCAATTTGGTTGTGGTTGTGGTCGGTTCAGTTGTGGTCGGTTCCCATGTAGTCGGTTCCGTTGTGGTTGGTTCCCTTGTGGTCGGTTCCGTTGTTGTCGATTCCATTGTGGTCGGTTCCGTTGTGGTCGGTTCCGTTGTGGTCGGTTCCGTTGAAGTCGGTTCCGTTGAAGTCGGTTCCGATGTAGTTGAGTCCATTGTAGTTGGTTCCGTTGCACTCAGTTGAGTTGTGGTCGCTTCCGTTGTACTCAACTCCGATGTAGTTGGTTCCGTTGTAATTGGTTCCGTTGTAGTCAGTTCGGTTGTGGTCGGATTCGTTGAAATCGGTTCTGTTGAAGTCGATCCCGTTGTTGTGGGTTCTGTTGTAGTTGGTTCCGTTGAAGCTGGTTCAGTTATAGTAGGTTTCGTGGAAGTCGGTGCCGCTGTAGTCGGTTCCGTTGTACTTGGTTCCATTGTAGTTGATTCGGTTTCAATTGTTGATATGTCCGCTGTCGGCAGCCCAATGGTGGTTATTTGATCTGTTGGATTCTCAATCTGTTGATTCTTCAACAAAGAGTAAGACGGGCAATCAGTTTTAGCGTTCACTTTCCTTGTTTAAATTTAGTACCTTTTTCTGTTCAGGAAATCAGGTTTGACGGGTTTGGGTTATATACTGGGAATCATGTTTCGTTCATATTCGTTTTAATTTTTGGTAGTAAACTATAAGGTTGAAATTACACATGTGTATTTAGATTAATTAATCAAGTTAGTGTATTATTTAATTAATCGAGCTTAAACAGTATCTCACCATAATTTCGTAGTACTTGAAGCGGGCATCTGCCTCCAACTTGTCCGGGTGGTTACGGCTCGTGTTCCGGTTCAGCTCGCAGAGGCGCAGGTCCTTCGCGTAGTTGAACGAAACGCAGCGGGAATGCTTGGCACAGAGAGTCGAGCATCGTACGGCCGAACTAACGGCCAATTTCTCGCTGAAAGCGCTCCCTGCCAGTCGGGTGTTCACCTGCATCGTAAAAAGGTGGTGTACACCTTTTACGTCGCACGAAATGTAGCGGATACTCGCGAAAAAGTACAAGAGTCCTGTTAATAATATTGGGATCCGAGCCATATTTGCATGCACAAGCGATAGCAGCGATAACTGTCACATTGTTTTTGAAATGTCTTAGATCATAAATCACAGCTTGTTTGCAATGGTACTAGGCCTATATAGCGCCTGTGTGAAATAAAATTATGTTAAGCATCACTGCGAACATTGTTTTTTCGCCCACCATGTTTTTCTTTCTGGGAAAACACCTCAACAAATTTGGTTGGTCTTAACAAATAACTGATAGAAATTTCGGAAAGTAAAGGAAATTATGATTTAAATTTTGCCCAGTAACAGTAATACACTTGCTTGCCAATTTTCTCTTTAATTAATGCAGTTCCAAATGTAGTCGTGCAGTGTACTTTTGTATGTTGGTCTCTTAATTTGTTTTTTTATTAGAACTATTGTAAACCCACATCGCATGGCAAATAATATTTGAGTTATGTTGCAGGTATTTGTCATTGAATATCGGCACAAGACAAATTAATAAACATCGTTTTAAACTGGAAGATGCAAGACAACATGTTTAATATTCTAAATGGCCAATTTACAAGTACCGAACCCTCTCCGTTAATCCAAGTCGCCTTCAGTGTCCCTGCGTTAAGGTTAAGGGATAATTACTTTGCCTTTGGTCCATTGATTTCCCCTTACACCACGGAGTTAAGTGTCCTCTTCTTCTTGTCCGTGCGTTTACTGCTGGAATATGCCATCCTCTCTATCCGGTTCCTTAGTGTGGCGTCATTTAAACTCAGCGATGCTACTTACATAGCACGAATGGAACCGGAAAATTACGCAACTTTCGTGTTTAGCCAATGGACGCTAGTAATCAGTGGTGCGCGCGCGTGCATGACGTTTTGATTAATGATTCGGATTAAACCGATCTATTAAGCCCCACCCAATGGGGCTTTGACAATCAAAGTCGTGACTGACATAAGATCTGGACTAAGACATTTAAACAATGCATTCTCCAAAACCAGCCACACATTTTTGCCATATTAAGTAGCCTAAATCCTGCAAAATACTCCATTCTGCAAAAAGCATTTTGGAGGATTTGGGAAGGTTAAGGTTAATAAATCGTGTGTGTTTTTTTTTACCGTTTTCTAATGTTTAAGGCCTATCTGAAAGCAAAACTGAAATCAGAAAAAACCGCCTTCAGATATTACTTCAATTTTGTTTTATTTTTCTGATTAATTACATTTCTGCCATGCAAGAGAACTCACTCGGCCCAATTACAAGATTCGGAACAATACTTACAACTCTCACTCCACAATTGATAACTTGAACTCACACAAAAATGACTTTTATTAGACCACCAATTCACTAAAACTACACATTCATATTACAATATAAACAAAATGCGCGATAACATCATATTTACTATAGACCTTATTCACGATGAGGCCAGTTTTGGTCGTGGTCTCTGCATTTTATTACGCGATTTTCTCGCGCGATAATGTCGAGCGTATTTATATACATTTATATTAATATTCATTTCCATTCGCAAGTTCCAAATGAATATTTTAACCTCACTTTAATTAATGTTCAACCGGTGAAAGGCCTATTAGGACTAGTAGTGTCAAAGCAGATACTTCTACATGTAAAAAGGCTCAGTCTAAAAGCAAACCTTGATTTAAAAACCAAGGGCCAACTCCCGGCCCACGCATCTGCTCGTTAATGTTGTTATGATTGGACAACTTTGTCCTTTGACTACAATCAATGATTGTATCCTTGTTTGAAAGTCAATATTAATCAGTTGCTCAATCGAAGGGAGGTCATTGCAATAACCAGGGCTACACGTGTTTCGATTAAACATCTCATGTAGGAAATACACAAATATAGCCTCTATCTCATTAATTGTTTTTTTTTCAGTGTCCAGGCCGTCGAGTGTTTTTGTCTATTGTTCTTCAAATAATCTTCAGGCCGGATGACGAAAACAAACGGGTGTTTTATTTTTTTAAGAATCTTGTCCTTACTCTCCCTGGAAAGCAGTACCTTTTGTTATTCCTTACGACTGTTTCAATTTCTAATATGATTTCAATACCATAGCTGCTAACAGCTCAAGCTTCTTTGCCTCTGCTACTTTAATTCAAATAAGTGTCAGTCTTAACGGCCAGAACAAAGCTGATTACGCACCTTGTCCTTACATTGTCAATGAAACATTATTTTGTAGCACGATATGGGACAGAGGGAAATCCCCCCTTTGTGTTGGTCGTTGTGTTACCAGAATCTCAGGAATTCTTTGAGATATCTAGGTGGATGTGTTAGGTAACAGTAGGGTGTGCATAGGGTATAGGGAGATTGGGGGTACCCCTCTGTGCCATATCGTGCTGGGTATACACCGGAAAGTGGCCTAATTTCTGTATATTCAGTAAATTCTTCCTTAACAGATTAAAACGTACCTTTTCAATTTCTTGGTATCTGTTACAATTTCAGTATAATACTACCGCGTTTTTGGTGAATGTTACATCACATTAATTGACACCGAATGCTCACCCACTCCGAAAAAAAAGTTTGTCACGGTTCGTTTTGTATATGGAACTAATTATTTCGAAGTGTGGAACTGATTATTTTGTAGTAGCATTGTGGACCTTTTAAGTCTCAGAAACACAGTTGACCTGGACAGATTTCAAAGTATGCCAACAATAAATAAGGGGGGGAACAAGAAAAAGACAGTGTAGTACACTGTAGAGCGAAATGTGTACTATCGCTATTTTGTTTTGTGTGCTTAAATCACTAATAGAGTTCGGAATGCAACACTGTCCGGATGCATTTCACTTTCACTCTCAATTCATATCAGACACAGTTGTAGCGCACTGCAACCCTCCCAACTTGTAGTACAGCTCCTTTGGGGGCGCTGCCTGGTCGAAGTGAAGCGCCCTCACCGGTAACCAAGCTTTAGTATTGAGGTTTCCCCCATCCGAATGCCAGTGATCGGCGGATGCACCGCAGTTGCATCTAGAGGTCGGGTCACTACCAGCGCAGGCTGGAAAAAAAACAGTCAATCGTATTTTATAATCACATTTGTTGGTCCACCCAAGATGTTATCCCAATACCTGTAATGTTTACCAAGTTCTTTGAAAGGAGTATCAATGTAATGAATATCAGTTCACCAGCCACATTGTCTGGTTCCAGAGCCGAAAGATTCTGACCATTCTGAAGAATCTCACGGTAGCAATTTCCCACAAGCGCTAGCCACTGCAAACCAAGACTCCACCATTTTCTCAATCCACAAATCCATTGATCCCTCAGTCCTCAAATTACAAATCACTGACAGTAAGGCTTAAGTCCCGTACATAAACTGAATGCACTTACCTCCGTCACGGTGGCACTTGCAGCCTCGCTGCCCCGCCCCAGTTAGGCATCCGGGTCCCGTCTCTAGCCACCCACCAAGCCAGCTGCGTCTCGCCCATCCACAGATGAGCGTTCCTACATTCAGCATTTAGGTGTTGACGGCAGCCGCTGGAGATATCGATGAGTGCCTTGGTCTGGCGGTAGATGGCAAACAACACAGTCAAGACATTACTTGGTACTTGGTACTAGGTGGTTTCCCTCTTCAAAACTCCGCAAAGAAGTCTAACTAAGAGGCTTGGAGAGTGGCAAATTTAACTACATGAGGGGTTCGAATTGATTGTGGTTTGGGGCATTGATGGCATCTTGGGGTACTTTGTTCCATTTTCTGACAGTTCTTGGTAGGAACGTTTGCATGTAGACATTTGTTCTTGCGTTGATTTCATTCACTTGGCAGTTGTTTCGCCTCCTTTGTCTGATACTCTCTGGTTGCAGTGCATCTGGTTGAATGTTTACTGTGTTATTGATGACCTTGCATAAAAGTACTAGTTGGTTTGATGTGCGTTACGCTGCTTCACAAAAAAAAAAGTGAGTAATTTGACTCAATATCGTAACAATTGAGTCATTTTGTCCGTATAGTGAGACACTTTGAGCTAAAGTGTGTCACTACACGGACAAAATGACTCATTTGTACGATAATGAGTCGAATTACTCACTTTGTGTTTTCTGTGTTCTTCTCGAAAAAATCCTTGCAGACGAAACGTGCAGCTCGCCTCTGAACTCTTTCAAGCAAAGAGATGTTTTTGACATAACTCACTCACTGAAATTCTAAGATTTCAGGAGCGACTCTGCAAACATATTAGTTTTGTGCTTGGAATGCTTTAAAAACCCACAAATTTGCTGCACTTACCTGATTGGCATTGGCGTAATACGCAATAGTAACATCGTAGGGGTCAGATGTCACCCTCTTTACCTCTTCGGAGTCAGGGTGCTCAACAGTAGTCAGTCCAATACCTGAAGATCAACACAAATCCTTTCAATTGCGAAGAGAAGTAAATGTCCCATCGGGTTCAAGGAATTTTCACTTTCTTTTTTTTTTATCTTTTTTATTGTTACTTTTTTTGCGGAACCGTCCTTTATAACAACGCTTGCTAGCTTAAGTTACTCTATGTGCAGTTCTTAATAGTTGCAATTTCATATCGAAGTAACTGTGAAATGGAAATATGTTGCGATTTAGATGTATTTCCTAAACACCCTGAATTTGGAGGTAATGACAAAACCTCATTTCTATGAACGCCGTCCTGTCACATGACAATTAAAAATCCGTGTTGATAACAACCAATGCCCAACCAACCAACCCAAGAAACAAAAAACTAAGTTACTGTTTATTCACTGAATAATCATATGATCATGTGAAAATAGCAAACTCGTTAGTTGTATCAAATTGACATTGCGTCCAGTGAACGGTCTTGATGTGCAACATTAGGACACTCATTTTCGTGAGAACCTGTCAAACCCTTAATTAAAACGACCGTAACAAATGTAGTGTTAATTTTATGTCAAGAATGATACTCTGATGCTATGTAGTTCACGAAATATACAACTGTTAAAAGGGTTAGGCATAAAACAAGTTTGAAACGTACTCGTCATTTCTGAGCAGTGCACCTGAAACGCTTCTTCACCGTTGTTTTCCCCGTCGGGATCAATCAGGTAAGAGCCGTCGGATGTGTGCCCATGCTCTTTGAGCGCCGAGCAGGATTGCAAGATAGGATCTAGGAACGGACAAACAATTATTTTATACATTTGAGGAATCGCTTACGTAGAAATCCAATGGCACCAGATTTTGAAAGACTGCATTTTTATTTTACGTCTTACTTAGTATTTATACTCATGGGTAATGTAAACGAACTTGATTTTATCCATTTTCATTTTTCTCGGTCATAAGTAAGTTAAATAGCCTCTTTATTTTTACCTGGAACGATTGTCGTGAAAGAAACCTGAGTAGTTGGTTCTCCAGTAGTTGCAGGTTCCGTGGTTTCTTCCTTCGAAGTAGGTGAGGCAGTGGTAAGTTCTTGTGTAGATACCACATGTTTCTGTGTAGTAGATTCCGTGGTTACTGGTTCCGTGGTAGGTTCCATGGTAGTTGGTTCCTCAGAAGTTGGTTCCTCAGTAGTTGGTTCCTCAGTAGTTGGTTTTTTCGAAGTAGGAACCATTGTAGTCGGTTCCTCAGTAGTTTGCGTTTGTGAAATCGGTTCATTCGTTTTAGGTTCAATTGAAGTCGCTGCCTTAGTTATTGGTTTTTGTGTGGTGAAAACCGCAGTAGTTTGCCCCTTAGCAGTTGGTACCTGTGTAGTGGACACCGTAGTAGTTGGTACCGTATATGTTGGTTCCGGTGTGCTTGACGGAACTTTGGTAGGAGTTGGTTCCTTTGTCTTCTTCTTTGGCTCTTTGGTTGACAGTGTCGATTCCTCGCTGTGAGAATTTGTTGCTTCAGTATGCTGGGTTTCACTTTCAACTCGATTCTGGGGTGGGTTTACAAGCAATCATTCCCATTTTTTACTATACAAGTGTGTTGTCACTTTTTTTTAATAATTGATATTTTTGCTCCTGCCCCAAATTATTCAGTTTCCCTTTTCGGACATTTCTTTTCCCTTTCTTTTTCTCTACGTTATGCGATATAAAACTCACCATGATTTCGTAGTACTTGAAGCGGGCATCCTGTTGCAACTTGTCCGGGTGGTTACGGCTCGAGTTCCGGTTCATCTCACATAGGCCCAGGCCCTTCGCGTAATTGAACGAGACGCAGCGGGATTGCTTGGCACAGAGAGCCGAGCATCGTACGGCCGAATTGACCACCGATTTCTCGCGAAAAGCGCTCCCCGCCAGCCTGGTGCTCGCCTGCATCATAAACTGGTGTTGCCGGAGTTTTCTGTCGCCGCTCGAAAAACTACACATAATGAGGACGCACAAGACTGGAGCGAAACACTTGCCTACTTGGCCAGTCATCTTGGAGCTAACAGTTCAATGAAAACCTTTAAACCGCAAGAGCCGTAATGAAAGATCGCTGTGCGGCATAACGATGATGTTATTTGTTCGTGTCGAATTTCAGATCCAAGAATGTCCTATACGCACAATGCTTTAATTACTTTTAAAGGTATCGCCAATTGCTATACGCTGCATAAATGTCATGGACGGTTTTATAAATGAAGTGAAAACTGCTCGTCGTCAGCAAGAGAAAATAATAACCCAAGGTAATGTCAATGTTGTAATTATCCATTCAGAGACCAAAAAGTGTACTGCTCTCTCAACATCCGATGACTATTTAGGCCTTCATGTATAGATTTTCTGATGAATGGTTCGTTAACTTGTATGGTCCTCTCAAAGTCACTCAATCTGGTGCTAATTGAATATGTTGGTCTTGTGATTGAAAAATCAATGCCAAGCCAGCCCTTGATGGCAAATTAGTAATTTTGATGTATAAAATAACGATTTGGGTATGAGCAATGAGAGTACACTTGAATATGAATTTGACCATGACTAACTCACGGTAATTGGGAAGGTGGTATTTGCCCATTAGAATATTTCATTACCATTTGAAAGCACCGTGGTTTTGTTTTGCAACCAAATATTTGACCTAAAATGCATGCATGAAACACGTCATGTGCTTAAAATCACATGATTTCCTTTCACTTCATGGCTCTGGGGGATTTCCAAGAACCTTTCCGTTAACAACTAACTCATGTGCATTAAAATCAGGGGGGAAAAGAACTTGTAACAACCATTTGGCATTGCATGATGTCATCTTCGCTCGTACCCCCCACCCTGCAAACAGGACGCTGGGATACTCTGATGAGCTTCACAGAATCTTGTGCAGGAAGTGGCCTATGACCTATGTATAAAGCATATGGCTGCAGCTGTTCAAGACCGCAGTTAGACAATGTGCGCAAATGGTATCCGAAAACATCCCATAGAATTGCGCACATTCCATACCGGATGTGATTTCTGTTTCATTGCGGACCATGTGGACAAAATTGTTAGCGTCGCACAATGCAATCCGACCGTTCGTTATTCGAAACGGAGCCTGAGCGAGTGACAGGAATTGTAAATGTACAACACAGATACATTTTACAGAATTTCCTACATTATTACGCTTTTCAACAAGGAAACACATCTCTAAACTGGAATAAAAGAGTAATTAATCAGCCTTAACGGCCGTTTTAAACCTTGCAGAGGTCATGACCTTGATGACGCGCAGGTCACTGGTCAGGCAAAATCCAACCAATCAGAGCGTGAATTCATCAGAGTATCCCAGCGTCCTGTTTGCAAGGCGGAGATGTCATCTAGAAACCATTATGATCACACGAGGGCGTCCTATCTATGAACCATCATTTCGCTACAAAACAGGAACCGTATTAAACATGCATAAAGTCACCCGTCTGTTAATGATATCGGCAGCGCCATCTCATAAGGCGATGGCGACGAGCAAATTATAGGACTGGATACCATCTGACACTGGATGTCGCTATTCATCTGCCCTGATATGAAAGTGGTACATGGAATATCCTCTTGCACAGCAAGGGTCTATGATGTGAGCAGATTCGGCAATAGATAATGCAAAAAAAGACTACGTCTTGATCCCGAGATTGTCAGCGGACGCCTTCTATTTGCCTTCCGTAACCCGTTGTGATATTGTATATAATTATTATCCTTACAGTGTATTAAAATTCCCATAGACACAAGTGCTAAATGCCCATACTACTGAATTCTTTTTAAAATACTCAGAACTCTCACATGCAGTGGCGCACCCGGGGGGCCCCTCGGGGGGCGCTTGAGCCCCCCCCCCCCCCAAAAAAAAGGTTAGCATTTTTTTTTTTGAGTTCCACGATTTGGCCATAGTGATATGAATGTGGCCTGTTTTTGAGTAGTTAAATAGTTAATAAGTGGCGCCACCAACGTAAAAAAAGGCTGCTCCTCAAAAAAAAAAAATTCTGCGGCCTAAATTTTTGGGCAAAATTGTTTTAAATCCTGGGTGTGCCACTGCTCACATGTATTTAAGCTGCACAGAGAAATGACGATCAATATGTCAGCTGTTATTTTATTTTGAAATTTTGGTGGGTTAACCATTGACTTTTCGAGAAATTCTCCCCCAAAGAAGGGCAAAACCTAATTTGATCGTACTTTGCAATGTTTTTTTTAATGTTTTTTGCTTCTCATAACAACTTATTTTTCATTATGTTTCATTCAAGGAAAATAACTGTTCTCGTTCATTGACAAGGTTGTACTACTCGGTGAATTTTCTTTAATCAAGTACAACTTTACATTCATGCTTATGCCAATACAATAAATTCCACCTTGCAACTGGTGCAATGTATTTAAAAAAAAAAAAAAAGTCTGTTGCAGGACAACATTTTCCTATAAATCTCGTTCGGAAAAGAAAACTGTAATTTTAAAAATGCATGTATATACAAACTTCAATATGAGTCTCCTTTGAAGTCTTTCAAATTTTGAAGCCTTTAATATTATTTTAATACTCGGAAATCGACAGTTTCTAGTCGAGTTAGCAACGATATTTCATGATATCAGCATCAGTTGGATGAACTACGTAAGCAATCGCGATCATTGGCGGATCCAAAAAACAGTCGGGGCCATGCCCCCCCCCCCCACGCCCACATTTGTTTTTCATCGGAGTAAAATTGCCTTTTTGTCTTAACTTTTCAGAAACTAAATTAAAACGTTTCGTGTCTCCGTCGCAAGCAATCAGCTTCACCTTTTAGTTTTGATAATGTGGAGATAGCGCTAGATATTATATACTTAATTCCCATCCCTAAAAAAAATGTATGTTGCCGAGCCTTCTTGGCCCCTGTAAATACGGTTGTGGATCTGCCATTGATCACGATGTGAAATTGTAACAATAGACAGTTCTGACTTGTTGCGAGATTCAGGGTTCGTCGTTGCGAAGTTCGCGAGTCTCATTCAAGGGTGAATGCGGCCATCATCACCCAAGACGTAGCAGGACGTAGCGGGGAGAACCCGGGTCGGCTCTGCTTCGATAGGGATGCTGCTAGTCTCGCACACAATCGGGCATGTATTGTGACACTGGATGTCATTCCATCCGCCAATGTCTCTCATCGACAAACAGTGCTCACCGTCGATGTAATAGTTGTCAGGCTGGCCGGGAACCCAGTTCATGTACTTCATTTCCTCGACGCCTGCTGCGGAGTAACACACCCAGTGGTCTTCCAGAGCTTCATCGCTACATCCCAGCCAAGCGCGTGTCCATCCTCCGCTTGCTGTTAGCTCCTCGTGGACGAAGGCGTTTTCCTCGGGTGATTCTATCACCAACATCTCCCAACCGCGTTCCTCGCAGTACGCCTTAGCGTCCGCCCAGGTCATTGCGGTGTAAGTGTGGTAGCATCGTGATCTGTACTCTACCCAGTTCGGGGGACAGACCGCGTTCACGGTCCGCAAAAACAAGACAGCTAAAATGAATCCAGATAGTTTCGAAACAGCCATTGTCGACGATACAATCAGCACAAATTCCAATTTAATCAACAATTCATGCAACAATCAACATCACTGCCAACGTCACTCGTTTCCAAAAACAAACTGAGACCATAATTTTACAGCAACCACTAAATCGTTCGGTGCCTGTGTTCCAGTTCATTTCCAAATAAAAAGCCAATTTTACGTAATGGCTTGTTGATGCCTACTGCGTGGAGGCTTATTTTCCAGTGCTGACAATTTCAAACCATTGTTCTCCTCACTGATCCCACTCTCTGGGTGCAAAGTGGTGCTCACTGCTTAACCTTTCAGAAACACCAATTAGATCCAGTTCATCATCACATCCTTCGCCTGATGTGGCTATTTATTGGGCGGTTTTCCCCTCCTACCAGTGGTTTAAGTGCCTAAAAATTAGTTTCGCACGAATGCTTTTTCTACTCGACCTTGTTCGATTATTGATGAGGACTGTGGCACGCTCGAAAGAGCTTTGAAAACCTCTTTATTTTATTATGCAGCGCTTATGCTATTATAGTTAGCACGGAAATTGCAACTCGATATTACCAGGGGGACTGTTTACAGTGTGAAGTCTTACAATATCGAAGATGAAACTGAAACAAAAATGGTGCAAACTTGTTGTCATTCTACCGACGATTTGGACTAAAAGATCTAGCTAACAAAATCTTTATTTAAAAAAATATAACAATAAAGAAAAAACAGCGAGGAACTTCGGAATTTAGTTTATTATAATTATTTTGAAATTATTTTCACTTTCTTTAATTCAGAGCCGTGCGACCCACCAATTATGGGGTTTTGCCATGCTCACCACTACGGGCACCGCATTTGATTTACAAATCTACGCGGTACGTATATCCGCGTGTGGTTGGCAATGAGAAAACTCCATTGAAAACATCATGGGTTGGAAAAAAATCACATGTATATTCAAGCAAGCCTTTCTAATTGACTCACTTTTTTATCTTTAACACTGACGAGAAGAGATGGGTAAACGCGTGATATAGCGAAAAATAGACTTGAATTGTATTCGGGTTTTGCTCGCCCGCCGCAATGCGGTACGTATAGTGTGTAGTGTGGCACTTACATACGGCGGCGGTGTGTGCAAACTCGACACAAAAAATGTGTGTACGTTGACTCCAGTTACCGACTTGAATAACTTCTAGGCCTCATTGACTTGCCAATACACTTTGACGGAGCTGTCTGATTGGTTAAGAATCAAAAGAATCTAATAGAAATACCTTCGTACACGTGAAGTGTACATACACGTCAACCTCGTCCTCAGGGCTTACTTTATTTTCAACCTCGTTTTAAACAGGAAGCCCCCAGCAAACAACGTTATAACGCGACGTCGTTGTGTGTGTGTTGCTAAGACGTTTGTGTACAACGTCGCAGCAACGAAATTGTGTGGAGTTTTTTTTTTCCAACCGTCGTTAGGACGTTTTTCATGACGTCGTTAAGCAACGCTCTTATGATGTTTTTTAAAAACGTCGTTTTGTTGACTAATATTGTCCAAATGGCCTTACGTAGCGATAGGTACGTACCGGTGCCCGCTTTTCATCAATTTTTCATCCGTCAGCAAAGAAAATAACGACAATCTCAGTTCTGAGCGATGATAAGAGTCAGCTAAAAAGCACTGTACCATTTCTAAAGTCTTATTTATTCTTATATAACTTTAAAATGTTCACCCAAATCGTCCGTCCATATCCTGTGGTAGAAATTGCGGACCAGACATTGTTTGGACCGATTACTATGGGAGATGATTATTAAGGGACTAAATATCGCGGGTAAAACTGGTTGATTTATCTGCCCAATACTCGCTGCTCGCGTGGCCTCTCGCGTCGAAGACTTCATGCCCAGTTGTTTTTCATCTGTAACAACCACGACTTCCATCGGGGCGAGACAAACGCATCGTTGCTATACAGACCCTTGCAGGCTCAAGAAGATGCACTGCAATGAAACTGGATGCCAACTCGAAGTTCAGCCAACAATGTATCTACGTTCCCCAACCAACTTATCCAATCAGCACGACTCTTGCTGTGCACTTCTCTAGCTCTGAGAGCACCAGTATGTAATTATCGTTATGTGCACTCACGTCAAAAACATTGCAGCGCAGTAAGGGCGATCGAGACTGTAGACTTGATGAAACCATTTCTTTGACATTTCGATAGCATGAACATATTAGTCACAAATGAAACTGTCCTGTAAATGTCGTTGGCATGCATCTACACTTTGCATTGGGACATCATGCCTTTGTGTCATGGTGACGATATTATGTATATTACATCATGCGCGGTTCTAGAACCAATATTTTTTTTGGGGGGGGGGGGGCTAGCAGGGTGGATCCAGATTTTTTTCAGGGAGGCGTGCTGAAATGTAGACCGGTTATTTTCTCCAGACACTTAGGCCTCCGAAAATCAATAGGTGTGTGTGGGGGGGGGGGGGGGGGGGGGGGGGCTCAATGGGGAGCGCCAATAAAATCCTAAAATCATTCACACTATATTAACTACAAATGCACCCTTGTCACGACTATTTCTTTAGGGGGAGACCATTCGCATGTACATCACAATCCTTCTTTTTGCTATAATGAAATTTCTTTTTACGGAATGTATTTGGGGGGGGGGCTAAAGCCCCCCTAGCCCCCCCCCCCCCCCCCCCCCCCCCCCTAGAACCGCGCCTGTATTACACAATTTTGGGTAAAGTTGATTGAACGGTTGATGAATTCAACAGTGCATGATAATTTATATATAACGTATATCTCGGCTTTTAACGCTATGTCACGAAACGCCTTCATAAGTGGTTCATACATTCCCGGAGAACGATTTTGCTTTGTTCACGACGGAAATCATCAATGTGAACTTTAATTAAATGAAAAAAAAAGTTTCTTTCGTCCACAGTTCTATCCCAACGCCTTGAGCTCTAAATCGCGTTTCCCATTCATTGATAATACTTGGAAAGATCGTTAAAAGAGTAAGATATAAACGTTCGACACGACTGTCTTGTTCTCTATACCAATGTGGGTAGCGGCGGGTCAAATTACGATATTCGAAGGCGTAGCGTTTGAGTGAAGTCCACGTGGGGCACTTAAAACATCGAGAGCTCAAACTCTATTGACATCTGTCTTGTATCGCTTGTATGCAGGCAACGTAAAACACTGTGTTTCCTTGCGCACGTTTCTTGCACACACGAGATAACTTACACTGGTCACTGCATAACAAAATCTACCCAATGAGAGTTCAAAGAAATTAGACGTCATGCAATGCTCTCGACATAGCATAAACATGCGCAGTGTCTCATTTGTAATTCTACTTTGCTTTATTTTCCCACCAATTACCAAGTCGTCATGGAAGCAACGCAGCTGATCTCAGCACGGCTAGCTGCCGCGGTAGGCGTGGTTGGAAGATGTGAAACCACCAGGTGCCAACTCGCGCGCGCCGAGTGGAATTGATGCGCATGCCCAGAGAGGGCCCGGGACTTGCATGCAGAAAGCAAAAGACTGTCAAGTTCACACAAAACTAATTTTATCGTAAGCATCGACACATGTTGCACTTTTATGGTGACAAATCCGGTTCTAAATTGTATGGCAGAGATGATACTTTTGGTAAGTGATATTTTTTTAAAAGATTTTAATAGAAGTCATTTAACAAATCGTCAGTGACACCACGAAGTAATACCCAAGTGGGCTTGAGTGTTCGCTACGCTTGCGCATTACAGAACCAAGCAGGTTTTGTTTTCACGAAGTAACGCTCATAAACACTATGCGCCGAATCGGTCATTTTCGTTTTCACAAAGTAACACTCATCTTTATTTCACCATCAGTTTTAAGGCTTGTTATTAACAATTCCTGCAATCCTACAAGAAGAGGTATTAATTACATTCCTGTCAAACGTTTTAAAACGCTTTGATCCAAATAGCATTTCCGTAACAGTGTGAAAACGAAACTCGTTCCCGCCAGTGTCCGATGTGCGCGCGCACGCTTGAGTGTTACTTCGTGAAACCAACATTTGTCATTTTGCGGTTTGAACAAAGTAACACTGGACTTGAAGTTACTTCGTGGTGTCGGTGACGAAATGCATGATTGTGTTATATGCATTTTAAAAACAGCTTGTCTTGTTTAACCAAGAGCCCTCTGGTTTGTTGTTCTACTTGTCTACGTGGTTTTTTTTAGGCAGTTGTCACCTTATATCTTGTTTTCCACAGCTTTTTCTTTCATCGACTTTGTGATTATATGTTTGTATTTCACTTATTTCACCTAGTATTATTTCTTTTTCCTCTTTCTTAAACCACTTGCAGTGTTACACCAATGTTTCATTAGGAAGCAGAGCAAATGCTATGAACTCAGCTTTATCTTGTCCAATCAATACTTTTGATAATGTCGGTCTATGAATTGATTTCCAAGGGCGGATCCAAGGGGCAACGGGGGCAATCCCTCCCCCCACCCATTTTTTATTAAGTGACTTCGCAATAAAGGCAGGCACTGCGATCACCACCATCTTTTCCTCAAAAAAAATTGGCGAAAATATTCAGAAATTGCCTCAGATCGCACCACAGAGCATCTAGAATCCAAAATATTGCGGGCACCTTAAGCGGGCCCCGAACCCCATGCCGTAATTGTTTGGACCCACTTATTAGTGGACCAAATTGTTGAGGCCCCCCCCCCCCCAAAAAAAAAATGTGTGTTCTGGATCCGCCCTTGTCGGTTCCTGTTACCTATATTCTCTTCTTTTCAGGTCCTTAAAATTTTACTGATCCTCTGTGACATGTGCAGCGTTGCAGACGGTAAGTTGTTTTCTACGTTTTGTCGACCTCACTTCTTGTACATCACCATTATTATTACATTGTAATGATACACTGATGCACGATGGTGATGAAGAATTATATCCCCGCGTAGAAACTATAAGGTCCAATCTTAGAGAGGGGGGAGTAGCATTGATAAATCTGCTGAATACTTGATACTTTAATTCGAAAAGTTATTAATAATATTATTGAAATGTTAGCTGTATTGTTAGCTGCCGATGCAGATAAGAAATAAATATTTGATTATATGGTGACGATGTTAGCTTTAAAATGAACTGCGTTTGAACCCATCTGGTCACGGCACACAAGCCTTCCAATTAAAATTGCGTTTCGAATATCGATGTGTGGATACAACACACAACAGCAAACTTGTCAATATTGGCTGAGTATATTAGATGGGCCCCAGTTCGCCCGAAATTTATGATTTGCTAACCGTCAAAATTTGACCCTTTCTTTGCTTTTTGATTGGCAAGGGATCGAGAATCGATTTTCAGCGTTTGTCCGGCCTTTCCGGCGCTTGCTACGAACACTTTGGCCCGGTGCGCCTTGTTTGTTTTTCTGTATTAATTAATCAGTTGGCAGGACATCCCGAGGACCGCACGAAGCAATTTCACATTCTCGGTCGCTCGAATTCAGTATGTTTGAATTGGGGTTTATTGAAGGCTTGTTGGAATTTTTACAAGATGTTGCAAACGTGGAGGCAACTTGACTCTGACCATTGTTATCTTGACTGTGGTTAACGCTTATCAAGAAGTTTGTTTTCATTTAAATTTTACTTCGATAATAATTGTAATTCGTTTGTAATCGTATTTTGATTATAGCATAGTAAGCATACCTTATTTTTTGTCTGTGCCGCTCCTCACAATTCTGATTTCATTCTTCTTATGAAATTTTCAAGATTATGTTTCATTTTAATGAAAAAAATAATTTTATCTGGTTGTTTTTGGTGTCCAAGGAAGGGAAAAAAAGCTTTATTGTGAGTAGCTCTGGCGCACAGGCGACTTTTGAAGCTTAAATCACGTATCTCCATCATAACTTCGGTTCCATTTCGAGAACTCGAATGATTAGCCTCTGCTATTGCGACAGCTATTTCGTACATGCCTAAAAATAGCATTAATCATTTCAGCGATATGACCCGGGATTTATGCGCAACCATTTTCTACTGTCGAGAGAAGGAGGAGTAACAAACTCCAATGCAGCCTAAATTAAAAATGAAAAGCTCACCTTGATTATTTGCAATAAATTGGGTATTGCTTCAGACAAGTCAATTTCAAGTTTACGCAGAGGCAGAGTTGTAGTCGAGTGTACCACAAGTCCTTTCATTACTCAATTTCAAGTCTTTTTACAAGTCCAGTCACAAGAAGCAGGGGTGAACAACAACGAAGGAATGTCTTAATTACAATTCACTTGAATTGACATATCGCCGTTTGTGAGTTAGCCACGCCCAACCATATGGAAGTTTGTACGCTACGTTTTGTTCGTCTGTTGAATTGTTTAAATAACAATATTCGGTACCATTACGAACACATTGTCGTAAAGGTTGGTATCTTGACATTTCTATACAAAACTCCCTACACGACGGTTTGTGTAGAAAATATCAGACGGTTATTTAGTACTCCCCCGATCACGCTCACTTAAATTTGGCAGCGACAGCAGGTCCGTTTTAAAGAATAACTTAAGACAGGATCAAGGTACCAACTTTTACGACAACGTGCTAGTAATGACGTGTTGTACACAAACATTGTGAGCCAATGATGATGTTCGGTATAGCCGAGTGTTCGGTATATCGGTGTTCGTTAAAGCGGCGTTCCACTGTAATTGGACAATATTCCACAAGCTGGGTTGACGCGATTCTACCGCGATAGATTATTTGAGACTGGAGGACTTGTGAAAGACTCGACTACACCACTGCACAGTGGTACTCTCCACGCCCTCCACATCTGTGACCAACAGGTGGACAGGGTTTATGTCCCTACCTGATTACGTCGGACGACAATTATCAACGTTTGATACATTTTTATTTTGGGTGTGGGGGTATTTTCTATCTGACCACAGCTGACTGCCCATTCGGATGGATCCAGCAGGGAATGTCCTGCTACACCTTAAGATCATCGGAAAAGGCGCCCTCTATTGCACAAAACGAATGTAGCGCCCTCTACGGTGAATCCCACCTTGCCGTTTTGGAAAGTGACTCGGAAAGATACGAAGTTTTCACAACATTGAGGTAGACGGGTTTTTTTTTCATACCTACATAACAATGACCGTTTAAAATCACACTCAGAAGGCAGAAGAGAGAAGTTAAAGGTGTTGAAATCCTCTACGGAGAGCTTACCCCAAGAGTGCGAATCAAGATTTACACAGAGTGTGATTAATGACGTTATAATTCATACCTAAACCGAATTTCCACCCATAAGAATGGTAAATGGTGTAAGTGGTTTTGGATATTCATGTAATTGAAAGTCTTCTAGCATCAATGATGCCGTGTCAAATGCACTCCGACTCCAGTAACAATCAAGGATGCTACATGTAGGTCTATTTCGTTTTTTTAAATAAGCTTCAAATATAAGTTTCCGGACCAATTTTCTGAAATGTTTATTCACTTCTGAAAATCGGTCATTCAAATTGGCCGAGAAAACCTCTATTAATGGTACGTGTCCACCCCTCTCCCTTTCCCCCTCAGCCTATCCGAGGACATGCGTTATGCCATTGGTCCGTTCCCACCGTGTGGCGAGCTCTGCTACTTTCTGATTGGACAAGACTGGAACACTGTCCCTAAAACAGGATCGATGACGTGTGACACGCCTCTTCCATTTATCTGCGAGGGTGCTTTAATTTATGGAGGTGATGTAAATATTTGAATTAAATCCACTACGATACACGCCATTTTTATTAAATAAAACTAATGTTTGCCCTGGTCGATCAAACCATGAAATTACTATTACTTTCTAGTCTCGACATTCTAGTTAACCAAAAAAATGATTGATCAATGGTTGGTATATCAATCGACTTATGATTTATTGATTTATATCTTGGTCTCAATTTTTGATTAATTGGTACTACGTTGAAGGATAGATTTGTCACTCAATCCGCTAGTTGTCGCTCAATGGATGGCATTTTTGAAGTTGCGATTCAGAGATATGAATTTTCATTGTCAAATTTACATCAGATTGAATGGTTGATTGATTGAATGAATGAATGATGATTTGCGTTTTATGGCTTCAGATCCCAACCCTGTTGTCAACGTGAATACTTCAGTTCTCTCCTCGGGCTCGATCACGGTAACTTGGTCAAGGCCCGCTTCTGGGGGCTTAACGGGCTTCCGAATCACACTACACGCTGCAGCAGCCGCTCAACTGATCGCTCAACAATACGTCAAAGCCGATAGTGACCCTCATCAGGCAGTGTTCAGCGGGTTGGACGGCGGGACGGTGTACACGGCGGCTGTGTTCACGGTTAACGGACCGAGGGAAAGTGATTCCGTCACAATAACTTCAACAACATGTGAGCTTTTTACTCTTATTACGTTTCCTTAAACTTCTTTAATTAACTCCACAACCGTGTCTCTAGGTCTATGATATCCAAGTAAAGAATACATTCAGATCAGAACCTAAAGCAACACCAATTTAAAATAAAGAATCTGAGGTAGATGGGCCTGAACCACCCGTCCATCGAAGGTTACAAAAGTCCAAAAATATTTGATTCCGAAAGCTTTCGTTTGCATCAAATTTTACGGTAGCTTTGTGCTGCAATTTATTATGTCCGAAATATATTTCCATCTCCGTTTGATAGCGTGAAAACTAGACAATAGATCCCGTTAGTATTTCCCCATGTTTTTTTCTGCTCCTGCGCCCAAGTGTCCTTCACGTACATGAACGTCTTGAAATGTTGTTGTCGAGAGTTTAGTTGGAAAGCAAAGCGGTCCATTTGAATCTCCAGCAGTGATTATGCTTTTCTTTTTCTTTTGGCTCCAAAGTTCCGAACCAGATCCATTGTCTCCAAACTGTGGCCAGGGAGAAAAAGATGACCGTTTCCTGGCTGCGTCCCGCGGGGAGAGTGGACGGTTACACGGTGGAGCTCACCGGGCCCGGCAGCAAGAGCAAGGAACTCAACGAGGCGGTGGACGTGAATGACGGAGACACGCTAGAATGCGAGTTCAAAAAGCTCAAGAAAAACTCCGAGTACGACTTGGTAGCCTACGCTTGGGTGTGGTACAACGGGGCCAAACTGTACTCAGCGACGGTCGAATACCAAGCAACAACGAGTAGGTTATCAATTTTTAACGGGAGAGGTATCAGACGGTAGTCAATTCCATCACAAGTCTATCACAAGTCCTCACAAGTCTAAGCCATAATGGTATTCCAAAGCCAAATATGATGCTATTCAAATAACGTGTAAACAAAAATATTCTTTGGTGATGTTCATACACTTGAAACCGGATTCGTGATTGGGCTTGTTATTGTACGTGTAACCCAGCCGATTTGTGGTGGTTAATTGAGATGGACCTGGCTACATACATGTACTGCATTGGTATCAAGGATTGATTGGTATAGACGGAAAACCTCTGCGCAGCTGCGTTACTTAATAAGCAAGAGGTCCTCGTTCAACGACTACCTCAGAAAGCATGCTCTATTACAACAGGAATAAAGGTAAAAACTGAAAAGCAAAAAAAGGGCTTCAAGTTAAAAGGTTTATATATTCACAAAATATGCGAGATGGATTCAAATTAAACAGGAAGAATACTGGAATTCTCAAATTGCTGAAGCTCAGTGCGGTCCCTTAAATCAAAATTGACTTTTAGATAACTTTTGCTTCAAGCTTAATCGTCGTCTACATTTGTAATTACCGTAGCATCTAGGAACAGTCAAGAGGATGCATCAGAGCCGTGCGAGCCTGTCGTCTCCTCGGCAGAGGTGGTAACTAGCCTTCCTGTCACTACGGAGCTAACAACACAGGCAACATTCTGCCCAGAGGTTAGCCCAGATTAAAAAGTAGACGAAGACGTATGGGGGGAAGCCGACTGAAGACACAAGTTGGGTTTAGGTCGTTCGATAAAACGCAATTGTTTGTGTACTGGCAAACGAAGGTCTTGGAAAATGATTTCTGCACGAACCATGCAATAATAATGAATTTGTAGCTTCATGAATATGTTAATTTTGATTGAATTAATACCGGGGTGAACAAATTAAAAAGACAAGAGCGGGTTTTCAACCAGCACTTTAACCAGTGTTTAAGCATCTTCATATCCCATTTTGGAAGTCTCCTAAAATGTAAATATCTCTGTTCATCCTAACGTGTGTAAAATAAATTGTCAGTTTTCCTTGCTGTCTATTTGATTGTTTTAGATTGATTACGTTGAACCGACAACGATGCTAACCACAACCCCTGGTGCTACGACTCTTACTACCCAGACTGAAACAATGACAGCAGCAACAATGTTGGGCAGCGCTTCGCTAGCTGTGTCAATCGCATCAACTACCGAGCATCCACAAACAGTTGAATCAACAACGGACATCCCAGCCTCCATGGAAACTCGGGAATTCACAACGCCTATTGATGCATCAACAGAGGAGATTCCTGCAACGTCAGTGGTGAGCATCTCCACGCCTTCTCTTCCGATATCGCCATTTTCAGAACACCCACAACCAGTTGACTTAACAACGCAAGGGGCATCCACCGTTTCAACTTCAACAGCAGAAGACAGTCCTGCAACAACATTGAGAAAAATCACGACTTCGTTGCCGATCACTGCGAGCCCGCACAATCAACACATTGTTGACTCAACAACTGTAGCAGCAACCTCGGAGGTGTATTCAACACAAGTTTGGGCGACATCAGTTGGACCAACCACTCAACATGCAACACAGCAGGACTTGACAATCGTAACACAAACAGAATATTCGGACACGAAAGCAACTACCAAGGATATATCAACAACGATATCCACACAATCAACTAATGATGAAGCAAAAGGCACCGCTACCCAAATCACGTCACTCACATCTTCGGAAGGCTCAACTACCGTAACAACCGAAGAAACATCCACCATAGCGTCTAGTACACTAAAACTATCGACATCTGTGGAATCAACCCCAGATACACATGCAACGCCCCTACAAACTATTACAGATGTGACAAGTCTAACAGTTCTACCATCAACTGCCGGCTCACCATCCACCGCATCATCCACAACGACGGATGAGAACAATCCCGTCAAGCACTCAACAACAATATCAACCACAGATGGACTTACAAGATTTGAGGCAACAAGCACTGACCGTGCATCATCGTCATATTTCAACATCGCACCAACTACTACATCTTCATCCAAAACGTCCTCCACCGAAACCTCTACCATTTCAACTTTGGATGACTTAACCGCCAGTTTCATGTCAACTATACCAATAGATCCGTCAACGCAAGAGCAACAGAACAATCCGTCATACAAATTGTCCACCGCTACAGCTTTCTCGATGTCACCCACAACAACCAGTGCTGATTTATCAACTTCAATCAATGATCACTCTGTACTGGTTCCGTCTACAGAGTCAACAACAGAAACAGGTAATCCCATCTCTGCCACCAACTTTGGGATGCATAGTTCACCTGGTCTCGATTCAACAACCATCCCAACCAAGCCACCGGCAAAACTCACGACCGATGTGGAAGGCACACCAAAGCAATTTCTGACCGCGGGTGATTCGGAAGTGGTAAAGGGTACTCAGACCACCAGCATGACGACAATAACATCGATCTCTGATCTACAAGACTGTTTAATGTCTACCTCTCCAACCAGTAGTGATGGTATGTACGGGTCTTTATTCGTTGATACGTTGATACGAAAACGGAAAGATCCCACACAATGTTTACACATGAACCATACACTCAAAAATTATAAAATGTTCTGTGTGGGAAATATCAACACTTCCTTGAAAGCATATCTATAATATTCATATAATTACATTACATGTAGTTCGTATTCCACTTATCTCTACATTTTTTTTTTATTGCAGTAGACATCGAAAACGTGACTAAAGAATTGTCTTTTTATTTCAGGACCTACTACCAACAGTTCTCCAGACAACGAACATACCGCAGTCAAACTCATAGCTCAAATCTTGGACTTCTTCTTGAATAAGGTTTGTCCATTTAATAAACAAAAATATGTTTTATTTAAAAATGTTTTTTTCGATATTCTTATCTCTTAAAGTGCATTGTACTTTCAGCCTGACGACATCGTGGGCCTCTTGAATTGCGTCGACGGCACGAATACCTCTCCTCCCGTTCAGAAATTACCGTGGCCTGATATTCTGGAAACACTGCTAGACAAAGTGGTGCAAAGTGTTCGGACGACAGTTGAAGAGACTACGGTTATTCGAGTCAAAGGTCATCCGTTAGCAGGCAGTACAGGTAAGATTCAAGAACATTTATTTTGTTATGTAGTTACTTATAGTCTAGAGGTTACCATTGTCTTTACTATGGTCGAAGCCTCGACTCTATGGACGCGTGCGCGTTCCTTGCACTTGAGATCGCGCAAGGCATGATGGGAAACAACATGGCACAGCAAAATCTCGTACCCATGGGAACGAGGTTGCTATGGTCGTCGTAGATTCAGTAGGCCAACTGTCGCAAACTATCGCAGACCCTCCGGCAAAGATCGCCTAGTGTCACAGATCATCTTAGATAAAGAGAGTTCACAATGATATATTTAATAGTATATACATTTTTAAATACTTGTCATTTGTCCTTCACACAATAGATGTGCAAGTTGTGTTCACAAACTCAAAGAACGGGCGTTGTAAGGGTTTGCAGATCAACAAAACGGATTCTTCAGACTCAACCGTCCACTTACCAGGATCTGTTCTCTACGACAATGGTAACAACAAAATACTCACATTTTTTTTGACATTTTGCTAATATGTCTCCTTCCTATTCTCTAACAAGACAAGGAGAGCCTAGTAAAACTGGTACCAGAGCTCAAGGCTATTCACTGGATTTTGTTTTTTTATGTATCTTGTAATCGTAGACCACGTGGATGGATTTAGCCCATTCATCGGCATTACGGGTCAACTATCCAATACGACAGCACTGCCCAGCTCTATTCACCAGTCTGCAACCATGCAGTTTAAGTAACAATTAGTGTCAGTGCATTAGTCATTCAGGACACCAAAATGGACACCAGGCTGGCCCTCTGGGACCAGCAAAACTGAAGACTAAAATAATGTCCAAAAAGCTCTTCATTTCATTGGTATGGCTAAATTTTCGCCTATAGACCATTATCATGTTGCGGCCATCTTTATTTTTTTTTTCCCATTCAAATCAATCAACGTAACCAAAAGCGAGCTGGAAGGAAAATAGTCTGGTTCCTTTTTTGCACAAAAAGATTATAATTCAGCAAAATACTGTTACTGGATACAGGGAACATGATTGAAATGGTGGCAGCATGATAAAGGTCTATTGCACACATCTTAAAACCAATACCCATAGGAGAAGAGTGATCATCAATGAGAACACTACGATAACTGTTTTCCGTGTATTCCCGACAGGACCGCGATGCCGATCTCTGCTGCTGATCAACATGGAGGAATTGCAGGATATTTTACCACCCGAACAATGTGTTGACAACAGGTAAATGGAATTCCCATGGCTCGTCTCTTTGTTATTAGTTTGATTGTTGGTGTCTTTTTGTCTTTCTGGGTGTTGCCTGTTCTCCACATTATTGAACATCACTGATGCGCTGAGGCTCACTTTTTTCTGACTCTCACAGAGACTATAGGGAAGTATGGAAACACTGTCACAGGTGTCTGTACAGTTAGCAATTACATGTACTTTTTCAGGAACCAAGTATCACCTTATTTATGCAAATGCGTTTTTAGTTGGTCACCTGGTGTTTCACGCGGAACATTCATTCTCTTTTATAAAATGAAAATCGCGTGATTTATGAACTAGTCTTTACTCGGAGTAACAACCAAATTACCCAAAACATACTGGGTTTTTTTCTCAGTGAATTTACCTGTGAGGAGCTGTTGACGCCATTCTCCCTAGTGACTATCGCGCTCAAGCCGCCGAAATCACAGCCCTTCCCGGAACATGTCACGATTGAGTTCCCGGTACCGGTAGGTCGTTCATTATTTTCTCACTGTTGAGAAATCATGAGATCTGCAGTAAACGGAACTAGCTATATCAGAGCGCTATATATGTTTGAATGGATAATCGTTATTCTGTCTTCTGGTATGACATCAGCAGGCATGCAACTTGTCCTCGGATCAGCAGATTTCCTCTTTTTTTACTTCCCATGTGTGCCATTAAAATAGAAAAACAGTGCACAAAGACTTGGAAAGATTTGAATTTCCTCTTATTTTGTGACTTCCCAGTTGCATGCCTGCATCAGGGATTCCTCAAATGCAGCATTGCAGTTGTAGCTCGCAAGCCCGGAGAAACCTGTGGAGAGGGGACAACGATAAGAGGTTTAGTTGTCATCAATCATATGATATGGCATATTGCTTAAATTTAATCTGATTAATTTATGACAATCTTGAAATGCTTAAATAGTTCTATTCTTTTTCCACATTATAGGCGACGGAATTGATCCCAGTGTGTGTTTGGGTTGAGGCCACCATTCACACGTAAGTCAGAAAGATAGATTGAATTGATATGGGCCTAAGGCCCGGTTCATACTCTGCGCGAAATCGACTGAAGCGAACACGAATTTGTGACGTCATGGCAAGTATTCGCGCTGCGAATTCGTACAAGTTGAACAATAACTCGGGCGAATTTCGCAGCAAATGTTTCAGGACGTCAAAATAATTCACTTCGCATTCGTATATTATTCGCATGAAGTATGAACTGGGCTTAATGCAGATAACTGACGTTATAACATTAAAGTCGAGTTTAAAACAAGTGTGAAGCCCGCGGTTCATAGTCGGCGCGAAAGCGAAAGCGAACAGGAATTTGTGACGAAATGGCAAGTATTCACGCTGCGAATTCGAAAAAGTTAGCATATTTCAACTCGCACTCGGGCAAATATCGCAGCCAATTATGACGTCAAATTTGCTTCGCATTCGCATAAAGTGTGAACCGGGCTTTAGGTACAAAGTACAAAATGACGACTAATTCATTTGACAGCTGGGCTATATTTTAAAACTATAAAAACCCTCTATTTTAAAACTATAAAAACTCGGCAAATATCAGAACACAACTAAACCGAGGTAAATCTTTACCTTATAAAGGTTCCTCATGTTATTTTACGAATATGCTTTGCATTTCTAGAGATAAAACCAAAACAGGCTATTCGTGGAACAGCAAAGGCTGTGAGACGCTCATCAATAGAGAGGCATCCACCGTAGTTTGCCAGTGCTATCACCTGACAAGCTTTACTGTCATAATGAAAGTGACTGATTTTGAGGTAAGTTAATTATGCCACCAAAATAATGCTTATAACCAGGGCGTTGATTTTGCAGTACCTTGTTATACACTTTAAAACTGTTACGTAATAATCCTTCACTTCACTGGTCCCTTATTACCAATTGAACCGTGCATAAAAAAATCCACTTGACCTATTAAACTGGTACTCCTGAAAAAAAATATGGGCCATATTTGATGCATAATCTTATGGAGTATATAAAGAAAAAAACTTAGTACACCTTTAATAGAAATAAAATTAGTACACCTTTAATTGTCTTCAAATTCAGATTGACGAAGGACATGAGAGGGCGCTTCAGCTGATTAGCATGCTTGGATGCATTGTGACCGTCGTCTGCGCATGCCTGACGATCGCGATTTATCTCTATCTGAGGTAAACATTTGAGTTTGAGTGCAACTTAAGATCTGCCAACTTCTTATGCTGACAGATCACAGAGCAATCAGCAGATTCTCCTTCAAATCTAAAAAAAAAATATATTCGGCACATAGATCGATGTTCTTTTGCAATTGTAACTTAAATACCCCCAAGAAAAAAACCAACTCCGCCCCCTCCAACAAAAAGGCATCAAAGACTGTTTAGTGAGAATAAAAAGCAACATATTTTAGTTTGGAAATAAGATTTAGATTGAACACTCACTTCACTGAGCACTGTGTGTCAATGCAAATCTCTTTTCCATCTCTGATTTTTTTTCCAACCTGACCTAGAGCAAACTTTTACAATTATTTGTCCTCCATGATATGGCGCATCATGGACACCCTACAACCACTGAGACTCATATCAAATACATCGCTGCCCTTCGTTAAGTCTGATATTATTTATTAATGTTTTCCTCTCCTGAGCAGAATCATGAAGGAAGAGAAGTTGATTCATGTCCAGTTGCTCCTAGCGATCGCCATAGCGCAGCTTATCTTTCTCCTTGGCATTGATCGAACTGAAAACAAGGTGAGTAAATGAAATAAAAACTTGAGACCATCATGTCATATCGTCCAGGTCCTGTCGTAGGCCCCTAAAATAATTCACCTTAAAACTGGTTTGACAATGAATTGCACTATAGAGTTTGTTAGTCACTGTATGTCTACTGGCTGAAATCAGGACATTTTATATAGATGGAATCTTGACATCCGTGACTCGAGTTTTTACTTGTGACGGGGATCGACATATCTACGACTCGAGTTTTCACACCTTCGACTCAAGTTTTAACGTATTTTACTACACGACGTCTTGAAATCCCTGTCTTGAATCTTGAAATATGTGGCTTGGGTATTTGCATTTGTAACTCCAGTCTTTGGGTCTGTAACTTAAGGGGTTTTTTTATCTATGATAAGAGTCTCGACTTTCTTCTCACTGGAGTCTTGGAAAATTATGATCGAATCTTGACATATTGTAATCGACATCTTACATTTGAGACTTGAGTTTTAACATCTAGAGACTCGAATCTTGACATGTCGTCACTCGACCGACTTTTGACGCTTGCGATTAGAATCTCGACAACTGGGGCTCGAGTCTTAACACCAAGTAAGTCGAGTTCTTGGCATCTTGTGACTCAAGGATCGATATGTTATTACACGTGTTTTAACATTCTAATGACCCGAATTTCGACACTATTGACACGAGTCTTGACCTCTATGACTCGAGTCGCGACACCTGCGAGCTGAGTCTAAAAATGTGTGACTCGATCTAGTCTGGACATCTTCTTAGAAACTTGACATCTGCGACACGAGTCGACACATCAGGTCTGTAACTTAAGTATCTTTTTTTTTTATCTATGATCACATTCTTGAAATTCTTCTCACGTTTTTTTTTAGCACATACGATCAACTCTTGACATGTTGTCACTCGAGTCCTTACATGTCATGACTCTGGTCTTGATTTTTGCGATTAGAATGTCGACAACTGGGACGCGAGTCTTAAAACCAAGTATCTCCAGTTATGGCATCTTGTGACTCGAGGCTCGATACCTTATTACCTCGCGTTTTTAATAACATTCTAATGACCCAATTTTGACACTATGGACATGAGTTTTGACATCAGGGACTCGAGTCTTGGCATCAGAGAATCTCGTTTTGACATATTGAAATCGAGTCTAGTCATTTAAGACTCAACTCTTGGCATGTACAACTCGAGTCGCGACACCTGCAACCCGAGTCTAGAAATCTGTGATTCGAGTCTCGACATCTTCTTTAAGACATCTGCGACACGAGCCTACACATCTGCGACTTGAGTCATATCTTGGGGGTCGAATCATAACATAACTCAGAGACTCATCTCTATTGTGCTATCTGTATAAGATCTTGATATCCTTGACCTGAGTCTTTACATCCGCGACTGAAGTCTTAACACCTTGTGACTTGAGTCATGTCGTCTGTCACACTTTTTTAATACATATGTACCTCCACAGGTGTTGTGCACGATCATAGCCATCTGTCTTTTCTACTTCATGAGCGCCACCTTCACCTGGATGCTAATGGAGGTCACCCATCTCTACATGAGCGTAGTCAGAGTATTCAATTCCGGGTCAAGGATGAGAGTTTACCTCCTTGCAGGATGGGGTCAGTATCGTTGCCGTGTACATCCTGAAAAAAACTGGCAAGCCTAAAAGCTGGTATCACAACTCCGTACAAAACTATATTCGATTGACTCAAAATAGGTATTTACTGAAGGTTTTTTTCATGCATCAGTCCATATCATATGGGACGGAGTTTTCCAATGCATTGGCAAATTGGTGTAATCCTATGCAATGGCACTGCCAAGTTCAAAAGTAACATGAAGACTTAGTGAGTGTATCAGTCAGTCGGTCAGTCAGTTGGTTATAAAGATAATTAGAGACGTACCCTATTATAGGACCAGCAACAAAAAAATCACGTGTGAGATATAATTATTTTATGCGTTACAAAGACGAGTAAACTTTTCGAACCTGATAAAATGTGAATAACTCAAGGTGGATTTAACGAAAACACAAATCTAAAGTCAGGTAACCATCGGAGAGCCAACTTTACTTATTTTCTACTGTACAGGTCTGCCGCTGATTCAAGTGTCCATTTCGTGTGGTGTGTCAGCTAGCGAGTTACTCAGCACCAAATAGTAAGTTACCGCCAGTTTTAATGATCATCCTCCAAACAGTTCAAATACAAATATTTGATCGCTTGTGCCTTGGGTAAATGCCTTAATTCAAGTGTTGTTTCTTTTTTTCTTTTACCAAATAGTTGCTGGTTGTCAGTACAAAACGGAGTTATTTGGGCGTTCGTTGGACCGGCACTGGTTATCGTAACGGTAGGAAATAATGGAATGATACCCTTTACTTATATATTCACCTTGAGTTAATCACATTTGTATCAACCACTCATGTGTTAAAAACGGCAGTCAAACATTTCAAGTATTCAAAAACAATCGACTAATAACGCGTCAGAAGCAAATGATGACATAACATTTGGCTGGTATATAGGATACCTGTTTTTTTTCTCCAGCGCACAGCACAGGTCTGTGATGTTTGTCCTGGTTGAATGCAGACTTGACCCAGCTCTCTTAAAAGTCCCGGAAAGATTCTGAACTAGAAAAGAATCGGGTCAAATCTATCCCCGGATTTGGTGCCAATCTGAACCGGGAATTTTTAAGAATGCAGAGTCTAGTATACTTTTTAAAGATGTGTCTTTCAGCAAGTTGGACTTGAAGGTTGGTTTTTAGGCTGTGGTTATAATGAGTCATGTTGTTCCTTTTAAAACACCTCCTTTGTTAATTAAGAATTGTTATCTACTACAGATTAACACGTTCATGCTGGTGGCCGTTTTGCGAGAGATTGGCAAGCTTATCGACCGAGATATCACAAAGCTTAAAGCTGGGAAAGTCAGGTGACAAATGCTTTTCAGATCCCATAGCAAGGAAAACTTGCTCTATGGTCAAATTCGACCCGGAATCTGAGTCAAATATGACCTGACACTTTTCTGGGTAATGACGAACAAATTCAGGTAAAAATAACAATAAGCCTTTTCGGAGTTCCAACTGCGCGCATTCGTAACCTGTGACAACGCACATTATTTGTCTCAAATGCCCTTTGACAGTACCCAAAATGCACAAACAGCCTTCTTGTAAAGTCAGTGGCGCGATGATGTCAAAGGCCATTTGAGACAAATAATGCGCGTTGTCACGGGTTACGAATGCGCAGTTGGAACTCCGAAAAGGCTTATTGTCGTGATCAAAATGACATTTGCTTGTGTCACACGATAATTTTAGTGTAAAAAACCCGTAACAGTGACTCAAAAGTTTGATTTTGACCCGAAAAAAGTGTTGAGCCAAATCAGGTCTGGGTCGAATCTGACCCGGGATATCAGTCCCGGTTTTATACTCCTGTGCATACATAGACTGCATACGCGCTATTCTCATAACTATTGTCATTATTATAATATTTATTTATTTGACCTCAAGAAAAACAAATACAAACAGTGATACAAATCAAAATAAAAATTACACATAAGGTGGTCGGAAAAAAGCACAACAAAAGGAACGTGTAAATATGTAATCAAAAATAATAATACTCATGAAGTTGAGGGCATGCATTTTAAATGACGACTAGGCTTTTTTGTTATGAGGTGAACCAAAACCAACAAGGCACATACAAATCACAGTTAAAAAGGATTATGTGGGTGAGGGGCCGCAAAAGCGAATCTAAAATCACTGTTGCCAGGAAGCATGCGGACGTACCCGCACACAGTGTCACTTGTATAATCTTTAAAATCGACAATATAGAACTACAGCCCCATAGAAAATAGTGATATTCGTAATCCCTTTCTTCCGTGCTAAATTTCTGTTCTTGATCTTTTCCCCAATAAGGACTACTGCGAAGGCTTTGCTGGTCTTCACCCCGATGGTCGGTCTGCCGTGGCTCTTCGGCCTTCTGGCGTTCAACTCCAGTCTGATCGTCTTCGATTACATCTTCACCATACTCAACAGTTTCCAGGTACGGATTCTCAACTGAGAATTAATTTTATATGCCCTTTGTCCAACCCGGTTATTCAGTGTTATTCTGTTTTCATAGGGAAACTTTTAAAATGACTGACCGAATAGGAGACCAGAGAAAAGTAAGACGGATAAACCAAGAAATGCACCAGATCTTTCCAATCAGAAATGTTTGCAAATCTGATAATCTGCAACGATCGGGTACCTCAAGGCATATTTCACGATCGGAACCATATACCAAGGAACAAAACAGGATTGGACATGAACAGAGTAGAACAACAGTCATGAGTTTTTAGGTTTTCATTCATTTTAAGGTTTCTTTTGTTATGTTAAATTAATGAATGCATAAAGGTTCTGCTCATGCGTATCCCTCACAGAAAACCCCAAGTGAGTCATTTGACTCATTATTGTAAAAAAAAAAATGAGTCACTTTGTCCGTAAATAGCGACACACTTTGAGCCATAATGTGTCACTACAGTACACGGACAAAATGACTCATTTTAGGTTTTCTGTGAGCTGTTGAGCAATTAATTAAAACACACATTTATTTCCTTTTCATGACAGAAATGAAAAATAATATAAGTATTGAATAAGACATAAAGGCCACTAGAGTTGGCAAAACCTTGAAAGCATATTCCTTGTATCAGGCATACCATAACACAAAAACAGACGAATTATTACAGAAAAACAATTTCACAAAGTGTGTATTTGCCTGCAATCGGGGACCCCCTATTGTCCCTCTTGTGTTTGTACGTACCTTTCTGGGAATAGAGCTCCCATATGTTTTGTACACGATTGTAAATTGGGGACCTTTGGGAAATTGGGGGATCGGACCCCTATTGTCCTTTATTGTTCAACGTCCCATATTGAATGTAGAAACAAACTCATGTATACTTCTAAGCTGTATAAACAAAGGTACACATCTCAAAGATGGCTGCAGTGCAAACAATCTATAGGCCTATACACCTACAATTTGTTATTTTACTCTTCTATCCGCAGGGTCTGGTACTGTTTTCAATCTTCGTCCTTGGAAAGAAAGAGGTGAGTGAAAAATAAACTAATTTACATAGCCCTTCAAAAAACAACAACAACTTAAAGCAACGTTGCAATGGGGCAGAACTACATTAGGACAAGTCACTACATAGACATTCGTGTTTGTTGGCGCCCCCATATATTTACTAGGTACGGCGCTGTTTACCAGTAAGATGCATCTTAAAGTTTGGTTTCGGTACCTGCAGCTACCAGTACATCAGATTCATGCCAAATCGGTGGCGTATATAGCTACGGGTGCCGGGCGTTTTTAACAACGCCGCCCATTGATGGTGTCCAGCCCCCCCCCCCACCCCATCACATATATCCTATTTTTAGAAGTAGTCCTATATATAAAGTCTGGGAACTGACGCTTGGTCAAACATAGCCTTTAGTCAAGTCCCACGCGCCTATACCCGGACCATCCGGACACGTAACGCACCCCCGATGCTGGCACGTAAAAAGACTAGCACGAGCGGCGAAGCCGCGAGGGCCTTTACTATCTCGTGGAACTAATCACTTATTTATTTGTTCACGTAATATAAATCAAGCAATATAAACCAATCATCTAACGGTGGTTTACGGTAACCAGCAACAGCACCCGCGCCGTGGCGCGCGTGCTGTCTGGCGCCAGACGACGGCTGATTTACGTTAGTAATTCTGCATTTTCATTTGTCAATTCACAATGGGTAATGCATTATGCATGTCTACCAAATCGGTAGACAATGTAAAGAAAAACATAAGCGTTCTCCACGAGAAGGTAAAGGCCCTCGCGGCTTCGCCGCTCGTGCTAGTCTTTTTACGTGTCACCATCTGGGTTGCGTCACGTGTCCAGGTAAGCGCGTGGGACTTGACTAAAGGCGCTAGGTCAAACACAGTTACGTCAGATCACCACCAATCATATCCATCATCCTTTTACATTTAAATTTCAATACTTATACCTACCTTAATCTTGCAGGTGCGAGGAAAAATTCGTGGTCGGGTATCCGACGTGCAGAGTGCTACTGCAGGAACACGGACCATGCGTGGTGATCGCCAACAGGTGGTCAATGCGAGTGGCATACAGTTGACGTCACATGGGGCGCCACCAAGAGTTGAGGCGTCATACACTACTCCGTCCCAAAAGTTTTAGTGCTGGTCGAACCATAGACAACCTTGTTCCCATGCGGAGCAGGACGCTCCCACTAACTGATCCCTCACCCTGATATTGGATCATGGTCAAAAATCTTGCAAATGCAAATTTGGTATCGAACAATCTAGCTTCATCATCATGCTTTTAAATCAGTGTTTTTGTCTGCGGTGTCCGGTAACGAAATCAATTCCGTCATAAACGCCGGTGTCTCACGATGTACAAATGATCACAACCATAAACTGACGGTTGAAAAGAAGTAGGTACGTGTAGACGCCTTGAATGTAAAATTTAGATTGATATGATTGCTTTCTATCATATCCGATACAACTACTTTCCGATTTTACTCCTAGTGTATTGTGCGAACTTATAATAACGACGCGATCGATTTCGTCTCACATGGCGAATGGTACATGACGGTCATATTCGTTCTGTAAACACCTTTTTAAAGTTATAATGATACAATTTTACCTATCCATTATGTAGTATCACTTCATATTGTGAAGGGTCACTGGGTTGTTTTAAGAAGGATGGTGGACGTATTAACCGTCGGCATGTGGCATTTTCCATGTGATATGGAATCCCGTATTGATCTGCCGTGGTTCCAGGACCGTACGCACCACAGTTTGAAGTATATGGGTATTTTATTTTTGCTCCATAAAAGTCGACATTCATTAGAATTGTATTTTTTCAGCTGATAACACACCACATCTATTTTTCTCTTTTTTTCCCCCTATTTTTATTTTACAATTTTTTTGATATTCAAAAGAATTGTGTTATAAAATATAAAGTCGTGAAATAGAAAAGTATATGTTGGTTGAATTTCAAGAGAACATTTAAGAGAATGAATTTAATATTTACCAAAACAGTGTGTTAAGTGCAAAATACAATCCGAATTACAGTCTCTTCAATTGTCGGGAAGATTTTTCAGTGTAACATTTTTGGCAGGATTTTCTCCGTGATGCCGATGACAAACATAAATGTTCGGTGATGCATGTACATGTACATCATGTAGTAACATTTATTTGTCTTGTTTTACTAGTCATTACCAATCACTAGGCGAATTTTCCATCTAGGTATTTTACAAGTTATTGTTGCAGAAACTATCTCACTTTCAGTCAGTGAGATAGGTATAGATAGGACACGGCTAGCCCTTTGGGACTTGGAAAAAAGCGGTCAAACGGACAACAAACAACCAGAGGATGTAGAGAAGTAAACAAAACAGCTTTCGTTAATCAGTTAACTAAAGTTGACAAACTCAAAGAACTAGAAACAAACGAACAAATACCAATTAAACTATGTTAAACAAGCACCACACAGCAACTTTTTATTGATAGGGCCTACTATTTATTTACAGATTTCCATTCAAAATCATTACGAATAGGATAAAACCACAAATGTCTCGAAAAACCAAATTATCAACCTTTACATAATTTTGTCACCCATACTTGTCAATTTGAATTCGATTCCAAAATATCCCGTTGCATAATGTAGTATCTTCGCCAAATAGAACAATTTAAACTACAATGACTACAAATTCCACACAATACATGTTTTGTTTACCCCCCAAAAGAATGTTGATGTTCCATTTTTTCTCGGGCAAGGTTAAATTGGTTTTGATATAAAAGCTAAAACTGTTACAGCCCATAAAATAATACACCTTATTACTTTTAAACCGAGATCCAATAAAAAATAGAATATTTTAGGTTTTAAATATATTACATGTATTACCACTCCAGGGGCGTTTCGCGCTTTGTATCTTTGTATCTATGGCCCCAATATACTTAGCTGCAGTTAAACACAGTGAAATCTTAATAAGTCAAACCTCAACGAAACAGGTTCCAAATTTGACTTAAACAGAGTTTTGAGGTCAGCAGGGTTAAAGGGAAAATACAACATTTGCAAACATCAAAAAATAAAACTACCAAATCATTTTGAAATACCTTGCTGGACTGTTAGTGAATGACAGTGTAAAGCATCCTGTAAAATCATGGCACCTGGTATACTGTCATTTTCAAGAAAAGTGGTATTTTTGTATCAATTTCCAACGCTGATCGGCCGATCAGCGTTGGAAAAAAAACTGTTTTTTTCAAATACTGGCCCCAGTTGACCATCGCACTTGTTTGCGATCGATTACACACCTATGAACGGGTACAAGCCAGCTAGACTGGTTCCCTGACCTTACAATTCCCCAATGTATGTAAACTGCTCTGTTTCTTCTTAAATGGAGTCAGGGAACCAGACTACAGGAAAATGATAGTTTTTCTTGGTTTTTTTTAGCATTTTCGAACCCAAAACCTCAAAAAAGTCAGTGTAACTATATTTGCAATATATGTCCAACCCCCCAATTCCATCCATTTCTGAAAATTACAGCAAAAGCAAATGATGTGTATTCCCTTTAATATCGTTGTTGTAATACTGAAGGCAATAAAGTCTTTGTTTGACTTAACAGTTGTTTTGAGTTATCAGAGTTTGACTTTATCGTGATTTCACTGCAGTATGAATGTGAATCTTGTTACAGGATTTTATTTAAATTGATAACAGTAAAGACATTCGTTGTGTACCAGCACCCGTTAGTAGATGTAGTTAAGCAAAATTCAGAATTTAAAAATGCCAAAGTAATGATACGAAAATAGATATCAGTTCTGCTCAAACGGTTAAGTTACAAGCAAGTAAAACTGGCGTGTGCGTTGTAAATAACATCCACATTGTCCTTCATTGCACTTGCACCTTCATGTGACAATGATTCTTTACAATTCTTTTAACACAAAAATAATAGGGGGAACATTTTAAAGAGAGATGGCTAGTATAATTTATAAAGGGATATTTTTACCACTTACGAAAATTGGTAGGTCAGTTCATGTGAATATTGTTATTTACGGAGAATAATAATAAGTTTAAAATAAACAGTTTGAACTGTTTAACAAAAATCGTCTTGAAGAACAAATTTAACACATTTTGTTTGAATGCACTGATTGGAAACAATTGTTTTTCAAAATGTAGGATTGAGTAAGACCAACAGTATGGCACATCTCAAACATGGGCAGATAGATATGGAGGAATTCTCCAGAGCTGCGACTCGAGTCAATGACCTGACATGAGTCAAACTTGAGTTGCAATTTTCGGTGACCCGACTTGACTCAGGTCATTACCAACAAATGACTTGGCTCAACTCGGGTCCCTGCTGGCATATGAGTCGACTCAACTCAACTACAGTAGAGTGAAAGGTTTATCATCTGACGCCTTGAATTAAGACTAAGCAAGTTCAAATTGGGTTTTGCAAAACCCAATATTGAATTTACACCACATTGACGCCAAGTTCCATCGGAGGTCAAGACTAAGCAGGCCTAGGAAAAGCTGGTCCCAGAGTACACACAATTATACTCGATTGATGCAGAATGGCTGTTCACTGGAAGACTTTTCAAGCATCTGGGGCCAACTGCTTAGCACAAAAAATTGCTTAGCATTGTCAGCACAAAAACAAAGTCTGGTTTAGTAAATGCAGGTTACCAGCCAAAACTCCCTGTGATTTTCATGCTAAGCACACAACAGCTGAATACCAATCACAAGCAATATACATCACATGGAAATTTGGTTGGTAATCCTGTTTTTGCCAAGGAAGACTTTTCATGCTAAGCAAATTGTTTGTGCTTAGCAGCTCCATAAAATTGGCCCCTGGTACATGAATGGACTGGATTGAGCCCATTCATTGGCATTACCAAGTCAGTAAGTCAGTGAGTTAGCCAGTGAGAAAGGTAGGAGGGCACTAGGCTGGCTGCCATTTCAGTCATGTTCCCAGCATCCAATAACGGTACTGAATGTTTTTTGGGGGGGAAAAGGAACCAGACTATTTTTCCTTCCAGCCTCGCTTTAGTTACGTGGATTTGAATGAGGAAAAGACGGTCGCAACATGATACAGTCAAAACTTGTTAGTACAAACTCTGTTAATACAAAATTCTTGTTATAACAAACATAAAGCCTTAGTCCTGAATGTGCATGTATGTGCACAATGAATGGGACTGATGTCCCTCTTAATACAAAATTCTGATATAACAAACAATTTGGCTATGTCCGAACGCGTTTGTATTAACGAGACTCGACTGTAATCGTCTATAAGGAGCCACCAAAACAATGGAATGATAAATGACTACATGAACAACTGCACATCAAGTAGAGTATGCTGACTTGAAGTTGGAGGGCATATGCAATAGATCTTATGCACAGTAGCCATCTTAGAGGGCATCTTTTGGTATTTTCATTCAATGTATGCAGTAACAATGAATGCACAAAAGCTTCACTCGTGCATAGCCCAGCAATACAAACGTATCGCCCTCTAAGATGGCTGCTACGCATAAGGTCTTTAGGAGCTCCTCACCCATATCACTCCAAAATATTGTAATCCCTGAATCGGACAAAAAGAAAGCTGAAAGTCTCAATTTGTGACATTAAATAGGAAAGTGCTAACATGTCAATGGAAGTAATTTACTTGAGCAGGAATACCACTTCATGTAACTTGAGCTGACCAAGAGAACCTTATGACTTGACTTTCTTTACTGCCTTAACTCAAGCTGACTCCAGTGCCAAAATTCAGTGACTTGTTACAACACTGGTAATTTGTATTTTTAAATCCGGCCATTTAGAAAACAATTCACATAAATGGGTGTTAACTTTATACATCTCTTTGAATGTACATAATATATATTTATAGGTTTGATGAAAAACAGAATGCTGCCTTACTTGTGTATAGTACAAAACATATTGTACTTTGGCCACAATACTTAAGCCACTTGCTGTACATGTATAACGTCCGTTTGTGCAATTAATACACCTTTTTTAACACTGAATTTGGCAACAAATAGATTATTGTTCGGTCACCTTTTGTACAATAAAACACAAGGTATACAAAAATACTATATGAGTTCTAAACAATTTTAGAACAAAATATGCAACCCATTTTACAACTTGTTAAAATCTAACAAACGACTGTTTCATGGGGGAAAGATTTCAGGCTTTGTTGAATATGTCTTCATAGAATAGTTAAATGCCACTTTCAAAGTAATTACATGTGTTCTGTATCATTCAGAATTCCTGAATTACCCAGTAGCTGAACATGTACATTTCTGACTGTTTCCCGTTGGGAAAGATTTTAGGCTCTGTAGAATGGGTCTTTTACTGAATAGTTAAGAAATGTCAACACTACATTTCAATGTTCAAAATACATGTATCCTATATCCAAGTTGTAATGACTTGAGTAAATGACTCGAATCGTGTCTGACTCGAGTGACAATTTTTGGCGACTGAGTTGACTCAAGTCCCTAAGGGCAAATGACTCAACTTGACTCGAGACACTGCAAGCAAATGACTCGACTCAACTGGAGTCCCTCATCAGAATGACTTGACTCGACTCAAGGAAGGCTAATAAGACTAGGGTCCCAAAAATAAAACCAAAACTTCACGAAAATATTTGCAATGACTTACACTGGTGCCTTTTTTGTCCACGTCACATAAGAATATTCGCGAATAATGTATACATACATATACATACATGATTTGATCAATGTCCCCATTAGTTGAATGGCGATCAGCTGGCACCCCCTTTTTATCTTCATTAACCCTTACCCTACTAGACCCTCCAACGCATGCCAATGTGTGCCTCAAGAAAATCTCCTATGTTTTTTGCATGGCCCTCCAATATCTGCCATGTCATTTCAAGGGTAACTGGACAGGCACTCCAATACATGCCACAGAGAACAATGAGAGTCCTCTGATAACAAAGTGAGTGCCCCCAGCTGGTCAGTATCAGGCACCCTCCAGGGCCTCCAACTCCTGCCAATTGGAGCCTTCACTGTTAAATAAAACTATCTGCCAATAAACTGCAGCTGGAGGGCATTGGCATAACCAACTGACATGCAGTAAACTACCCTCAGAGAGTAAGGGTTAAGAGTCAAATATGGTGTCACCACACGTAGTAGCCCAAATACAAAATTTTAAAAAGCCAAAAAATGACTTGCTCTCTTGTGTTTATTGTGTAGTGTTCAAATATTTGTGACTCGAGCTAAATACTTGACTCGACTCGACTATGCACTGTGACTCGACTCGACTCGACCTTCTTGACCTAATGATTCGACTCAAGTCACTTCTTTCAAATGACTCGACTCGAATCGAGTCACAAAAATCAGTGGCTCGTTACAACTCTGCCTATATCAGTGGCAGTTCCAGCATTTAGGGAAGGGGAAGTTGGATGGGACAAAAATAGAGGCGATACATCAGGGATCCAGCTTAAATTTTTTTCACTAGCCAGCCAGGGTTCTGAAACAGATTCTTAACTAGCCCGCGGACATTTTAACTAGCCCCCGCGTTTTTATTTATATAGTGTCTCAAAAACAATGACATGCACACAAGTACATGTAAAATGTGTATCCTGAGGCAATCTTGTCAGTATTTTTAATAAACAGTTCTAATAATTTAACCCTAAACAGTTCATAAAATTAGACACAAATTGATACAGGTTTGCTTTCTGTATTTAGTGAGTTCTTTCTTAGTGAGTTCTTTCTGTCTGTCCATTTATCTTTTCCGTAGTCCAATATTTTTTACTTGCCAACCAACCTACTTAAGGATTAGTTTGACTATCCCGCCGCTTTTTTGACTAGCAATTGACTAGAGGGCTACTGCTAATTTTGAACCCTGTACATGAACAAACAAGCGGGGCATATATTTGAATGTTCATGTGGGTGAAATTGTCTGTCTTTGAAGTGATCAAATAACCAGATTTCGGCAGAAGCAACAGGGTAGAGTGACAAGACACGTACCTCCTAAAAAGTATGATAAAACTGTGAAAGATGGGAGGGGGGGGGGGGGGGGGCAGACACCAGCTGCGCCCGCCCCTGAATGCTCTCCTGTATATTATTCAGAATTTGGATGAGGAAATATTCAACAAAATATAGGACGGTACCGCTTGATGGTGGGTTTCACAATTTCGAAGAGAAGTGACGAGTGCTATTGCCGATTCATTCAATTTCGTGCATCCAGTCACTTGGCGATCTGGCAAACTGTGGGAGAAGAGGTAAAGAAACTTCATTGGTTGCAGAATAGACCAAAAAAACTTCTAAAATTATGGCAGTTTTTGTACATCATGAGGACTGCAAAAACTACAAATCAGGACTCAGTTTCAGACCTTGGCCAAAATATAACTTGGCAACTCTTCAATGTATTTGGATATTTTGACTACTTAAAAAAAAATTTAAAAGTTGCTTCAGTAATTATTTCCCCAAAATCTATGTTTTTATTAATTTGCAACATTTATTTATCCAAAAAATAATGATATGCAAAAAATGGCTATCATGAAATGATTTTGTTTGTCTACACTGAGAGAGTCAGGGTTCCATACCTGTATATCGTTCAGCTCATTGTACAGTCTGGTGGCTAGAGCGGCACCTTCACCCGTTGTTGGTATTTGTAGATCTTCCCCTTGGTAGAGTATACTGGAGACGGGGCACACCACGCATGCTGTGCCCGCACCAAATATCTCATAGACCTAGAGCACCAGGACATAACAATACACGTAGTATCACATGCCGTCTTTATACAGATGCAGTATGCCCCCCCCCCACAAAATTTGACATATATTAACATAAGGCCAACAAAAAAAGTCTCCGGTTTCTGGTATGCGCGCGCGTCACTGTAGCCATGCGCGTCGGCAAAATGAAAAAGGTTTTTTTTCAATGAAAGATGATGTCTCAAAACCGCCAAACTCACTGGTTTGACTGGAATCATGCTGCTGCACAATTTTAACATGTTTTTAGATTGGGTTATGGTCGAGAATAAGCTTTATGTGGCCTCTCTGGACTCCCATATATTTGCACTAAGTTTAGTCGGGCACCATTTGCAGTCATCAGCCGACATTTGAAGCAAAAATATCAGGTAAAAAAACCAAAAAAAGCCGCGTCGCCACACCACTTTTTTGGCAAGCTCCATACCAGAAACCGGATACTTTTTTTGGCCTAAACAAAGACACTGACTGGAGTGAGATGTCCAGAACATGTGCCTCCACACAACCTAACTGTACTGAGACACTCAAAATAAGGTGAATTAATTACTTAAAGTCCTGTTGGACCTTTCTTTTTTAGGCTTACAAATGGCAACTTTCATAAAACTTCAGAAGTAGAAACTGTGGTATAGCTTTTGAATTTACTGGCACTCGGTGTACATTTTGCAACATGCAACGGATTGCTCACACTGCACACAGAGTCATTGTAACTTCTTTAATAGAGTTTATTCAAGAGTCGTCCATATTATATGAAAGGGAGGTACGTTCTTCATATTTGGACCCTGGGAATAAACATGAAAGCAATTAAATGAAACTTCATTACAAATTAACACCAGTCTGCTCTGATGAAAATTTGTGATTATTGAAATATACCCTCAAGTTTTAAAGCTACAGTTCATCATTTGCAGCCATCCGAAAAGTAACTGGCGTAATTATTGTTGAAAAACAAACTTGGTTGAAAGATAGTAAGGGAACTAAACTCCCTGTGAAATTATTCTTTCTGGGAAGCTGTCATTTTGAAGTAATCAACGAAAGAAGGCCTTTCCAATGGTGCGTCTTAAGACGCACCGTAGGAAAATTTAAATTAGTAGTTCGTTTTGTTATTCGGCGAAGCGCGTGCAAGCATTGGCATGACGCTCACGCGGTTGCTATAATTCGTCGGATCAGTGCGTGACGTCGCGTAAAGCTGCAATTCAAAACAATTCAAAACATGATTCAGTAACTTTTGATTTGAAATTGAATACTAGAATGCTTTTTTTCTCGGAATATACAGCTGAAGCTTAGCTGAAACTTCATCAGGTTAGTTGTTCAGTATCCTTCATTAGATTTTGAACACTTTTGTTGCTTCAAACGAACAAAATGCACAAATTACAAATGATGGACTATATCTTTAAGCTCCATTTGAAATTTTTTTTAAGTGAGGCTTGGAATGCACTCCAATCACAAAATAGTCTGGCACCATCCCACTCAATAGTTTACAAGTTATAAAACAGATTCAGGGAATAAGGTCAAAAACGACTTCCTCGTGAATAAGGTCTATCCTCAGGGTAAAATGTGGGCAATTTGGAACCCCCCCCACCCCCCCCCCCCCCCCCCCCCCGACCCTCAATGAGAATCCTGTGAGTACGCTTGGGTGAGTAGTGGATTTCCTTACTCGAGTACTCGCAGAGAAATTACTCGCGAGTACTCGAGTACTCGTGAGTAGTTTACTAAATTCCCATAAAAAAAAAAAAAATTCATAAACATTATTAAGAAGGAAGTTACTATGAATAAACAGCACATTCTTCAGCACTTACTATGCAAAATTTTGGCTCATTTTACTTGAAAATGTATTTGCTGAGAGTGCTCCCGAAAACGCAAGGAATCAGATGGGGGTAATGATTCCTTTATTGCGGGGGACGTATTAAGACAGAAGACAAGTGTGGTGCACAAACCGCAAAGTGGTTACTTGTTTTCAAGTCAGCACTTGTAAAAAAGAATTTGCTACTCCCGAGTACCTACTTCTACTTGCGTCAGGATGAGTACTCGAGTACATGACAAACCCTGAGTAGAATGGGTAGCAAACACTGCTTGCGAGTACTCGAGCACTCACGTTACTCGCCCAGCACTACCTGTGAGACTGGAGACTACAATCTCGGCAGGATTGGAACCTCGGATGTGACCGAGTCAAGGTTCAGAAAGCACGCCCGCTTACCCTGTTTTCTCTCACGGCTTTGACGACCTCTTTCATGGTGAATGGTCTCTCTGTGACTTTGAATTCTCCCTGAATAAAAACAAGAAATATGGATCATTCTTGGTCAATTTTGTTCCTTATTTCTCAAGTTTTTTTTTGCCTCTTAAACAAGTTCTATTTTTACTCCTTGTTATACTGTACAAAATAATCTAGTATTATTTACAGCAAAACAAATCGAACACGGGTCATTTCAATATTGATGATGTGCACTTACCCATTTGCGCATCAATTCCAGCAAGCTTTTCCTTGTGACACCTGGTAGGATCGTTCCATCCAATTCGGGGGTGATCAGCTCCTTTTCTGGAGGGGGAAACCAAATAATAGTGCAGGTTGTTTTACCATGGGGCTTTGCTGGGGGGGGGGGAGGGGGAAGTGTCACCCCACCCCCAATTTTGTGTTAATGTTCACAACAAAACTGATGTAACCATCACCAAAATCGTAAGTTAGCATAAATATGCCACCAAGAACAGCACCACTGCTTGTTCAACAGTGTCCTGGCCTGTCCACTTTGAACACCGCCCCATTGGTCAAAATGATATCTATCCACCCAACTGGTGACCAGGAAAACTGCTTTGGTGTCACCAGCCCCCCACTTTTGGTTGGCCACGCCCTGTTGTATTACCTCCTTGTTCGTTCTGCCAGTACATCATGATATTCATGGTGCCCACTTCAGTGACGTAGTGTTCATCCCCGTACAGCCATAACACCTGTTGGCAATCCATTTTGTTAACGGCTTCCACCTGCGGCATGACCGTGGGCCCGTAATTGCTGAAAGTTAAAAGGGACAGAGTAGTGAGTGTTTTCCACCCAAAATTTTAGTTGGGTTTCTTTTTGAGGGGTAGGTTCGAGCACCCGCCAAAGTAAGCTTATGATTTTTTTTTCTGTCAAGTCCAACAACAACACTGAGTATACAGCAGTTATCAAATCACTTTGATGAAGGGCAAAAATCCCAACTCAATTTTCCATACTTACGATCCCAGCTTTGCATAGCCGACGCCGCCTTTCCATGCCCGCACGTTATTTGGGTCGGCATACAGGCGGACCGGATTGAAGGTTCCCGTGGCAAAGTACGGCCCCACTGGGCCGATGATAACAAACAACTTTGCGTGACCAGGTGGGCTGACACCTAACGAAGGCTGGTAGAAAACAAAATTTAGCACAAAAAAATCACACATGGGGGAAAAAGGTCTGAAATAATGGATGCGCTATACAAGAATAACTTATTATTATTATTATTATACGTGTAAATGTACCATTAAGGAGAAATGTTATCGTAATTTCTTCGCACAATGGGAGACATCGGTCATTAGGGTTTCATGTCTCCCTTATGTCACAGCCCCCCTTTAGAGGCAAAATGTTACTGTCGCAATTAGATTATATTTGTTGCTCGTGGTCTAATTAGTAAACATACCAAAATTTGTGGAAACAGGACGAGGGAATATTGGGTTAGGGCACATTTAAGTTTGAAAAATTTTGTGCACAAGTCTATGGGGATGTCTCCCAAATGTCCAATCCATTATCATTATTACGATCGTCAAGCAGGTTTAGGAGTAAGGGTGCAAATCTCAAAGAACATGGCCAGACGAAGGCAGTGTCCAAATCACTTGCCTACGGCCAGAAACAACGCACAAGTCTCTGGGATGTGGCTGCAGCCGCTAGCCAGTGGCTAACACTAACTTAGTGCATGTGTTATGCCTGGCCGTAGCCATGTGATATGGATATGGCTCAACTTAGATCATACCTCAGTGCCTATCATGGTTGGTCTGATATACAGTGTGCTGGTGGTGGAGTAGGGCACCCATTCCTGGTCTAAACTGATCAGCTTGCACAAGCACTTCAACAGCTCTTCCTTGTCGAAAGCCTGTGTAAAGAGCAAGACATGTTTTGGTTACAATCGTCCACTTGTAGCCTTCACATGCGGCTCATATCTTTTCCTGCCAGAGGGCACTCTGCCAGAGGCCACTTTGCCAGAGGCCACTCTGCCAGAGGCCACTCTGCCAGAGGAGGACCGGAGCCATTTGAGCCTTCTGTCACTATGTTAACCCTAACCCCCTAGGGTATTTTGGCTACAAGCCCTGCCGAATGCAGCAACATGCACCACTTGTCAATATGACAAGCCTGCTGGGCGTAGTAAGATCCATCAGGTGAAAAATTTCAAGGCCAAAGTGCCTCAGCGCCTGTGATTACCAACTGCAATGGGATGCAACTGTGGTAATGTTCAATGGGTCTAGCTCTGATTGTTTCAGGATTGGGGCATTGGTGCCCTGCTGGGGCCAATTTCACGGCGCCGTTAAGCACAAAAATTTGCTTAGAAAAAAAAAGTCTGGCTTATAAAAGCAGGTTACCAGCCAAAACTCCATATGATGTATGTTGCTCGTGATTGGTATTCAGCTGCTGTTTGCTTAGCATGAAAATCACATGGAGTTTTGGCTGGTAACCTATGCCCAATTTCACGGCGCTGCTAAGCACACGATTTTCTGCTAACAGAGCCTCCGTCTATTTCATAGAGACCGTAAGCATAAGCACAGCAAAAGGCACGCTTACTGCAGAGGAAAAATTTGCTTAACTTAGTGACGTAACAATAGAAATCTCCATGCACGAGCGACCGTTAGCACATACACGCCGTGAAATAGTGCTTAAGGTTAGCAAATTTTAATTTTCTGCTATGCTAAACACAACTTTTCTGCTAACTGTTTAGCAGCGCCGTGAAATGTGGCCCTGCTTTTATAAGCCAGACTTTTTTAGTGCTAAGCAAATTTTTGTGCTGAGCAGATCCGTGACTTTTACACCTGATGCATGTGTTTGTGTCTGTCAGGGTTAATGCACTTATTGTTTTGTTTTTGTAATTGCACTTCGTCACTCTCCGTCCTGCACTCGTCTTTTTGTGAATTGTCCACTGAGTGCTAAGCCTTTAGTCAAGTCCCATGCGCTTATCCGGACACGTGACGCACCCCGGATGCTGGCACATAAAAAGACTAGCACGAACGGCGAAGCCGCAAGGGCCTTTACCATCTCGTGGAGAGCGCTTATGTTTTTCTTTACATTTGTCTACCGATTTGGAAGACAAATTTTCATGCATAATGCATGACATGTTGTGAATGCGTGCGCGTCTTGGTTTTTTTAGAACGCGTGTGGCGCGCACACTCGAGGGCGCGCGCGTGTCATCACCTCAAAAATGGCTTGTTGGTGGTGATTGGTTCATATATCGGCATACATGCATGATTCAGTTTACTTGAAAAAATGAATAATGATTAGCTCCATGAGATGGTAAAGGCGCTCCTGGCTTCGCCACTCGACTGGTCTTTTTTTCGTGCCAGAATCTGAGGCACCACGCATCTAGATAGACACACGCGCCTTGACTAAAGGCTACTGAGTGCTAGACAAACAAATCAGCACTCAGTAATAAAAAAATATGGGGTGATATAAAAAACTTGACACCATTACTTACAGGCAAAGCACCCCTTTCTGCTGATATTGACATCCTCTCCATGTTCTCAAACGGACGGAAGAGACGTATTTTGTTGTCTACTCCTCGGTAGGCTTTCATGCCTTCGAACAACTGCAGAAAAGTACCAATCAAATCACAAAAGAAGGAAGTACATGTACCTGTGCGTGTATTTCTTGGAAATCTGAGTCCTCATGATCAATATTATTTAGGGATGAGATTTTCAACGTAAAAAAAAGTCTGAAAAAATAGATGAAAAGTCTGAAAGATGCAATTCTTTTAGACACTGAGGTCTTTCTCTCAGATTTAAAAAGGTCAAAATTTAAGACAGATTTACTCATAACACTTCTTCTCCCGGGAAATTACATGGCACAATCACATCACTCATGCATGACCACAAAATCATTGGCCTGCAGCTTCGGAGATCCAATCAAGCTTATTACTGGATCAGTACTTGACTAGGTAACACTAAATGTAAATATGCTTTTGAATTTAGTCTAGATATGGCCTACAGTGTTCTCCAACCTTGAAAATTGAAGGTTGGTGCCCCGTCAAAAAGCTATTTGCAGTCAAACATTTCTTTATGCTAGGGGGCGCTATTTGCAGATGAACATGCAATTTATATGTACGGATAACAGCTTTTAGGCCATTTCTAACACAGTAACTGTTAAGTACAATACTGGCTCAGCATCATCTTTTTTTAACACATCAGTGACCAGGGACTCTGAGGCAGTTTGGCCTTGAGACTTTTGACCTGATTGATTGCTACAATGGGCAGGCTTGTCACTTTGACAAGTGTTGCATGTTATTACTTTTGGCAGAGTTTCTGGCCAAATATACCCTGGAGGGTAAGGGTAGTCCCACTTGTTTGTCTTTTTTATTATTTTTTCCTTTTTTTAAGCATGGCGGGCAACTTTTTAAGCTTGGCGGCAACTTTTGAAACTTGGCGGGTACCTCAGAAAGCTTGGCGGGGCACCAGGTTATATTTACAGGTTGGAGACACTGGGGGCATTTTCGAATCCCTGTTCTTGACAACACGCGTGTAGCACGAGAACGTGTTCTCGAGCTGGTTGTTACGAACGCGCGGGTGCGTGTCGCATGGATATAAAGCAATGCCAAATGGCCGACAATCGTCTGAATTTGTACTTAGGCCTATTCCAAATGAACGAGGACGACTCTGAAGATGAATGTGAAACAGACCAAAATTGCAGACCTGCACTATAATGGTATTCTTATTCCAATCATTAGGGTATTAGCACACAAAAAAAACCACAAAACAAATTACGAATCTGCACAGTCCGCCATTTTGTTCAAGCTGCACCTCGCCGAACCCTCCATCAACCGGGGAGTGAAAAAATCGATCCGCGAATGCCCTCTTGGGTCTGTTCGTCACGTTCGAGACCGCTGTTCTCGTGTCGGGTTAACCCGAGTTTTGTCAAGAACAGGGATTCGAAAACGCCCTGGGCTTACCTCGATAGCATAATGCAGGGCTGAGGAGGCCGGGTGGAGCGAGAGGTTGCCAAATGGCACGATCCTTGGAACCTGCCAACCAGCATCCTTGGACCAATCAATCACCAGCATGTGGTCCGTAAACTCCTTGCCAAAGACGAGGTTGTTAGGGTCTGGCTTGGGCTTCAGGTGTGTCGAACGCTCAATCTGCAGGTCACTAGCCTAGATGGTAGAAACAAGAAACTAACGCTTGACTGTTCTTTCAACCTCAAGGGCGGATCCAGAACACACATTTTTGGGCATGTTGGGAGGCCAAAAATTTTGGTCCCCAAAAAGGGTGTCCCAAAAAATTACGGCGTGAGGTTCGGGGCCAAATTTTTTGTTTGCATTCTAAATGCTCTGTGGAGCAATCTGAGGCAATTTCTAATCACTTTAACCAATTTTTTTAGGAAAAGATGGTGGTGTACTCATTACCTGCCTTTATTGCAAAGTCACTAAAAAAAAAAAAAAAATTGCTTCGGGGGGCCATGGCCCCCTTTGTCCCCCCCCCCTTCCCCCCCCCCCTTCCCCCCCCCCCCCTCCCCGGATCCGCCCTTGTCCAACCTCAGCTTCAGTGTGGTGCAACGTGTGTGGTGTCATTAAAAAAGACCACAGTAAATATCGTATATTATCAGTAAAGATTTACGGTACCTGTATTCAGGGATGTCAAGTCCATCACAAGTCCATTCACAAGTCCAGTCGCAAGTCCAGTCACAAGTCCAGTCACAAGTCCTTTCACAAGTCCAGTCACAAGTCCAGTCACAAGTCCAGTCACGAGTCCAGTCGCAAGTCCAGTCACAAGTCCAGTCGCAAGTCCAGTCACAAGTCCAGTCACAAGTCCTTTCACAAGTCCAGTCACAAGTCCAGTCACAAGTCCAGTCACGAGTCCAGTCGCAAGTCCAGTCACAAGACCAGTCACAAGTCCTTTCACAAGTCCAGTCACAAGTCCAGTCACAAGTCCAGTCACGAGTCCAGTCGCAAGTCCAGTCACAAGTCCAGTCACAAGTCCTTTCACAAGTCCAGTCACAAGTCCAGTCACGAGTCCAGTCACAAGTCCATTCACAAGTCCAGTCACAAGTCCTTTCACAAGTCCAGTCACAAGTCCAGTCGCAAGTCCATTCACAAGTCCAGTCACAAGTCCTTTCACAAGTCCAGTCACAAGTCCAGTCACAAGTCCAGCCACAAGTCCAGTCACAAGTCCAGTCACAAGTCCAGTCACAAGTCCTTTCACAAGTCCAGTCACAAGTCCAGTCACAAGTCCATTCACTAGTCCAGTCACAAGTCCAGTCACAAGTCCAGTCACAAGTCCAGTCACGAGTCCAGTCGCAAGTCCAGTCACAAGACCAGTCACAAGTCCTTTCACAAGTCCAGTCACAAGTCCAGTCGCAAGTCCAGTCACAAGTCCAGTCGCAAGTCCAGTCACAAGTCCAGTCACAAGTCCAGTCACAAGTCCAGTCACAAGTCCAGTCACGAGTCCAGTCACAAGTCCATTCACAAGTCCAGTCACAAGTCCTTTCACAAGTCCAGTCACAAGTCCAGTCGCAAGTCCATTCACAAGTCCAGTCACAAGTCCTTTCACAAGTCCAGTCACAAGTCCAGTCACAAGTCCATTCACTAGTCCAGTCACAAGTCCAGTCACAAGTCCTTTCACAAGTCCAGTCACAAGTCCAGTCACAAGTCCTTTCACAAGTCCAGTCACAAGTCCAGTCACAAGTCCTTTCACAAGTCCAGTCACAAGTCCAGCCACAAGTCCAGTCACAAGTCCAGTCGCAAGTCCATTCACTAGTCCAGTCACAAGTCCTTTCACAAGTCCAGTCACAAGTCCAGCCACAAGTCCAGTCACAAGTCCAGTCACAAGTCCAGTCACAAGTCCAGTCACAAGTCCTTTCACAAGTCCAGTCACAAGTCCAGTCACAAGTCCATTCACTAGTCCAGTCACAAGTCCAGTCGCAAGTCCAGTCACAAGTCCAGTCACAAGTCCAGTCACAAGTCCAGTCACAAGTCCAGTCACGAGTCCAGTCACAAGTCCAGTCACAAGTCCAGTCACAAGTCCTTTCACAAGTCCAGTCACAAGTCCAGTCGCAAGTCCATTCACAAGTCCAGTCACAAGTCCTTTCACAAGTCCAGTCACAAGTCCAGTCACAAGTCCATTCACTAGTCCAGTCACAAGTCCAGTCACAAGTCCATTCACAAGTCCAGTCACAAGTCCAGCCACAAGTCCTTTCACAAGTCCATTCACTAGTCCATTCACAAGTCCAGTCGCAAGTCCAGTCACAAGTCCAGTCACAAGTCCAGTCACAAGTCCTTTCACAAGTCCATTCACTAGTCCAGTCACAAGTCCAGTCGCAAGTCCAGTCACAAGTCCAGTCACAAGTCCAGACACAAGTCCAGTCACAAGTCCATTCACTAGTCCAGTCACAAGTCCAGTCGCAAGTCCAGTCACAAGTCCAGTCACAAGTCCAGTCACAAGTCCAGTCACAAGTCCAGTCACAAGTCCAGACGCAAGTCCAGTCGCACGTCCAGTCACAAGTCCAGTCACAAGTCCAGTCACAAGTCCAGTCACAAGTCCAGTCGCAAGTCCAGTCACAAGTCCAGTCGCAAGTCCAGTCACAAGTCCAGTCACAAGTCCAGTCACAAGTCCAGACACAAGTCCAGTCGCAAGTCCAGTCACAAGTCCAGTCACAAGTCCAGTCACAAGTCCTTTCACAAGTCCAGTCACAAGTCCAGTCGCAAGTCCATTCACAAGTCCAGTCACAAGTCCTTTCACAAGTCCAGTCACAAGTCCAGTCACAAGTCCATTCACAAGTCCAGTCACAAGTCCAGTCACAAGTCCTTTCACAAGTCCAGTCACAAGTCCAGTCACAAGTCCTTTCACAAGTCCAGTCACAAGTCCAGCCACAAGTCCTTTCACAAGTCCAGTCACAAGTCCAGTCACAAGTCCAGTCACAAGTCCAGTCACAAGTCCAGTCACAAGTCCAGTCACAAGTCCAGTCACAAGTCCAGTCACAAGTCCAGTCACAAGTCCTTTCACAAGTCCAGTCACAAGTCCAGTCACAAGTCCTTTCACAAGTCCAGTCACAAGTCCAGTCACAAGTCCAGTCACAAGTCCAGTCACAAGTCCAGTCACAAGTCCAGTCACAAGTCCAGTCACAAGTCCAGACACAAGTCCAGTCACAAGTCCAGACACAAGTCCAGTCACAAGTCCAGTCACAAGTCCAGCCACAAGTCCAGTCACAAGTCCAGACACAAGTCCAGTCACAAGTCCAGTCACAAGTCCAGCCACAAGTCCAGTCACAAGTCCTTTCACTAGTCCAGACACAAGTCCAGTCACAAGTCCAGTCACAAGTCCAGTCACAAGTAAAAGTGGATGAACAATAACAAAGGAATGCCTTCATCAAAGCTCATTTGAAAACCTTGTGATTCTCCTTGGACTTACATGTATGAGCAGTTACCCTGTTATTGCAACAAAGCACTGGGACTTGAGTTGGCTCCTGAATGCAACATGGTAGGCCTATGCAACAACTTTTTTCCTTCGTTGCTTTTTGTTGCAATTAGCAGGGTTAGGGAAACAATCTTTTGATATGCAGTGACAGTGACTCAGGTTGATATTCCTGAACTTTACAAGATCAGCTACAAAAACAGGGAGCAAATATATTCCATCCTTTGGAAATATAAACAGTTTCAACAAGTTTGTCACTTACCTTAAAACTTTGCATCGATGCCATGCACCTTCTTGTACAGTGGCTGTACAGTGGACTGCAAGATACCTGAGAAATAATGAAAGTTACCAAAAAATCTTACTTTTACCACAACCAATTGCCCACTATCCTCAACAATGGCTCAATTTGAAGTCCCATTTGACCACATTAAATATGCATCGCTACATGTACTTACAAATTTATGTGCATCTTTATTGGAATTGACATGCAAAATATGCACATACCGGTATCATCGCTCACACCATGTGGCGCACCATGAAGCTGTGAATCGTGGATTGGTATGCCGTACCACGAATTGACCTGACAATCTGTCACTTTGTGTGGTGTGGCAAAACTAGTATTACATTATTAAATACTACTAAATTATCATATTAAAACAAATAGGTCTAGGTCAACGTTATTCTTTCCTGAGCCGATGGAAATTTAAACATGTTAATGAAATGCAATTATACACCATATGGTGCTCACTGTACGTTGCAATCATAATTACATGGACATGAACTTCACATAGCAGTCAAAAATACTTTCATAATCTACAGTATACATTTTGTACATTATACGTACATGTACACTGGTAATGCAGACATGCCATGCAACTACAGATAGTTTTCTTTCCAGTTGACAATGGTTGAGTAAAGTAGTAAACCCAGTTCTACATGTTCACCTGACAAAGGGGTAGAAACCAATTCTACTTTTCTTTTTCCTAAAATACACCCCCGGACATGTCCACATTGCCTCAAAGGCAATATTTGGGCTTTGTAGGCATTGTGACTAGTGAAATACCATCATATCAACAGACAAAAGCAGGTGACTAGTAGTGGAACATTTAGGCACAGCTGCCTTACAAATCTCCTAGGCAGTCAAAGCACTCTCACGTTTCGTAACAATCACAGCCAGTAAATCCCGCTTTATGAATGTACATGTAGGGAGCCCACTCAATTGTTAAAAAACAGTCACTTGATTTATTTGGACTGCTGGGCTCAACTTGTTGAAATTGCCAGCCAGAGAGGGAGGGTTAACTTTTAAGGACCACTCACAATCATCTTCTCAAAAAGTTTTAAAAGGGAATGTACAACATTTGCTTTTGCTGCAATTTTCAGAAAACAATGGATGTGGAGGATTAGCTTGACATAGCAAATATTGTTAAACTGACTTGTTTTATGTTTGGGGCTTGTAGATGCTGGAAACACCTAGAAAACCAATCATGGTTTTTGTAGTCTGGTTTGTCCTTGACACCACTTAAGATGAAATGATCAATTTATAGACTTTGGGGAATTGTAAGGTCAATGAATCAGTCTAGCAGGTTTGTACCCCTGCACAGGTGTGTAATCAATTGCAAAGAAAATGCAATATGAAAAATTAGGTTCAGTTTTTGAGAGAAAAGAAAGTTTTTTCCAACGCTGCTCGGCGGACCATCGTTGGAAAAATACACTTTTTCTTGAAAATGTCAGCCCACCAGGAGCCACAATTTTACAGGATGCTTTAGACTGTCATTCCCTAGTTTTTCAGTAAGGTATTCCGTGATAATTTGATCATTTCGTGTTTTTTATGTTTGCAAATGTTGTATCTTCCCTTTAATTGCCAAGCATGCAGATACCATTACAATAATAAGTACGCCTATAGCATTCTATTTCTAACCTCTTCTGTTGTTGTGTCATTTAACAACGTTGTATTTTTCTACAGAAGCCATAACGCATTCTAATGGCAACATAACACGGCAAATGAGGTTTTAAGTGCCTCCAGTATAGATCAGCTGGACAAATACGGGAAATTTGAAGTGTCGAAGGTGCAGGGATCAAATCTTGGTGAGACTTTTTTGGGGGGGGGGGGGTTTAAGGTTCCCAAAATACATTTTCTATCTTTGATTGTTTTAAATCAAGTCCTACTTTTTAGATTTAATTTTCTTTCTGATTCACAGGTCTGAAGGACTTTTTATAGGGCCATACAAAGTCTGAGACCCATTCTGTTGATGACTGATGCATGGACAACGGTCGACTTCTGTAAATATAGGAACAGCGTTTTGAAATAGCCACTTTCAAATGAATCAGATTCAGGCCTCAAGTAGTGTTTCACTTGAACATTGTACCATATAATGACCCCATTACTCTAGTTCTAATACAAAAATACTTTGAGAGATATGGAGCTAAATACGTCTCTTCCTGCTTACTTAAATATTTACTAAATACATGTGAGGTTCAGTAACATGTTTGCACACTTTTGTGTAAACAGAGAGTAGGCCTATTTCAGACTGTCAGCAAATATGCATAATGCAATCACTGATGCAAGTACATGCTGACATGACTGCAATGACGGTCACCCTTAAGTTTTTCTGTCACACCCACTCATCTCAACAGCTGATTGGCTTAAAAAGGGGGCTTGGGCGCTAAATTAAAGGTGACTGCGGCACGATTTGTTAATAACAAAATCAAACTGTGACAAAACTGTTGTGCTGTTGAACATGTAGTTTTAGTGTCCTTTAAATTTCCATTTCACTTTACTCCCCAAAAGTTTGATTACCAATTCCAGGTCGTGTTTACTTGCAACTTAAAAGCTACTGGTATTGCACAATTTAAACAGTTTAGAAAATTAAAAATCAAGTACTTTTAAACGTAGTGGCTATCGTTATGGCCGCTATCGTTTCATCAGTGCAACAACACCAAATCTATAGGCCCATCCAACCAAAACGCTTCAGTAACTTGATTGATTAAACATTAAGCTGCCATGCCAAACGTTTAAATTGTTTGTTTGGGTTTTTTGTTTTTTTCCTTTTTTTTTGTCTTTCCTAAATTTCATTTTCTTCTTTGAAATCAATGATTTTTGAGGATTTTTTTATAAAAAGGGAAATAAAGTCAGAGAACCATTTGGTTGATAGTCTGGTTCCAACAACCAAAGATTGTGACATTAAATAAATCCTACTATTAGGCCAAAACAAAATAATAGCTCTGCTTCTGGTCAGCTGGTTACCCTACCAACCTAGCCCCATAAATGTGGCCTATTTACTGAACTGCCTCCGTAAACATAGGCCACACATCCACATGTACAAAAATCGTGTCGACGGAGCCAAATTTTGATTTTCACATTTAGGCTTAGTTTGTAGGGTTTTTTTGCTTTAGAAGCATACTCACCCTCTTTACAGGCTAATCAGAAAGTGCTGCCTTTTTCAGATGTATATTTTTCGTGAAATTTCCAGATTCATTTTTACACGTTTGCGTATCAAAATTTCAACATGAAATTTCACGAAAAAGATACATCTGAAAAAGGCAGCACTTTCTGATTAGCCTGTAAAGAGGGTGAGTATGCTTCTAAAGCAAAAAAAACCTACAAACTAAGCCTAAATGTGAAAATCAAAATTTGGCTCCGTCGACACGATTTTTGTACATGTGGATGTGTGGCCTATGTTTACGGAGGCAGTCCAGTAAATAGGCCACATTTATGGGGCTACTACCAACCCTACACAGCCCTAGGCCCGGGGAAAAACCCAAAAATCTTCAATGCATGTTACCCTTGACTTAGGCAGACACCTCCATACGATTGTACACACAAAAATTGCCCCCCTCCAAACAAGTTTCCCTACCTACATGTACATGTGGTCTACCTTATTTTCAAATTTCATATGCCATGTAGGCCTAATCCGTAATCGAGCTCCAATGCTTATCGCATTTCTAGCTAGCTTGAGAAACTCCAGCTAATTTTTCATCAAATTTCTTGCAATGAGAGATCTAACACTCGTGCAAATTCACAGGAAGCCTAACAATTAAGTGATTACACTTTGTACACGGTTATGTCGCGGATCAAAAAATAAAATGATTAAGGCCCGGGAGTATTTACGCGGGGACGGCCCGTGGCGTTGTTTACAACGACGCCACGTTCACGAGGCTAGACACCCGGCGGCATGAGCGGCATGATGAGCGGCATGACCGGGCGCGGTGCCGGTTCAACAACGGAAACACTCGACTCACAAGACCGGCAATAAAGCCGGATTTGCAAAACAACAATAATTTGATGATTTGCCAATTAGAACAACACTAGCTGTACTCACTCGTAATCCATATTTGGAGACTTGATGAAGCAAACTCGTTAAAGCAGCCATGATTTCTGACGGAAAGCTAAGAAAAACAACCACGGTCGATCACGCGGGTGACAATGCAAATGCTGCGCTTGTAACTTTCCACTGTAGTATGGTTCATTTTCGGAATAACACGAGTAAGTCGTTATCGGCGTCAAGAATCTGTCTCCTCCACTCGACATTCTTGAGGGCGCTAGATAAGATCTCCACTAGCTAGACCACTGATCTCTATATAAAGACTGGATAGCTAATAAAGAGCCGCACAATTAATGTACGAATTTGACGCCATATTGGTGAGACCGGCTGGTGATCTACAAAGGACAAGTTGTCGTTTTTATAGACAGCATGATTTCTTTTGTAACGTCGCGGTTCACTTGACTTATATTTTGACCACCATCACTGACCAAGGTTAACTACAATTTTTCTAACGTCGTGGTTACTAAAATGCCGCAAATATAACTTTTTCGGCGTTTTGAAATAATAATCACTACGGAAATGTGTCCCTTTTAGAACATCATAATATGTGTACGTGACCAAAATGCGCGTCAACTGTTGATACAACGCGCGCGTATTTACGCGTAGAACGTTCGTATTATACGCGGCCATCTTCGTGAGACCGGGGGCGAATTGGTCAATATGCAAAGTCTACTGTGTGAATGTTGTATGCATATCCGCTATCCAGTCTTTATATAGAGATCAGTGAGCTAGACACATACAGGCGCAAGGCGGAGAGCAGGAGGGGGCGTAGCCAGAATTTTCTCAGTTGTGTGTGTGTGTGGGGGGGGGGGTGTTTGGGGCACGAGCTGTACGGTAAGGGAATGAAGGGGAACTCAAAAAAAAATTCCCCTCTATTCTTCTTCTGTTTAATTACTCAAAAACGATACTTTCATCAGACACTTGCTTGGCAAATGGCGAAGTTCAAGAAAAAAAAATTTGGGGGGGGGGGGGCATCTAGAGACCAGTCAGACCACTGGGAATATGTGGTAGGGGTGCACGCCCCCCCCCCCCTCCCCCCTCAGCTAGCTACACCTGCGAAGAGCGACCCTGAGATTTTTGTTTTTGCATGGGTTGCATAATGAAAAACGGATACATTCCATTACTGGTGGGAGGATTGCATTGGGTTAGGGGGAAATGTCAACAAAATAAAGTGCCCTTAAATTTAGACAAAATTAGGGAATTATACTTTATTGGATCCCTGCAGCCTGCAACAAACAGAGATAATGCACTTAAATTAAGATCTATCAGACCTTGACACTTTTTTTTAATATTTGCCACAAGCAACACAGTAAAAGTATGGAACATTTGTTTTCGATACATTCAGCTATCAACACCATGTGCATAAAAACGGAATGGCCACTATCTGAGACACTGAGAGCAAGTCCTATTGAACAATGCCGGCACAGTTGTACATCCTCAGAGTGCTGCAGTTGGTGGCCAAAGACTGCATTTTGACCCAAGTCTTGCTACACTGGGCAGGCTTGTCATTTTGACAAGTGTTGCTTGTTGCTGGGTTCAGCGAAAGGTAGCCAAACTACCCTGGAGAGGGTCAAGGCTAATTAGACTATTGAAGCTAGTCCCTGGGAACAGTTGTCAAGCTGATTCAGTGCTGGAGGGGGGCCATCAACAAGACAAATCAAATCCAGTACGTCTTACGGATGAGGAACTGAGGTGCTACACCCTAAACATTCTAAGCATACCCCACGAGTGCTATACTATTCAATCTAATGAGCACAAGTTAGGTTATACTTAAAATTATTTGGGTAGCAGTGACACAGTTACCAATAATGGATCGATTTATTATGGTGAGAGCCCTGGCTCTACATTCAGCGACAGCTTTGCCACCCTTGTCGCGGGTCAGGGCCTGCTGCAGCTGCATGAATTTGGGGAATATAACTCAAATCTAGTCTTTGAACAAGACTTAGAGTGTCCTCTGTTATGATACATCCTCCCGATATCTCCCTTTGGAGTAACTGCTGACCAGTGTTTGGCATCTTCCAATGAACGCTGTGGAGAATGTTGGTATATCAAGCTAACTAGCCAAAAAGTGAAGAGAAAGTTACGGCAAAAGAATGCCCCATCTAGTGGTCAACTGAGAAACTCGATGCATCTCTGAAGCCAGTCTATAGTCTTTGCTAACCCATCCGAGGGATAAGCATCTTGGAGTGTTTGGCACGTGCCCAGAAGACCACGGTATCGCGCCAAGACGTCAAACTTCAGAAAGCGCTGCATCTTTCGGAGACAGACCGGGCACAGGACGAGGGGTTGGGCCAGGGCCTCCGAGACAGATTTGCTCTCGTTCATTGAACACTCGAAGAAGACGCAGTGATTCAGGCCAAACAAGTGGGAAGTCTCATGGGTGGCAACCTGCAAAGAAAACACAAAAGAAGCATTTGATTGTTATTATTATTTTAATAATATCCTTTTACAAACTGCATGACTGATACTTGCAGGCAACTGCACTTGCAAGCAATAATAGATCTGACCATCTTTTCAGGCAGTTTCAAGCAGAACATTACTTCGATTCACTGTCACATTAGTCCGACTTACAACATGTCAGGTGACATGTAGGACTCTACGAATCACTTTTTTAGCATTTGGACATGGTCGGGCGACGTACTATCGCCCAACCATGTCCAAATGTTAAAAATACATGTAGGTGATTCGTAGAGTCCTAATTTATACTTGGACTAAATTTACATTAAAATATGTCAGTTATGACGAAATCTTTTTATCCTAAAAAAAAATGGGGGGGGGGGGGATGACTCCTCTCCCCTAAGCTTCAATGTATGTCATTACTGACTACTGAGTACACCTGTGCTTTTCAAATTTTGGATTGCGGAATTACCCTAAGAAGTTTCCACAGCAAATCTCCATCAACAACTATGGATTCCTCTTCATTTTCATTTTCTGCATCAACATCCTCCATCATGCAACCTCCATCTCTGGCCTCATAGCTGAGAGGTTCGTAACGGCCAAAGCTGAGTACAGCACATCGGTGCTGAAACGAGGCCTCCCCAAGAACAAAGTTCAGCTCCTCCTTCGGATATAGGTCTGTCCACGTAAATCCGAGGATGAAATCCTTTTTCTGGGTTCCAGTCAGTTTGTGCAGCTTTGCATACAAGTCAGTCACCAAAAACTGCTTTTTGTTTGTCTTGCTGTGATATCTACTGATTAGTTCCAAGTCTGTATTGACATCGTGCAGGGGTTCCAAAATGACCTCCAAATTAGGAAAATACACCTGCAAGAAATGCACTAAGTACTGCAAAAGGTGATCATAACCCTGAACCTGAAACCCGGAAGTGACAGACGGTGGGAAGTGTTCTAAGGGAAAGAAGTGGAGAGTTTTCGGTTTGTCCAGAAGGTTCGACTTGAATACAAATCCGGTGCTGAGCTCCAGAGTGGCTTTCCACATTCTGTAGGTCTGGCGTCCCATCATAGGCACCGGCGTTTTGTGCTGAAAGAGCGCCGATGTTGGATCACATCTCGATTCATCTGAGGCATCTGTTGACTGCTTTGACTCGGCTTCGGCTTCTGCCTCTTGGGAAAGGCAGCCGGCAGCAAGTTCGAACAAACGTCGGATGTGTTCCTCGAAAGGTTTCAAATCGTGAACGAGATATTTCACATTTTTCCGGTGACGACCCTCCGGCGAAGTGACACAACCTAAAAACATTGTGGCATGGAGCAATTTCAGCGTGCGTTACAACTACAAGTCAATGTTTTGACGGGTTACGGTTTGTATTGTACGTTGGCGACAAACACATCGCCTTCCTGTTACATCATTTCCACGCGTGCTCTAGAGATAGCATGGCACGGTGACCGTAAGGTCGTTGCCAAATTCTGCTAAATACACCTCAAAAATCTGTCAGATTTATCAAAAATCTGCCAAATTGCCCGGAATTAATATTCGAAATACACTGTACATGCAGATGTTGCAATATTGCCTTAATTCGGGCTCAAATAACAATATTATGAAGCCCGGGAAGGGACAGGGTGGATTTTTTTTTTGGAATTTCCTAATTCGTTCGCACGAATTACTAATTCGTTCGCACGAATTGCTAATTCGTTCGCACGAATTCCTAATTCGTTCGCACGAATTAGTAATCCGTTCGCACGAATTGCTATTTCGTTCGGACGAATTCCTGTTTCGTTCGCACGAATTACTAATTCGTGGGAACAAATTAGTAATTCGTGCGAACGAATTACTGGAGTTATTCGTGCGAACAAATTGGTAATTCGTGCGAACGAATTACTGGAGTTTGCTAATTCGTTCCCACGAATTAGTAATTCGTGGATTGTTCGAAATCATTGACATTTTTTTTAAAGACAAAAGCCATTTTATTTCAAACTTGCTATGATGTTTTTCTATCATACAACCATTTTTGCAAAATTCTGCTAGAAATCTGAAATTTTTTCACAAAATCTGTCAAAGTTAGCCGAAAATCGGCTAAAACGGTCACCAATAAGAATGGATAGATCAGAGTAGCTGCTGCATTTGTTGCGCGCCCCATATAAATAGACCCTAGGCAATAGCGGACGACAGCATTTTCCGATCGCAGAAACAAGTGACCTTTGTACATGTTGTAACTAAAAAAAGGTCACAGTTTCATACACGTGTACGTGTATGTTGCAGTGCACACTACGCAATTCTCGATCGAACAGTTGAGCTCTCGACCAGTGGCCCCCAGAAACGTCCGACATGTCTTCCGCGAGTTCATCATCGTCTCTTTCTCAGCGAGCTGAGGCAATCCTTTCCTATGAAGCAAACCGTGTGGTTCCAGCACTTGGAGGGATTGTGGATCAAGGGAAATACGATGCCGAGAAAAATCCAAACGTAATTTGGACTTGTGATGTCTTTTTTTTTAGTTGTTGCCATGTTGCAGTCTACAAGTACAATTTGTAAGCTTAGGCTAGCCTATGCGCCTGTCAAATGTTTCCCCCCCCCCCCCCCCCCCCCCCGCAGCCCCAGGTCCGATGTCGGATTTGGTCACGTTTTTCATGCCCCAGGGTGGGGATTTTGGTCACTAATGACATTGTTACCATTGGCGTGCTACATGGAAATGCACGTATGTCGGGTATGGTCATGATTGTCGGGGATTGTCTCTTAAATTTTGCCCGAGGGGTGGGCCGGGTATTGGTCACTTCAAAAGTGACAATCCCCATATCTTGGGTGGGGCAGTCCGGGGGGGGGGGGGAGGGATGGGAACAATTGATAAGCACATTATAATATTTATAATAATAATAAACCATCCATAAGTAACATATGTTCTGTAAAAAACGTTTCTGCTGAATCATGGCCATTGTATGTGTGTACGCTTGTACAACCATGGAGGAATGGTACAACCATGCGGAACTCGATGTGTAAAACCACCCTGATATTGATATAACTGTAGATCAAATGTAAAAGTAACAAGAGAAACTTTGCACTTAGTTTTAATTAGTACCGTATTAGTGGCAATCAAAAGTATCATCATAGGCAGCCATAATGCAATTTTCTACTGCTGTCGTTATCATCTGTTATCATGGCATGGTACAGTGTAATCATGGAGGAATAAATTCCTCCGTGGTGTAATCAACCTGTCAACATGGTCACCTGTCTGCATATTCAACTTCTGGATCTTTGGCTGTTGTGTAACCAGAATATTATCGAATGGCTCTCGGACTTTATTCCATTTTTTTTTTAAATCCTCCAAAGGCAAAACAGCTAATTATAAAGAAGAAAATGAAATCTACTTAAATAAAAAGAACAATTTAATTAAAAACATAAAAGTAATTTTTTTTTTTAAAGAAACACATTGTTATTAAAAAGCGTAGCATGGGGGTTTGATCCTGGAACCTTCGGCATAGAAGTTGCATTTGACCAATCGAGCTACCAAATTATTCTGGTTGAACGGGCAATTATAAACAGCGCAACGCGTGCGCGTATTCGCTGTAGATGCTTTTTGCCGTCACGTTTTTTTTAAACTGTCAATGACGCGCTTAATTATAAGTTGTTTGCTTATGTTCTACTTGCGCATTGCATGTAGAGTACACTTCCAAAATTCAATCCATCTAATTTCAGTGTGTTCTACAAACACGCACATGAATTCAAAATGTCTGTGCCCAGGACGGCTTCAAAGCGTCTCCGCGCGCAGAATGACGAGTTAGCGCTCTAGTAATTAAATGTATAGCTCTATGGGTCTGACATAGTTCAATAAAAAGAATCCACAAATTTTGGTGTAAAATAGTTTGGGGTGTTGTGGGATTGAGTAAACACGGAGGCAGTTCAGCCATCAGTTTATTTTGTGTAGTCACCGTGAGCGGTCTTCAATATTATTACACTTTGGCCAAATATTGGAATCAGAAAAAAACGTATCTTCATAGAATTTGAATTTACAATGTATAAGGCCAAAAAAAAAAAATATTTGGTCTCTGGTCAGACCAAAGGTCCGGAATTGACGCGGCCACGCGGCTTTTTTTTTTTTTTCGCTTTTTTTTTTTCTTCAAGCTTGGATTGTACAGACAAGGTGGGGTACTATTTTGCTTTTTTGGTGTCCTCATGTACATTGGTGTCCTCCATAATTTGCCTTGGTGCTTTCGATCATTTGCCTTGGTGCAATTTCCCCTTCCTTGGTGCTCTTTGGTAAAAAAAATTGAGGAGGTGCGGAAAAAGAGGGCGCTGTTGGAGCTACCGTGGAACATTTTGGAAAAAAAAAAGATCGACGCGCATGATAAAAATCGACGCGCGTGCTGACCAGAGACCGACTTATTTTTTTTTTTGGCCTAACCTGAGAAATTAGACTCTATATTTGTTTATCCAGTTCAACAGTGTATGTGAAAGTAATTGTAGTGTATTAAGTCACTAATGCATCAGTTATCAATGTGCTTACTCCTGTTCCAGGGTCTTATCAATATGGGCACTGCTCAAAACAGTCTCATGTATGATCTGCTGAGAGAAAAGGTATGCATTATTCATGTTTCTTTTCAATTCCCAACCCATTGAGCCCCTTAAACTTGTTCTATATTTGTGCAAGTGTCGGCGAAAGGTACATATAACATTGTTTGTAAATGTAGTAAAAAAACAAACAAATGAATTGTTAATAATACAATCAATTTCTGACATTCAAAAACATTCTTACAGTTGTTTTAAAATGAGGCCCTTTAGTAATTGTTCTGCATTTTAAGGCCCCGGGCTACGTATTTTTAATCTAGAATTGTGCCTGTTTATTTTGCAGAAATCGGGCAGTTGACTGCTCCTCATCAGCTCCATTGGGATAGATTTTACTTTTCATCATGTTCCCAAATAAAGGTTTAGTCTATGATTTATGTTCTGGGTTTTGTTTTTGTTTTGTTTTCTGTCGCCAGTTGAACTGCTCCATGGAATCACCAAAGACGTGGTCTGACGAGATGTTTATGTACAGTCCAGAAGAAGGGTTGCCAGAGCTGCGAGATGCAATCGCAAAACTCCTGACCGTCACTTCACGTGCAGTGACGCCCCTCAACCCTGACAAGGTACGGTACTTATAGGTTGGGGAAATCTTCTGTGGCAGGGTAGTCCTGTTTCCAAGATGTTGTTAGTGGGTTGATTTACGATAGATGGTGCCGCGCATATCGCAAGCAGCATGCATGTTTTGCGGTCTCGTCCAAGAGCCTGACGTGGTCAATGAACCACACGGCCTTCAAAACATCTCTCAGAGAACCTGTGTGACCAGATGCTTGACCCTGGTCGCTGCACTTAATAAAACCGTGTGAGACTTACATCGTGGTTTCGGCTTGGGTGTCTCTGTGTAGACCTGTGCTGTACATATAGCCAGCCAACACAGTGTGCAGAACCGCGTAGCACATGGCTGCACGGATATTAAAAAAACAAACAAACAAAGTTCATAAAGACACGTGATGGTGTCGCAGATCAATACGAGCTCTGTAACCAAAGTCTCAAAAAGGTATCTTTTATTTAATTGATATAATAATACGACAGGAACTAAACTTCATGCTCGAAACTAACAAAGAACTCAACAAACAAACGAAAGCAACTTTCCAGTATGGAAAATTCATGAAACCAAGATTGTAAGCAAAAAGAAATGTTATCACTGCCTTGTTTTACTCTCAATGAAGTATTCAGGTTCTCTTTGAGTGAATACACTGCGCTGATTGCTTGGGGATTATTGTAGAGAACCCTAGGGCTTCTCTTATAGCACTGGTCCCAGCCTACACAGAGGTTCTCATAGAGGAATCCTATGCACTCATAGCACTGTGTGGCTAGGAATGGATGCTCTAAGAGAATGCTGCTTTAAGAATGCTTGTCTTGGCACAGTGTAACATAAGAGGGATGCTTTAAGAGAACATCTGTGCAATCGGTGCAGTATGGGCTGGGATGCTCTAGACTAAAAGAACCTCAGGGATGCTCTAAGGGAACCTCCTGGGGTGGTCTAAAAGAACCCCTGAGATGCTCCAAGAGAACCCCTTGGGATGCTCTAAGAGAACCCTTTGGGATGCTGTAAGAGAGCCCCCAGGATGCTCCAAAAGAATCCCCTAGGATGCTCTAAGAAAAAAACCCAGGATTCTCTAAGAAACTGCCTTACATGCTCCCGTGAACTATCAGTGCAGTGTACGTGGGCTGGGATGCTCTAAGAGACCAGAGACCCCTTGGATGCTGTAAGAGTAAGAAATTTTGTCTTTTTTTAATTTTTATTTTGTTCTGGTAATGAAACCAAGCATTCCTCGAAGGTGCCCAAGGCACTGTAGCTCGTAAACCTGAAGAAACCTGTAGAGAGGAGACAATGAAAAGAAATTACAGTTTTAGAGGTGGAAGGAAAAGCCCAGAAAAATATCCTGGGGAAAACCCACGGAATCAGGTAGGGACTGAAAACCCAATCCAAATATTGGCCGGGGCAGGAATCGAACCCGGGCCATAGCAGTGGAAGGCAAGGAAAGTAAACACTGTGCCAACCGGATTTAGACCAATATAAAATATACTGCTTTATTGTTTCTCACTTTCCCTTTTATTTGCTATTTTTTTACTCAGATGATCATCTTCAATGGTGCTGATGCAGGTTTGGAAGCCATGGGATTTGTTTTATGTGATTCTGGAGGTACGTGTTTCATTAATTTTTTGATTTGCCCCATGGCGTACGTTGTATCCAGGTTTGGGGTCGTAGAGTTGACCAACGATGGGGATTCTGAGCAGCTGCTCTGCATTTTAGTATTTGATTATTACATCCACCAAGGAGGTAAATGTTTTCATCGGCGTTGGTTTGTTTGTTTGTTAGTAGATGGTTGTTGGTTTGTCTGTAAACAAGATACATGTATCTCAAAAAGTTAGGAATAGACTTTCATGAATTTTGTTTTTAAGGTGGTCCTTGGTACAAGTACAAATCGATTAGATTTTGGAAGTGACCTGGGTCTGGATCCAGGATTTTGGGAATGAATTCTTCACCACATATGACAAACTTTTACTCGTTTTCTAGCAGAACAGATTGCCACTGTGTTTATGTGGGTAACACAGCGTGTAGTCTACATATGTATGAGGGCAATTCCACGGTTACTCACGTTACATTTTTGATGTACTTTTGAGTTTCCTTGGGCTGTAATTACCTTACTGAAAAGGTTTAATAACTGTTATCCCCATGGTAGATAGAGTAGACCTAGTCCTAGATTTGATTTTCAGTAATTTGGGGATTTTTTTTTCCTGCTGCATTTCAGAGGCTGTACTGTTGCCTGTCCCGTTCTATTACGGACTGCACAGCAATCTGAAGGTCAGACCCAACGTGGATGTAGTTCCCATTCCTCTCACCAAAGAGGTAATCATTACCTTGGTGAATAAGTGTGGAATTTGTATACAACGTTAATAATTATTGTTATTATTATTAATCATTTCTGGTAATGAAACCAAGGATTCCTCAAAAGCGCCCTGGGCACTGCAGCTCACAAGCCTGAAGAAACCTGTGGAGAGAAGGCAATGAGAAGAAATTACAGTTTTAGAGGTGGGAGGAAAAGTCCAGAAGAATATTCTGGGGAAAACCCACGGAATCAGGCAGGGACTGAAAACCCAATCCACATATTGGCCCAGGCGGGATTCGAACCCGGGTCACAGCGGTGGAAGGCGAGGAAAGTACCGCTACGCCAACCTGACTTTCCTGATTTCTTCTGTGCGTGGACCATAGAGCTTTATTAAATTACTAGAGCGCTGACTCATGTACAAAGTGATGCCTGCTGGGTGCATCCATGTTTGTACACAAACCTGTGGGAAACTCAAAATTGTTTACGTCTTTGGTACGGCCATTTGCATATCTGCGTTTGTATTCTATACAGGTGCGTTATCGAAGCCAAAACACCCAAAACTGAAATGCAGGATCAGCAAATGATCGTGTCATTTTGCTCTGCACAAACAGCGCAACGCGCGTGTGTATCTGCTGCAGATGATTAACCGTGACATTTTTTTAAACCGTAATGACGCGCTTAAGTTGTTTAGCTCAAGTTGTTTGCGCATTGCATTTAGAATACACTTTAAAAATTCTAATTCATTATGTTCTACAACACGCACATGAATTCAAAATGTCTGCGCCCAGGATATGGCTTCAAAGATTCTCCGCGCATAAGAATGAGGAGTCAGTGCTCTGGACTACATTTGTAGTTTGACAGTTTTGTTTTTTGATTGCTTGCAAATGGTGTCCAAATGGTGTCAGAGTTTTCAGAATGTTGTAGTTACATTTACTTAATTAAGAAAACCACAAGTTTTGTGCTCCCTTTAATGATTTGATTCACAAACAAAAAAGATAGAGCTAGGGTTGAATTAAAAAACCTGAATTTTAAGTCACCTTTTGTAACATTAAATGCAAATTCATAAATACCTAAGACAGTTTACGCATTCCTATTGGTCGAGAGCCCGTCACGTGGCCGGTCTTAAACGGATGATAAGGACATGGCTAGCTGGTCTTAAACACTTTTCCAGTGTCACATAACTATAATATGGTGCATTCCATATTATAGTCAGAGGGGTGTTTTGTAAAACATGAAGTAAAATTGTTGAACAAAATGGTTGGTAACGTCTAGTATTTTACTTGTTTTAATTTTTGGACCAAAAAGATTTGTTTTTTTGACCGAAAAGGTATTTATGAATGGGAATAAATATGTTTTAGGTCGGTATTAAACACTCTGTTGCAGACCTGTGGGAGTCTGGATGGGTGATAATTACCCATCCAGACTCACACCGGTCTTAAACAGAGTGTTATAATACCTCCTGAACACACATTTATTCCCTTATTATTATACAAATGTACCGGTACTTCAAATTCTCAATTTAATCATAGCTCAGACCAGGAGAGACGCAACCATTTGAGCTTACTGCCGAGCGAGCAGAAGAGGCTTACCAGAAAGCAGTCAAAGAGGTACATCTCTATGTGTTAAAGATTGACAAGAAATTAACAATATTTGCCTCCGAGGATCAAGGGGATCATAACCCAAAATTTGACAAGGAGGAACACCAGGAATGCTTGTAGTGTCTTGCACTTTAAAGATTAAGTAGACTTGTGCTGTGCTTTTGTACAGTTGGGTAAGATTGATGTACAGTAAACTCCGGCTAAACCGACACCGTACAATTTGTCAAATCGCTCAAGTCGGCCGTCTGACTAAAGTCCCCATTGTCCGTAATGCATTTCCGTTGAATTTTTTATTTGTAAGTCGGCTCTGATAAGACACCTTGAGCGTCGTGTTACTCTCGGTCCCCTTTCCATAAAAAGCATTACAAAATCCTTTGTGTAAGTCGGCATTCAAAAAATCTCGCATTGGTATCGACTTCCTGTACTGGGGTTGGCAAGAAGTGTTGATTGAACAGTGGTTTGGCACGGCCCGTAATCGCTGCATACATCTGTGGCGCAAAAGGGTGTCGTACTGCATACACATCGCATGTGCATCGTGAGCATATCAATACCAGTACCCCCTCTCGTCTGTGCGCATGTGCTCTGTCCATTTTTGGGGTCATCTTATGGAATGACTAGTGCTGCAGTCAGTGCGTGCGTGGTATACCAGACCGACTACGCACGCAATTAACTCGTTACTGCGCACGTACATATGTATCGTGGTCTCCACTATCAATACCCCAAACGTGATGATAAAATTCGAGGATTAATTTGATAATTTCAACTCGAGCGTTAAGGAGATAACGAGGGTAAATCGAAGCCAATTAGTGCAATGAATCGTGTGCAGAAGTCCTTCATGTAAGTCGGCAAAATGACGACTTACAGGAGATGTTGGCATTCGCGTAAGTCGTCACAAATTTTCGGGTCCCGAGAGTGCCGACTTAGCCGGAGTTTACTGTAGTATGTAACACTGATATTCATTTTGGTCAAGAAAACAAGACCAACTTTGTCATGCAATGTGTATTGCTGTATTTCTTAGCTGATTTTTGAGTAGCACGATTTCAGGCACCACAACCTCCCTTTTCTTAGCATTTAATATCCAAGTGAATCTCAGAAATTCTAAGCAAGGCTCAAAATGCATGAAGCAGGCTCCGCTATGCTTTGAAGCACAGGTGATGATCATACTTGCTCTCTCTATCCTAATAAGGGTGTCACTGTGAGGGCGCTGTTTCTCGTCAACCCTAACAATCCTCTGGGCGACGTCTACAGCAGACAACAGGTCCTGGACCTACTCAAGTTTGCCAAACGGTAGGAATTTAGGACTTACTGACTCCTATTCATGTATGGTTGGATTTAAATTGTGCCCAACAAGAGTCAAATAGAATGGTTCCGGGGTCCCTCCATCATCTTTTGTATTCTGAAAGGAAGAGACAGGAACCAGAGCTGTTAGATTGCTTTTTCTATGTGGCATACACTCTGTGCATTTAGTACCGTCTCAATGACGACACAAGAAGGAGAGATAATATAATCCATAATTCCTTCAATTCCCAGGCACGACCTTCATGTGGTTTTCGATGAAGTCTATATGAGTACAGTTTTTGAGGACGGCGTGTCACACAACAGTATCTTCCAATTCAGAGAAGACGAGATACCAGACATGCAGAAAGTGCACTTCGTTTGGACATTTAGCAAGGTAGACTGTTAATTCTCATGCTTCAAAATGTGCCCATAGCCCATTTGGCTAGGAATAAGACTCCAAGCTACCTATGAAACGTGAAATTGTAGTTTGTCAGAACCCCAAATATTGATGGCACTTTTGAAATACTGTGATGGTAAGACTTTGCTTGGAAGATGTCCATCTGCCTAAACCCAAGCTTACTGTTAAATTGCAGTTCACAGTACAAGCTTTTGCAAGCTACATGTAACTGTAAATATGCCGAAAGCGTCCACGCTTATAAGCCAGTTCAGTTTCTCAATAAAGTAGTCCAGGTCAAAGGTCATTCAGGAAAAAAATCGCTCACGTGATGTTATTCGATGCTGTATGCAAACACCCATTCTGTGTGTAATTAACACGCGAGCATCGTGCAACCTATTTGTGCATTCATACGCCTTTAAAGAGCTAACTGGCTTGTTGGATAGTTATAACAACATTTGTAAGAGTAGTTTGCTGTAAGCATGCATGAACTTGATGATGCCATCATGCTCAGTAAGATTGCTGCAAACTATAGACCAATCCAGGCAAGTTATCACTTATATCAGTAGCAAATGCATTGTCCTACATCTGTTGTTCGGATAACCTGTCACGGGAGCAGTTGCTTTGCACAATAGCGTGCACAATGGTTTTTCCATTGAAGGGGGCCGTAACCAGTGTTCTCCACAGACTTTTTTCTTGGGAGGGCGGCATGACGTCATCGGAACTGGCATATGGCAAAAAAATCAGAAAATAGGTCGAACAAAAATACGTGTCCGAAATCTGGGCCACGCTGCCATTACACACATGTACATGTATGTACAATACACTTCATGCCCAATTTCCAGACACCAACTCCTGCTTTACTTTCGATTCAAACAAAATTTTACGATGAAAAAAAAAATGGTCAGTGTTTTCATTGCATAAAATGCCTGAATTACGGTTAGAGTAATGGAGTCATCAATGAAGGAGTTCACTTCTTACTTGAGAAAGTCGAGGGAAAAGTCCAAAAGAAAAGGGCACCGTTCATGGTGCTTCAATCATGTCCATGATTCAACCACACAACTCCACTACTCCACTTGCATTCATACGTGGGGAAAAATCAGGCATTATCGTCTTTCTCTTCCAGCAAATGCCAGTGAAATGTTTCGCTAATGCTCTCTTCGCTATCCTCGAGATAATCATCATGATTTTTAAAGCATTGCATTTTGTACAACTAAATCTGAAACCTCCGAAAATCGCACAACATAATGATTTTATCCACTGGATCTTTCACAAGGCTACCCGTTCCCGACCGGCCATGTGCTAGCGGACGGTACGGTGCGGTACGTACGCGCCACTGGTACCATTGCATATTCACACGCACGTGCGACACGGTGATTTTTCCATGTCGCCTGTCAATGTGTAAATTTTTGTCCAGCCGCAGAAGGCTCTGATCAGTGTTATGCCCTGTGTTTCTACCGTTTAAACACTCCACTAACGACTGGTGAAAGAGATTAAAACTACGTTCGCGATGATTTTAACGTGCCATTTCCATCGACTTTTCTTCAAAATTATGATTGAAATAAAATGACATTTTGTGAAAAAAATCGTTAGAAAATCCATGATTTGTAAAATTTTTGGCAGGGCAGTCAATTTTCTAGGCAGGGCAGTCAATTTTCTGGGCAGGGCGGCCAATCCTTTGGCAGGGCGGCCTTAATTCTTAGGAGGGCGGCCCGCCCTCCCAAAACCTACATGTGGAGAACACTGCTTAAAGGTATAGTCCATCATTTGCAGCCATCCGAAAAGTAACTGGCGTATTTATTGTTGAAAAACAAACTTGGTTGAAAGATAGTAAGGGGACTAAACTCCCTGTGAAATTATTCTTTCTGGGAAGCTGTCATTTTGAAGTAATCAACGAAAGAAGGCATTTCCAACGGTGATTCTTAAGAAGCACCGTAGGAAAATTTAAATTAGTAGTTCGTTTTGTATTGGAACGACGCACACGCGCGCGCGGTTGTTATAATTCGTCGGATCAGTGCGCGACGTCGCGTATAGCTGCAATTCAAAACAATTCAAAACATGATTCAGTAACTTTGGATTTGAAATTGAGATCTTAGAATGCTGTTTTTCTCGGAATGTACAGCTGAAGCTTAGCTGAAACTTCATCAGGTTAGTTGCTCAGTATCCTTCATTAGATTTTGAACTCTTTTGTTGCTTCAAACGAACAAAATGCACAAATTACAAATGATGGACTGTAGCTTTAACGTGCATGGATTCATGGTTACGGTGTTCAACTTGTGTGCCGTGGTACACAGGTTCCAATCCTGGCCATGGGAATATGGTGCTTGTGCTCTTGAGCAAGGCACTTTACCACTTTTGCTTCATCCTCACAATGGGACGTAAAGCCGTAGGTCTTGCGTGTTGTGTAATGCATGTTAAAGAACCCAGTAACACTTGTCGCTAAGAGAAGGGGTTCGCCCCGGTGTTTCTGGCAGTGGCCGTAAACCCTGGTGCCCGCACACCTCCAGTTTAAATTCCCTAGATGGAATATTTAGGAGAACCACCAGCCAAGTACCAAGTAGCTTATAATTAAAAAATTTGCCACAAGTTTCTGTACACATTATGTAAGGGTTGATTTTGTTTAGGATCTAGCGATGAGTGGAATGCGCATCGCCGTGAACTATACTTGGAACAACAAAATCCATGAAGCACTGAAGAGCATCGCTCACTTCCATGGGACGCCGACAGGCTGGCAGGCACATATGGCTAAACTGCTAACTGACACCGGTAGGGTTTTTGGAAAAATTGACACCAAAATTTTGAGAGGTGGGCAATTGGAGGGTGGGGCAATATATGTGATGCTATCAAGCTAAATGAGTCATTTCTTGGGAACTTTTATTTGGAGATACAGGCCAAAATAGGGCCACTTCATCACATTACTTGGAGTAATTGCAGAATACCCCGCCACACGGAAATACACCCCTAAATTCTCTGGCTACGAGGTTGGAATCACTGGAAAAGAAACAGTTCAAGTCCATGCCAGCTACGCGGATACTGAGTGGGGGTCCATTATTTGAGAACGAATCAACACAAAAGGAATGGGAGTTGCTGAGAAAAATTCTAAGTCCAAACCAACTACCCTGTTGGCGGCTACACGGTTACGAAGTGGGAGTGCAATGGAGCATGACGCATAGTACAACAATGTACATACAAGTAGCACTGAGAATGTTTATTGAGGTCAACCAACCGTGACCTCGTAGCCGGCTACGAGGTGGATAGATCGAGTGGTGGGGTATTCTGTAATTGTGCCCATTACTTCACTACATCTCTAGGTGTTCGGACTTCCATATTTTTGAACTAAAGGTGGTACCAGCATGCCATTTTCACATCGATAATGCTGAGATTGTGCTCTTTTCAGATCTGTAAAAGAAAAAATTGGCTTGATAAAATAGGCAAATTTTTACATTTTTAAATGAAATCAGGCTGTTCCATTGACATGCATTGTGCAACCGTTTGCCGACTGTAGTGAATATTCTCAAGTTGTAGTAAAGTCCTCACATGTCCGTCACAAGTCGATCAAAAGCCATCTACAAGCGAGTGTGTCTTTGGTAACCTGATGTCATATGAAAATAACTAGCAGCTATTGGCCAATCAACAGCCCTGGCCCAGTTTCTGCTCTAAAGAATTTCACAACTTCTATAGGCGACGCAAAAGATTTACATGCACGGATAGATCAGATATTTGTAGTGTGGCTCTGCAAGCATGAACGTCTCTGAGCCCCAGACTACACATCTAGTTAGGTCACCAAAAATTGAGATGAATCACACTCAACTCTTTGCATTTTTTTTTTTGCCTTTTCAGACTGGTTTGTCAATGTCTTCCTGCCGACTTCAGTGAAGAACTTGAAGGAGGCTCATCGTTATTTCACCCAGGGCCTGAGTCAGCTGGGTGTTCCCTGTCACAAGGGGACTGCTGGGCTCTACGTCTGGGCTGACTTCTCCAAGGTTTGTGATATTTGCAGATCATTGGGGCTCGTCTCAATTCATCAAGAATGGGGGAAAGGGGAGGCAGAGGGGAGCAAAAGATGAACCTCCAGTTTTGTTCTTTCTTTTTTTATTTGTAACGTTTTCCTATTTTTTACCGCATGAAAGTTTATTCCAAAAATGTTGCTTCATAACTCACAAAAATACGTTACATACGTTATAATTCATAATGAAAAAAATGATGACTCGGACTTGGACTCGCACTCATTGTCACCACCTGTGTATTAATTTCAGTACGACCATTTTAATTGTTGCCCGTTATAAACAGACGTTTTAAATGCAGTAATGCAGCTTTGACATTCTTGCAGTTTCTGTCGGCACCAACCGCTGAAGCAGAAATGGAACTGAACCAGAAGTTGCTTCGGGCCGGGGTGCAGTGCACTCCCTCTGTGACTTGCCAGGGACAAGAGAGGGGGTGGTTCAGGGTGGTGTTTGCGAAGGACAAGAGCATCTTAGAGACAGGTAAGGGGGACTTGAAGAGGAGACTCTAGGGGACATTTTAAGGGGTACGGTGCCTTTCGGTAAATACATACAGGTACCATAAACCCAACATTGGTCTGAGACAAGATAAGTTTGCGGTAGCACCATGTGAATAAATCTCTTTTGTGAGTATGTGTGGTTCTGAAAAGAACCGGAGGGACTCAACGTTTCAAACAGTATGCTCTGCCTGTCGTCTGGAGAAGGGCAGAGCATACTGTTCAAAACGTTGAGTCCCTCTGGTTCTTTTCAGATTCAGAACCACACATACTCACAATAGAGATTTAATCACATGGTGCTACCGCAAACTTATCTTGTCTTAGTGTCTTTCCACCATGCAAACCTTCAAATCTCAACATTGGTCTGGGCCCCTCAGCAACCCTCACACCCTCCGTCAACTACTTCCTGGAGTTTACATTCGCTCCCAATCTCACCGCTGTATTAGTCGAGAGGTGGTTCTTGGTTTCTAGGCCACAGGTTGTAATTGACCTATCACGGTAGAATCGCGTTAGAAACGCATCAACGCAGCTTGAGAAATATTATCCAAAATGATATACAAATGGACGCAGAAGGGCAGCATCTGAGACAAACAAAACTTGAATAGCGTACACAAATTCCTTAGGGTTGTCTAAGGGGCGTGGCTAACTCGCAAACGGCGATAAGTCAATATGTGAAGCAACCTAGTTGGCATCAGAGGGTTTCTGTTGAAAAGGCAAGGGAGTTAAGGAAGCATTTGAGATGTTAAGTGCTTTCAAGGGGGGAAATGGCGATTGTGGAGGTGCCTTGTGACAATGGAGGGGATGCATTTTTACAGGGATTGACAAGAGATAGATGAGGCACGAAAGCCGAATCATTGCAGGAGCTAGTGGTCCAAAGGGGCCGTATCATAAGTCCGACGCCTCATAGGTCCGACGCCTCATAAGTCTGAAATTTCGGACTTATGAGGCGTCGGACGTGTACGAGGAATAAAATTTATTTTTTCCGCCTCATAGGTCCCATGCCTCATAAGTCCGACACCGAAAAAACGAGGCGTTTAATTTGTCGGACCTACGAGGCGTCGAAGCTATGAGACGTCAGAGCTATGAGGCGTCGGACTTATGAGGCGTCAGACCTATGAGGCGTCGGACTTATGGGCCTTTATTTGGTTGGGGGATGCGATTTTGTCGGACTTATGAGGAGTCGGACCTATGGGGCGTCAGACTTATGATACGGTCCCTTTGGACCGCTAGCTCCTGCAAAAGAATATGTGCAAGAAATGTGGGATCTATTTTAGATCAAGGATGCTGTTTGCGAACTTGACATCAAAGCTGATTTACATATTGACTGGGTAGATTTTTTTCCTTTTTTCCTAGATAAGTTGCTAGAGTGGTTCAAGTGTTAAATATATATTAAGCAGACTTAAATAGTGAACTGGATCATCCTGTTTGTCTTGTACATTGCGAACAGTCTTACAGTTAACTTCATCTTTCTACTTGAAAAATTCATGATTTCATTTTTCACAACGTCTAAACATAATTTTGATGGTTGTGAAATGTAATTTTTAACATTGCTTCCTTTTTACAGCTTTGGCGAGGATCAAGACTGCTCTGCAATCAAACTGAACTCCAGTCCTTAAGTAAATATTTAGCAACTTTATCTTCAACATTAAACTTCTATGCAGCAAGTAATTCAATGCAGTGGCGCACCCAGGATTCAGTTGGGGGGGGGGGGTGGGGGGCTCACAATTTATTTGTTTTTCAAATTTGTTAGAAGTTAAAAATTTTGTCAAAACATTTTGCCCAAAAGTTTTGGCCGCAGAAATTTATTTTTTTTTGGGGGGGGGGGGGGTCACTATTTTGACGTTGGTGGCACCATTTACACCCCTATTATACTTCTCGAAAATAGGCCACATACATCGAGGTCCAATCATGGAACTAAAAAAAAACCTCTGGGGGGGGGGGGCTCAAGCCCCCAAGGCCCCCCCCCCCCCCTTGGGTGCACCACTGATTCAATGGCCAATGATAATTGGTTACACCTCTGTTCTAACACCCTATGTTCCGGCTGCACATATTCCTATTCCTATTTAAACCATTGCTATGACGTCACACTATTGTTAAAAGTGTGGATTCGGATCTACAAATCTCTTACACTGGTCACAAAGTGTGGATTTGGAACGACGACTCTTTAGTAAAGTGTGGATTCGGAATTACGAATCCACACTTTTAACACGTCAGACAATTGTTCTCCATAATGAGCCTGAATAGGACCGTCTGCGTGAAAATTTGCTTTCCGAAAATTACCAATGCATCTTCACTGTCAGATTCTCAGCCGTCACTCTGCAAAAACTACTTTTAGTCAGAAAGAAATCGTCGTCTGAACTATCCATTTTGATGTAAGAAGCCTATACACAACAAAATGTTGCAACCCTTCCGCCACTTCCGCGCTTGTGTACAAAGTCTATGGAGAGTCATTTCAAGTATTTCCTAGCAAAATTGGAAACATTTCGCAGTCCCAGATTCATGTCTTATCGTCATTTTTGCAACTAATGACCTTCATTGAGATGATATTTGAAGAAAAAAGTGGCGTCAAGTTGCAACACTCTTTCCAATACTTCTATTGACGCAATGGTTTTAGTCGAAGAATACACTCTGAAGTGTGCATTCTTAATTTACGAATTCACACTTTCTCGTTTATTCTCCTTAACGTAAACCCTAACCCTCACCGGGAGTAACATAATCTTATGTGCAGGTAGTGGGAACCTATGAGTGTCGGAAACTAGAGCAGTCACCTGGTAATAAAGCCAGTAGGCATGGGCGTTGCCAGGGTTTTTTTTCTAAAAAGTACAAAAAATTTCCCAAAAATCCTTGTGCTTTCTCTAGCATATTCTCAATTTATTCATTTTTTTTAGATGGTCGAGGGACATTTACCCACTCCACCCCCATTGACACCCCTGCAGACACCCATTTTGTTAAATAAAACTATTAGCAAATATGATTTTACACCTCTTTGGTTTTTTTCTTATTCTTCCTTTTCCCCCTTTTCTTCCTTTTCCCCTTTTTTTACTTTTCCGGAGGGGGAGGGGGGAGGGGAATGCCCCCATTGCTACATCCTGGGGACGCCCATGTCAGTAGGTGATCGGTATTGAAGTCACCTAGCCTGTGCATGTATTATGAATACATTGAACCACAGCCTAAATGTTTTCATTTATTCTTATTTTAAATAAAATTGGTTATAACTGATATTAATTGTGCATGTCCCTTTTTATTTTGGGTGCTTAAAAGTTTGTGAAACTTTAAATTTAAATTTTATGCTGACCACTTTATGACAAAAATTATGTATCCTTTTAATGTTTTTTTTTTTAGAATTATATTTTCATTTAAATTCTTTGATTTTATTTACATGCATTTGTTATTCATATTGACAAATTTATGGCAAGCTTCGTGAAAATAACCACTAGGCCCATCTAAAATGAAGGTGAAATAAAAGCAGTGAAATACAGACAACATATAAAGTATGGAAATGAATATTAGTGCATGGACATGTACAGATGAATATTATTCGTGTGTGCCATGCCACGAATGATTCTTATTTTCTTAAAAATATTTTCTGTGAGGAATACATGTAATATATATAAAAGGCATATTTGGTGAACACAAAATAAAAACCGATTGCATGTATCTCCTCCATTCGAGGTACATAAGATCATTGACGGCCTTTGTGTATTTTGTTTTCGTTTGAATTAAGCAACAAAATAGCTAAAACAAACGTTTTTGGTTCACCCCAAAGATAAGATGTACGTACAAAACAAATGCAGTGTTATCTACTGTCCTGATTGCCCACAAACATTATGTGGGCGAGACGAGCAGATCGCTGGGCACTGGGTTCAAAGAACATTCAAGCCTGAGGCTAGCCCCAATTAAACAGCCGTTCGTGAACATATCAAAGATCACCAACCCTTCATCGGCTTGGAAAATGTCCAAGTCATTACCAGCGAGGACCAGTTCTGGAAAACGAAAATGGTGTGCTGACATTTTTAAGTACATGTAATTAGGCATTTCCACACTGACGGGGTACAATTAAGTGCGACTACCCCTCTTGCACCCTCGCACACACTCAGAAAGTTAGACCTAGTTTCTCCACTGCATGGGAACCGGGCGAGTAACTTGATTACTCCAATACTCACGAGTAGTTTATGCTACTTGTTCTACTCATGGCTTTTCATCTACTCAAGTACTACTCATCCTGGCGAAAACAAGGCATAGGCATAGCCAGCGGGGGTTGGAGGGGGTTGGGTTAAGGGGTCTTCTGAAATCCTGAAGTGTTCATGTTATGTTGACCTTGATGGTCAACTGAAGTTTGCATGAAATTCTGCAACTATATGTCTTTAAAGGAATGCTGCAGACTATGGGCTGGATGTTTCCTCCAGTTCTTCTTTGACCGATTCAAGATCCTCACATTGAGACTGGATACCGCTGTCAGGGTTGTCAGTGGAGACTGTATTAAAAACACAAACAAATAAGAAACATTGAGAACAAGCTGCAAAATGGTGCTGTATACTTCTAGAATTCTGTACTACAAATTTGGACATCTACAATGTGTTTGGTGTGCACTCGTAAGTACTCGACTACTCACGAGCAATTTCTTTGCGAGTTCTTGTGAACAGAAGTCTACTACTCAACCAGGCCTAAAGCCGGCCTCAGGTGAACCCATGATTTGCTTGCGCCACGACGGAACTGTCGGCATCAAGCACAACAATTATGCTCAGGTCACAAAACTGAGAAATCGTGTGATTGTCGCGGGAACACGTCGCAGAAGTTGAAATTTTTATACTCTTGCGACTGTTGATTTTTTTTTTAGCGCTAACTGATGCCGATCATCTCAATATCGTCGCAGTCACACTCAGGTCGCACAAACTCGGCGACTGAGTTGTTCCGGACGATCGTAGCTCAGACGCAACTTGAACCTGAAAAGTCAGTCGACTGATCCGTGTCATCTCAAGGTCGACCTGAGGCTGGCTTAATGAGCACAGCAGAGGATTTGGTGAAGATTGTCAAAGGGAGGTACAGTAAACGCATACATAGAACATACCCAAGAAAATATCTCCCAGGACTGAAGTTCCAACTGATCCATTTCTATTGATTTTCTGTATAACTTCCACACAACTAGGCAATGCCCAAAAAAATCTGATCATAATTGAACTGAGTGGAGTTAAAATTATTATGAAAAGTTCATAAAACATCCTGGCAATTGTTTTCTCCAAATATTGGTTTATCATGAGCCATGTGGGCCTATTTACCACAGGTCTCCCAAATGAATGCTTTCTCGCCAGTGTATACCCTGTCATGTCTGTTGAGACTGACAAATTCCCTACCACAAGTCCCACAAACGAAAGGCTTCTCACCAGTATGTATCTTTCCATGTTCGCGTAGATCACTTTGCCAAGAGAATGCTTTACCACAGGTAGCACAAAGGAATAGTCTCTCCCCCAAGTGTGTCCTTTCATGTCTGCGTAGATCACCTTGCCAGCTGAATGCTTTGTCACAGATGGCACAAACGAACGGTTTCTCATCAGTGTGTATCATTTCATGAGAGCGTAGACAATTTGGCCAGCTGAAGGCTTTACCACACGTTAAACAAACGAAAGGTTTCTCTCCTGTGTGAACCCTGTTATGTTGGAGCAGATTACTTCGCTGATGAAAGGCCTTACCACAAGTCCCACAAACGAAAGGCTTCTCATTAGTGTGTATCTTTCCATGTTCGCAAAGGTAACTTTTCCGAGTGAATGCTTTACCACAGGTTGCACAAACGAATATTTTTTCACCAGTGTGTATCCGTTCATGTTCGTGCAGAGCATCTCTCCGAGGGAATGCTTTACCACAGGTAGCACAAACGAACGGTTTTTCACCAGTGTGAATCCTTTCATGCGCGCGTTTATCACTTTGCCGAGTGAATGTTTTACCACAGGTTAAACAAATGAAAGGTTTCTCTCCTGTGTGAACCATGTAATGTTGACACAGAACACTTCGCTGATGAAAGGCCTTACCACAAGTCCCACAAACAAACGGCTTCTCACCAGTGTGTATCCTTCCATGTTCATGTAGCTGACTTTGCCGAGGGAATGCTTTACCACAGAATACACAAACGAATGGTTTTTCACCAGTATGTATCCTTTCATGTTCGCGTTTATCACCTTGCCGAGCGAATGCTTTACCACAGGTTGCACAAACGAACAGTTTTTCACGGTCACCAGAGTGTATCTTTTCATGTAAGCGTTGATTAGTTTGCCGAATGAACCCTTTACCACAGGTTGCACAAACGAATGGCTTTTCACCAGTGTGGATCCTTTCATGTTGGCCTAGATTACCTTGTGTAGTAAAGGCTTTTCCACAGGTCACACAAACGAATGGTTCCTCACCAGTGTGAATCCTTTCATGTACTTGAAGACTTCGTGATGTTATAAAGCCTTCACAACAGATTGCACAAACGAATGGTTTCTCACCCGTGTGTACCCTTATATGTATAACTAGACTTTGTTTTGAAGCAAACACCTTATCACAGGTCTCACAAACGAATGGTTTCTCACCTGTGTGTACCCTTATATGTATAACTAGACTTTGTTTTGAAGCAAACGCCTTTTCACAGGTCTCACAAGCGAATGGTTTCTTATCCTTGTGTATCCTTTTATGATGGCCTAGATTACCCTGTGTAGTAAAGGTTTTTCCACAGGTCACGCAAACGAATGGTTCCTCACCAGTGTGAGTCCTTTCATGTAACTGAAGACTTCGTGATGTTTTAAAGCCTTCACGACAGATGGCACAAACGAATGGTTTCTCACCCGTGTGTACCCTTATATGTGCAACTAGACTTCGTTTTGAAGCAAACACCTTTTCACAGGTCTCACAAGGGAACGGTTTCTTATCCTTGGCCCCCCTCTCGTGACAAGGTCCTTTGGTGTCCATTGTTTCTGAAGTGCTCATGTTATGTTAATGGAACTTGCGTCTTTAAGGTGCAGGATATCCTATCAAGGAGTTTGTACAGTATGTTACGGATGCTGCAGACTATGGACTGGATGTCCTTGGCAGATTTACAATCTTCTCATTGGATACCACTGTTAGAGTTGTCACCTGGAGACTGTGTTGAAATCACAAACAAATGAGAAACATTGAGAACAAGCTTCAAAATGGTGCTGTATACTTCTAGAATTATGTATTTCATTGTACTCATTTGGACATCTACAATGTGATAGGTGTGGACTGTTTGAGTACTACTACTAGAGCAGAATGCTTAAAAGCTACCTATCCCAGTAGGCGACTTGCTTGCCCCGCCTTGTGTGGCCGCTGTATTGCTGCACTGTAGTCACGTCTACTGAGCATGCGTCAACTTTGGCAAAGCGCACCACAGCTGTTGCCTGTCATTCCAAAATCTATGAAGCCCTCCGCAGTGAAGCGCCCTCTTGTGTGCGCTCTTCTCCTGGGGCCGCGTATTTTGCATCAGGGTACTTCACAGAGCGCCAAAGATTTTGGAATGACAGGCAACAGCCGCGGTGCGCTTTGCCAAAGTTGACGCACGCTCAGTAGACGATTAAAGCTCTTGTCTGGTTCCCTGACCCCGTTAGCCTCTTGATTATCATTAGGGTGGCCGGGAAACAGTCATGACAGTCTGGTAAATATCACAGACGCCATGCTTTTTCAAAACTGTCTGCATTCTCTGCCGAATTAACTTGATTTTTGGATAACTAGACCTCTGAATGTACCGAATTTAACGATTTTGTGCTATTTAGCAGTCATACTAAAGCTGGGTTGAGTTTCTGAATAACAAAATATTTTCGATCTTTAATTAATTTTCGGCTCCCCTAGCAACGGGACGCTCCGTGTTTATAGCACATGTTGGATATGTGTGACGTTAAATACGGAGGTAGTCCAGTATTTTCGTCACATTTATGGGACTAGCCTGACGAGAATGTTGCACTTTGCCGCTGACCAATAAAGCGCAGCGAGTTTTCGTGAGCAGACCGGGCTTGTACGCACAGGTCTCTCCTCTGGTCAACGTGACCGTCCGTGGGACGGTGAAATCATCTTGTGCCGGCATATGTATCACGCGCGCACGGTGAAGCCTGGCGGCGCGATTCGGCTCAAAATTTGGCGGATGGTTCCACTACTCTGCGCAAAGCACTCGCGAGGAAAGGACCCACCCTTTTACATTGAAACTGGATACCGCTGTCAGGGTTGTCAGTGTAGGACTGTATTAAAAACACAAACAAATGAGAAACGTTGAGAATAAGCTACAAAATGGTGCTGTGTACCTCATGCGCGTGCCAATTTAAAAAAAAAAACAACAACAACTTAGGCCTACTATTAAGACCAGGAAGTATTAACACCTATGACGATTTCAGGGACTTTTCCAAACAAAAGTGGGACAATTAACATTTGGTACACTCCTATTTGGTACTACTGTCCTCCAGCCCTAAATGACACTTGACTTATTGACAGCCCAATGATAAAATTTAGGGCTGGGTAACTCCAGCCATGCTCCAGCCAGGGACGGACCGTGATTTGGGAAGGTCAGGTGCCGAGTTGGAAGTCGGGAGAAAGAGGCAAAATTCGGGGTACAACTATAGAATGCAGGGCCACTTTACTCTACATCCACGCCTCCGTACGGCTGCGTGGAGGCGTGGAGCCGCAGTCGACCTACCTCCGAAAATCAATCGTGGAGTCGTGGAGCCGCAGTCGATATCTCCGAGAATTGCGCCCTCTATCGGTGCGCGTCTCTGCGACTCCGCGACTCCGCGCCTCCGCCACTCCAGTGCCCCGCGTCTCCGCGACTCCGCGCCACCGCCACTCCGAACAGTGCCCCGTCGCCCTCCTCCCTTCCTAATTTGCGAGCCCATTTAAAATGGATACGGATGCTTCGTTCTCAAAAAAATTCCGCCGAGAATTGCCTTTACTCTACATCCACGCCTCCGTACGGCTGCGTGGAGGCGTGGAGCCTCAGACGACCTACCTCCGAAAATCAATCGTGGAGTCGTGGAGCCGCAGTCGATATCTCCGAGAATTGCGCCCTCTATCGGTGCGCGTCTCTGCGACTCCGCGACTCCGTGCCTCCGCCACTCCAGTGCCCCGCGTCTCCACGACTCTGCGACTCAACGACTCCGCGCCTCCGCCACTCCGAACAGTGCCCCGTCGCCCTCCTCCCTTCCTAATTTGCGAGCCCATTTAAAATGGATACGGATGCTTCGTTCTCAAAAAAATTCCGCCAAGAATTGCGCCCTCTATCGGTGCGCGTCTCTGCGACTCCGCTACTCCAGTGCCCCGCGTCTCCGCGACTCTGCGACTCCACGCCTCCGCCATTCCGATCCGTACCGTGCCCCCAACACATTTACAAGCACGCGCTCCCTTCCGATCCTTCATGAGAAGCTTAGAAGACAAGTGCATTCGCTGTACTTAGCACTTTTTGCAGGTATATTACTCCTAGACCTAGTCCTATCCACGCCTCCAAGCAAAATAAAAAACCTTGCTCCGGCGTGGCCCTGCATTCTATAGTTGCTCCCCATTCGGGTGCCGAGTTGGCTAAGTGCCGAGTTGGCAAGGTGCCAAGTTGACAACGTGCCGAGTTGGCAAGGTGCCGAATTGGCAGGTGCCGAGTTGGCTAGGTGCCGAACCGAAGTGACCGACATCATTCGGCCCGACATGCATTTTGTGCATGCCCTCGCGAGGACAAAAGGCCCCCAAAAAACTGATAAAGAGAATACAAATGAGAAAGAAAGTAACCCTGGATAGATCCACACATTCATGATATTCCATAAGACCCCTTGAATTGTTCCAAACAATCGGTAATCTTGAAAAAAAAACGAACAAAATAGTCTGATTTTACGCTTACCGCTCACCTGCTCACAATTACACGCATGACATGCAGTTCCATGACGTGCTGCCGAATTGACTGACGTATTTTGTATGTATAACATGACTGATGCTTAATTCATGCGCGCGCAGGGTGACCATAAGGTCAGAGCCAAATTCTGCTAAATGCACTTCAAAAATATGTCAGATTTATCAAAAATCTGCCAAATTTCCCAGAATTACTCGAAATACACTATAAACACTTAAAATCACATGCAGATTGGTAATTTTGCCTTAATTAAGTTTCAAATTACATTATAAAGTATCTATACTCTCATAAAGATGTTGTGAAATTATCGCGTAAATTTTGGGCAAAATGCGGATCGGCCACGACAAAGTCCGTTTCCCAGTGAACCTCAAGGTCTCAGCATCTAAACCAGCCAATATGTCCCTTTATGCAAGGGTTTTTAAACAAATGTAGCATTTTTTGATTCAAATTTGCTGTTTTTCTGTCAAATAACCATTTTTGCAGAATTCTGCCAGAAATCTGCCAAAAAATCCAGTCAAATTTTCTGTCAAACTCTTTTTTTTAAACAAAAATGCTGTCAAAGTTAGCCGAAAATCGGCTAAAACGGTCAACCTGTGCGCGCGCGTGTGTGACGTCACTATTGAAGGAAAACAAGTTGCGCCTAGTCATTGACTGTTTTATGTAGTCATAATTATGTGCCCCGCGCCGTCTGACAGTGTGGGTTTTGGCACGGGACACATATCAGTACATCAAACAGTCATTGATTAAGAGTTTGAAAATACATGTAATTGGAAAAAGTTTTCGGCAAAAAGTTGTTCCTAGTCTAACAACTAAGTCAATTCCACGTGAACGCCCAAATTCAATTGTTTTTATTTTTATAACGAGTTTAAATGTGACTTTCAGTTAACCATTTAATTAGAGTCTGATCCCCCCCCCCCATGGAAAGAATATTCAGCTTTGATCCACGGTAATAATAAATAGCCCATTGATGGGTCATATTCTATAAACCGGGGTCCACTTTTTTCCCGTCCCTAGCTGTTACATCTGACATCTATGATTGTATAATTCTGATGCACTCCTTAATGCAGTCATCCTCCAACAGTGATTATGAATAGCAAACTACCTACCCAACAAATAAACAATCATTTGAAGTCATTCTTAATGATGCTTGAATGGCAGACTACAAAGTACCAAGGTAACAGGGACGGGGAAAATGTCAAACTTTGGACCCCAAATTTATAGAATGACCCTAATAGCAGCTAGTTGGAAATATTCCAGCCGTAATTTCCCTTTTTAGGGAAAGAGGTCTGAAATATTCCATTTTCCATTATAAAATCAGGAAAACGCGAACAACCCTCCATGCAGAAAGACGCATTGTAAGTCCTGATGACAATGTAGAAAGTTGATTGATAAATGAACATGTTATCACAAACTCTACAAAAATGTGTCACTTAATTTTCATTTCAAAACTAAGTTTATTGTTATTAATGTTCTGTCTTATAGGATTGATATTGTGAATAAAAATACAAGACAAGAAGTCCTTTGTTTTTAACACTGCATGATTTCCAGATGGTTCACTTTAAAAAAAAAAGGCACGGGGTGACAATGGACCGATCCAGTGAATACAGGTCAGCTCGTACGCGAGCCAACTCGTACGCGACCAACTCGTACGCAGGACAACTCGTACACGGACAAACTCGTACGCGGGCCAACTCGTACGCGTGATAACTCGTACGCGGACCTACTCGTACGCGAGCCAACTCGTACGCGTGAATATAGACTAGACTGAAACCGTTGGTTCGGGCGTGTAGGAAATTAGGGTCGGTCAGTTGTCCGGCACATTCTTGTTTTTCTTAAGTTAAGGGGATAATTTTGCATGTTTTGTGTTACTGAGTGGTCCCAATTAGTTCAGTTTTAAATCAGCTTTTTTTGCTCATAACAAAAAAGTTATGATTTGTTTCCCCGGACCACTCGCACACTGTCGATGTCTGATCCTGGCTCACACCGTAAGCTTTACGACAAGATATTGCCACGTAGTGAGAATTTAAATCGTATAATGTCCGCTGCATTTGTAGACTTCCAACAATTCATTGCTATAGTGGCCCCGCGCTATATGTAAATCAAATCGTTGTACGTTTTGACAAATTCTCCACACTAGCTGCGTGGTTGGAAGCGCATGCCGCAGCATTGCACTACACATCGGTCGCAAAAAATGGATCATGTTTTTTTGTATCATTGAAACTTTTGAACTTGACATCGTTGCATTTATGGAATTTTAACTGTTGAAAATACATATGGCTACAATCATAGTTATTCAGTCATACAATGATCGTACTGTGTACTGTGATAAATCGATAACTTTTGCGTGTGTTTTGGGGTAAACTTTTGGCGATCGTAAACATCGTTCAATTTAAATTTGCTTATTTCGGTCCGCGTACGAGTTGCCTGGCGTACGAGTTGGTTCGCGTACGAGTTGGTCCGCGTACGAGTTGTCTTGCGTACGAGTTTGCTGGCGTACGAGTTGTCTCGCGTACGAGTTGACCAATCCGCGTACGAGTCGTCTCGCGTACGAGTTGGTTCGCGTACGAGTTGACCTGTTTCCGATCCAGTAAGCCCCTCCCACCGCACGTGGGGTGCTCCTCTCCAATGCCACGCTGCATTTTCCTGCCGCGCGCATTATACGCGCGTGCAGGCATGTCGGACCATATGTGTCGGACTTTTGTGCACGCACGTCGGACATAAATCACGGCTGTGATTGGTCAGAATACCATGGGGCGGTGCTTACTGGATCGGTCCATTACAGTCGAACACCTTCATAACCAAGTCCGACTTTACAAATTACCTCGTTATAACAGGTACCTTGTATCAACAGTAATGAAAAACGATGGAAAACATAGAAAAACAAAGACTTTGGAATGTTGCTTGTTAGAAGCAGGATATTGTATTAACAGCGCTCTTATTCTTATCAGGGTTCGACTGCATTAGTCATTGAAATGTTCCACATAAATAAATGCACTGACAATGTAATCAGAGGAATGTATGATGAAAAATGTCAGCATTTTTTTTTTTTTAATAGATTTGATGGTTTTTCCATGCAAATCCAAACTATTTTTATCAAGAATTTATAGATTCAAACAAACAAATCAAACTGTTAATTACTGCAGCTGTCAAAACAAATACAAATCTGACTGTACTGTAGAATATGATACAATTTAGCTGGTTTTTTTTTTTTAAATCGGCATACACTATGCCAATAAAATAGTTGCTATTTTTTATTTAATCGAAACATAAAATCAAAATGCATCTCAAAAAAATAATCATTTTCAGGCAAGATAAATTTTCTCACATGATAACACTATACTCGTGTATCTTGGAAAAGTGCCCCCCCCCCCCAACACCAGTGTTCTGATATAAAAGCCATATTAAATACCTACATTAAAGAGGAAAGTTGTGAAACAGAACAGCCAAAATTCAATGAGATAGTTGTGCACTCGATATGCCTTTAAAAGACCCAAAACCGCAGCAACTTGCAGTTCTACTTATTATAGTAAGACATAGGCCTAGAGAACATTTTATTTCTAACTAATTCTGCTGTATCATGTATGGTTCGCCATCATGTATACCATGGTAAAACAAAACGTTCATTTCTAGGTCACTAAAATAATACAGATATGAACACTGATGTAAATGAATACTGATTGCATAGATCAATGATTTATATAAATCTAATATATAGTACTGTAGTACCTTGAACACCAGTTTAGTTTGTTATTAACTCAAAAAGAAAACTACTATTACATTTACATTGTACATCTAAAAGTGAAGAATCTCCAACTTTTTAAAAACCCACATTTCTTTTTTAAATGATTAAAATCCACGATTCATTATAAATTTAAAAAAACAATCAAATGACAGCAAATTTGCTTAAACATGTCCGATTTTCATACGAGTTGGTTTTTCGTACAACACCGGCCCGTGATTGAACCACATCAACGTGCGTATGTGGAGTTGACATACCGAACTGGCTTATTCGTTAGTCACATTTAGCCTGTTTTTCTGGGGGCCAGTCACAATGCTTAAATTGCACTTCAATCAATGGCTGCTTACCGATTAATAAGCCTGGTGCACACCTTCTCGATTTTACCAGTTTCCCGGATCAACCCATCACCTGATATTTTTTTTTTCACCGCTGCATTAAGACAGCAATGTTATCCGCTTACATGCCTGATTCCTTCCTTTAATCGGTTACATGGTGATCGGTCAGATGACGACCAGTCACATGATGACAACCATGTGACTTTCTTTGTGAATCTGATTGGTTAACATATTGCTGCGGCGGGTGAAATCGTATCCGGTGAATTCGGATGCAAAAAAACATCAACATGTTTGATTTCATCCGGTCGCCTGGTATACGGTCAGATCGGTCCAAATTTTCAGCGCACACCTCTGTGCGATATGCCAATGATCTGGTGAGCCGGCAAAATCGGAAAGGTGTGTGTGGCAGTCTTAACAAATCAAAGAGAGCGTTTAGGCCTACATGGCTTTAAAGCTCTGCGGACCAGCACTGGACACAACAGCTGTAGGGACCGTTGTAAATGGTGCGGGTACGGGATACGTATGCAGCTCAGAAAAAAAAAATATCTAAGTACATCACCATTTTGGATGGTTATTTCATCTGTTACGCCATGGCCAATGTGAATTTCACATCGAAATGTTACGAAGGAATATGTGGGTTTCAGGCATGAAAATGAATTTCAATGAAAAAAAACACAGGAAACTTGTGCAAAAACAGAAAAAAAAAGATGTGAAATAAAGAAAAAAAGCCCCAAAACAGGCTCAAAATTTAAAAAACAGAAACAGAAATTAGGGCAACAAAACCCCAGAAATTCCTGTTTAACCCTAACTCCGGTCCCCAGCCTAATTTACTAAGAACCATACCCATTCTGGCAAATATCAACACCCACATGGGAAATTGTACACACACACTGTTGGTATGCCAACCTCAGTGTAAAAGACCATCAGTTTAGGGGTACTGTAGGGCCTACGCATCTCAACAGATTTAAACAAAACCTGCTGTTGAACTTTGATGGGTTGAGTTCGGTTAGGGTTAAACTGGAAGATTCTCATGCGTGGGGGTTGGTGAAACCACACAAAATGGTGATATACATGTACATGTAACAAGCCAGTTTTTCCAAGCCGCATACGCATCTCACACATACATCCAATTAATGGTCCCCATTATGTTGAGGAGGCAGGGGTTTCTCTCAGATTACGCCTTGGGTTTCATGGGCTCAATTGTTAGATCCTTTGCCAACTTGTCCTGTGGAGGAATGACAACAAAAACGTCAGTTTGACTATCAGGTGAGACTTCATTCTGTAGGATCAGTGTTGCAGCCCATTCCCTATCCTGAATCCAAAGTATACAGAGAGAATAAGCTAGGTGCAGATAGATCTGTTACGGCAGTTTGAATGAGCTGCAGACACATATGTGATGCGATCAAGCTACATGAGTTGTTTGTCGGGAATTTTCATTTGGAGATATACAGGCCAAAATAGGACCACTTCATCACATCCGTGACATCACATCTCTTGGTGTTCCGACTTCCATAATTTTTTAACTAAAGATGGTATCAGCATACGGTTTTCACATGAGTAATGCTGAGATTGTGTTCTTTTCAAATCTGTAATAAAAAAAATTGACCACGGTCGCATCACATATCCTGACATACAATGGCATGTGCAACAAAAAGCATATATACCAAAAGAGCTCAGACTCGGAACTTGAGTCCGTGTCCTTTCCCAACCAGCCTGCCCTTTTGTCTAAATATTTTCAAAACAAACCAAGAGCATAACTGTACCGGATTTTGTTCAGTAAACTTGTCCCACTCGGGAAAAAGACTGGACGATGACACTGGTTCAGTTAAACGTATATGGGCTATATAGCCGATTACAGCTATAGCCTTATATAAGGCTACTCACCATCAACTGAATAAGATTGCGGTGGTAAGTGACTCCACCTTCCTCATCTACTTTTTTCATGTGCTGCCTCTCTGGGTCTCCGGCTACGAGCACCTCTGTCTCACCTTCTGCCTAAATGGAGTCCAAAACAAAAGAAACATTTATAGCCTGCATACCTCATGCTAGTCTATGTAATAGACCCTGGCGCATTACTGGACCGAGCCCAGTCTAATGTGGCCTTCTTAGATGTAGGTAGCTCTCCAGCAATTCGTCACCGACACCACGAAGTAACACTCTACCGTGTTAAACCACATTTTTTTCGATTTTCAGTTTTTTGGATTTTTAAACATTATTCATCAAGGCCTACCATTGCACGAAGTTTCAAAGCTTCAAGAGCTTTACTTTAATAATTACGCTAAGTATCCATGGCAACTTTTGCGCAAAAGTGACAATTTTCGTTTTCATGAAGTAACACTCAAGTTCCATTTTCCATTGCAATGCATGGCGCGCACTCTGCTCATAAGTGAGCAAAACCGTTTTCACGAAGTAACACTCTTCTTGTAACAAGTTGTATGAGCGCGCGCGCGCTGACCTGAAGTTGCACTCTTCTCGTGTTAAATACATTGAAGAGTGTTACTTCGTGAAAACGAAAATTTACAGTTTCGCAGCTTTTTCGGTTTCACGAACTAACGCTCATCTTTTTTCTCTTATTTCTTGTTTATTTAATACACAAACGAGTGATAAACAGCAGATTTAATAAATTCAATTCATCAAGTGTCCACAACGAGAAACCCAACTGAAAATACTCTGTCGTTTTGACGCAAAGTGTTGTTTTAGAAGGCGTTCAACTTTAGTTGCCGTTTTCTCCGATTGCTAGTTTTTACTGGTATGTAGATGGGTGTTACTTCGTGGTGTCGGTGACGAATTAACTGGTTCGTCACTCAAATTCTGATGGGAGGCAGGTGGCTCTGGACAACGACATACATACATTGGGTATAGCCTGACTGTATGATCAAGCATGGAGCTATGAAAAAGGCTCCATGGTATGATCGAGGACAAACCATGCACTCTCGCAGTATGTGCGAACATATTTATGGCCGTTAACTGATTGAGAAGCCATCACAGTAGGGTGCTCATTGGCGAAAGCTACATTAGACTGGGCTCGGTCCAGTAATGGAAGCCAGCCATGGTATATATGTAAGCAGTACGGCGATTAATTATGCAACTAGACTGAGTATGACATCAAGAAACTGACCAATCGACAGGCGCTTTTTATTATTATGAAATTGGGTCCTGTACTGTTCAGTTGCAGAGTGATGTGCAAGTACGTAGCAGTGGACTTACTGGTTCGGCGGTTCTGCATTCCTTCATCAACGTTGACATGCGGCCTGGGAAACCAGGAGCAAAGGCTTCTGGGTTGATAGCGATGAAACACTGGCCCTGTGTAACGTAGAATATTAAACGCAATATTAGGATCTACAATGCAGGGTGCGAAATACCCATGGACCACTCGACCTTAGTCCAGTGATTAAACCCTGCTGTCAGATCTACATGTCTGGTAAAACACTGACCTCATGAAATGCAAAAACATATCAAAGGGAACATTAAAATCTCAAATGCAGGGTGCACAATACCCGTGGACAACTTGAACACATTTGTTACACCTTTCCAAATCCTCCAAAATCTTCTCTGCATAAGTGGAGGATTACGAAGGATTGAGGCTGGATATGGCAATATTGTGTCAGTTGATTTTGGAGGATGCATCGTGTCAACGTCTTTAATAGGTTGTACCTTGTGTTGTTTATGCTTAGACATATGCATAAATTTATGCCCAGATGATTATACTTAAATCTTCCTCACTGCTACTGAACATCATCGGCACTATTTTTTTTCTTCTTTTTTTACGATTATTGGGCACAGTTGACCAGGATATAGCACACTAATAAAGTCTTTCGAATTATTTCCAGTGGGATGGGATCCCTTGGTAGAAGATATGAAAGTAAATTACACTTTTGAGAGAAAAATCTCAGAATGATATTCTGGGGAAAACCCACAGAATCAGACAGGGACTAATGAAAACCCATCCACGTATTGCCCAGGCGGGATTCCAACCTGGGTCACAGCGGTGAAAGGCGAGGAAAGTACCGATAGACCAACATGCGTTTGAGGATTTTGCAGGATTGAGGCAGCGGTCGTCCCTCCAATGAATAAACTCAAGAAATAACGGAAGATTTTGGAGGATTGATCAGGCTGTTATACAATGTTTACATCGGGGCTGTTGAAGAATTTTAAGGATCGAGGATGCATCCTAACAAAAAGGCCTACATGTAGGGGTTAGGATTAATATGTGATGCGATCAAGCTAAACGAGTCGTTTGTCAACCCTGGCAAATTTGTGTTTTTATTACAGATTTGGAAAGAGCACAATCTCAGCATTACTGCTGTGAAAACCCCATGCTGGTACCATCTTTAGTTCAAAAATTATGGAAGTCGGAACACCAAGAGATGTGATGAAGTGATGTGTGTGGTCCTATTTTGGCCTGAATCTCCAAATGAAAATTCCCGACAAAAGACTCATTTAGCCTGATCGTATCACATATAATGATTTGATGTGTGCTAACTATGGCTCTATAACTAAACCATTGGTCAGGTAGTTCTTCACAATGACCATGCATAATAGTTAACTCTTTCAGTGCCAAACTCGTACATGTACGAGGTATATTTGTTAGTATGAATGCGCCAACCTCGTACATGTACGAGGTAATGTTCGTGATTAAAATCGCCAAACCTCGTACATGTACGAGGTAGAGTAAACATGTTATCAAAAGGGGGCACTCTTGCTCTTTCTAATGGTACCATTTTCATGCATGTACGACCTGTATTTATTTTTTTATTCAAGTTCTTGCGAGAGGGCGCAGCACTAAAACTCGTATTTTCTGCAAAAAGTGTGGAATTCCCCTGTGTGCAGGACAGTGTTTCAGGGTGTATCACCATGTATGTGGCTACTATTGACTTTCCAATATACCAAGGATATACCAGAGAGCAACAACAATAAATGTAGTGAGTAAAACTTATTTACTTTTTTTTTACAGAATTTTGAACAACTAACAAAAACGCTCGAAGTTGGGCACTTTAGGTTAAACTTTTCAAATTTCGCAGGCACTAAAAGGGCTAACTCTAAAAAGAATGCCAAGTGCTCCATTTGAAGTCTCATTTGACTAATGGGTTCTAATTATCATCTTTGTAATATACAAAGCATTTTTGTTTTCCAATTTACCGCAACAGTGAATCAGAATCTTCTTGTAAATTAATTCAGCTCCACCTTTTCTGACAGCGCATGTCATTTAAAAATTCATCTGGTCTTGAATTATTTTTTAATTACTCGCCTGCAGACTACATCAACCGGAAATTGAGCTCTGCAGCCGTATTTCGCCAGGCATACAACACAAGATTAAATATCATTAAACTTTAGAATGCAATTACCATTTACTGCCAATTCAAACTACTGTCGGTTTTCCGTTTGGATCATCATCAGCCTCAAATTTATGATGGCAAGAGTATTATAATCCAACTATAAGTACCGGTAGTCCAATTTTGCCTATTCATTATTATTCATGAAATCATCAGATGATATTTAGAGAATCAACAGCTGGCTAATTTGAATATTTAAGATTAACAAAGTAATGTCATCCATCTGCCGACTTCCAAAGTATTCAGAATATCTTTTCTTGCTAATACTGCTATCTGGATGAACTACACGCACAAGTACCCATGCACGGTCTGGAGAATATACACTGTACTCTGCACAGGGGTGTGAGTGACCACTGATAAAAATAGCTGAAAACAGCTGAAAAAGGTGTAAAAAAGCTGAACTTTGGAAATCTCCTATACTTTTTTTACACAGCAAGTGAAGGAAAAAAGCTGAAATCCACAACAAAAAAGCTGAAATCAGCTTTAAAGCTGAGATTTCACACCCCTGACTGCAGCGCTATACATATGTACTGACAGTCTCTACCTGATGTTTTTTACCATGTTATTGGGGGCGTGAAGCCTGCATATAGATATGAATGTGACTCATGATCAGAGGGTCATCAGGGGTTCGAATCCAGCTTGCTTGCCATGTGTTGTGTCCTCAGGCAAGCTACTTGACCCTCACTTACGGTACCTCTCTCAAACCCAGGGTATGAATGGGTACTGGAATTATATTCCTGTGATGGACTGACATCCTTTCAGGATGGGTAGTGGGGGGGGGGGGAGAGATAGAAATATTCTCAGCCGTTTCTACCACTGAAACCATTGATAATGGGCCTTATTCACAAGTCGGCCATATTGAATGGAAAGTTAGGTAAAATCTTTAAAAAAAATTAACTTAAGAAGAGAAATGAAAGCAATTATATTTATAATCAATTCCAGTCTGCCACAACAAATAATTTTAAATTTGTAATTAAACATTCCATAATTGTTCAAGCCATATTTAAAAAATAATGACAGTAAAATAAGACTGCAGTGTGCCTGCATAAATAGTCTGGCGCCATCCAATTCAACAGTTAACAATTAATGAAATACATGCAGGGAACTTGACAACAATGGCCAACTCGTGAATGAGGCCCATTTACCAGCCTGATAGGCCATATCGGCTATAGACCGCTTGCAGATGCGTTCGATAATCGACGCGCGAAGGCGCGCGACGCCATGTTGTGGGACAGGCGTATATCTATCCATGCACATTTTGTCCCATAACATGGCATCGTGCACCTTCGCGCGTCAATTATCGATCGCGTCTGCAAGCGGTCTATAGTCACAGACTTTCTGTTTGAACTTCACTTACTAAATTAGCTTCCTCCTCTTTCTTGGTCCAATGCCTGACGAACGGTCCAAACGCTGAGCCAGCAAGGATTCCACACAGTATCTCCACTCCCATGCTCAGACCATAGCCCTACGAAGAGGGCAAATCAAATCCGATTTCATTCAATACAATACAATACAATCCTGGTTTATCTTTTGTAACATGGTCTCGGAGGGGCCAGCCTATAGCTCTTTTGGTGTCTGATTGTCTGACTGACTAGCTCACTGACTAGCTCACTGACTGTCACAGGTGCGTTCAATTTGCTTAAGTTACACAGTGGCCCAAGAGTCTGAAATGCGGCCCATTGTCTATGACTGTACAGGGTGTGTAAAAAAAAAACTAAACCCAAATGTCGGGACTGTTGTTTTAGTGAAGTTCTGCATGTAGCAATTTTAAAATCTAGGATATGAAAGCACAATTCATAAGCTTTCTTTTAGTACAAGAATCATTCAAATCACTCGTGTACTTTTCAAGTTACGGCATTTTAAACAAATCCCCGTTTTAAGGTTCTCTCCACGGATCACAAAAAAGTTCAGTGTTCTTTCAGTAAAAAACGACGCACACCTTTGTTTTGTGATCCGTGGACAGAACTTTAAAACAGTGGCTGTGTATAAAATTCCATTAGTTGAGAAATTAGCTGATTAGGAAGAACACAATTTCAAATTTTACCTTGTAACCTCCTAAGACTTCTGGGCCACCGAGCGCCATCAAACCCCCACCTTGCAGTACCTCTGATGGATTTTGTGTCAACTACAAAGAAAATTCAGAGTTGAACAAATACATGTAATCACGGATCGCATGTGTAGCATTTTTTTGCGGTCGATCCCTTTTGTGTTCTTAAAAAAAATTCAGTCAAATTGTGTCCAGTGTGACCTCAAATGACCCCTAGATGACCTTTGACCTCCAATTTCAGAAGAGTTGTGATGAACCCCCGCCCATGCATGGATCACTCCATCCAAGTGACGTTAAATCCCATCAAATTTCTGTTAAACCCATTAACCATGGTCACTTATAGCTGAATAAATTTCCAGGGGGGGGGGCCATTTGGTAATATCATTATTAAGCTCATTAATATGGAAATTTGTGTTAGAATAAAAACCCAAATGGCCCTGACCTTCCTTAGAAAATGCAAGATTGAAAATGAAGGGCAAAAGTGTTTTAAAATGCTTTTTTTAAGGATGTACTGATAATTGCAGAGTTTATCTGCATGCTCCCTTTCATTTCAGAGTAAAATATGACAAGAAATGTTTGGAACTGGTTCGAATCCTACCTGGCCATTTGAATCAGTTCCCCAGCCACTGGGTATGGGTATTTCTTTCATATTATTCAGCTCAATCTGTATCAGACACAAAAACAACAAGTGTTAACCATTAGCAGCACTAGTATTACATTGCACAGCACTACACTGTATGAGTATTAGGCAGGGGACATTTGGGTTAAAGCTATAGTCCATTATTTGCAGCAGTCCGAAAAGTAACTAATTATTGTTGAAAAACATACTTAGTTGAAAGATAGCTAAGTGGACTAAACTCCCTGTGAAATTATTCTTTCTGGCAAGCTGTCATTTTGAAGTAATCAACAAAAGAACGCCTTTCCAACGGTGCGTTTTAAGATGCACCGTAGGAAAATTTACATTAGTAGTTCGTTTTGTTATTCGGTGAAGCGCACAAGCATTGGCACGACGCACACCCGCGCGGTTGCTATAATTCATTGGATCAGTGCGTGACATCGCGCATAGCTGCAATCGGCTCAGTGAGAACGTGTCTCGGATGCTGAATTCAGGCCCAATTCAAAACATGATTCAGCAACTTTTGATTTGAAATTGAGATCATAAAATGCTGTTTTTCTCGGAATATACAGCTGAAGCTGAGCTGAAACTTCATCAGGTTAGTTGTTCAGTATCCTTCATTAGATTTTGAACACTTTTGTTGCTTCAAACGAACAAAATGCACAAATTACAAATGATGGACTATATCTTTAAAATCAAACTCTCAGAATTCTTTCGAGAGACTTTGTGTTTGAAGCACAAAGCTATAATTACAGTGCCAACTCGCTGTACAAATGAAGCCTACTGGGCGCATCCATGTTTGTGGACAAACCTATGGAAAACTCAAAATTTAGTACAGCTTTAGTATGTCTCTTTGCATATCTGCATCCAGTGCATTATCAAAGCTGATACACCTATGAAACCAAATGCATATTGAGTAAACGAGCATTTCATTTGTTCTGCGCAAACTTACACCAATTAACGCAATTGCGTGCATGTACATGTAGGCGCTACAGACGATTTTTGCTACATGTACGACCTTTTTTAACTGTCATACTCACAGAAAATGCGCTGACGTTGTCCGCGTATGTTGTACATGTACTTGCGTGTTGCATTTAGAGTACATTATCCGAAACCTATTGCGTGTGATTTTATTATGTTCCACAATCCAACACATGAATTCAAAATGTCTGCGCCCAGGACAGCTTCAAAGTACTTCCACGTGGGGGAATGAGGAGCTAGCGCTCTAGTAATTTACCATAGCTCAATGGTTTGAAGTCAGTTGTGTTACATAGGCCTACGTGTCCCTGGGCAAGACACTTCGTCATCACATACAGGGTGAGTAAAAAAAAAAACGAAACCCAAATGTCGGGACCATTGTTTTAGTCAAGTTCTGAATGTAGCACTTTCAAAATCTAGGATATGCACGCCCAATTCATAAGCATTCTTTCAGTACAAGAATCATTCCAATCACTCATGTACTTTTCAGGTTACGGTGTTTTAAACACAACTACCGTTTTAAAGTACCTGTACTGTCCAAGGATTACAAAAAAGGTGTGCGTTCTTTCAGCAAAACGAAAACAAATTTCACACACATCCCTATGTGAATCTTTTTCGTTTTGCTGAAAGAACACTGAACTTTTTTGTGATCCGTGGACAGAACCTTAAAACGGCATTTGTGTAAAAACTCCGTAACTTGAAAAGTACATGAGTAACTTGAAAAGTACATGAGTGATTTGAATGATTTTTGTACTAGAAGAAAGGTCATGAATTGGGCTTTTATATCCTACATTTTGAAAGTGCTACATGCAGAACTTCACTAAAACAATGTTCCCGACACTTGGGTTTCGGTTTTTTTACTCACCCTGTACATGTATACTTTGCTCCTTTTATGAATAAAAGGCCAACTAGATTTTGTTTCTTTGAATTTGAATTTTCTAAAAGCCCACAAGAATGTTCTGTACCCCGATGAGCATGGGTAATAATAATGTAGCGTTCTGATGACATAATGGTTACATGTGCAATTCATCAACATACGCGTACTTTGTTAAAGGCCTGGTTGCTAGTAATGGCGGAGCCGAAGGCGGGAGCTGTCTAGTGCGATTATTGCATTGCATGTAAGCCCTTTATAGTTATGATATACTTACTGCAAAACACTCATGCTTCTCATATGCATTGATTGCCGCACGCAAATTTTATCTAGCACGCTCTGATCTTGTGTGACTTTTTAACGGCGCAGAAAGCAGAACAGCTGTCGGTTTCGAATATCTGAGTATTATGTCAAACGCAGTTTCGAGTAATCGGATACTATATTATTCGAAAACGGACAGCCCTAAAGAGTACTAGTGTACCTTTCCAAGGGCCACTGTGGATGTCGCCATGTCGAGAACAAAACTGTCCCCTTTTTCTGCTGGTGCTGCTAAAGACAAAGGATTCGTTCCCAAAACAGGCTAAAAAGAGAACCCGAAATGGAATACAATTTGAAACAAAATTATAGCAATATTAATGTGTCAAACATATAAATATAGCACAAATTTTACCTTTCCAAATGCCACGGTAGATGTTGCCATGTCAAGAACAAAACTATCCCCTTTTTTTAGGCTGGTGCTGCTAAAGACACAGGATTTGTTCCCAAAACAGGCTAAAGAGAGTTGAAAATGGATGGCAATCGCAAAGGATATGTAAAAGCATGATTGTTATGCCATGTTTTGTGGAAATTATCTACAGCACTTGCATGTTGCATTATGACAATAATGGGTGATGGGGTCATGATGGTGGTGATGATAGTGGTGATGATGATCACAATCATTGCAATGATGGTGGTGATGATCAAAGGGATTGTGGTGATCGATAGCATACAGTGAATGAGATGATGGTGGTGATATGACAGTGATTGAGGTGATGATCAAACAGATTGTGAAGATGATGATGATGATCGCAATTAATGGCTGTGGTCAAGTACACAGTGAATGCATTGATGGTGGTGATATGACAATGTTTGTGGTAATGGTGATGGCCAAGGGCGTCAATCGCTTTTCAAAAGTGGGAGGGGGGGGGAACAAACGATATGATATCCCGTCGATTGACGCCCATCACATGGTGATGGCCATGATTGAGGTGATGGTGCTGATGATCACGATGATTGTGTTGATGGTAGTGGTGATCTAAGTGATTGCCATGATGATGATGATCGGAAAGACTGTGGTGAAGTACACAGTGAATGCATTGATGGTGGTGATATGACAATGTTTGTGGTAATGGTAATGGTGACTACAATGACTGTGGTGATGGTGATGGCTATGATTGAGGTGATGGTGCTGATGATCACAATGATTGTGTTGATGGTAGTGGCGATCTAAGTGATTGTCATGATGATGATGATTGCAATGATTGTGAAATGATGATGGTGAAGATTGTGCAGCTGGTTTTGACGATCGTAATGATTACAATATTAGTAGTAAAGATGGGGATGATTGTAGTGATGGTGATGGTGGCGATATTGACGGTGATCACAGCGATTGTGCTGATAGGGGAGGTCCACACAGGGATGTGCAATGTTTTGCGAATTCATGCTGCACGCTACATGTAAGTCAGCCCAATGATTTATATCATGTGTTTGGATACTGTAATATTTCATTGGTCGAAATTTTTCATTGGTTTTCAATTTTAATGGCATACATGGCAAGTAAAGAAAAAAAAGAGGAAATCAGCTGATCCGAGGAAAAGTTGCATGCCTGATGTTAGCAGCCGGCCATTGGTCATCGGACACTGTCGTCGAAGGCCTTGACCAAGGCTAATGAATGCAATGTTCATAAAAATCGACAGCAGCAGGAAATATAAGCACAAGAAGTCTCACAATCGGCACAGACACTCCACCACTCCCCCCCCCCCCCAAAAAAAATAACGATTACAAATTGACAGGACACACCTTTTTCGCTCTAGTAGGCACAACGAGGGGTGAAGTGTTTGTGAAGGACATGCCCAGCATGCCTGCTTCTGCACAACGCATGGTGTACCAGCCAGCAATTCCAAAATGGTTGGAACCTGAGGGGGGAAAAATATGAGAATAAGAATAACAATTGGTTTACAAAAGCAAACGACTGAATAATAGTGAATGGGAATAAAGTGGCTTGTCACGATATAGACCAATCCATCATTTCTATTGCAAAGGCCCCCTTGCACAGCCAAAGCATTTTGCTGGTTATTAGGCCCCCCTAAAAAATAGTCGGTCTCTGGTCAGACCAAAGTTCCGGAATTGATGCAGCAATGCGTTTTGGGGTGTTTTTTTATTTGGATTGTAGGCCTACAGAAAAGGAAAGGAAACCTGATTTCAAAATAATTGGAGCAAGAAAATATTGACTTACTTTTTTTAAATTTCCATCATGGAATATGAACTTGTACATGTAGACCCAAAAGTTGAGAGATGGTAGCCAGATATAGATTTTGTATTTTTTTCTGACTTGGATTTTTGCTTTTTGAGGAATAATGGGTATACTTCAAATGAGCAGCCAGAAAATGGAGTCTTACAATGTATCATGCACTCTCACGACAACAGTGAGTGGTAACTGGTAAGAGTGTGTGAATTCAATGCTGGAAAATCAGGTACAACTACAACTATGTACTCTTTCTCCAAAATATTATCCCAAATTAAAGAGAAGATTGGAGTCGAAAATGTCACTAATTTGGGGCACCTCATTTATTTCAAAAATAAAAAAAATCCTTCAGTTAACGCCCACAAGGGTTGGCTAATAAACTATACAATCAACGAAAATGGCTGGCCCTAATTGCATAAATTGGTACTTACTTTGCTTTATGTGCGTGACTCAAATGTCAACATTTTGGCTGGTCTCGATTCGAGACCAGCCAAAATATCGAGACCAAAGGGGACCGAGACCGGACCAAGACCGAGCCCACAGCTCCCGATTCCGAGTCCAAGACCGAGACCGGTCTCGAGACCTACAACACCGCACGTGGCCCCCTTCAATGGAGAAACCACTGTGCATGCTATTGTACAAAGCAACTGCCCTGTGACAGATTAGGCAAAGTAAAAAAAAAAACCAAGTTTCTCGTCCCCGCCCCGCCCGCTTCCTTTTTGGAGGCCGCCTGGATTTTTTTATTATTTTTTATTTTTGAAAAATGTAGTAGAAACACACCGAAAAAGTCTACAAATTCATCGGAAATAAATACCAATACCAATACAACTCTAAATGACACTGTAAATATGGTCAGTTCTCTTGTCCAACTTGTCTTTCATCTTTAAAAGTGTCTTTGAACAGTGGAACACCAACGGTTGCAGGAAATTTTGAAAAGGCGGTCATCTTGAAAAAAATAAAAAATAAAAAATAAAAAGCCCCGCTTCCTCCCTTTTTTCAAAAACCCCGGACGAGAAACTATTTTTTTTTTTTACTCGGCCTTTTCGGAACATTAGCCTACCTATCTAGAGCATTACTTCCACCGCCGAAGGTGGCTGTTGTGATAAACCTGATACAGGGATGTGAGTGACCACTGCTAAAAAAATAGCTGAAAACAGCTGAAAAAGGTGTAAAAAAACTGAACTTTGGAAATCTCCTATACTAAGTACACAACTAGTGAGGAAAGAAAAAAAGCTGCAATCCAAGACAAAAAAAGCTGAAATCAGCTTTTAAGCTGAGATTTCACACCCCTGCTGAAGAAACTCACCCTTGGCGACCACCATGCCAATCCCAGCCTCTTTAGCTTTCTTGATGGCCAGATCGGTGCAGAATCGACCAACCACCGGTCCCAGCACATTCTTCCCGTCCACCCAGGCCGTGCCGCCCATCTCCTTGAGTATCACCGGTTCCCCGTCCTTGGCATTGGTCCCACTCCTGATGTCCTCCACATACATCGCTAAGAATGATGATTGGAGTAAAGATACATACATGTAAGAGAATCTCAGTGGCAGATCCATGGGGGGGGGGGCAGAGGGGATGTCCCGCCCCGCCCTCCCCTCCCACTTCCCCCTGTAGTGACCAAACTTTTCTCAAAGACCATTTTTTACTTGTGAGAGGGCCCCCTCTCCTCTGTGGCAGTTAGCTCTCTGGATCCACCTTTGAATACGTGTACATGTGTAGTACATGTACCTACTGGGCAAAATACAACCACCCCATAATTTCGTCCATTTTTAATCCAGTTTTTAATCCTCTACCTCAAAATCACTGGATTTGTTTCCAAGGCCTATAACCAAAAAAATGGGTACTTGCGGTAACCCGACGGGATTTTGGGGACGCAATTGCTGGCTTTAGTTTTGTTGCCACATTAGGTCAAAAATATAAAACAAATTGTATTTTGACAATTAAAAAAGTTTCCCCATGCAAGTTTCTGTGTGCAATCAGTTCGGGCCTACTAGTTCAACAATGAAACATACTGATTTAACAAACTACATTCAAAGAACCCCAAAAGTTACACTTATTAACAAAAACAATCAGCACAATACCAATACACACACACAAAGTAATGTTGCCCTTCACTCAACATGCTCAAGGCCCAGTCTCCCACTGAAACAAGGCCCCCCTCCCCCCCCCCCCCCCCCCCCCCCCCCCTGGCCAGCCTCCCCTTCCCCTCGCCAGCCTTCCCCACCTTTGACGCCACCGATGATGACTTACAGAGTCTGTTCATGCCATGACTGAAGTGCCCCCTGTAGTCAGCGCACACCAGCAACGTAGCCAGGTCCTTGGCGTGGCTGGGCTTGGCCCCCACAGCCACCATGCAGCGCTCCACAAAAGACTCCGCCTCCGAGAGGGGAACCAGGACATTGTCACTGTAGGTTGAAACCACAAAATGATGTGTGAGTTCAATTTTCCCTCATCTCCGTAGCCCATGCACAGCTTGAGTGGCAGTACATGCATAGAGCTAGCTCTATCTGTCTATGGAGTATGGTACATGTACTATCTTACCCCTAATACACTAGTCTAGGGAAAGATTCCCATAACTGGCCATCACTAATTGTCACGCTGTGCACAAACTGTATTTCAACTTGTTTTCTCAGTAAGTAGGCCTATAGTTTCCCTGCTAAATTAGTTTTAGTTTTACTTCATTGGGCCAAAGGGCGGATCCAGAACACAATTTTTTGGGGGGCCCAAAAATTTTTTGGTCCCCCAAAAAAGTGGGTCTAAAAAATTACGGCGTGGGGTTCGGGGCCCGCTTAAGGGCCCCGAAATTTTTTTGGATTCTAGATGCTCTGTGGTGCGATCTGAGGCAATTTCTGACCACTTTAACCAATTTATTTTGAGGAAAAGATGGTGGTGTACTCATTGCCTGCCTTTATTGCGATGTCACATTAAAAAAAAAAAATTGGTTTCGTTTTTTTGGGGGGGGGGCATGGCCCCCTTTGCCCCCCCCCCCCCTGGATCCGCCCCTGATAGGGCCTATTGTCAAATGATTGTCACCTTCTGATCGGGCCTATGGTACTACTGTCCTACAACTGGTAGGTCACTGAAGGGAAAAATTAGTGATGGCCAGATATGGGAATCTTTCCTACAGACACAATTGCAGAATACCCCGCAACTCAATCTCAGAATGCACCTCGCTCGGCGCCGGCTACGGAGTACGCTTGATTGCCCTCAACAAACCCTTTCAGTGCAACCTGTACATGTACATTTGTACATCCTGTACGTAGGCCTACAAAAGTTACAAAGTCAGAAGTTGGAGATGAACTAGCCCAGGCATGCCAGGTGGACTCCTTTCCTCCCTACATGCCCTACGTTAGTCGTAATGCAATGAAGACTTCGTCCAACCTGGGCTAGAGATGAACTTACTCTTGTTTTGTTGCCATTGTGAACCTTCTCAATCTAAGACAATGGTTATAAAGAACGATACACTGCCGCCTAGCACTAGTAGTAGTACTCAAGTAGTAAAGATTAAACATGCCAATCGCCTCCGCCCCTCATGTATGTCATGCATGTCATGTGTGTTTGTACACACTAATTCTGTCATGTCCGTGGCTGTGTACGGCGGACGTGTGTGCACCTGCACTTCGTACTTGCAGGTGCCTCACATGTAACTACCACGCCGTGCAGTGGTGCATGCAGCGCGCGCACGCACAAATGGAAGGCAAGGCTAGGTAGGGGGTGACCGGTTTAGCCGATTTTCGGCTAACTTTAACAGAAATTTTGTTAGTAAACGAGTTTGACAGAAAATTTGACTCAGTTCGCCTCAGCAGAGAGAAAGTGTGGATGAATCGTCTTCGAACTATTCAACCACATGGTCTCAACATCCAACTTGGAAATGATTAATCCTTTTCTTCCTCCATTGTCTTCTGTTACAGATAATCCATCTGGTCTCCCTTGTTTGTGTTTACCCATCTTCCCCCTTCTTTCATCCCTTTGCACCTCAATACTGTTCCCCCCCCCCCACATCTTCCCTTCACTCTCACACTCTTTTGTCCGTTCCCACTCCCTGTGTCCTTTGATCCTTCCCCTTTCTGGTCCCTCCCCTGTTTACACAAGACCCCTTGTGGTTTGCCATCTCCCTTTGTTTCTTTGTTCTCTCATCCACCCTCCCCTGCATCTTTCCACACCTTTCACACCTAATCCTCCTTTTGTGTTTCTTCTTTCAGCCCTACATGTTTGTGTGCACCCCATGTTAATGTATGTACCTCTGTCATTTCTGTTTTAGCCTCTGAAGAAGAACTTGCTAAGTTCGCAACGTCAGGCCACATTAATTTAAGAATGGATTTTTGGCAGATTTCCGGCAGAATTCTACAAATATGGTTATTTGACAGAAAAATAGCAAATTTTAACAAAAAGTTTAGATTTGTTAAAAAAATCCTCAATCCTTTCAAACAAACCCTTGCATAATGGGACAGGTTGGCTGGTCTAGGTGTTGAGGTTCACTGGGAAACAGACTTGATCCTCGTGGCCGGATCTGCATTTTGCCCAAACTTTACTAATTTCACAGCATCTTTATGTGACTAGATTGTTTATTATGTCATTTGAATCTTATATTAAGGCAATACTACCAATCTGCATGTGATTTTAAGTGTTTATAGCAGATTTTTTGATAAATCTGACAGATATTTGATGTGCATTTAGCAGAATTTGGCTATGACATTACGGTCACCCTGGCAGTCGGGCTAATCACAACCATACAATGCCATATAACGTTTATGAATGAACGCTGTATGCAGGTATGATGTCTGTGCAATACTAGTGGTTGACTTTCACGGATTTTCAACCCAAAAAATATTCGTGAGTATCATTGAAGCCCTATTACTTCGTCTTTGACATGTTGAAATGCCAGTAGGTAAGCAAGTAAGCCAGTAACTTTGAAATTGTAACATTGTCATTGACAATACTTCCGTAGTTAGTTGGACCATCATGACCATGGAGGAATAAGAACGCTACCTTCGGCACCTTGCCAACTCGGCACTCACCAACTCGGCACCTGTACAAAAACCAACTCGGCACCTAGCCGACTCGGCACCTGACCAACTCGGCACCTCCCTCCCATATATGCAAAATTCGAAATGTTTCTCAGCTCAGTATTGATTTTACATTTACTGACATGACTGATTTTCATTGAGCTGTCTACTCTAGCATGTCAGTCTAGTGATGTATTTATAATGCCAATGGAACTAGCGATAATTCCTCCAATATTTTGAGTACCCAGTACGTGCTCCCCATTATTATATGGAAATTTGTTAAAAACCATTTTTGTAACGGACTCCAGTCTGTGACATTCTTGCACAGCACAGCCCATGCATCGCCACGGTGCACGGCCGGTGACGGTGCCGCGCCTGGCCGCACACACCCCCCCCCCCCCCCCAGCCATCGTCACCATGGTGCACAGCTTTTTAAATAACTTTAATTTGTATGCTGAAGGTGTTTTTTGTCCCTATTTTTTCAATATAAAACGTGTTTTGATGTTCCAATACATAATTTGTTTATGCTGCATATTGATTACCGTTGATAGTTGACGCCAGTTGACGCATTTTGGTAGGACCCCCAACGTCTGCTCTAAAAACTAATTTTTTCGAAAAATGTCTGCACATTTCAAGAGCTTTATGGATTTGTCGTGGATGAAATCACAAGGTGAGGTGAACATTGATGTGTTTAACTGGCAGATAACTGATGTAATAGTGCGGAATTCATTCCCAGTGAATTTCATGAACATGGCCTTGTGAACGTGTTGTTTCTCAGAAAATATGCTCAGTATGATTGAAATGTTAAATTGAAATGGAAGAGGAAATTCTAAACTTCATGTCGGTGAAAAAAATCCCTGTCATCGATGCCGAAACCGCAATACTGGTAATGGTAAAGCTGACCTTCAAGTCGGTAAGAAATCTTTCGAAAACGTCCCCCAAACCTTTGTATTTTTTTCTTGGCATTTCCGAAAGTTATTATTTCAAGAGTACATGTAGTTGAACCAGGCCCGTCGCCAAGGGAGGGGGGGGGGGGACCTGGTGGGGCCGTGCCCCCCTTGTGGCGAGCAATTGGCCCCAACGGCAAAAAGCCATACATATGTTTTTTTTAATTTTTATGGTAGTGGGTCCCCCCTAGTTGGTACTATGCCCCCTCCCCCCTCCTGACGCTCAGGGCTAATGACGGGCCTGAGTTGAACACTTATATCATTGCAAATCTTTCTCACAAAAAGGTTGAATTTGCAATTTTGTTGAAGAGCGAGGAGAGTACATGAACATGTTTAGTCATTCATTCAGTTTTCCAAATTTATCTTTAACACAGGCCACAGATGAAACCACATGTGCTCACAACGGAGGCCTGTCTGCAATCTGACGATTTTGAATCAGTTGGGGAGAGACTGCAGGAGGGTGGCATCCAGCCCTGGTGATGACGAGGCCGTCATTTTGTAAAGACGGATGATAGCAAAATGTGATGCACTTCAGAAAAATGGACACAAAGGAACCCGGGCTGAATTGTCACCAGAGAGTCAACAAGGAACCGTTCATTTGTGTTACCTGTGGTAAAGCCTTTACATGGCAAAGTGATCTCAGCAGACATAGGAGGGTTCACACTGGTGAGAAACCCTTTGTTTGTGGGACGTGTGGTAAAGCCTTTACTGCCAGAAGTAATCTACGCAAACACGACAGGGTGCACATTGGCGAGAAACCATGTGTTTGCGAGACTTGTGGTAGAGCTTTTTCCCTGCAAAGTAATCTGAACAAGCATAAAAAGGTGCACACTGGCGAGAAACCTTTCGTTTGTGAGACCTGCGGTAAAGCCTTTTCGAGGCGAAGTTATCTACGCGTTCATGACAGGATCCATACAGGAACAAAACCATTCGTTTGTGAGACCTGTAGTAAAGCCTTTTCTCAGCGATGTCATCTTGACGCACATATCAGGGTGCACACTGGCGAGAAACCATTTGTATGTGCAACCTGCGGCAAGGCGTTTTCTCAGCGAAGTGAACTACACACACATAGCAGGGTTCACACTGGCGAGAAACCATTCATTTGTGCGACCTGTGGTAAAGGCTTTTCTCATCGCGGTGATCTCCGTGTACATGACAGGGGGCACACTGGTGAGAAACCGTTTATTTGTGCGACCTGTGGTAAGGCCTTTTATCAGCGAAGAGATCTACACACACATAGCAGGGTCCACACTGGTGAGAAACCGTTTGTTTGTGAGCCATGCGGTAAAGCCTTTCCCAAACAAAGTTCCTTACGAAGACATGAAAAGATTCACTCCAGAGAGAAAGCCAGTGTTAAAAGCTCTTCTAACCAAGGATGTGTAATTGAGGTCAACAATAGTGAAGTTTTGTTTTCAGTACCTCTTGCAAACCCTTTGCGTAAAGAAGATCTCTGAACATACCAAGAAACTCAATGCAGCTAATTTGTGTGAGTTGGGTGGAGTCATATGTACGACCTAGTTTGGCAGACAGGTTGGCCTTCCAAATTGTGTTAAAGCCTTTATGTCACTAATAGTCTTAAAAGCATGACGGGGTGCACACCGATAAGAAACTATTTGCTTGTGGGACCTGTGGTAAAGCCTTTACGACACTAGGTTTTCTTCAACGACATGACAGGATTCACGCTGGTAAGAAACCATTTGCTTGTGAGACCTGTGGTAAAGCCTTCCCTTCACAGAGTAATCTACATGGCCATTAAATAAAGGACATGGATAAGAAACCATTCATTTGTGAAACTTGTGGAAAGGCCTATGCTCAGCAGACTTTACTACGCCGACATGGCAGGATGCACACTGGTGAGAAACCACTTGTTTGTTTGACCTGCGATAAAGCCTTTACTTGGCAAGCAAGTCTACAGCAACACATGAAGATTCACACTGGTGAGAAACCATTCGTTTGTGAGACTTGTGGTAAAGCTTTTATTCGACAAAGCACTCTAAACAGACATAACAGAGTGCACACAGGTGAGAAACAATTTGTTTGTACAACCTGTGGCAAAGCCTTTTCGAACCAAAGTTACCTGCGCATTCATGACCGAATTCACACCGGTAAGAAACCATTCGCTTGTGCAACCTGTGGTAAAGCCTTTACTGAACTAGGAAATCTTCGAAGACATGACAGGATTCACACTGCCGAGAAACCATTTGTTTGTGTGACCTGTGGTAAAGCCTTCAACACACAAAGTAATCTTCAACAACACAACATGATGCACACTGGTGAGAAACTATTCAATTGTGGGACCTGCGGTAAAGGCTATTGTCAACAAAGTAATCTACGTGCACATTATAACAGGGTGCACATCGGTGAGAAACCATTTAATTGTGCGACTTGTGGTAAGACCTTTTCTCAGCGAAGAGATCTACGTCTACATGTACACACTCATACGACGTAGCCGGGTGCATAGCATACTGATGTTTGTGCGCCCTATGGTAGAGCCTTCCCTAAACAAAGTTTGCTACAAAGACATGAAAAGATTCACTCCAGAGAGAAAGCCTGTGTAGAAAGCTCTTCTGACCAAAGATGTGTAATCAAGGTCAGCAATGGGGAAGGCGTTATGTTTGTGTACCTCTTGCAAAACCTTTCCCGAGATCCCTGAACACATACATGTCAACTCAACCCACCTCCTTACCTGCGTGAGTTGGGTGGAGTTATACATACATGTGCAACTAAGTTGGGCATACCAGTTTGCCTAAGTTCCATGTGTATAAATCACAGCAAGTTACACGTTTTAAAGATTCAAATATTTCAGTGGTGAGTTAGGAGTGTCTCAAAAGTTAAAATGTTCCTTGAGGAACACTGTGTATTCCAATTGGGAACGCGTTGTGTTCCCAGCATGTTTCGAACTGGGACAGGCCGTTCCCAAGTAACTGTGCACGCTCATAGACCAACATTCGGATCCCACTCAGTATCAACTGCCTGTTCCCAGTGGGAACAATGCATGTCCCTGTTCCCAACACATGTTCCAAATTGGAACGGGTGATGTTCCCCGATGGAACTTTCCAAGCATTCAGACCTTTGAGACATATAACAACAGAAAAGAGGTTTGTAAAGGATAACATGCTGTACTGAATGGCAAACTGTAGCCTGTGCACTTTGATCAGAGATGAACCTTCTAGGGATGACGGTCTGTGGGAAAAATGTCCCTGCATGCTCTAGCTGTTGAGGGTACATAACCAAAGTTGAAAATCATATGTACATATCCACAGTCATGAGGAAATCCTGAAATTAAAAGCTATCACGAAAGTCATCAAATTTTTTTATTGTACATGGAGTCATGGAAAGATCCTTAAAAAGGTACATAAGGCATGGGAACTTCAACATTCCACGAGTAAATAGTATACATGTAAATAATTATTTGTAAATTATGTGTGGTAGGCTTTCAGTTTGTACAGTATGTATTTCAGTTTTATATTGTAAATGTACAGTGTGTGATCTTTAAGTATTGTTGTTTCAATCTTATTGTTTCAATGTACCATTGTGATGCTTATGTGGTGCTTATAGATCAGCGGATCATACATGTAGATTTGTGGTGCTCATAGATCAAATAGATTTAGTGTTCATGTAGCTCAAACTGGGAGGTTGAAAGGGAGTTCTCAAATTTCCTCTTGACCAAGGCTCAAAAGATGTCAAAACGCTCTGGAAAGTGGTCTTGGAAAGCCCATATTTTGTCCTGGAAAGGTGGATGAAGTTCATTTTAAGATTTATTTGGGACCCCAGGCTGTGTTTGTGGATTCCAGATGCTCTGTGGTGCAATCTGAGGCGATGCCTGGTCACTTTCCCCTAGTCACTTTCCCCTGATTTTTTTGAACATAAGTCTTTAGAATTATAAGAAGAAATTTTGTTTTGTTTCAAATACATACTCCTGCTCTTGTAAAGTTTCTTCTGTTTTCAAATTTAGAACATGTATTTAATGTTTCAATTGTTCCAAGATCGATACCCTCTGATGTTTAACCATTTTTAACAGTTCCTAAATGTCTTATCAAAAGTTTAGATTTAGTGTTAAGTGCGAGAACAAATTGCATGAACATTTCATATACATGTAGCTATTCATTTAATTCAAGTTTGAAGTCAGCGTAATTCAACCAATCTAAAACTAAAACAGGGAGTACTTAGGCCTACATGTACATTGCACTCAGCCCTCTGCCCAATGGGCTTAGCAGTACCATTTAGGGACGAGGTTCCTGTACGCTACAGTTGCAAGCAGTGGATGACTGACAACTCCATGCAGTGAGAGTAGTAGACAAGATTTTCTTTTGTTTATGTTTGGCCGAGCGTACACAACCAGACTACTAAGTACTATGTATGGTTGTATTTTTTTTTTGTGACCCGATAAAAGTGGGGGGGGGCATGCCCCCCCCCCCTAGTGGAACAAGTGTGGGGGGGGGGGGGGGGGCAGTGGCCCCCCTGCCCCCCCCCCCCCCCCCTCCGGTTCCGCCGCCGGTGGCCCTAACACTTTGTGTACAGTATTGATATTTTTTAAGGGGACAAAGAACAAGAGAAAAGGGTCCAACAAATAGTGGTATCCCATAAACCCCATATGCTAAGTGTGGGTGACCATGCTTGTGTCAAGGCAGAACCTTTATCAAGTCAGAAGACCGAAGCAACCGACTCTAGAATGTTGAATGTGGCTGTCAGAATCCTGTTGTTACATGTACAAAATAACATTTAAAATTATCATTGTTTCTTCTGAACGAGTGTATAACGCTTTCAACAATAAAACCACCTATGTTGCAGCAAACAAAAGTGTTGTCACCGTGTTTTGTACTACCTCGGGGCAATGAATGATAACCTCAATTTAGGCTCTGATCCCATTTCCAACTTTTGGGGTAACACAGACCACATGGACAACACTATGTGTACATGTATAAATCACAGTAGACATTAATTGTATAACAACTCTCTGTGTGTGCAGGGGTGGGGAGGGGGTTACGGGTAGCCGGGGTAGATGTGCAAAGAGGTCTTGTTGTGGGGGTTTTCCCAATTAAATAGTTTTCAGTCAATCCATTAAAAGCTCTAGAAAAAATTCTGTAATTCTTGAGCCATGATTTCGAGTACCTTATTATCTTGTTAACTATACAGTATAGATATTCGGACGCTCTGTTGCCAGTCATGGCCGTCACCAATCCAGTAAGTTGAATGGGGGAGGCGAGTGTGGGAGAAAAAAAAAAGGTTGACACGCCACTCCGTGCTGGAAGGAAGCCAGGATTGTTTTTCCAGTTCAAGTACCCTCTGCGACTTTATCGGACTGCCAATTGGGGTGGGAGGGGGTGACAGGTGTCGTGCCAAAAACCGTCCGGTGCCAAATAGTGTCCGCTGAGCATGCGCAGTAGGCGCCAGACACTATTTGGCATGTAATACATGCCAAATAGTGTCCGGTGCCAAATAGTGTCCGGGCGCCGTCGATCGAGCGAGAACAAGGGAGCACGTCCTGCCGGTAGTTGGTCAAATCACTGATCGAGAAGGGTGCACGCCTGCCGTACGATGTGAATAAGCCAAAAATCCGTCCGCCGACCTCATGAATAAAATGAGTTATCGTGACCCTCAAAAACGATTTTTAGAGCCATAATGTTGGAGACATGGTAATGAACCTCTGGCCCGGACTTTGGGCTTCCAATTCTGAGCATTTTGGATGGTATTGGGCTCGAAAGTGGCGCTATTTTGCCATGTTGTGGATCAAGGGATCTTTTATGGCTACTAAATTTTCTGCTTTGGGGAAAATAGGGGTCGTCTTCTTTGGGTGAGAATATCTCAAAAAGTCAACGGTCAACCCACCAAAGAAAAGAAAATGACAGATGACATGTGGAACATCATTTGTCTGTGCAACTTAATACCCGTGAGAGTTCTACGTATTTTTAAAAGAATTTCGAAGTACAGTATTATGCGCATTATAGCGCTGTGTCTATGGCAGTACAGTATTATGCGCATTATAGCGCTGTGTCTATATGGATATGGCATGCAGGGTTGCACGCCGCACCCCAGAGGATCCGTCAAATGCATGAAGAGAATTTAAGCGCCCTCATGAGTCGACGGCAAACGAGATGTAAGCTAGCTAGCTAGAGACGGCCGAGTCGAGTGCGACTGCGACGACAGTGCGAGTGACAAACTTGTGAAGTTGTGTACGAACATCTGGTAAGTTTCACATTTTTGTTTGACATTGAAGGGATTTCAACGCCCCCTAGAGTTGCCAATCCACATCAAGATAAAACTTGTGAAATATTGAGGCCTTACATTTCGTGACGGGAGAGTTTGGAGGTCAGTAAAAAATTGAGAATTTTCTGCTACAGCATTAGCCCCACTAGTGTGGCCGTCGGGGAAACAGGTCAACTCGTACGCGAACCAACTCGTACGCGAGTCAACTCGTACGCGGATTGGTCAACTCGTATGCGACACAACTCGTACGCGAACCAACTCGTACGCGTGCCAACTCGTACGCGAGCCAACTCGTACGCGAGCCAACTCGTACGCGAACCAACTCGTACGCGGGCCGTTTTAGGAGTGGTTTCGAGGATTGGGTTGGCATAATAATGATAATAAAGTAACTGATTTTTGTAGTTAGACGAGTGTTGTATCGTTTTGTGCATACCTGTAGCCTTGTCACGTCAAATTTAATTCCATATATTAATGCAACGATGTACCAGTTGCATTTTTCGTGTTTTTTTAATCAATGTACCTGTCAGTCAATTAATTGTCACCATTGTCAAACTGACCCAATTGCAACGCTCTGGACTACCATGGATCTGTTCTCGCAGTTCGGTGTCCTAAAAGAACCGGCGGGTTTAGAAGATCAAAAGAGATCATCAGACTTGTCAACTGCCTGTCACTCAACTTTCATTGTGGTTCACAACCATTGATCAATTAAAAAGCAGACACGCGGGGACATCCGTAGGCCTAGCAATTTCTATTTACAACTGAAATGCTTGGTATAACCATGGAGGTATAACACATAACACATCAGGGTTCGAAATTAGCGGTATAGCCCGCTAACCATATGCTTGTCAAAACAGCGGCGGCCGGGGCTAGGCAAACTATTCCTTAACCAGGCCGGCGTGCGAGTGAAAAAATTCATATTGGGATATGGCAAAGATCAACGAACAGAAAGAAAAAAAAAATCATAAAATTCAAAAAGGAAACCCCTTTAATTTGTGTCTAATTATCAACTGTTTTAAAGGATTAAATTATCTGATCTGTTCATCAAAAACACCAACAACAGAAATGGTAAAATCATGCCGACCTACCGTACCATAGAGCAAGGACCGTACCGAACCTAATTTCATCTGTCCACATGTGAGCTAAACCAATCGTCTAAACTCACGCGTACGAGTTGGTCCGCGTACGAGTCGGTCCGCGTACGAGTCGGTCCGCGTACGAGTCGGTCCGCTTACGAGTCGGTTCGCGTACCAATTGACCCGCGTACGAGTTGGTCGCGTACGAGTTGGTTCGCGTACGAGTTGACCTGTATTCGCCGTCGGTATGGTTACGGTATGCTGCGCCTTGGGTTCAGCGCAGCATACCGACGGCCACACTAGTGGGGCTACTACAGCATCAATCATGAACATGTACAAAAATGATGTAACCATGTAACTTCCATGACTTCAATCATTGTCAATTGGCCTTTCTGTTTGTAACCATACTGAGGAGATTGTCATTTACAGGTGCACAAAACTCCACTTAACAATGTTTTATAGTTATCGTCAGTCCACCTAAAATGACGAGGATATGTTTTGACGCACTCTGTCTCCATTCAATTTGCGTTGGACAACGTGCGCGCGTTGCAAATGCAAGCGCTACCTGCGTCAATTTATGGTGACTCGAGGATATATGCTTTCCCGGCATGCTTGCACCTAGCCCCATAAATGTGGCCTAATTTACTGGACTGCCTCCGTAAACATAGGCCACACATCCACATGTACAAAAACGTGTCGCACTTTGCCAAATTTTGATTTTCACATTTAGGCTTAGTTTGTAGGATTTTTTTGCTTTAGAAGCATACTCACCCTCTTTATAGGCTAGTCAGAAAGTGCTGCCTTTTTCAGATGTCTAATTTTTGTGAAATTTCATGTTGAAATTTTGATACGCAAACGTGTAAAAATGAATCTGGAAATTTCACGAAAAATATACATCTGAAAAAGGCAGCACTTTCTGATTAGCCTATAAAGAGGGTGAGTATGCTTCTAAAGCAAAAAAAACCCTACAAACTAAGCCTAAATGCGAAAATCAAAATTTGGCAAAAAGCGACACATTTTTGTACATGTGGATGTGTGGCCTATGTTTACGGAGGCAGTCCAGTAAATAGGCCACATTTATGGGGCTAGCTTGCACCGTGCAGTCATCGCAGTGAAGTCATGGTGCGTTGATGTGAAGCGGGCACAACAAACTGAAGCCATTTTTTATTCGAAGTGGCTATCGTTACGGCAGCCGTTGTTTAGCGCCCTCTACGATACTTTTTTACGCACGCAGGTAAATAATTATTTGTTTCCCCATGTTTTAGCGAGCAGTGCAACAGCTCAGTCGATAGACGGTAGGATTCTCAGTTTTGCACTCGAATTGTTTTCCTTTTCTAACCTGAGGCTTTGGAGGATTTTTTTTAAAGGGAAATAAAGTCCGAATTTCATTACGTTCAAATTCGCTTTTTTTCCTTCTAATTTTATATTGTCTTCTCATCTATATATATAAGAGAGAGTTTAACTCGGCCTCCCAGACGATGTTTGCTCATGAAAGGATCCGAGACCGCGGGCTCCCGCGGCGCCAAAATCGCTCCACATCCATGGAAAAATGCGGAGGGTGTCTTCCGCCGGGTCGGACGCTTTGGGTCGTCCTGATTTTCCCGTACGGACCGGCGATCCTTTTCGTCTATTTTTCGTGACTGCATTTTGCGCAGGAATTTGCCGTCGTGTGTGCTTTCACGTTGACTGCCTGGCCGCCCCCTGTCCTGGCTTTTCTGCGTGTCTAGACTGTGCGAGGTCAGCGGCTTCGACGTAGGGGTTCCGTTTACGTGTTCTACTCGGCCGTTCTGCAAAAGCGTTCACCAAATTGTGGTATGGGGTGACCTTGGTAAAATATTTTTTGTCCATGGTGCGTGGCCACCAAGTGCCCCTATTCTTTCATGTGCTTCGCTTGCCGCCCCTGCGCCGAGTGCAACGAATACTCAGAAGGACTACACATTAAGTATGCCTTGCGCGGTCTGACCAATCGAAAGTCTACACTGCGTAGTATTTCCGGGCTATGCAAAACTATGCAAAACTGTCGATGGCAACGCGTACTGCAGACTGCTCCACACCCTGGAAACGAGGTTGGGTCTACGGTGCTCGTTATTTGAAGCGCAAGCATGTGACGTCGCGTGATAGAGTGCTGTTGCTTCCATAATGTGTTTACAGCTCCATGCTTGCGCTTCCACCACCAAGGCTGAGCGTTGTGAGTTCGCTGCCCGCCACGTATAATTCAGTGTCGTGTTATAATTTCGGGGGCCTGTTTGGGGTCAACGAAGGATCGATGCATTGCTTCAAACTCGCGATCTTAAACGCAGTCACAAAAAAATCGACGAAAAAGTGTCCGACCTGGCGGAAGACACCCACATTTTTTCACGGACGTGAAGCCGCGGTCTCGGATCCTTTCAGGAGCAAACATTTCTCGGAGGCCGAGTAAAACTTGCTCTTATATAGATGGTTGTACCAACTTCAATAAAAGTTACCAACTTTTTCCTCGCAGACGGTCTCGCAAATTGTTAGAAGTTAAAGTTTACGTTTGTTGAAGAGTCCAATACTGAAACTTAATTATGACCTTCCTCCATGATTCAGACCGTTTGTAGTTTTATGGTAACACTCAACATTTTCATTTCAAATGACACCTTCACGTTTTATTGCATTATGATTTAAACCAGCCTTCGCCTGTCTACAGTAACCTTTTCACTACGTTTTCCAAATTCGACTGCCTCACAAAAAGCCAATTTAACAGACCAACGGCAACATTTACAGACAGTTGCCACGGTACATAATTATCATGTGCGTAAATCGACGGGGGACAGGGGAACCCCCCCCCCCCCCCCCCCCCCCCACACACACACACACACACACATTTTGAGGCGGGGGCATTTTTTTGGTGTCCCCCCCCCCCTCCCCACTTTTTCTTCCCCGAAAAAAAATATTCTAGCCTACAATAATGATTCTTGCTCAGAATACATGTAGCTGATTCAATTACTCCAAACTGAAAACTTTAAAAGATGATCTTTGATTTTAGTGGTCAGAAATTGCCTCAGATCACACCACAGAAATTGCTTTTCTATAACTGCATGTCTCCCCAACTATATCCCCCATTTACATTTAATTCCCCACATTTTCATCCCCAACACTACGCCCTACCCGATCTATGATCGGGTAAATCAGCTTGTGTTTTTATAAAAGTTGCAGTACTACCGTAACGATAGAAAATGGGAAATGCGTTACGGCTGCCGTAACGATAGCCACTGCGTTTTTTATTTTATCACAATCGGTGTTTTGTTTACCCAGTATATTTGCTACAGAAACTATAACATTTGATTTTGTTCTCTCATAGGAAAGGATTTCCAAACTACACAATCGCAGAAAATTTTGGCATTTTGGGGACACAAGCAAAACAAGACCGACACCTGAAAAACCAGTCCAGCAACCCTCACTTCTGTAGTGCATCAATCCACCTTGCAAAAACAGAGGCATCTGGTACTGGTCTCTATTTCTACACATAACTCCAGTTTAAATTCCCTAGATGGAATATTTCGGAGGACCACCAACCAAGTACCAAGTAACTAATGACGAGGTAAGTCTTTTAAAACAGTTGGACTATGTTGGACATGGACCAATCTAGTCTTTGGCCTCAAGTTGATAGCACTTGACTTCCCTCTCAGGTGCAAAATATTGACAAAATCTTGGCTGGTGAATGAAATAATGAGGACAGTGTCTTAAACATGTTTGGAGATTATGTCAGCCAAAGAGTGCAGTGGTGGCCTGATTTCATTTTCATGTTTTTCAGCACTCAAGATCCCAGTCTGGCACTGAGGTAGCCTTTAGTCACGTCCCACACGCTTACCCGGATGCTGACACGTAAAAAGACTAGCATGAGCGGCAGAGCCGCGAGGGCCTTTACAGGCCTTTACAGCACGTGCTGTCTGGCGCCAGACGATGGCTGATTTACGTTAGTAATTCTGCATTTTCATTGGTCAATTCACAACGGGTAATGCATTATGCATGTCTACCAAATCGGTAGACAAATGTAAAGAAAAACATAAGCGTTCTCCACGAGATGGTAAAGGCCCTCGCGGCTCCGCCGCTCGTGCTAGTCTTTTTACGTGCGAGCATCTGGGGTGCGTTACGTGTCCGGATGGTCCGGGTATAAGCGCGTGGGACTTGACTAAAGGCTAGCACTGAGGCAGCACTAGTGCAGCCATGGCAGCGGTAGAATAAACCATTTCCGCTTTTAGGGGATTTCACTAATTTTCTCACCATTGGGGTGAGGTGGTGGCAACCATCTGTAGCAAGCTCAATTTGGATACTAGTACCACAGAGGAAAGAAATAGGGCAATGGGTATCCGTGCTGAAAGTTTTTTTGGTAGACCGATGTATTCCTAGTCTGAGTATCACCCGTTATCCATAGAGCCAAGTCTCCTGTATAACATCTGATATGTCTAGATATGCAAGCCACGCACTAGCCAATCAGAGTCCACTTTACTAAATCGTGACGTCATTTCATTCCCAAATGAGGATGAAATGGTTGGATTGGTCAATGCACAACAACAGCCGATGTTTCAACCAATCAGAATCAAGATTTTCGACTCCTCTGGGCCTGGCGCCGTTGGAGGAATTTTAGAACATTTTTGTGCTGTCGAAAGCTTTATTTCTTTATGAGGCTTTTCTTTGGCCACTTTTTTTCCGGGGGGGGGGGGGGGGGGGGGCTGGCCTAGTAACCTGTCGCCTGCTGTGCTGGTGAGTGGCCCACTTTGCTTTACATTAAAGCATTCAGTGCACACAAGACATTGTACGGGATCCAAATGCGTGGCATACAAAGCAGCATTTTGACGCTTGCAGTATGTTTTATATAATTAACATGTATTTCTGTTTTCAACACAGTCTCCAGGTGACAAGTGATGGGAGAGCTCTGTCTGGAATCTAAGGACTTGGATCAATGACGAAGAGACTTCTGAAGGGTAACATCCAGTCGTTGTGGTCATTCTTTCGTAGCCCATAGCATTCTGCAGAGACGGATGTTTTCAGAATAATTGGCCATCGAGATAAGCACTCCAGAAATATGGACACAAAAGAACATGAGCTGATTTGTCAACAGAGGGTTGACGAGGGTGATAAACCGTTTGTTTGTGCAACATGTGGTAAAGCCTTTCGTCAGCAAAGTAAACTACGCAGACACGACAGGGTGCACACTGGTGAGAAACCATTTGTTTGTGCAACTTGTGGTAAAGCCTTTGCGTTACTAAATAGTCTGAAACAGCATGACAGGATTCATACTGGTGAGAAGCCATTTGCTTGTAAGACCTGCGGTAAAGCCTTTACAACCCAAAGTTATCTACGCCAACATGACAAGATTCACACCGGTGAGAAACCATTCGTGTGTGCAACCTGTGGTAAAGCCTTTACCGAACAAAGTAATCTTCGACGACACGGCAGGGTGCACACTGGCGAGAAACCATTTGTTTGTGCCACCTGTGGTAAAGCCTTTTCTTTACGATTTGAGCTACGCGCACATGATGACAGAATGCATATTGGCGAGAAACCATATATTTGTGCCACCTGTGGTAAGGCCTTTTTCCAGCGAAGTGAACTACACACACACATGCTGGTGAGAAACCATTAAATTTTATTTCTGCGCCCTGTGGTAGAGCTTTCCCTTAACAAAGTTTGCTATCCGCTCCGTTCACGAGTACCCCCTCACCGGCAAAGAGAGTACAGCTGGGGGTGACCGACCGACGCCATCTTGCCTGACTGCAATTCATTTGCCGCGAAGTGCGGCCACTGCGTGTACGGTGTACATAGTACAAATCCCTGTGTGTACGTGCGTCACACACAAGGAACAGTACGCGTCAACCAATGAAATGTCCCGCCCATGGGACGTCGTTGCTAGGTAAAAGGGCGCCCTCTTTTGTCGACGCACAGAGCCCAAAAACAAAGACATGAAAAGATTCCTCCAGTGAGAAAGCCTGTGTAGAACGGTCTTGTGACCAAAGATGTGTAATTGAGGTCAACAACATTGAAGTTTTGTTTTCATTAGTCATTACCTCTTGCAAATTCTTTTCCTAAAAAAGGTCTCTGAATACTTTTTTTTTTTTACTGGGAAACTCAAGGCACCTTACCTGTCCCAACTCACCGATTGTATGGAGTTATGTACGACCATAGAGCTATATTAAATTACTAGAGCACTAACTCGATGTACAAAGTAATGCCTAATGCCTTGTGCACAAACCTATGGAAAACTCGAAATTTTGTACGGCTTTTGTATGGCTATTTGCGTATCTGCATTTGTATTCCATACCGGTGCATTATCGAAGCCGATACGCCCAAAGCCGAAACGCATGATCAGCAAATTAGCGTTTCATTTTGCTCTACGCAAACAGCGCAACGTGTGTGCATTCCCTAGCCCTCCGCTGCAGATGCTTTTCGCCATGACGTTTTTTGAACCGTCATGATGCGCTTAAGTTGTTTGCGTATCTTCTACTTGCGCGTTGCATTTAGAGTACAATTTGAAATTTCAATCCATCTATTTTGATTGTGTTCTGCAAACACGCACGTAAATTCAAAATGTCTGTGCCCAGAGCGTCTTCAAAGCGTCTCCGCGCGCAAGAATGAGGAGTTAGCACTCTAGTAATTTAATATAGCTCTATGTTTACGACCTAGATGGGCAGACCAGTTTTCTATTCCATGTGTATCACAACAAGTTTGAAGGATTATAAAGGATTACAATATTTCAGTGGTGAATTAGGGAGCATCTCAAAAGTTAGACCTGGCCAAAGTCTGGGTTGCGCTCTGTCTGTGCCTATAGTAAATGCACACATTGATCTGGGTAAAATTCGCTCTTTTCACACTCCGCTATTTGGCGTGCACAGCCTTATTTGGCAACTTTTCACTATAAAAATAGCCGGTTCAGTGGTCTGAAACCCCGACACGGGAATCACTGAACCGGCTATATTTATTGTGCAAAGCTGCCAGATCAAGGCTCTGCATGCCCATGACAGAAGTGTGAAAAGAGCAAATTGTAACATTTCCCCTCTTGAAAGGTCCAGACCAGTAAATAGGCCAAAATTGCCTACACCAGCCAATTCACGATTCGCATGCCCTCAATTTCTTTGGTTTTAGAGCACTTTATGGGCCATGAACTTGAGGGTTTGTAAAACAGAAGGGCGAGAGCACTGCACAGGGCTGTGAGCTTAATGTATTTTTCTGTGAAATTGAGCACTAGAAGCACCATATTTTGCAATTTGACATCGTTTTTCAAAATGCGATGGGTTTCAGGACTATTTTTAGGGGTGATCATCTTCGAATGGGAATTACGGAAACATTTCCATATACGAAGTTCACTCAACACCCTGTGTACAAACCCTATGAGATTGGACTGAAAAATTCTAAGTGTTTTCTAAGAAAATGCTTGTATTTTCTCACTGCTCAAATTGACTTTGATGACATGAAATTGCTATCTGGGGGCATGTTAGTCAATACAGAGGAAAATTAGTGAACTTCTTATATGGAAATCTTTCTGAAATTACTCCCAAATGTATAACCCACCGAAAATTGAACAGAAAATAAACGATGATGCATTAAGTTTAATTTGATGCATGTGTTGAACACCTTGGAGAGTTGTGAGTATTTTTAATGATTTTGGGAAGCATGTCATGTAATTACCACAGAGGCCTATGGCACTGGTCTGGAACCTTAAGGTTCACCCAGTAAATAGGCCAAAAATCTGTGTTAACAAAACTCCATCAGTTGCATTAAATATCATTTAAAGCAATCTTGAAATTTGTTTGTTTTGGGGTTTTTTTTAATAATTTTTTTCAGTTAACTTTTATACATTGTAAATTATTTTGTGAGTGTAAATTGTGTTTATACTCATTAAATGATCAACCCCTTATTAAATTGACAGTGAAGATCGTAATAAAAAGAAAACCAGCAATACTGAGAAAGTGTGCTTCCGTTCAAAATTGAGGTGAAATTATTGTGGGAAAATGAAAGTGCAAAGTACACACGATTTTGTATTGTTCTGAGTATTCCTTGCCTTGCTTGTCTGTTTTGTCCATCCAATGCAGGATGTAGCCATACTCCTGGAACATGATTGCTTTTGTTGGTTTTTCCAGCATCTACGAACACAAAACTGTAATACTAGGCCCCCCCCCCCCCCCCCCCCCGCCAATCCATTTCTGAAAATTGCAGCAAATTCCCTTTAACCGGCCTACCAATTTGGAACCTATAGAGGGCGCTGTTTTATTGTACATGTAATGGATATCGGAGCCAACTCTGAGAAGAATTTCACTGAATCTACAAACACAGCAGGTAAATACGATTGGAGCTCTTTCATATTGGACTGAATGCAAACTCTTGATTCCTGACTTTGTTTTGATAGGAAATGATGGTTTAGGCCAGCCCATTGCGCCTAGTTTTAACCTGATGACTGCATTAGATTAGTGCATAGCCGGCCACTATTCATGTTCATCATATTCATGGTGACTGCATAGAGCTGTATTGTATGGGTGACTGTGACATTAAAATAAAATCTGCGTTGTGCCTGCATAATCTGCGGTTTAGGCTATGCTGCGCTAGCTGAGATCAGTTCTAGCCGAATTTCGGCTAAATTTGACAGAACATGTGCATACAAATATACATAAATAGCACAGAAAATTGTAATTTTTTTTAGCATGTTGGGGGGGGGGGGCAATGGCCGCATGCATTTTACATGTTTAGCTGTTATTAAAATTAAATAATATTAGGGGAATTCTGCCAGCTAACTGAGCGAAAGACGAGGCATGCAAAAACTGAATGAGCCAATGTTATATCAGTAGTATCAGCCAATCATTGCCAATCAGATTCAGAATCAATACTCTTTAGCTGTCATCCAACTCTGTCTTACCAAGAACAGAATCCTCTCGGCAGCTGGGCCTGATGGCAGTGGCAGTTCTACGGGGGTGGGCAGGTGGGGGGGGGGGGGGGGTAGCCTTCCCAAAATTTTATCTACCCCCCCCCAAAAAAAATCCATTAAAAAAAATGCACTAGCAAAATGTACAAATTTGACGTACATGGGAACGGTTTCCCTTAAATGAGAAGGGTGCATTTGTACCTTTTAGTTAATATAGTGTTCCTGATTGTAGGATTTTAACAGGCACGAGAACCCCCCCCCCCCCTCTTTTCCTCTGCAACTTTTTAGAGGGGGGGGGGGAGGCCGGTGACCTCGTAACTTGCCGCCAGCTGTGTGAGCATGTACTTTCATGACTTTGCTTTACTAAGGTTAAGCAAAAAAAAAAATGAGTTCTGCTTCCGATTGAATGGTTTTTGAAATAGGGTAGGAACAATGTAGGTAGGGAATTTGTTTTGCAATGTTTTTGTGTCTGATCATATGGAGGCATCTGCGTGTAATCAGGGGTAAAAGGGAAAATTGATGTTCTTGGGGTTTTTTCTCAGTAGGGGCTTTCAAAATTAGGGTTCGGTAGGGAAACCAGAAGCAGAATTATTTTTCTGGGGGGGGGGGGGGAGGGGCGCCTTAACCCTTTAACACCCTAGTGGCTTTTACTATAAGTACATGTAGTAGACCAAGTCCACCAAAATCAATCACGACCCTGCTTTAAATAATGCTGCAGGACCAAATCCGCTGCAATCCACTGCAATCCACTGCAATCCACCACAAGACCACCACTACTGTACAATGTAGGTGGATTTTGATTGACTTGGTAAGTTGGTACTCATTGCTTGCCTACCAAATTCCCCCCATGGGAGTGGGGGGATGGATTTTGATGGAGTTGGAATGGTTAGAGCATGCAACAGTTCACACCGACTGAGTTGTAGACGGGATCCAAATACATGGTAAAGCAGCATTGTGAGGCTTGCAGTAAACTCTGTATGTTTTATTTTCTATTTACAGCACAGTCTACAGGTGACAACACTCACAGCAGAGCCCTGTCTGATCTGAAGAGGTTCGGATCAATGAAGGGGAGGGTAACATCAAATCCCGGAGATGATGCTTCCTCAGTCGGACAGATAGTCGCAGGATTCCATGCAGTATTTCACTTGGCCGTAAAGATAAGCACTTTTGAACAGGACCAGAGCAATCATACACACAGGGAACAGACCCTTTGTATGGATGACCTGTGATAAAGCCTTTGGTTCACAAAAACTTAGTGCAGTCGTCTTCAACAGCACAACAGCATTCAAACTAGTGAGGAATCTCTATTTGACAGGATACTTGATCATTGATGTGCTAGCACATAACGATGCACGTGACGGAGAAGCAATTATTCGTGCAACCTACCTGCGTTAAAGCTTTTACTGGGCAAATGGGCTACAAAACCTTGAAGGGTCACACACAGGAGAGAAACCTAGATGTTTGTTAGTGTAACCTTTGGTGAAGGCGTTTCTCAGAAGTGTACTCTGCATCAACATACTGGTACCTCCGAGGTCCTGTGGAAAGGCCTTTTCTCAGAAACGTACTCCGCTATCATAAGATGGTGCACGCTGGGCAGCAGCCATTTGTTTGTGAAAAATGTGGTAGAGCCTTTACACGGCGAAGGGATGTACGCAGACATGACAGGGTGCACACTGGTGGAACACCATTCTATTGCGACTGGTGTGGAAAAGCCTTCACTTATCAAAGTAATCTACGTACTCATGAGAGGATTCACACTGGTGAACTCGGATCATTCATTTGTTCATTATGTGGTAAAACTTTTAATAGGCAAACTGATTTAAAAGGGCATTACAGGGTTCACACTGGTGAAAAACCATTTGTTTGTGTGACCTGTGGTAAAGCTTATGCTCACCAAAAAAGTCTAAACAGTCATCGCAGGATTCACACTGGACAGAACCTACGTGTTCGTATCACCTGTGGTAAAACTTTTACATCACAACTAGGTCTGAACAGACATGACAGGATTCACACGGGTGATGAGAAACCATTCGTTTGTGAGATCTGTGGTAAAGCGTTTACTCGAAAGTTTGGTCTACGCCAACATGAGAGAGTGCACACTAATGAGAAACCATACGTTTGTCAGACCTGTAGTAAAGCCTTCACTAATCAAAAAGGTCTAGATTATCATGAGAGGATTCACACTGGTAAGAGACAATTCGTTTGTGAGACCTGTGGTAAAGCTTTTAATCGACAGTCTTGTCTAAACATTCATAACAGGATTCACACTATGGAGAAACCATTCTTTTGTGCAACTTGTGGTAAAGCTTTTACGCGCAAAAGTAATCTTCAACAACATCAGAAGATTCATACTGGTGAGAAACCATTTGTTTGTGAGACTTGCAATAAAGCCTTTGTTCGGGAAAAAGATCTGTGTCGACATGGCGTGGTTCACACTGGTGAAAAACCATGTGTTTGTGTGACCTGTGGTAAAGCTTATGCTCACCGACAAAGTCTAAACAGACATGGCTGGGTTCACACTGGTCAGAAACTATTTGTTTGTGTCACCTGTGGTAAAACTTTTGCATCGCAAAACGGTCTGAACAGACATGACAGGATTCACACGGGTGAAAAACCATTCGTCTGTGAGATCTGTGGTAAAGCTTTCACTCGAAAGTTTGGCCTACGCCAACATAAGAGAGTGCACACTAATGAGAAACCATACGTTTGTCAGACCTGTGGAAAAGCCTTTAGTCAACGAGGCAATCTTGACCAACACAATAGGGTGCACACTCGTGAGAAACCATTTGTTTGTGAGATCTGTAGTAAAGCCTTCACTTATCAAAAAAGTCTAGATTATCATGAGGGGATTCACACTGGTGAGAGACGATTCCTTTGTGAGACCTGTGGTGGTAAAGCTTTTAATCGACAGTGTCGTCTACACCAACATGTCAAGGTGCACACTGGTGAGAAACCGTTCCGTTGTGAGACCTGTGGTAAAGGTTTTACCCAAAAAACTTATCTAAAAACTCATAACAGGATTCACACCGGGGAGAAGCCATTCGTTTGTGCAACTTGTGGCAAAGCTTTTACCCATCAATCATATCTTCAACCACATCAGAGAATTCATGAGAAACCATTTGTTTGTGAGACATGCAGTAAAGCCTTTGCTGAGCAAAAAGAACTGCGTCGACATGTTGTGGTTCACACTGGCGAGAAACCATTCGTTTGTTCCACCTGTGGTAAAGCTTATTTTCGGCAAGGCAGTCTTAAAAGACATGCCAAGGTTCACGCAGGTGGCAAATCATTCATATTCAAGACATGTAAATAAAGCTCTTTTTTTCAACTTATTCATGTGATCACAAATAATCTGATCCATGAACATGTGTACTTTAATTGTAGCTGACAATTTAACAGTATACTTGAGAAAAAATGCTGCCTGAATGCTTAAACTGTTTATTTGAACGCAGTCTAATGAGCAGGAAGTTATTTTTGCTGTTCTAGGGGTTTTTCTAAATCTTTGCTTCGTCTTCGGCTTTGCCTTCGACTTCTTAATCACTGAGAGGCAAACTACACAAAAATATTCCAACTTATGGCTTCACATCAACCGATTGAATATGTTCCTGAAGCATAACAGGCACCAAAATGTAGCTGGAGTTCCAGAAGTTGGGGGCCTAAAATCTCCTTAAGCCGAAGCCAGTCGTTTCGAAAACGCTCCTAGTCTACTTTACTTGGGATTTAAATAGAAAATAGATGTGAGTGGATCTTCAATCTCACCACAATATGCAGTTTGCCCTACGGTTCTATGCAATGGGCCCCTTGGTTTTTGAAAATTTAAATATTCATAAGACCAATGTCATGTGCTCGGGGATTGCTTTGCAACATGTTTAGTAGTTTGTCCAGTAGAGGTCAGAACATTTGTATTTCTTAACCCCTAACTTCCCAGCCTAAGTTATTATTATTATTATTATTATTAATCATTTCTGGTAATGAAACCAAGGATTCCTCAAAAGCGCCCTAGGCACTGTAGCTCGCAAGCCTGAAGAAACCTGTGGAGAGAAGGCAATGAGAAGAGTTACAGTTTAGAGGTGGGAGGAAAAGCCCAGAAGAATATTCTGGGGAAAACCCATGGAATCAGGCAGGGACTGAAAACCCAATCCACATGTTGGCACAGGCGGGATTCGAACCCGGGTCACAGTGGTGGAGGTGAGGAAAGTACCACTACGCCAACCTGACTCCCCTTACTAGGAACCATACCCATTCTGGCAAATTCCAACACCCACATGGGAAATTGTACACACACACACACACACACACACTGTTGGACTTAGGTATGCCAACCCCAGTGTAAAAGACCATCAGTTTAGGGGTGCTGTCCCAACAGATTTAAACAAAACCTGTTGTTGAACTTTGATGGGTTGAGTTCGGTTAGGGTTAATGAGTATGCAGAATCCCTTGCTATTTTGTCGATGATTTAGGAAAATTCCATACATGGACATCACTAAAGAAAATTCTGTGCAGTGACCGAAAGTCATCCGAAATGCCCTAAATGTAGGGAAAATATTGAAGCATTTGGAATTGTTCAGACCAGTCTCATAGGGCTTGTGCACAGGATGTCAACTGATGTCCAGGTCTGGAACTCTTTCCGAGGATTGTTTTCATTCCAGATCAAACTGTGGAAAGTTACATCTATGATCTAGAATGATATGCAAGATTCAATAAAAAGATATCTTAAACAGTTTTTGTCGAGTTTGGTGATGTTTTTCCATTGAAGCACAGACAAGTTTGTCCCTTAATTGTTCTATGATTGGAGGGAGGTCTGTGGGCGTAGGATGATAATGTGCCCCTTATTAATTTGTCAAAGTTTTGGGAATTATTCTTTAAAAAAATATTCTTTACTTATCTAAAAAGTCATAACAGGATTCACAACGGGGAGAAGCCATTCGTTTGTGCAACTTGTGGCAAAGCTTTTACCCATCAATCATATCTTCAACCACATCAGAGAATTCATGAGAAACCATTTGTTTGTGAGACATGCAGTAAAGCCTTTGCTGAGCAAAAAGAACTGCGTCGACATGTTGTGGTTCACACTGGCGAGAAACCCTTCGTTTGTGCCACCTGTGGTAAAGCTTATTTTCGGCAAGGCAGTCTAAAAAGACATGCCATGGTTCACGCAGGTGGCAAATCATTCATATTCAAGACATGTAAATAAAGCTTCTTTTTTTTTCAACTTATTCATGTGATCACAAATAATCTGATCTATGAACATGTGTACTTTAATTGTAGCTGACAATTTAACAGTATACTTGAGAAAAAATGCTGCCTGAATGCTTAAACTGTTTATTTGAACGCAGTCTAATGAGTAGGAAGTTATTTTTGCTGTTCTAGGGGGGTTTTCGAAATCTTTGCTTCGGCTTCGGCTTCGGCTTTACCTCCAACTTCTGAATCACTGAGAGGCAAACTAAACAAAAATATTCCATTTTTGGCTTCACATCAACCGATTGAATGTTCCTGAAGCATAACAGGCACCAAAATGTAGCTGGAGTTCCAGAAGTTGGGGGCCTAAAATCTCCTTAAGCCGAAGACGAAGCCGAAGCCGAAGCCAGTCGTTTCGAAAACGCACCTACTAGTCTACTTTACTTGGGATTTAAATAGAAAATAGATATGAGTGGATCTTCAATCTCACCACAATTTGCAGTTTGCCCAACGGTTCTATGCAATTGGCTCCTGGTTTTTGAAAATTTAAATTTTCATAAGACCAATGTCATGTGCTCGGGGATTGCTTTGCAACATGTTTAGTAGTTTGTCCAGTAGAGGTCAGAACATTTGTATTTCTTAACCCCTAACTCCCCAGCCTAAGTTATTATTATTAATCATTTCTGGTAATGAAACCAAGGATTCCTCAAAAGCGCCCTAGGCACTGTAGCTCGCAAGCCTGAAGCAACCTGTGGAGAGAAGGCAATGAGAAGAAGTTACAGTTTTAGAGGTGGGAGGAAAAGCCCAGAAGAATATTCTGGGGAAAACCCATGGAATCAGGCAGGGACTGAAAACCCAATCCACATGTTGGCACAGGCGGGATTCGAACCCGGGTCACAGCTGCGGTGGAAGGTGAAGAAAGTACCACTATGCCAACCTGACTCCCCTTACTAAGAACCATACCCATTCTGGCAAATTCCAACACCCACATGGGAAATTGTACACACACGCACACACACAGACTTGTTTCACATGACTAGTGTGGACTTTCCATTGCTTTCGTGTAGTTAAGAAAAACCAGTGAAAAAACTTATTTTTCTCAAACTGTGAAAACTCTTTCAACCCAATTTTTTTTCTATGATTCCCTTTAGTGTTTCTCTTCATTCTGCTACCGATTAACCTAACCCAAAAATGCCTCTAAACCTGTTTTCCAGAAATGGGGAAACACTGTGTGGACGTGGGCAAGTCCACACAACGTCGGTGCTACCTACATTATGTGGACGTCTTTTGTTCGGAAGTCCACACTGCGTATGTAAGACAAGCTCACATAGGGTATGTAACACACCCAGACTTGTTTCACATACCTAGTGTGGACTTTCCTTTCTTTTCGTGTAGTTAAGGAACACCAGTGGAAAAACTCATTTTTCTCAAACTGTGAAAACTCTTACAACCCAATTTTTAGCTGTTCCCAATTTCAATTGGGAACAGCTATTGTTTTCGTTAAAGTTTTTTTTTTTCCTTTTTTTTTTTTAGCTGTTCCCAATTTCAATTGGGAACAGCTATTGTTTTCGTTAAAGTTTTTTTTTTTCCTTTTTTTTTTTTTTTTTTTTTTTTTTTTTTTTTTCTTTTTCCACTTTGCCCATAGGTTTTGTACACGTTTTTATTCTACAAGCCACTTTGGCAATTATTTTAAATCCGATCAACTTTAAACTCAGCATAGTTATTAATCATCATCTGAGGATGTGTGCCAAAACTTTTCATCATGCTGACGTCATCACGTGATTTATTATAGAATTTTGAATATTTAATTTTTCCCATAGACTTTGTACACAGATTTTTTTAAAAAAATGTCAATTTTCAGGGGGCATTTTCGACTCTTTGCCAGTTATTCATTTACACCAATCTTTGTCCAAGCGAAGACCCCCTATCAAACAACATTGTATAATGATGACATCATGATGACGTCATCCGGTGTTTATTATATAGGCAATTAAATTGTGACACTTTTAATATTTAAAAATGCATAAGAAATCAACCGTACGCGTCCGCAGCATTTTGTTGCCGGCAAGTGGTAGAGTAGGTTGAGGTCTTTATTTCATTCAGTGTGCGTGAAATCACGTGACCCTTGCTTCCGGTCGAAAAAGGCCAAAACCGGAAGTGGCTTATTATTTGAAAGTGGTAGTAGATATGAACTTGCTTTTAACGGTGTTAGTCTCTTGGCTGATAGTATTATTCAAATCATTTACCGTTGACGTCATGCAATCTTCGAGCGCCCTCTAGCGACAGGTTGTAAATTTGCAAAAATGTATTTTGAACAGATGTCTGTGGCGAAGTTTGTTGGAATTGCCTAAATAGTGGTGTATATGATGACCTTGACCGACTTAAGACGTGTGCGAAGTTTTAGGTGTATGACGTCATCAGACCGGAAGTTATAATGAAAAGACCCTTTTTTCTTAGAAAATTCCTGAAAAAACAACCATGGCAGTTTTTATATTGGTTTTTACTTTAATTGTCTATTGAAGGATAGGTCTAAAACATTTCAAAGCTTCGAGGCAATAAGCAAACTCGGACATGCCCTGCGCACGCTTAAAACTTCAGGTTGACAATACCTCTGCTTGAAAACATGCACAGGACGTCCACAATGTACATGTACATGTACATGCACGTACGTTGTACATATCGTATGTCAGTCAGCCCGCGCGCAGCGCAGGTGTTGCTGAGGTCAAATCCTGTCCACAGTGACCGTTTTAGCCGATTTCCGGCTAGCTTTGACAGATTTTATGTTCATGCATAGTCAGGGACGTATTATTGATGACAACATATCATAATGCGGAAAAGCCCTATCTTCTGTTGCAAACAGACATAGATCTCTACTTATATGTCTATATCTCGTACAAACAGACCTGTTCCCAAAAATATGTTTTCAATTTTATGTTTTCAGAACCCAACCAGCTTCTCTTCGGAAAATGTGTCCCGAACAAGTCCATCACCGATTCATATTATAATTTCAATTTAATATGTAACATTTGTTTAGAACAAATCATTGAATCATTTTGTACTCTGCAATAGACAATCAAAAACATGTTGGGAACAGCTCTGTGGTTGTTCACTCACAACCACATAGTTCTAGTTTTCTTTTTTTTTCTTTTTCCACTTTTCCCCATAGGTTTTGTACACGTATTTATTCTACAAGCCACTTTGGCAATTATTTTAAATCTGATCAACTTTAAACTCAGCATAGTTATTAACCATCATCTGAGGATGTATGCCGCAACTTTTCGTCATGCTGACGTCATCACGTGATTTATTATTGAATTTTGAATATTTAATTTTTCCCATAGACTTTGTACACAGAAATTTTTAAAAAAATGCCGATTTTCAGAGGGCATTTTGAACTCTTTGCCAGTAATTCATTTACACCAATCTTTGTCCAAGCAAAGACCCTAATTCAAACAACATTGTGTAATGATGACGTCATGATGACGTCATCCGGTGTTTATTTATAGGCAATTAAATTGTGACACATTTAATATTTAAAAATGTATAAGAAATCAACCGTACGCGTCCGCAGCATTCTGTTGCCGGCAAGTGGTAGAGTAGGTTGAGGTCTTTATTTCATTCAGTGTGCGTGAAATCACGTGACCCTTGCTTCCGGTCGAAAAAGGCCAAAACCGGAAGTGGCTTATTATTTGAAAATGATAATAGATATGAACTTGCTTTTAACGGTGTTAGTCTTTTGGCTAAAAGTATTCTTCGAATCATCTACCAATGACGTCATGCAATCTTCGAGCGCCCTCTAGCGACAGGTTGAAAATTAGCAAAAATGTATTTTGAATAGATGTCTGTGGCGAAGTTTGTCAGAATCGCCTAAATATTGGTGTACATGATGACCTTGACCCACTTAAGACGTGTGCGAAGTTTAAGGTGTATGACGTCATCAGAACGGAAGTTATAATGAAAAGACCTTTTTTCCTTAGAAAATTCCTGAAAAATCAATCCGTACAGATATAATCTTGAATTGCCCATTAAATGATAGCGTAAACATTTGCCTCAACAGTGCCAAGTTCCCAGCTTGTCAAATTGTTCACACAGTTGACGCGACGTCGGCAAAAAATACCCTTGCCCAAGTTGCGGTAGAGAGCTTTAAACCATGCACAATTGTATAGCACGTACACGTGGCTTTGAAACGTCGTTCAATGTACATTACGTCCCTTCATTCTCGCCAAAAGAGGGCAGTACATAACTTTAACGGTTGTACGGGCGCGCAGGCTAGGCTGTGCCTGAACACTTTTACGGGATCAAAATAAAGACAGCTGCGCGTCACCAAAAAAATATAACGGCACACCATATAAAGTGAATGGCGCCCCCATTCGCCAATCAGTAGACTTGTCTCAGTGATTTTTGTTCTGCTTTAGGGGAAGTTGGACACTTATGCAATTTCAATAAAAATATCACACGTTTTTATTCTACAAGACACTTTGGGAACTATTTTAAATCCGATCAACTTTAAACTCAGCATAGTCATTAACCATCATCTGAAGATGTATGCCGAAACTTGTTGTCATCGTGACGTCATCAGGGGTCACGTGACATCTATTTATAGATTCAATTTTTACAGCCTTATAACTATAGAACTATTTGACCGATTGATCTCAAATTTGGTAGGTTATACAGACAGGGAAGTGTTATAGATGACAATTGATATGTCAAGGTCACGTGACCTTCACTTCCGGTTTTACCGGAAGTGGTCATTTTAGGCCCCTATATCATATTTCATGAATTATTAATCTGATCAGGTTGAAACTTCACATTAATACAAAGCTATATTGACAGATAATTATTTGCATTATTATTACTGTGCACATAAATTGTCATGTTATGACGTCATGAATATTTAATGAGACACTCTTTACAGTCTTATAACTATAGAACTATTTGACCGATTGATCTCAAATGTAGTAGGTATACAGACAGGGATGTGTTATAGATGAAAATTGATATGTCAAGGTCATGTGACCTTCACTTCTGGTTTAACCGGAAGTGGTAATTTTAGACCCCTGAATCATATTTCATGAATTATTAATCTGATTAGGTTGAAACTTCACATTAATACAAAGCTATATTGACAGATAATTTTCTTGCATTATTATTAATGTGCACATAATTATTGTCATGTCATGACGTCATGAATATTTAAAAGGTTGTACCGGAAGTGGAATCTTTAAAAGTAATAATTTCAATTTATTACTTTCATTTTTTTGTTAATCATTAAATCATTTTGTTTATGGTCCAATAGAGAATCAAAACTGGGAACAGCTCTGTGGTTGTTCACAACCACAACCTCTAGTTTTTCAATGATTCCCTTTAGTGTTTCTCTTTATTCTGCTACAGATAAACCTAACCCAAAAATGCCTCTAAACCTGTTTTCCAGAAATGGGGAAACACTGTGTGGACGTGGGCAAGTCCACACTTCGTCGGTGCTACCTACATTATGTGGACGTCTTTTGTTCGGAAGTCCACACTGCGTATATAAGACAAGCTCAAACTCACCCACACACACACACACCCACCCACCCACACTGTTGGAAATAGGTATGCCAACCCCAGTGTAAAAGACCATCAGTTTAGGGGTACTGTCCCAACAGATTTCAACAAAACCTGTTGTTCAACTTTGATGGGTTGGGTTCGGTTAGGGTTAATGAGTATGCAGAATCCCTTGCTGTTTTGTCGATGATTTAGGAAAATTCCATACATGGACATCACAAAAGAAAATTCCGTGCAGTGACCTATCGGTCATCCGAAAGTGATGATATGCCCTAAATGTAGGGAAAATATTGTAGCATTTGGAATTGTTCAGACCAGTCTCATACAGTATAGGGTTTGTGCACAGGATGTCAACTGATGTCCAGGTATGGAACTCTTTCCGAGGATTGTTTTCATTCCAGATCAAACTGTGGAAAGTTACATCTAAAATGATTATGGAAGATGCAATAAAAAATATCACTTTTTGTCGAGTTTGGTGATGTTTCTCCACAGAAGCACAGAGCCACAGAGCAGTGTGTCCGTTAATTGCTCTGTGATTGAAGGGAGGTCTGTGGGCGTAGGATGATATTGTGCCCCTTATTACTCTGTCAAAGTTTTGGGAAACTGGTTGTGAGGTTAACGCATTCTTCAAAAAAAAAAAACCCACACAAACGTTGATGATCTTTGTTTTATTAGGCCAAATAAAATAATTAAAAAAACATGTTAAGCGTCCCCAACCGCTTCCCTTATGGAGGCCGCCTGAAAACAAAACAAAACAATTATGAATTTTTAAAGCTTCGCCGTTCAAAGCCCTGGTGGTCTTGCCGAAAGGCTATACTTAAGTCACCTCAAGCTCCAACCTCGTTGAAGGATATTTTTTGAGAGTTTTAAGATGATCAATGGGGGATCGAAGCGTCATCGGCAACTTATCAGCCGACAATTGAAGAGAAAAAAAACAAGAAATTCAGGGAAAAACCACGTCGCCGGACCACTTTTTTGGCAAGCTCCGTACCTGAGTATCACCGTGACCCGTTATCCACGGAGCCAAATCTCCTGTATAAGTTTTAATCCAGTACATTGTACTTGCAGTGGCGTAGCCACGGGGGAAGGGGGGCGTGGGGGTGCCACAGCCCCTTCCATGAAATCTTGTCGCCACCCCCCAGTCGCCCCCCCCCCCCCCCACTGATATTTTGAGTTTCTTAAAAAAATTATCATTGATCTGCATGACGCCCCCCATGAAATGTTCCAGCCCCCCAGCACCCCCAGCGCCCCCCCCCCCCGGAAAATTCCTGGCTACGCCACTGGTTTGGACCTTGCAGTGTATACCACGACCTATATGCAGTCCCCCACAAGTCCCCAGCACGAGCTCCCCTTTCATAGATCAGTTGCCGTCAAGTCCTCGCCCAGTTTTGCCAATTTACGTGGTCTTGACACCATAGGGATGCCAGAACGGCACTATGTGACAGGGGCTTTTAGGAAACCAACGGCCCGTGTCTCGGACCCAACCCAGGCCAAGTTTAAAGGTACAGCCCGTGAGGATAGTGCCGTGGCCTCGTTGTATATGGAGCGTCGAGTTCATGGTCACGGTCTGCGGGTAATTCTGCAGGTTGTGAGTTCGAGTCCAGCCTGGGGCTAAGTGGTTCGTGTGCCCTTTGGGCAAGGCACTTCAAGTCACTCATTGTTTCTCTCCACCCAGGGGTAAAAGGGTACCTGAGAGGGCAGAGATGGATATTGTGGTTGATATTAGCGGCTTCGGGTAGAAATGGCAGCGCTAGCGTAATAAAAGGTCATTTTCGATTCATCCCTCCATTTTGAAACAAACAAAACGACAAAAAATCACTTCATTAACTCAACCATCGAAAGCCAGCCGATTGATTCTGTTTAATGTCTTCTCAGCTCTGAACACAAGTCACACTCCAATCAATATCTATCAATGTAAAAGTAGAATAACTAATTGTGAACAGTTCACACATGAATATGGAAGCTTAATATTATGATTATTCATCATTTATTACAGTTTTTATTCTAGCACGTCACCCACAGATTCTGTATCTTGATTGGCCGAGAACGAGACATACTTTCGTGGAGTGATTTGGAAAAGTTCAAGTAAATTTGCCACTAATTTCGTATTGAAATAGAAATACATTTTAATTGTGTTAAGATTAAATTAATTAGTTGTCTCTTAAAATCAAGCAGAATCTGCGGGTGAGGTGTTGTAAAACAAATATAAACTGCTTTAACTCGTGGTAGGCTGGCCTCCCTCGCTAATCCGTGGAGCATTCTATTACAAAAACACTCCATGGATCACCTCGGGAGACTAGTTTTACTATACCACACGTTAAAACAGTCAATATTTGTACATCTGGACCAGTCACAACCTTGAGTTTTGACCTATCGCCGTTTGCGAGAGGCCACGCCCCTTAATAGACAACCCTATGGAGTTTTCGTACACTACGTTATCTCAGATTTTGCGCGTTCCGCGTCCATTTCTCTATCATGTAATTGGACAATTTTTCCCAAGCTGCGTTGACTCAGTTGTAACGCAATTCTACCACTGACGATAGGTTAATTGCCCGACACGCATACACAAAAAGTTTGAAGTGTTCACGCGCGTATGACGCCGGCTGGAACATGCAGTGTGCATGCATAGTGCAGTGATGCATGCGCATAGCTAGCTTTGTGGCATTTATTGGAGATGTGCACGCGTTGTTTTCCCACGTGCGTCGAGATTGGGGCATTCAGGACCGGCCTATTATGAATTCGAGAAATTATTATAATGCGATTGTTTACTACAGATGTCCATATTATTGTGAAGTTAATGTATCTCATGCATGACTGTGCTTCAAATGCTATATTCAGACAAGCAAGCACATACAAATCATTATACACATTTTACCATGCATTCTTCGCCAGCACTGTTTACACACTGAACACGAGCACATGCTACACCAGTGCATGCAACTGAATGTATTGTCGCAAGGCTATTTCTGCAGTCATGGTGTCGCTTGAGACGTGACCATGCACTTTGTATCTAATGTAAATTTAAACTCACATGCGTGGCAAGAACAGGTCATTAGCTCAGTAGCATTACTTTAATCACAGATAAGTCACTAAAGGCAAGTCAACTAAAGGTAGCCCTATACTAGAGTGCAAACTATTAATTTCCACTGATTCTGAATGGCAAATAATTAGCTGGAAGTCTTTTTATGCATCTGGTCGACCTACCAGAAGCCGAATTAACAGTGCTATATACATGTCATGAATAGATAGATGATCATTACATGTTCCAGCTACAATATCATTTATGTTAATTATAGCTAGTTTTTCCTAAACAAATGATTTATCATGTAACAGAAGTCTACATGTAGCCCGTGCGGTACGCTGAAGTGCGCCCTCAAGCGGTTATGAGACGCGCGTGTACTGTAACCATGGAAGGCGCCATGTTCGCACATGTTTTGGCGAAATTCCCGCAGTGAAATGCCAAGATTCTTGCTAAAAGTCAACTGTTAGTTTGACATTGATTGAAATCCTACAGCTTGTGGCTCTCAGGTGAGAATAAGTGAAGGATAATGGGATGATTATAACATTTGGGGTGATTTTTGATGATAAGTTGTGTTGATAATTGATGTTGAAATTAACGTTACAGAAACAAATGTGAATTGTTTAAATCGGGAGCCAGTTTTAATGCATCTAGAAGAAATAATTGATCTTGTGACCAATATACCTTTCCGTATTAATGAAACCTCACATACTGGGATGATTCAAATTAAGTGACATGTTGAGTTGTGTTACAAATTGAACAAGTTTAAAGTGTATTGATGCTAGAAGTTGGGTGGATTATTTGATCTACCGTCTGCTTTGACCCCCTAAGATAAATTGCTTTGTGTAGAGACACAAGCCTTTTGTTAAAGGTACATATTTTGCCTTTCTTTTACTCTCAGGTGTACCCTGATATTTTGGGGATTAACATTGATCCGTATTTTTGCTGCCTGGACAGTCACAGTCTGGAACTCTGCTCCACATCTTGAGTGGATCAAGCCGTTGGTGACTGGACTGGCCACATGTGAGTTTACACATGTTACAATCTTCACAAGGACAGGAATTACATGTACATGTATGCTGTCTGCATAAGGTGAACTACCGTGGGAGCATCCCTCACAACAGTCTATCTCCAAGCAGGAGGGATCTTGTGAAGGAACCGTTTACTGTGTAGCGTATACAGTGACGTTGAACTGTGGTTTCGCCGGAACTCCACGAAGTGAAGAGAACTGAACTGACTAGTCAATCAACATTTTTGGATTGGGACTTGATAGCCTTAGAGTGACATCAAGAGTCTCAAATATCCTTGTTAGAATATATTTAGGGCCCTAATATTGTCTGTATACCGGTATTTTGTTTTTGTCAGAAAGATAAATGGTTGTTTATTCATAAAGTGTCATCGTTGACCTAAACATTTACATGTAGGCCTACTTAAAGTTTTTCTTGATTATCATCATCAGCGCTGGTGTTATAGATTTTTGATCTAGAGTTCCGTCCAAGTTTTCAAATTAAAGATTTTCTAGTTCAGTACAATTTATAGACTAAGTAGTGGTTTGTTCATTTGTCTGACCCAAGGTGTGTTGACCCCAATGTGGTCCATGTGGCTTACATACATATTTAGTGAATCGCGTTCCAACACCTTTGCGCATGCCCAGTACGCATGCCTTGTCCAATATACTTTGTACAACTTGCGGAAATGCACGCGCGCGCAATGCATGCGTGCAATTACCTGCGAACTTATGCACCTCAGAAACAGGCATCTTCTTGTGGTCACGGACACGGTGTGTCCCGTCTATGGCCGGGGATCTCGAAAGTGGTCAAAACGCCCTCTGTTGTTCGTGCACCGAGCCCATAACAATATCGACTATCCACCTGCAAACACTATTGTATACCTCTTTTCTGCTGAGCCAGCTCCATAAATATTATAGCACAGAGGCAACTGGCGTATTACATAACCGGTCATTATCCAACCCATACTAAATGTCAGTTCCGTTAAATGTGACCGGCGTGTCATCCATATAAGGGTCGTGTACGTCTGCGACTACAGTTCGAATGTTTGTGGTGCACAGCAGCGGTAAAGGTAATGGCAAGCAAGAGGGCGTTGTTTTCGTTTGGTTCCTGTGAACGTCTGTAGCAGATATCCCAGCATGCCTTTTGCCAGGAATCTCTCTCCCCAAAAGTCTTTCTTGGGGCGTAATTACCGTTTCTCCTTCTTGTTTTTCATCAGAAGGAGGGAATGGCGGATGATCGGCGGCTTCCCAAATTTCAAGGAGGCCTTTTCGTGCTTCGCGTGACTGTAAAGAATTTCTTGTCATGAAACTGCCGTCTGGTTGATGCTCTTCACCTGTAGATGCAGCTGGCAGTGAGTGTTCATCCTCTTGAAACCCTGTGTCTGCCAAGTCGATCCAGACGCTGCAGCCTGGTGCGTGCAGGGTCTGGCTATTCGGTTCCCTCGCTTTCGACAAATCTGAATCGACTCTTGTTTCTGTGTCATGTTGTAACGGTGTCTGCAATTCAGTATTTCGATTATTCGTCATCGAATAGTCGGTATCACCTGCGACAGTGTGGCTTCCCTTTTTGCAGAAATTTCCGAAACATGACCTCCATGTTAAACAACGTCCTGCATTTTAAGAAAGGAATGAGGACAAAAAAATAGAAACTATCAAGATTTCTGGGTAACTTTCTCAGCAAATGGTGACGTCAAGGCTTGAAAAAAAACCCACATTTTGTTATAAGAAGCTATCAAGTTTAACTAATTACCATGGTCAGTTCAGTCGAAATCACTGACTGGAGGTTAACTTATACTCTTCAAAAAGGGGTTTCGTTAGTTTAAAGAGGAAAACGATAGTATTGTTTTCCGACAGCAGTTGGATACACGGAAGAGTGGTTATGAAGAGAATAAAAACAAAATTGTAAGCAGAAACACATTCTACGATCAGTTGTTAATGTTAACTTAACAGTAAGTAAGGGAGTTAATTTAACAGTAAACCTCACGTAGATTTAATTCTACCGTCAGCTGGATGATTCTCAAACTACACAAATTTAACTTTATTTACAGTCGATGCTACTGACTGAGAGAAAAAAAAATTATAAGGGGAATTTAGCAGATATCGGTTTGTCTTCTGTAGCGCGATTTGAACAACTTGACTACACTGTAAAAAGGTTGGGTAAAATACTGTTGGGCAATGTAATTTACCCGACATTGGTATGAAATTACTTCATATTGAGTTGAATTGGGTAAAAACTGTCTAAAAACTGTTGGGAAGAATTTGCCCAAAGGTGTAGGCAGCACTGGTCGAATTATCAACCCATTTTGCCCAACTTTTTTACAGTGTAGAACTGTAGAGAATTACACATCGAATGAAAAAAGGAAGTACAACTTTCAATTATATTAGGGCATGACAATAATTCATGCGAATCTTTCTGAGCGTTAGAACTGGCGCAAATATAACCAGAAATAAAAGGCAATTTAGGGGTGCCAAAACCAAACAGACACTTTGAAAATTCGTCCGCAGAAAAACAGTCTGATGTTAAAACGCACGGGAGACTATATTATCTTTGCTCTGAATTTACGCCAATTGGGACACGCAACATACAGGAAGTATAATTATGACCATTTCAAAGAATTCGACATCCAATATTAGTCACCGTTATTCGACTATGAGATCTTCATTAGTGGAAAAGGTAAACCACAACGTCAGACAGTCTTTCCGACCATATGTGATTTTTTTGAAAGTGAAATCGAAAACCGTGCATAAATCTATATTTATATATATAACACATAATTGCTCAACCAGACGTAAAAGTGCAGTTTCCTCTTCAGAAGAAATAGGGAAACTCCCTTTTCCTCTAGCAAAAATGATGTGATCGACCGTGGTAGAAAAATGATAAAGAACACAACGTGAAATACTTTTGCGGTTTATAACACGTGAGTATTATTTCATAGCGAGTTGCGCAAACAGTAACTGTTCTGAGAAGACGCCGGTATAAACTTCGCCGTTTCGCTCTAGATATGATTATGTCATCTTTTAAAAGATATACAATAATTGAGATGACATGAAGTATAAGGGCCTATATCGAAAGCTGTCATGCTAATAATTTTCGAAAGTAGTTCTTGTCTATTATTTCCAGCATGTTTATTTCTGTGTTTCTCAAGACTGTTTTACTTTTTCTCGTATCCCAATCTGAAACAAGTTGAAAACAAAGCTTAAATGTTACTTATTGTAAGGCTAAACAAACAAAATCGGTCTCTGGTCAGACCAAAGTTCCGGAATTGACGCGGCGACGCGCCTTTTTTTTCCCCTTTTTTTTTTCTTGAAGCTTAGATTGTACAGACAAGGTGGGATACTATTTTGCTTTTTTGGTGTCCTCATGTACATTGGTGTCCTCCATAATTTGCCTTGGTGCTCTCGATCATTTGCCTTGGTGCAATTTCCCATTCCTTGGTGCTCTTTGGTAAAAAAAAACATGAGGAGGTGCGGCAATAGAGGGCGCTGTTGGAGCTACCGCGGAACATTTTGGGGGAAAAAAAGATTGACGCGCATGATTAAAATCGACGCGCGCGCTGACCGGAGACCGACTTATATTTTTTTTGGCCTAATCCTGCTTTTCATTTATGTAACTACTTGTATTAATAAGCATATTTTCTCGACGACTGAATCATGGCAAGTTTCAAGGATTTCGATTGAAAAAGACTTCACAATGACATACATATTGCGCGTCAAAGTCTTTCCGAAAAAAAATAAAACCAAATACATGTGTCATATCGAAAGAGTATCATATCAAACCGTCCATTAAAGAATCACAAAATAATTTTATCACTAAAACTCAATCCGGCACCCCATATTTTTTTTAGTGTATGAATTATTCCCTGACACAGTATATTTAATCGGCGATTAAATATGCAAAACAAACTGTGTCTTGACCTCAAGATTCTGACCATTGAACGGGCGCCTTCTGTCTGGTCTCCAGGACCCGTTGTTACAATACACGGCAGCCAATCAACAGCTTAGGCCACATTTTCTGCTCGAATTGACGTCGCAATTTGTAAAGTCGACTCCGATTGGCTGGCGCGCGAGGTCGCATAATATTAATGCATGCTCACAACCAGTGCGTTCGATTACTTACCCCGCACTTTCTCGTGCAAACGCGATAGCGTTCGGAAGTAATCGAATGCACTCAACATACCACACGAAGTACAGAGAGTGCTCTGTAACAACGGATGAAAGTCAAGACTACTGGTTTTCCTGCGATGCGCGAATGTGCTGTGTGCTGGGGTATAGTGCAGAGTGCGAGTATAATTTATGATAATACAAAACAATCACTGCCTTATTCATGATTAAGCCGGGTATTTCTCATGCGGGGATTTCCCCCGCGCACGCAACGAGCTATATTCCGAGGTCGACCGGAGATCGGAGGGTCGTTTATTGCATCTTTGTTGTATTTACCGACGCCAACCCTCGATATGCATTATATGACCAAGGACACAAAGGAAATATCAGATATCCGAATATCTGGGGCTCAAAACACAGTTCTTACTTTCCAACAAGGCTCCATAAAGCTGGTTTTTGGTGTGCTTTTTAGACAAACATAAGTAAACATTAATTGTGCACTAATCATTCGTCGATCGAACCAAGTCAACATAGAGGGCTGAATGTGATACGCACGAAGGGGATTTTGTATACACTGAAAAATTGCCTGGGTAAAATTAATTTTACCCAAGAAAAGGTGAAAACTGGAACCACCCAAACTTGGGTTGTTCTATAACCAATTGTTCTGGTAAGAATTTCTGCTAAATTCAACCAAAACTTGTGGTCATTCAAGACCAAATATAATTATCCAGGGGTTTTTTTTGGTGGGGGGGGGGGGCTTTAACTAGACCCTCGGATTATAGACTTCTTTTGATGAAAGCAGAACTACTGACATGATGTCAGACAGTAGGCCTTTACAACTCTTCAGATAAAAAATAGTAATTCGCTCACATGATTAAGTCAGGTTTCGGGTTTGTCCATACCATTAAAAAGCCAGTAAAAACACATGGAAAACGAAGAAGTTTGAATATTTTCATTTATGAGATAATTGCATGTGCTGATTCGCTAATGTTCTGACTCTGCCTGTCAATGCAATGCATGTACACTATAGCACTCGAACATTAATGCATGAAGTTACAAAGGTCACCGTTGGATCGTTTATCTTCAGAGCGTGGGTTCGAGAGGTCACTCACGGATTGCTGGAAACAAAACACGGGATTTCCCACACTTGGAATTTCCCTCCTTCATGCGCGTGTAAGACCAAAACTAAAACAGTGACACCCCTTGCATTTATTTCATTTGAAACGTATCTGGTGACAAAAGTAAGATTAACATTTATTTCAACACGACCTTCGTGGGATTTAATTATCTTTCAATAATTTTGTCTTCAACAATTATTGCCGGGCTCAGCCCCCCCCCCCTCCGAAAAATCACACCTTCACTTTATCATAACTGCAAACTTATGTAAAACGTAACTGTAATTTGACCGGTCGTAATTTGTAATATTGAAACAAAAAATCCCATATTCAACGATAACCTTGAAAATATAGGTGTATGCTGAATATACCGTATGGCCTTTATTCAATCAATACAGTTTTGTAATTTCACTTTCGTCTGATTTTAAGAAAGATATTTCATCAGTATCGGCCTAATTAATAGTTTATTTCGTTTTCTGTTTCCACTTCGACTTGCCCTCGTTAAAATGACAAAATAACATTCGAATCATTCATGTCTTAATAAAAAAAAAACAAGCTCCCGACGTTTAAAATAATGTGCACCGACAAATTAGCGCCATCATATCATTTGCATTTCTCCCAAAAGTAGCCTACCCAGTGATTACCAAAAAGCTTACTTTGATTAAAGATCGTTTACTGGTATCAAAACAGCGTCAAATTATTTCGTCTGGAACGCTGTCATTTAGACGCTGTTATTTCTGACGATTCGAATGTTTATTTTTTTTGGGGGGGGGGGGGAGGTGGTGGGTCCTCAAAATGCACAAAATTGAACCAGGTTTTGAACGTTCTTCGTTGGATTCTGAGTGGTGTTATAATTGGGAAGCGAACAAAAATGCCTTAATTCAGTCAGTAAGTCAGTCAGTCAGTCAATCATGGTGCCTTCCGCTTGCCAGCAGTTGGCCAATCACAGATTTCCAGCTCAGTCTGTTCTGTGCTGCTCTCACACAGGCGCTCGCTCTTACTTACAGCTCCCCTTATTGGTCTATTCACATCACCACGGACAGAAGGGCCACGCTGATTGGTCGTTGGAAAATAACGACGTAATTCTTCACTCGGTATTTTTAGCGCCAAAACGCAGAAAACCAGAATTTTAAATCGCGATTTTAGCACCGATTTGGGTCACCGATTAACGGGTGATTTTTATGTGAGTTTCCGATCATCTTCCTGGGCAGTTTAAAGTACAATCTGTTTAGATTTGTGATATGTGTACAATTTATTTAGATTTGTGATATGCGTGACGAAACTGCAAGATAATCGGCCATGCCCCGTGGTCTACAACCCTTATACGTCTTGCCGCTCTATTCCAAGAAGTCTCTTGTCCACTTGGGTCTGGGGCGTCCTCTCTTCCGCTTTCCTTCCCTCTTTCCCTCCATGAGCTGCCTCTGGTGACCATCAGCTCGGATTATGTGCCAAAATATTGAAGCTTTCTCTTTTTTTATGTCATTCATTACTGTTCTTTTCCTGTTAACTCTGTCCAGAATCTCTTCATGTTGTATGGAATTATATTTAACACTTTCATGGATACGAGGTCGTAGTCACAACCATTCCGTTCTCAACTAAAAGCCTGTACCCCTATATCTGAAGTGACACACACGGACCATGTCATTAATGTCAACAACCCAACAAACAAACAAACCCAACCAACCTAACAACCTAACAAACAAACAATACAAACATAAAACGCTAAACAAGATGACGCTATCTTCCAAAAAAAAATCCCGTTCTTTTTCAGAAGAATTCTTTGAGCCTTTTTCCTTTGTTTGAGCACAATTCCGAAACCATTCTATTCTCAGCCGAAAACCTGTATACGCCCCGCCTATATGAAGTGACAAACATGGACCAGCTACCAAAACGACAACAACAACAACAACAACAAGAAACTAAAATTCCAAACAAGATTACGCAATTCTGCCCAAAAAGTCCCGATTATTTTCCATCTATAATTCTTTGAGTCTTTGTTCCCTTTGCATAACCACACTTCCCTGTGTGTAACCACAATGCCGAAACCTTGGAACCAATGAATATTAAACTACAGCGAAGGGCCGTCAAAAATACACGGGGACTTTACTTCCTTAAACTCCACTATGGATATTTTTAGACTGAAAATATTTCCCAAAAGACTATTTTCTGCGTTGTGTATAGCACTGAAGGTTTCGGGTCAATGGTCAGAATTATTTCTGTAGGAAACAACTTTTTATCGTTGTTTATGTTGTATTAACCATATATTGCATGTCCCCTATGCATGTTCGTTTTTGCACGACTGTCAAAAGATTTTGTTTTAAGATCGCATCGACAGGCCGTTCTTAATATTTTTGATGTGTATATTTAACCAGGTCTATCCTCTCAGAAAGCAGTTTGCAACAGTTTCATTCAGTTTAAAGTTGTTGCTTTTCTGTTGCAGTACTATCCCCTCTTGCGGACCCTCTTTCCTGACTTGTAATAACGGTTTTGTCTTTGTTTTATCGTTTTTATCTTGTACTAAGCATGTTGCAGGCTTGTTTCCCCTTTACGTGTTTGTTTCTTCTGCCAATGTCATTTTGCCTCCAAGGAAGATCTTAAGATCGCAACATCAGGCCGTCTTAAGTAATTGGAACCAAGTTTCGTCATGTTTACACAGCAGTCTCGAACTGTTACATGATGCATCAAATTGTCATTGTTGTACTATAGTCTCGAAATATTACAAAATGCACGAAGGAAGTTGCAGCAGAAGTAACGGGCTTTTTGTGGGTCTATAGGCTACGGTCTGCAATTCGCTGCTTGTGTGAGACAATTAGCAGTGTGTACTCGGAAAAGGCACGACCGGAATGCGCTTTTCCGTTGTGTCCATGCAGTTCGAAATGTTTTGCCACTAATTTTCACAAACACTTCTGCAAATCGAATTTGCTTGAAGTGGAACTAAATTTGCCATAATATCAAACAGGGCTGAACGGAAAATAACTACCAGGCTCACTGTATAGCTATATGCAACTGACATATCGCGTGCAGATGTTTTAGGCCTATAAATAGAGAGACAGCCTTCAAATGTTGAAAAGGACTCGAATCTCCTGAATACAATAAAAAATAAATTCTTCAACCCCTTCACAAACGGTCGACAAATTGTTGCAAGTGTACAGTGAAACATTTTTTTTTTATCGGAAACCCTCAGTAATTAACTCCATCGATTAAAAAAGATACTGCTGTTGTGGAAACCGATTCGAGTTATTTATTCTTCATGAACGTATTCGAAATATGAGCATTTTCAACACAGTAAATTTAACATTTGAAAATCAAACGTACACTACGAATACTGTTAAAAGCATACTACGAATGAAGTCTGTGTTGAGCTTTACATTCGTTTTAGACAGCACGTGTAAACAACCAAGCTGAGGTCAAATAATATTAATGTTCCCGAAGTTTTTGTCACTGAAATTGTCCTGATTATTAAACCCACTAGTGCATCACAAGATTCGTATACATTTCAGTTAAGTTTTGGGATGTAAAGGGATCGGGATACTGACCTCTACTTGAAAGCGAACGCTCATATTTCCACTGTTTGAATCGCAGCACCACGTAGATGAGGACCACGACAATCAGAACCAGCACCGTGATTCCAGCAGCTGCGCTGGCGAAGAGAGAAGCGATGTACCCGGCTGACCACTTCTCGCTCTTGGCTTCTTCGGTCAAGCTCGGAGCCGGCTGGTCAATCTTGTTTTCGTAACTGTCTCCTGGCGGGGGACGCCCGCCGGGTTTCACGGCACGCTGGACGGGTAGGGTAGGGTCAGCATGCGCGGTGTTGAGCGTGGGCGGGTAGGGCGTGCCGGAGTTCTGCACCACCACCTCATGAATCAAAGGGTTTACCAGCTTGCATCGCGATCGGACCGGGTCCCAGAATTCTCCTTCTTCACATGGCATGCACACAGTATCCTGGGTCGCCGTGCAGTTGGCTCGCAACGTCCACCCGCTGCGACAGACCGAGCAACGCTGGCAAAAGCCCCCGCAAGTGCTTCGGGTCCGGGAACGCGATTGTGAATCTGTTGAGTAGCTTCTTGCTTTCATGGCAGGCCGGATCCCACCTCTGACACCACTCTGTCTGTAATGGCCGCTTCTACATCGGTGGCACTACAGGGAAAAGAATATAATTTAAATACGATTTTTTTTTCACCTTATGCAAATGTTAAGAGGCAATGTCAAATCACAAAAGCATGGCTGAATCAAAAATTTGGAACATTACACAAAAATAAATACTTTTTTTTCTGATTCGCAAGAAATGGAAAATTGCCTGATAGTTTTTTGTTTAATTTCATGTCCCATAGCAGTGGATACGTCACGCTTCTGAAAAATATTCCACTTGGTAGGCTAATCCTCGCATAGCCTAAAAACCTATAGTGTCCAAACAAGTTAACTCTCGGGTTACTCAATGAAGCGGGGTGGACAAAACTGGGCTATACGTGGTACATAGACTTGTGCCAAAAAGTACTCCACAATACTACTCGTGCAAAAATTGGCTATGAAAAATATAGAGCAGTAAGCCCTTACATTTACCCTCACGGCTCCGACTTTTTTTCAGTATTCCAAAAAATTCCAGTATTTCTTAAAAAAATTATCATCCACATGCCCAAATGTATCATCCCAAGTAATTAACACCACCAAGCCCGTAGCTGAGGTCGGTATAAAACACCCACCCCAAATTCGGCATAGATATAGGTCCACTTTCAAGCGGAATCATGTCCGTTTTAATCTATATAATTGTCAAAAATTGAAAACATTTTAAAGAAATTTAATTCAAATCCATGACATCACCAACAATTTTGTTTTCTTAAAAACAAGTCAAATTTTACCATGGAGGATTTATTCCTCCATGCTTTTACTAAGAAAGGTCCATAATTATTTTTGGGGGTAAAACTACGTTTGCTATATACGGGCCTGAATAAAAAGTGAAAGTGGTCTCAAACTGCATAATATCTTATATACAATAGCATAAAACTAAATATCAACCATTTAAAACGTTACAATTGTAAAAATGCCTTTATGCTTACAGTCATTGACACCATGTGACACGTACCTTGTTGGACCCTGCTTCTATGTCTGAATCATCATTGCTATCCTGATGAGCCAGATCCGTCCTAAGACTGCCCCGGCGGTCCTCCGGTGTTGCTGGTCGAGTTCCCGGGTCAGGGGAAGGGTCCGACCGGCTCGGCACGGGTCCAGCTATCGTCAGCCTGCTGAAGTCCCACAGCGTACACTGCAACACGATCAACAACAAGAATCTGCTGGAAAATACAGCTGGCCGCCCTGTACATACCATGTTCCTTATGGAGTCAGTAGATTCACTGTATCATCAACATCAGGCCAACACACGGACTATACACGCACAGTAGATGTACAAGTACATGTACACTAACACCGTCTTGTAGTACGAAAGTGACAGCTTTCAAACTTTGAACAGCCTCGGAGAAATAAAAGGACCACAGTCGAAACAACTTCAGCACCTCTTCTCCACACGTTGTCTGATAAGCTGGCTATTAAACATGAAAGCCCGGGCCGGCCAGGGACAAACATTTGGGGAAAAACACATTTCTAAAAATAATCGTGCTTCGTATTTGTGGTTTGCGTTTAATGCTGTGGTCTGTGCGGCTAGCTGTACATGTACATGTACAATGCAAATGACGTGCCTGGGACTTCCCACCATGCAGTTACTCATTATGCATGAGCCGCGCGTTCGGGACAGTTTTTATAAAAATTCGGGGATTCCCCCTTTGGCTTTAGTCGCACTATTCAATCGCTGCTGCCTGTGTACCATATTTAGAAGCCCACTGCAAATAAAAGGAACAACGTATTAGACTCGATTGTCGGTAAAGATTTTTAATTAGGATTTGTTGAGAATGGGGTTAGCGTTCGGCGTTTTGTTTTAATTCGTGACTTGAATCGAAGTCTATAGCTGTGAACGATGACGAAAGGGGATTCCCCAATCCGAGCAATCGCCATAATTAGCTGTATTGTGTGTAACGTATAATTTATGCATTGCGTACTTTCACCTTAAGCTTCCGGTCGACTACACAAATTCAACTTACAAAATCATGTGACAATAAAAGTATTGAAGTAGATTGCGGGAAACATGTTCGGTTTAATCGATTTTGGATTGTAATATATCACACTCTGTACGTGTAGAAATTCATTTCTGACAAAATTGAATTATCTATCGGGCGTTGATAAAAAAGGTTAATATTCTGATTACATTTAGGACTTCGTTTTATTTTTGGTTCACTTGTCTTTTTTAATAGGAGGGTGTAGGGAGTACAAGGATTGATTCAAGATGTCATGGTGGGTGTGTATGGAGGGGGTGGGGTAGTATAGAAATGTCGAGGTTAATGATATGTTTCTTCGGGAGAATGAGAGATACGGTGTTGGAATCAACGCATAATGTGACGAAATGTCTTAAGCGATAGAACTGAGGTCGATTGTTAGTTTTTCAGGAAAGAACATGTGGAATTTTCCCCAGTACTTATGTCAGTTACTTTACAACGCCTGCCCTTGAATTATTCGTGCCAGGGAAAGAATAATTTCATAGCCTATGACTTCGGCTTCGCCGCGTGGACATTCCATCTGTTACCTCATGAAATTATTCCTACTATTGCACTCATAAACATTCATTATTTATAGTGTTCATTAAAGTTGTCTCCAGATTTATTGACTTTATCAACATTCCCTCAAAATCCTCTCCTCGAGAAAAAAATTACACTGATGATGTTCATTGTTGCAGGCCTCTGGAATTCCCCAAGAAAGCTTCCGCCATTCTACGTATTGTCTTCACTGCATGCGCATGTTCATTATGTAAATGATGAACGGATTTCTTCTTCTGGGTATTCCCCAATCAGACGAAATGATCAGGACGGCAGTTACACATTGCAGGGGCCAATTTTATGGAGCTGCTAAGCAAAACAATTTTGCTGAGCAAAAAAAAGTCTGGCTTAGTAAAAGCAAGTTACCAGCCAACACTCCATGTGATTTTCATGCTAAGCAAATGTAACGATATGGGTTTTTGGGTTTAAAATAATGAATAATTCACGAGGAGCATGAATAATGTAATGTTATTTTCTGGCTGTTCCTTTTAGTGTACTTACCCCGCCAGTGTAATAGCCCTAGTTAACACGTTTGGACATATGTTTGTGGACATTTAGGTCATTTGTTAACTCTATCTTGAGAATGATTATTTGGTAACAGTATGTCATCATCATTGTCAGTAATCAAAGTTAACACTCCTTCTGTGTCAATTTTATGCGCGACGAGGGGTTGTATTCATTGCATTACGGTAAGAGCGCTACCGCTCACATGGTTTGTCCTCTTGTGAGCGGGCGGTGAAGGAAGCTTAGACCAAGCCAACTCTTGGCCGAAAGTCGCCTACTTTTCTCTCATTTTTGGGCTGAGACTTTGCTGAGACTGTCAAGTCACAAGCTTTGAAGAAGGTTGACATCTCAAGTGCATTAGTTACAGGCCTTCTCTATTTTATATCAGGGGTCTTCTTTTATGATCTTCTTAGTCATCGTCTTCATTCAGGGAACTTCATTTGAGTCTTTCCCTGTGTCTTATTCGGATCTTCATTGTCGTCTTATTGGAATCTTTATTCGGATCTTCATTTGGATTATTTTGTATAATTGGAGAAAGTGAAGTAAATTAAAACTTAATCAAGTGAATCAGTGTAAACAACCGTCTGAGTGTTCCAGTTCAATTCTACTTGCTTTTCACCTTACTCTATCTTCACGAGGGTGAACCTGACCACCCTTATCATCGTTGGGCTTGCCACCTCGCGACACAAACAACAGCTGAATATCAATCACGAGCACTATACATCACATGGACATTTGGTTGGTAATCCTGTTTTTGCCAAGGAAGACTTTTCATGCTAAGCAAATGTTTGTGCTTAGCAGCTCCATGAAATTGGCCCCTGATCTCACATGCTCAAAGGTTCTTAAAATAACCTTATGTTCAATGTTGTATGTCTGTAATGTTGGTGTTTTTGTTTATAGTATTATTATTATTATCAGTGTCACGCTATATAAGACAGCTACTCGATGTTGATTTAGTTCTTTTTTTAAAATCAATTCTACAAGAGCATTTCAGTGCATGGGTCGTGTTATTGTTTATTGATTCTTATGTTGCTATTTTAGGGTGTACTATATTTTACGTAATTTTTTTTTTAACTGTTTCATCGTCTTAGGCCTACTTGTAATTTTTTAAATCCTGAAAAAGAATGAATGGCCAGAAATGAAACGCAAAACCTGACAAAATTCTAGGTTGGATTGTTTAATTTAACGAAACGGGTCATGGGCTTTATTCAACTACGGCAGTACAGTGATAATTATAAGACACGACTAAGCAAAATTATTTTCGGTATCATCCAGTTCTTATATTGTCGCCTACGTAACGATATGTAGCGCCCTCTTGTGGTCACTTGTGGCACATCGGAAAGTTGCCTGGAAAGCTCTCCAATCGATAGACCATTCTCATGTTGCGGCCATCTTATTTTCTCCCATTCAAATCAAATTAACCAAAGCAAGGCTGGAAGGAATAATAGTCCGGTTCCTTTTTGCACACAAATACTATCATTCGGTGGTGTTATTGGATAAAGGAACATGACTGAAATGGTGGCAGCATGAAAAATGTCTACAGCCATTCTGACGAGCGCCGCTTGGTTTTGTAAACCAGTACGTGCAATTCCCGCTTTTTCTTGATTATTTTTTTTTTAGTCAAAAGACCAAGTAACACAATGTCTTCGTTTTCCAACAGTTTTATCTTATCTCATTATCTCCCATAATGATAATTTATCTAAATGCCGAGTCCGCTTTTTGGTCATTATTTTGTTGATTTTTGAAGCATGATTATATTTTGACGAAAAATTTAGCGATCTCCGATTAACCATGTTGAAGAATTTTAGGGTGAGTAAAACAAGGAAACCCAAATGTCAGGACCATTATTTAACGAAGTTCTGCATGTAGCACTTTCAAATCTATGATATGACAGCCCATTTAATAAGCTTTCTTTTAGTATAAGAATCATTCAAATCACTTATGTATCACGGAATTTTAAATTAAAAAAACGGGTCGAGTCCTCTCCACGGATCACAAAAAAAGTTATATTTGTTTTGCTGAAAGAACACTTGCCTTGCCTGTATTTTGTACACTATTCTGTAATAGTGTTAATAATCGTCGGATTTGAACAGCGCCCCCATTGAAAGTGTGGTACGAGCCCCGAGGCCCCCCCCCCCCCACCACCACACACACACACACACCCACCCACACACACGCACACATATTGATCTCCGAAGGCCAAGTGTCCGGAGAAACCCCCCCCCCTCCCCCCGTGAAAATTTCTGGATCCGCCCCTGATTGTATTTAGTATTTATTGTATTGATGAGTACTGTATATTTTCGTTCTGTTTTCGGTCGAAAACCAGGTAACACACTATCTCCGGAAATAGACAGCAGAAATAAACCAGCAAAGATCTGAGAATCTGCCCTTCAGCTCGTGTCCTTGAGAAGGGTCACAATAAGAATAAGAAGGAGAAAGAATTTTAACAGCTTGCTTATGTAATGCTAGGCGGTTGCCAATAAATTTAATCTTTTATTACCACATGCATTAATTTACACCTGAGCGATCGTGTCATGTCTGAAGATCGAGTGGGATTGTGCATGCACAACAATTTATCCTTACTACTGTGATTCTGGTTTATTACTTAATCTAAAGTAAAAGCCTCGTTTCTGACCTCATTTGCATACAGGTCATTCACAACGTATGGTGCTCCTGAAATGCCATTAGCAAAGTAGACCTACAATCATGTGCGGGTACTGCAATGCCATTAGCAAAGTAAATGTGTGGATACTACAAAGGCCATTATCAAATTAAATGTTTGGATTCTAAAAATTGAAAGAAAAAAAAACCCAAGTTACCACTGTGTGTTAGTAATAATCAGACTCGAGTCTGGTAGCAGAGTTTGAGTTTCGTATTAAACGACCACACAGACATGCCCCAAAATAAAAAAAACCATTAAAATACATGTAATTAAATGACACATGAACGTAACACTTGAGGTCAACATTTTTAATTTTATATATACTAGTCATCAATTTGCATTTTTGTACACTGTAAATTGTACTTTTTCTTTCGAAGTACCAATGTATATTGCCCTTGATTGCATGGGCCCAGTCAGGACAAAAAATAAATACAAAGAAAAAGATGGCGTTTCACAAGCACAAGCACAAGATGGCGTTTCTTGGTGCCCGGATGTGCTGTATTCTCGTGAAATCTCGCAGGTTTTCCATGAGGTCATATATACACACTCTGTGTGCCTTATGTACAGTTGGCCCTCTTTGTCGAGTTCCCTGAATGTATTTCATTAATTGATGAACTGTTGAATGGGATGGCGACAGACTACTTATGCAGACATAATGCAGTCTTTTTTTTTCTTTTTTTTTTTACTGTCATTCATTATTTTAATCTGCCTTTAAACGTTGGGGAGGTGTTTCATCAAAAATGTTAACGTATTCATTGAATCAGACTGGAATTAATTAGTATTTGACTTGCTTTACACTGTAAAAATAGTGACTCCACGTCATGCACGTGAATCGAACAAGTTGATGCACGTGAAGTGTCAACGTTGGGTAAAAAACACACCTGAGGTTGAGCCGACTGTCACCCCATGTGCTACAAGCTAGTACACCATGCGATACATAACTCGTAACTTCCTTACACCTCGTGCGCTTGAGCCTCAAGTGTTAATGATTTTGGGACAAAAATGTGCTATAATGCACAGTTGCATGAGGTGCAGTAGGTAATAACAGTGTAGTTTTTGTTCGCAAGTTCCAAAAATTAAGATTTTTCCTCACTTTCAATTCAACATGGCCGACTCGTGCATAAGGCCCGTTGTGCCAATCATAATTATCTTTAATATTGTTAATAATTCACTATGGCGGTCTGTAAAACGGCTAATATCACAGTATCTCACTCAAAGTATCCTATGCTAAATGCTTTGTCTACAGTTCCTGTGAACGGGGATTTACAGTGCTGTGTCTTTGATCGTCACCTCGTTATCCACTCCTGTCTCGACTTCACTTGATCGAGATTTGCGACGGCAGCAACAGACTACTGCGCAGAGTGCCTCTCTAAAATCATCAAGACGCCACCAGTAAATCAACGGATCCACAAGGGTGTTCAGAGAATACACGAAAAGTGCGACGCCGTAGTAAACCCTGAACCCCGGCATCACCCGGAGGATATCTTGTTTGAAGTAGAGAATTAAGATATTGACGTTAGCAGGAATCCAGCAAACGAGGGACGCGGCAGTGATGATAGAGAAAGTGACCAGAAGACGGCGCGTCTGACGGTATCGAGTACTGTGGCTTTGCTCGCTGCTGGGATCGATCGGCGCACTGTCCGCAAGGGGCGGTTTGTATCGCTTGATTTTACGAAACACCACGACGTACACCAACGCAGTGATCAGCCAGATGATGATAATTAACAAAGACCGAACCACCGCATGAAAGACATTGTAACTGTTGATGTCGGCGGTGAACATCTGGGGGATGGTGATGCCGATGGCGAAACACCACATGAGTAAACATGCGACGAACAAACGAACTGGCGTCACCAGCGCGTCATAGCGCGATGGCGGTGTCAGGGACATGGCCAGGTAGCGGTTGATGGCTACAGCAAGAACCGTCAGGGCATTGACCGTGGAGAATATCTGCAACAGGTCCTCGATAGTGGAGTTCATGTAGTTCCAGGGATAGATCGAGCCCATGACTGCAAATCCCAGATCGGCCAAGATGAGATTGTAGACGAATGCGTAGTACTTGATCCGGAGATGGCTGGTTCTAGCGATGACCACCATCACCATAAGATTTGCCAGCACAGCCAAGACCGAGAACGAAAACACTAAGGCAAATATGACGATGTCGTAGCTTGCAGCCATTATGACTGGTGTCTAGCTGTGGGAGGGAACAAAAAGTACACGCCAAACCAGCATTATTGTCACTTAAAGACACAATCTGTTACTATTAATAATTGATTATTACACAACACCAAAATAAATCCCCGTCATCTGATTGGTGGATCGTTGATCACATGTCATTGAATTATTCGTCCCAAAGCACGGCGCGCGTGTGGCGTGCAGCGCACAGTGCAATGGAACTTCTATTGCACGGTGAATAGAACTTCCATTGCACAGTGTCACTGCTGCTGGTAGTGACGCTGTTTTAAATCGACATAAATTGAATATGATTGTTCTCAACCTGTTGAACAGTTTGCATAAATTAAATATGATGAACTTATCGAACTTTTAAACAGTTTTTAATCCGAATAAATTGGCTATTAAAAGTCAACCAATCAGATGACAAGGATTTATTCAGGTGTTGTATAAAACAAAATGTTTCACGTTCGTGCAATGGAAAGAATAATTTCATTCGGTGTCAGATGAAATGTTCCATTTCATTCGGTGTCAGATGAAATGTTCCATTCCACTCGGCATCGCCTCGTGCAATGGAACATTTCATCTGTCACCTCATGAAATTATTCTTACCATTGCACTCACAAACATTCATTATTTGTATACTGTCACCCCAGGCGCGCAGCCAGCCAGTCTTGTTTTGTTTGCCCGATGCAAAATGGAATGTTCGTCCCTTTCCCGATTTTGCATTTATAATCTATGTTTACCGTCAAATGTTGCGATGTTGCTTCTGTCATCGTCCCGATTTTGCTTTTAGAATATCTAACCCGCTACATTCTACCACTCTGTACCCTGGCTACACCACTTCAATAACCTCCCCCATGCAACAAACATTATGCAAACATAAGAACTGTGCAACCAAAAGCGGAAAGAATGTTGCAACCTGACGCTGTTTTTTTCTTCAAATATCATCCTACTGAAGGTCAGTCATTGCAAAAATTATGAAAAGACATGAATTTGATACACCTTCATTTCCAATTTTGGTGGGAAATACTCATTTTCTTGACTCTCCATAGACTTTGTACACAACCGCTACACAACAACTAAGCGTCAGGTTGCAACATTCTTTTCCCCAAAGCATGCAGCAACTCGATTGAAACTGATTAAACAAGTGGGTATACCCCTGGCCAGTGAACAACTACTCTTTGGTGAAAAAAAGTGTATTTGCCTAAAGAACTCCCAAAGCTAACTGATACTTACTGTTAAAAGGGAGTCACTTTGTCTGGCAATTCAACCACAGTTTGTAGAAGAGAACGCGCCTATGCAAGAAACTCGGACATGAAAAGGCAGAGGTACATAAAAAGTGGAGCTAAGATACCACACAAAGATATTCTCAGAGCCGTATAAAAGAGAGAGTTAATTGCGACAACTTCAGACTGTTGAGCCATAATGGCCGTTCATACAGTGCAGCGTGCGACTATGGTACGAATTATGTGCGCTGATGTATAATGCGCCCTTTTTACTAGTTTCAAACAGTGCGAGCCTTATGTCGCAACTCTCTCTATTCGGCTTGGTACACCCTACACCATCGCATAAAAAAGCGGTGAGCAAGGCCGGTATTAACCTTTTATTTGGCTCAATACAAAGAGTTAACCCTCTCCAAAGAGCGCGTCCTGCACCGTGTCTCTTAAAGAGGCCAATCGGCCGGAAAAGCTGTGGCTTACAAACGGACAGAATACAATTCAACCAAAGGAAACAACAAAAGATTGTGACCAGGGGCGTAAATCCAGGGGGGGGGGGGGGCACTGACGGGTTCGATGGTAATGGTCGTGATAGCGCCCTCGCGCGGCGACCGGTTATCGCAGCGGCGCGGCGGGGTCATGATCGCGTACAAACAACGTCTAGCTCCACACTAGAGAAGAGTTGTGGGAACCTTTTGGTTGCGTTACAGCGCCCTCTTTTTATATGCAAACATAATTGCCTATTTTCTATCGCCGACGCGTGATTGGAACACTTAGCTAACCACGGGTTGCAAAACTATGGAAGGTCAAACACTGCAACAATGACGAATAGTTACTAAGGCCAAAAAAGTCTCCGGTTTCTGGTATGGAGCTTGTCCCAAAAGTGGTGCGGCGACGCGGCTTTTTTTTTTTTTTTTTTTTTGCTACTTCTTTTTGCACATCGGCTGATGACTGCAAATGGTGCCAAACTAAATTTAGTGCAAAAATATATGGGAGTCTAAAGAGGCCACGTAAAACTTATACTCGAAAGTAACCCCATCTAAAAACACGTTAAAATTGTGCAGCAGCAGGATTCCAGTCAAATCAGTGAGTTTGGCGGTTTTGAGACATCATCTTACATTGAAAAAAAAATCGTTTTCGTTTTGCCGACGCGCATGGCTACGGCGACGCGCGCGCATACCAGAAACTGGAGACTTTTTTTGGCCTAATGATTACACAAAGATTATTTGATTGTTGAAAACAATCAAATTTATCAAATCTATCGAATACAAAATTACCAGCAAGCGCTTCCAACTTCTAAGCATGCTTTTTTCTTATGTAATGTAGGGGTTATGAGGACTTTTTGGGAAAAATATGTTGCCAACCACCGCTTCAATTTGTGCGCATGCAGCAGCCCATCCAAAATTGTGCTCAATGTTTACAAACAATATAAATAGGAACTATTAGAACTTACAGCAGGACTGTTCTAAACAGAAAAAAAAACTACTTAGCAAGTTGATAATTAGCAGGACAAGTTCTTCTCAGAACTAATATCTTATAAGCAGTAGTTATTACCACATGGTGTTACCGCAAAACCGAAACGATACCGATACCCCACCATGCAAAGCCTCAAATCTTATATCAATATAAATAGGCCTATAAAGGTGCACACCGAAATCCACCCGCCTAGCTCATGAATAATGTATTATTTATTTGCAGTTTTATTTAAGCAGGGTGGCCTCTTCAGTTAAAAAACTGCTTTCCTTGAGGGCCCTGTACAAAAAAAAAAATAACACTATAAACCAAAACCAATTAATTAACATTTAAAATATAAAATAAAAAATACTGTTATTAAAATATAAACCTAAATCGATGTTACTAGTTTAAGCAAATACACAAAGTACTAAAACGCAATACAAAAGATAACAGCATGTTAAATTAATGACTTATATGTAGTAAAAAAATAAAACAAAATCCTACGAAATATTACGACAACATTAACATAATCTACATATACCATTATATCCGAATAAAATGATAAAACACATCCACTGGAAAAGCAAAAAAAAAAAATGTCCCACAATTCAAAGAAGTAAAGTAAGAAAACAAATAAAACGGGACGTCGTTAGAATAAACAATTAGGCACATCAGCAAATAAATGAAATAACTTAACATAAGCAAGAGAGATGCAAGCTCATAACAGTCTAAAGTAGACCATAATATGACCAATATAAAACAAATCCACTTCAAAAAAAAAATTAAAAAAATTAATTATCAAACACAACCACTGGAAAACCAAAAAGTAAAATGTCCCACAATTGAAAGAAGTAAAGTAAAACAAAAACAAATAAAAGGGGAAGTCATTAAAATAAAACAATTAGGCACATCAGCAAATAAATGAAATATAACATAAACAGGAGAAATGCAAACACATAACAGTGTAACGTAATGTGACCAAAATAAAACATATCCACTTTGAAACCCCCAAAATAAAATGACCAATACAAAACACAACCACTGGAAAACCAAATAAATGAAATGTCCCACAATTCAAAGAAGTAAAGTAAGAAAACAAATAAAATGGGAAGTCATTAAAATAAAGTAATTAGGCACATCACACGAAGTTGATCAGATAACGTGCAATTTTTAAGTAAATGATAAAGCATGTCTTAAAATATAAAATAAAACACAGTAATTAATAGCGCAGATGTTTAAACTGGGACAGAGTATGTGCCTTCCTTTGAGAAGCAGTTAGCTTGCTCCATCCCAGGGTCCCAAGATATTGAAAAGAACGCTTGGCCGCGTTAATCTTGGGAACAAAAGACATGGGCAGAGAACCATTTGACATAGAGCAGGTACCAGCTGAATGACATGGCTGTATAAAAAGGCTATGTAACTTGCGTTAAGGCTATTTACACATTTAAAAACTTCAAACATTTGATGGTGCCAGCGATTATGTAATGTGGTCCACGAGAGAGCATCGTGTAGATCAGCAATGTGTGTTGTGGGATGTGCGCTCAGAATCATTCTGGCAAGGCGATTGTGGAGCTTAGCCTCTACTCAGCCTGTCAGAGAGGGAATTTGAGCAGCTAGACCAAACAACATCACAATAATCAAATACAGTCAAGACGATAAGTTTGAATGTGAGTTGAGGAAGGCAAGGCTTGGCAGAACGTCTGAGAAAACCAAGTTTTTTTGGAGATCTTCTTGGCTGTGTGGTCAATATGGTTAGCCCACGTTATGTGTTCGTCCAGAATAACAGCAAGATACTTGTACACCTTAACGCGCTAAATTACATCACCTTTCAGTGAGATCTGAACATTATTAAAGTTAGGCAATCGGGGACGTGTTCCAAATACCATGCACTTAGTTTTGTCGACGGTCAGCGTAAGCTTATTTTCCATTAACCGATTTAGTCACCTGATGGAGACCAGTAAGCATATCTTTGTTTAAAGCACCAGGCGAAGTGCCACTAAACATTATCATAGTCTGCATACACTTACTTTGCATCCAGGATGGGATTTGGCTGTATGGAGACTGTTGATGAAAATTATGAAAACCAAGAATAAAAGTTATACCCCTCAAAGTATTCTATATTAGAGAGTTCTGAGAGCCGCAATATTGAGGACTTGAAGAGATATGGCATTGAACCTCTGGCCTGGACTACGGACTTCCAATTCTGAGCATTTTGATAAAATTTGGTTGCAGTTGGGCTCGAAACTGGATCTATTTTGTCATGTTAAGGAGGGATCGTTTTTCAAGATAGCTGCACTTTTCCACTTTGGGGAAAATATTGGTCGTCTTCTTTGAGTGAGAATTTCTCGAAAAGTCCATGGTCAACCCAGTGAAAAATGAATAGAAAATGAAAGATGACATGTTGATTATCATTTTTCTGTGCAGCTTAAACACCTGTGAGAGTTCTGAGTATTTATAAACGAATTTTGAAGTATGGAGTTTCTATGAGAATTTTAATACATGGTTGCACCCTTAATGGTTAGCATTTGAACTGAGGAGCGCGCGCCCTCCAGAACGTTGCACTCGGAGTAAAGTGTCTGAGTGCCATTATACCATTCCTACTTCAGTGCAAATCACTGGAGCGTATTACATGAAGCACGTATTTGATAGACCTGCCATCACTCTTTGATTTTATGGCTTAATGTTTGCGTACCTGTCACACTCATTTCATGTTTTCTGCGGGTATTAATTAGCACGAGATGGAAAAGCACGGGTCAGATTTACAAAGGTTTCGACTGGTTTCTGGTCAATCATTCAGGAGTTAAGTACTGCTTTAAGATGCAGCATTGTCACGATAAGCACCGAGCTACTTGAGGGCCAACGGAGGATATGTTATATCGAATCGGTATTTCAGCAATTCTACAACAAGCAGTTTCAGATTTTCGTCTTCATAATCTCAATTCAACTACTTAACAATCAGGGATGTAAAAAAAAAAAGGGGGGGGGTATATATCCCCTACTTTTTGACCAGGGGAGATGGCCATTGAATCATCACCCGCCCATGTTTTCTTGGTGAGAAAAAAAATGCGGATTTTAAGGTATTTTTCGAACATCCCAACAACTAAAATGCATTCAATAGCACCGAAAAGTGGAGAAACAAAGTACAGATGCTTTTTAAAATGCGCCGTTTTGATGTAAGCGCGAGTATTCTTATTGACATACCGTCTTTATCCTGAAGAACGCCTCTAAGTGTAATGTGGTGTCCCCCCCCCCCCGTCTCAGTGTGTTCCGAATTTCCACGGCCGGGCAATTTTAGGATTGTTTTCTTGGCGAGATATCCGCCGCAATGTGTCATGTATTACATTTATTTTGTTATTCACCGTGTAGTGAAAAATCTGTTCATTCTCGAACACCCGTGTGAAATAATACAGGGTGAGTCAAAAAAAGCGGAACCCAAACCCCAAAAATTATATTTCATATTTAAAAAAATATGCAGCACCAAAAATAATAATGACTGGAAAGCCAATTTCATAAGCTACTTTTGTATGAAAAAATACTGAAATTGATCGATCCGTTCAAAAAAATCCCCATTTAAACACAATGACCCTAAATCCTGTCTCGTCTAAAAAAATGCGATTTCAAGAATCGTCGTCACAATTGTCTTCAAACATCACCAGCGATGAAATCTTAGTTTAAACGTTAACAATATGCAACAAAGTCCTTTTGAAGGCCCGTCTTTCAAAACAGTAGATTTTATAAATCATATTGTTTGCCTAACCAGGGTTGTTAATCAAAATATTGTGTGCTACAGTTGGTGACAGTTGTTGAAACAAGTATTCTGTGTCATTTTCTTTGTTGTTCCAAACAGTCAAAACACACACTAAATTGATTTTTGGACGAGACAGGTTTTATGGTCATTGCGTTTAAATGGTGATATTCTTTGAACGGATTGAGCAATTTCAATAATTTTTTTTATCTAAAAGTAGCTTTTGAAATTGGATTTCCAGTCATTATTATTTTTGGTGCTACATATGTTATTAAATATGAAATACATTTTTTTGGGGGTTTGGGTTCCGCTTTTTTGGACTCGCCCTGAAGTAACAAAAATTACAAAACACCTTGGCTATTTTGGTTAATCCCTCAATAATTCCATAGGCACACTGAAGTTAAATATTATTGATCATTACAACGTTTGCGGATCCATGGGGCGGGATGAAGGCCATGCCCCCCCCCCCCAACCCCCCCCCCCCCCCCCAATTACAACGACTGTTTTATCGGGGCAGCGAGGATACCTCTTTGTCTTAAGTTTTCAGGAAATAAATTAAAATGTTGCCGTCGCTGCGTATCTCCCACGCAAGCTATTTGCTATTAACATACATTTTAGTTAAGAGGAAATAGCACACTATATTATACTTAACCTCTCTCCCCTTTTTGAAAAAAAAAATGGTTCTGGATCTGCCCTTGCATTACATGGAAGTGGTGGAGAGATGAGGAAAAATGCAATACAGGCCCGAGAACGTCAAACCTGCCTCTTTGTAGATACAACTACATGTAGCCTAAAAAAATGTCTAAAAGTCCTCACTATCAGCAGGAAAATTGGTCACTTTAATACTAGCCCATTTAAGCCACAGATCATCCTCGCATTAAAAAAAAAGTCTTAAGCCACAAGCAACCATGCAATGTGCATTATTTGTCAACTTACTATCTCTAAGCAGGCACAAAACTCCGTGATGTACAATCCATTTCATTGACCCTTCAAAAACCTAAACCATTAACATAGAAAGAGATGCATTTCCTGAAATGTTAATGTATCTTCTCGGTATAGAATAAACTTTTATTGGATCATGGCCAATGCACTCACTGTAAAAAAAAGTCAGAGGACAAATCACTGTTTCCTTGTTTTGTTTTACGACTGCTCTCAAAAATGCTGGTATAATCAATACCCAATCGCTTACGTTTCTTGGACCTTATAAAGCGCCTGAGAAACGTATGCGATCACTTCGGCCTTAAGTTATGTGTATGAAGAGTCATCGAGAATACGGGCGCTGATATCGACACTTCCGGACTGAAAGATTTTGAAGACGGATTTGGTCAACTTCTTCTCTGCAGAAAAGCTGGGTTTCAGCGGCCAAAGTCGTGAGGATCAAAAAAGGTAAAAAGAACACTCAAATTTCGCTTGTAACATAATTATGCCTAGAACATAAAAAACTCGATGGAATCATTCATTCATCAATAATATAAGCTGAATATTTGAATTTCATTTGAACTTTTACAACGATATGGTTTATTTTTGTAAAAGCCTGTTTCGTCATTGTTTTGGCATTATCCGTCCCGTGTTTGATATTAGCGCTCAATTGAAAAGGCACGTTTGGAGGATGTGGAAAATATCGGAATATGTCTGACCGAGTCTCTTCAGCTTTCTGCTTTGACGGAATGAATTTTCAAAGCATTTCAAAGAGAGAAAACACTTTTTTTGATACAACGTTTCTCTTCGCATGACGAATTTGCCGAAATTATGACGATTAAGAATACTGCAATCGGGAATTACTTTGAACCCAAACATTAACTTAATTGGTAAAACCGAAACTATTAGCAAAGTCCAACCGGGTTTTGAACAAAATTCAAGTATATATATCTCTAAATGTAAAACTTAAGAGTGAAAAACCCAATCTTTTAACGAACCATTCATTGGGGCCAACTCTTTTCGAGTGGCTGCAAGACACTCACTCTTTAGAATGAAGTTTGCTTCTTTTTGAGTGGTTTTTCTAAACGAGTGAATTAACTGCCCTTTTTTCAGAGAGGTATATAGGGGACAACTTCGAGTGGTTTTTCACACTTTAGCATACCTATTCAATTAATTTATGTGATACTGGGGTTAAATTAACTGAGAAAACCTAGGTAATTTTTGATGTGATGTAATTTTTGGGGGCAAATTTACGCAAGCGAAATATATCTGCTTTGCTTTCTAAATTATATATATATATATATATATATATATATATATATATATATATATATATATATATATATATATATATATATATATATATATATATATATATATATATATATATATATATATATATATATATATATATATATATATATATATATATATATATATATATAATAGTGCTTATATAGCGCTTTACACCAAAGGTCTCAAAGCGCTTCACAATTATTACCCCTGTGCATCAGGCCATGAGACCAGTTTTTGCAGCAGCTCAAGATCAGCGCAATCTGGTTTCTACCTTCACAGGTACCCATTTATACTCCTGGGTGGAGAGAGGCAATTGTAGTAAAGTGTCTTGCCCAAGAACACAAGCACCATGTTGCCCGTCCGGGTTCGAACCCACGTACCGCGGCAAGTGAGCCGAACACTGTAACCATTGGCCCACAGCGCTCCACAATTGGCGGGGTGCCAATCTGAGTACCAAACCGTATGCTTTCCGATTTTACCTTTTATGTTTTTCACTTTGATCGAGATTCCGCGCTCCACTTGTTTTCTAGTCTTGGTCCCAGACTGGATTTGGATTTCCCTATTACAGCTGGTCCCTGGCAAGCGAGGTAAAGCCGCCGAGGCGGTAGACGTCGCAGTGAACAAGCTAGATGAAATCCGGTCTTAGGAACTTCGGCAGCGCTACCCATGAGGTTCCGAGCATACGGTGTGCTTGAAATTTCTTGGGTATCGGAGCCGAATTCCCTAACAGTAGATGTTATTGGTCTTGTTGATTGAGAACTCCATATACCGCAGCGGTGGCTTGACCGCGCTTGTAAGGGATGGGCCGTATTAGGGGAATGAAAAAAATAATCTAAATTCAGTGTTGGACAAAGACTATATAGCTTCCGGGATTTGCATACTGCTAGGCTTGATTCCTGCAGTGAAAGGACTACCAGCACGACCCGCACAATATACATGCATTCATTCCAGAGAACCTGTTAGGTGAGAACGCCCACTGCTTTTTCTGAATTCAGATGAACAATGCACTTTCCCCGATATCCTGAATCATGGCTTCACCGAAGCCGTCGCTCTGTTTACGACTGTCAGCCACGACTCACTGAATTTGAGTGAATGACGTCACCACTTACATTGACTTGCTGTTCTAATTTTTATTCGGAAGAGGGCGATTTAAGTGTATTATTGACATTGACAGTATATTATTTGCCAATCTAAGGGGTGTCCATCAACGGCAAATTACAACGAATTTCTCTAGAATATTAAAAACACCATGCTTGTCGTCAACACATAATCAGAAAAAGAATTTTCTCAGAAAAAAAAATCGAAAAAAAAAATCAACAACCTTCTTTTTGCATGGGCAACGGGTAGTACCAGTTCCACATGATAAATGCAGCTTGAAAAGGCGCAGATCCGGGGGGGGGGGATCAACCCCCAGCTCTGTCAATTTTGTTTTGCCCATAAAAATTCATTAAAAAATAATGCCACCCCCCCCCCCCTCCCCGCTCTGACACCCCAAAACAAATCTACTGGTATTAATATACGCCTGTGTACAAAATACGGATAGAGCCTGCTGGGTTACGGTGGTATTTGTATACTATCCTGTATTATCTTCAAGCAAACTTGATTCCTCGATCCTGATTAATCGATCCATGGCAAACAAGCCGTGCTACATATAACCATACCGCACGACCACGGTCCATCCGGTTCGTTAGCGTGACGTCACCTCCAGCACTTTCTGCACGATTGGAACCGGAAGTTAACGCAGTTCGAGCGTTTGCAGCCAATGGGCGCTAGTAATCAGTGGTGCGTGCGCGTGTATGACGTTTTTACTAACGAGCCGGATACCGCACTCCGCGTATTGCGCTATTCTAAGCCTACGTGACGCGATTAGTGCTGCACAATTCACTGTGAATTCAAAAGTTGCGGGTAGGTTACAGCATGCGTGTTCCAACTTGACTGTGCGTCAAGTTTGCTTGAAGATAAATTCGTTATCACGCTCGCGCTCGTGGAACACGGGAAATGTAGTGCGTCTGTGTCCCACATACCACTCGGCCTTCGGCCTCGTGGTATGTGGGACACAGACGCACTACATTATTCCGTGTTCCACTCCATAGATATAGAATAAAAAGACTAGATCGGACGCGCGTTCGAACGCGCCATTCACTGTGCACAAAACTTGTGGGTTCTTCATGGACGCGCTGCAAAGTCACGTGAATAGGGCCACGCGCAAAGGGCAGCTGCTAAATGTTGGACGGAAAAATGTCGCCAACACCTGAATTCAGCTATTCGTTGAAGTTCTTAACAACAGATTGACATTTTTAACTACGATTTTCGACATTTCACATTCCTTCGAAAAGTTACACAAGGGTTTGCATCTGTGTCTTATTTGAGGCCAAATTGGCGACTGTATTGAAGGTAATTGATTTTCAGCCAAGAATACTAATGTGTAGCGAAAAGTAGCCACACTGTGCTCTTATATCTTTATAAAGGCAAATATCAGGTTTAATGAGATTTTCCCCTCCTTTTTTAAAATGTGCAATAAATATCAACCGTTACTTGCCTATCAGACAAAACATAAACTTTTAATTTTACCCAACATCAAAATGAAATAACAGAAAAAAAACACGCACTCGAAATATTACGTTGCTTTAATACTGCTAAGCTCAATGGAAACATTACATTTGAAATGAATGAATGACTACAAAAACAATCTCTGGCCATCTGTTGTGAGTACTGAACACACTGATACTTGAATAACGTTTAGGTAGTAAACAATTTACATACAACTCGTTAGCTAATAAATACACTGATGAAATGGCAGTTCCATATCCGTAGCCATTATTCCAGATGTCAAGAATATCATTGCTCATGAAAACATACATTCATACATTTGGTTAACACGTTGTTACCATCTGCATATTTATGTGAAGGTCTAGCCAATGCAACTACCAGCAGGTGAGTATTGCTTCCCATAAATTTATGAACCAGAATAAGTAATTTCAATATAGCTTCCTCATATGCATGAACGCAAACAGACGGCTATTCAATCTTTCAATTTCTGAGGAGCAACAAGTAGATGATAACGAAATACTGAGCGAAACTTGTTAAATTTTAGTCCACGGATGAGGCATGATTATGCGTGCATGGCCAGCTATCTCCTCACTGTACGCACATTAGCAGTGTAATCTTCTTTCTGACGAATACGCTTTCGTCAAGCAGTGCAAACTTCTTCATCTGTTCACTATGAGTATGACTGTGATTCGTTGAGCAAGGCTCCAGCAAAGTGACTTCCAATTGCAGAATAGGTAACTGTGTTTCCATGGTTTCCATCTAGTCGGCCGTCTCTGGATTACAAGTTGCTCCTCTTTCCGGCCTTTATCAACCCTTCTACTCTGACGGATAAGATCTATTTCGACGTGATCGTCGATTTTCCTGTCGGAGTAGCCTTCCTGCTACTGCCGAGGGAAGATTCATTTCTGGTGGTAGACTTGCTCTATTTCTTGTGTTTGTTTTGCCGATACAGCCTGCACTGAAGTAATATCTTCGACAGGGGCTTGGGTCGGTTCTTTCCTTGTCGTTGGCAGCTTTTCTCTCTCGTGCTGAAGACCATACACGAGACTGTAGTCTTTCTACGAAATAAAACAAATAAAGCACATGATAGGCCTTGAAATGCATGACTATAATCATCGATAGCCTATCCTGGCCCCAAGGCTCATTGTAATATTTACAGGCTTCAAATGAGTCGGGTAGTCTTCAAAGATTGACGGTTCGGCATCGTCACGCAGACGTGTTTTCCCCCATTCCACCTTGACTTGAAGCACTCTGCAGGGAAAATGTTGGATTCCATTTGCTGCCATTTGGAATATTTCTCCTTATCCCTAATCCGCTGAAGCCAAACTTTTAATCCCTTTGGATCGCCGTGAGGGAACCTGGGAAGTAAAATTAATAAGCCTCGATTGATTTTTGTGTGTGTAGTTTTAGCAAAATGCACACATTTTTGTAGGATTTTATCCTTCAAGATAAACAATGCAAAGGAGATGGGAGTTGCCTAGATACACTATACACTACAGATCAAACAGCATCATATCTTTACCGTAAATCAACACTCCTAAAGTCTACCCGAAATTGAAAATTTTGTGGATTTTTAAATATTTTGTTCGTGTTGTTTACAACACATATAGTGAGTGAACAGATTTGTGGCAAGTCTTTCTTAACAATGGACAAATTAAAATAAAAAATGACTGATCATCACATAGGCCTACGCCTTGAAATTGTGTTCAAACTAGGAGAATGGTGCATTTTCTTTAATCACCCACATCCCACAACAAAAAGTGACTCCCAATCCTTGTTCCCCGCGGACTATTATTGAAAAGCAGGAGAGGGGAGGGGTGACGTTAGGCCAGAAATAATTGTTAGTCGATGTTCAGGATCAGTACCATCTTAACTTAACAGTACCATCAGTACCATCTAAAACAATATACTGTCAATATTTTAAGTAGGCCCTGCGCGGTTATTACAAAATTCGGAGGATCCTTTGGATCACGCATGGGGGATTTTTCTCTACACCCATTCCTGTGATTTATGTCCATTGGCATTGCGTAACGTAGCCTATACAGTCGTTTTCCTAGCTCCGGATAGCAAACATCATTCAGGCTGCTTTCAGCTCAATTACTCCACGAATTCAAGTGACATTGGTTCAGTAGTTCACCTTGAGTGATGGAGATACTACATAATAATTTTCCAAATTTAGGCTCTTTTTATTTTGACTTTATGATGTCAAAAGTGCAGTGTCACTTTTTCTAGTTCCGGATCAGTTCAATATGGTGGCCCTGAAGGGACATCGCATATCGCAAACGTGTGCGCATACGTATGCGATGTCGCGAAATTTATCGCGAATGTGTGCGCACACGTATACGATGTCGCAAAATTTATCGCGAATATATGCGCACACGTATGCGATGTCGTAAAATTAATCGCGAATATGTGCGCACACGTATGCGATGTCGTGAAACAATTCGCGAATATGTGCGCACACGTATGCGAATTTGTTTGCAATGTCGTGAATTTTATTGCATACCTTGTCGCATACCTTTCAGTAAAATTCCTAATGAACTGGGGAGTTGTAGCAGCTAGTCTGGAATCTAGACGTACTGTTAGATATAAATAGGGTCTGATTAATAAACCTTCGCGCGCACGCTGTTCCTCGTGCAATCGTTACTACTAGTACTGTCGAGCGCAAACTTGCTACTTGCGCAACTTTGAAATTTGCGCGCGCAAGTTTCAAACTTGCGCGCGAAGGTTTATTAGTCAGACCCTATTTATATCTAACAGTACGTCTAGATTCCAGACTAGCTGCTACAACTCCCCAGTTCATTAGGAATTTTACTGAAAGGTTTGCGACAAGGTATGCAATAAAATTCACGACATTGCAAACAAATTCGCATACGTGTGCGCACATATTCGCGAATTGTTTCACGACATCGCATACGTGTGCGCACATATTCGCGATTAATTTCACGACATCGCATACGTGTGCGCATATATTCGCGATAAATTTTGCGACATCGCATACGTGTGCGCACACATTCGCGATAAATTTCGCGACATCGCATACGTATGCGCACACGTTTGCGATAAATTTCGCGACATCGCATACGTATGCGCACACGTTTGCGATATGCGATGTCCCTTCAGGGCCACCATAGTTCAATCAGTTCCGAATCGATCAAAAACTGATTCGCGCAAAAAAATAATCACGCGAGAAAATCATTTTTTTTTCAGTCAGAACTTACCGAATCAGGCACATTTTCTGATAAAGTATTATTTAATTTTCCCAAAAAAGTTCATTCAAGAGAATTCCACCAAATTTAACAAAGAGAAAAATGTAAATGATTTTGAAACGTTTGTCTGCAGCGCAACGGCACGAACTCACGCACAGACCGAAAATATTTTGACACAGTACACGGAATACGTCAAACAAAATCCATTAATGCGCGTGTAGTTGCACTTTGCTGCTCAGTTTGCCAGCATTTTCAAGTCCTTTCCTCCTAGCCTACCACGGCAAGCAACAATGGAGAAGTACAACTACAAGTGATAGTCACGCCGAATAATATTTTTACCCTATTCACGTGACTAATGGCAGCGTCCTGTCAAAACGCGCGTATTATACGCGCGTCCGATCTAGTTATTTTAAGTTCTAAGTTCTATATCTATGGTTCCACTCGCGCTCGCAAGATAACTAATAATATAGTGTTAATAATGGTCGGATTTGAACAGCGCCCCCATTGAAAGCATGGCACGAGCGCCCCCCCCCCCCCCAACCTATTGATTTTACGGAGCCAAGTGTCCGGACCAAAAAAAAACCTGTCTGCATTTCAGCATTGATTTGCCGATAACCCCCCCCCCCCCCTGCACAAATTCCTGGATCCGCCCCTGTTGAGATCCATTGTTTTCAGTCTTTTGGTTTAAGCTTTTTTCTCTCTTTTTTCTCAGTGAAAAGCATGTAAAATTTTAAAGGCAATATCTGCCGAGTATAGCTTCATGAATTCGGACCAACTAAACTCGATGGGCAACGCACTAAAATATAAAATGTAAAATACAAAACATATTAAATATGATGTAAAATATGCCCTCAAATTTTACAAATCAAAGCATACTGTGCCATCACTTTCCTTCCAGTGAGAGAGAGAGAATGAGAAAAGCAAGAGATGACACGCAAAGGGAGTCATTTCAAACAGTTTGCAGCAATAAAATTGATTGTTGTTTTAGTAAAAAAAAATCTGAGCTCAAGTGCTGGGCGTTAAACTTGAAGTTGCTGGTAGATCATCGAAACGTTGCATTCTTTTGCTGCGATTGGTATCGTCGTTTCACGATTTGCTTTGAGGCGATGCATGACTGATGTATCCGGTCATGGTCGTACGCTATACTAGAGTCAGTTTAGCATAACATTTCAAAGTATCACTTACTCAGAGATGATTTTATGACATTGTGTATTGCCATGTCAACTGCGAGTTCCCAAAAAGTATCTGTTTCTCCGAGAGGCCTGCGAAAGTATACACTGAAATATTGCCTGGGTTAATTTTACCAAAGAAAGGGTGAAAACAGGAACTACCCAAACTTGGGTTGTTCTATAACCAATTGTTTAAGTTAGAATTTCTGCTCAATTCAACCAAAACTTGTGGTCATTCAAGACAACATTTAATTTGGTCTTATATGACTAGAACTTTTGGTTGAATTTAACCTAAATTATAACCCAAACAATTGGTTATAGAACAACCAACGTTTGGGCAGTTCTAGTTTTTACCCTATCTTTGGTAAAATTAATCCAGGCAATTTTTCAGTGTATCTTTGTATGACTTTGACATCGTTTGGTAGTGGTCTTCGAGGGTGTTAGTTGATAACTGTGCTCTGCTGAATAGAAAATATACTGTAGATTTCCCCAGTAAAAATATACCGTGCTAATGGAAGCGAATTTATTAGCTTTGCTTCATCTATAGATTGTACTTCAAGACTTTCTGATTCACTTTTGTTTGTACCCTAAATATGGCACCGTAACCGCGTCACCATTTTGCTTCAAAAATATGGCCCATGCGCCGTACTACGTCCCTCGGATGTTCAAATGTAGAGGAAGTTTGCAGCAACTGCGTATATGCGTCCAGCTTCTATGCACATTTTACCCACTGTTTGTGCTTACTTGGCTGGCCTTCTAGTATGGCAGATATTGGACTGGGCCTTTGATGATACAAGCATCATGATGGCATTCGGCACACAGTCAGAGTATGTCATGAGAAAGATATTTGGCTATAAGGCTATCGCACATTTGTCCTTTGACAAAATAGAGGTGGAATATTAAGCAATGTCAGCCACTTTAACATTTCGAAAATTGCTTTTTGTTCTACTTATATGTTTTTCAAAGGACAAATCTGCGATGACCCTATAGCCAAATCTCTCTCTTAATACATACTTTGAATGTGTGCCAAATGCCATACTTGTATCATCAAATGCACAATAATATTTCCCCTACTGCCCCACTATTCCACCATTATACTGGGACCCTCCAAAGCTCGCTTTGGTATTTGACTCAATGCACACCCATTTGACGTCTGCAGAGCTACACAGAACGTCAACATCGATCTGTGTAGGGGTGTTGTTGACAGCCGCGTGTAATGGCCTTCAAAATTGAATGGGTGCGCTGATGACCGAAGCAAGTTGGACTTATTAAAATGGGTCGCTTCCAAGTTGTAAAGCATTGAGACTTGTGTATTCAACCACTTGAGTTGTGACCCTGATTATGGTATTGTTCAACGTGACCCTGGAGTTAAAAAGGAAAAATGGAATACCAGAGTTTGACAATGCTCCATTCGTCTGTGTATTAAAGAAAAAGGGAAACTATGGACTCAGATAACATAGAGTGTTGTAACAGATAGGCCTACTAGTAAACATAATCACGTTATCACACAATAGGCGGTTTGAATTGTGTTGGCAGAGGGCAACCGTGACGTACCGTGCACGCTTCGGTGCCGCTTTTGACTTCAGAACGAGGCCAAACACTTGTAAATGTGTCTATGTACTGCAAACGGGGTGCGCCCCGAGTATTCAGTGTACTAGAACTTGGTGTTTGGCTGCATGAAGTACACGCGCAGGGGTGTTTGGTAATCATCAACGTTTCTATTAAAGTAACATCCGACTTGCCCAGGTTAACTCCCGTCGAGTACTACGGACGAAAGTTCTTGATATCGGCAAAACGTTTGCGCGAAGTGGAACATTTTGTACCGTGACTTCATTCTCGGTAAATTTGTGGTCCACCGTGCTGACACCATGGGGAATAATCCGTTAAAAGCGGCCAACAGGCCGGCCGTGGATTTGAGCGATGGGAGCTACCGTACGCGTGGGACGGACAACCCGGTAAGTCATGTACTCAGCGGCGTATGTATCCAGCTTTTGATGTGGGGGTGGGGGGGGGGGGGCAAATCACAAGTCTCAGTCACCGGCTTTTTCAGCATTTGATGTCGGGCGAGGGGGGGGGGGGGGACATAGGCGTCGCCAGGATTTTTTCTAGAGGGGGCAAAGTCAATTTGTATGATAATACAAAAATCAGAGAAAACGATAACATCAGATAATACATCGACATCGTGCATGTGCTGCCAGGCTGGTCATTAGTCTGTTCATTTACATATTGCGCTAATTAAAAAGCGTTCCCAGGTTCCGGATACACGACCATCTCTTTCTTAGTTTGGCTTCCAGATTCACAATAACAAAATTACAACACCGTCTGCAAATGGTGCCTGACTAAATGTAGTGCAAAATTAGAGCCCAGAGAGGCCACATAAAGTTTATAGCCTACTCGATCGTAAACCCATCTGAAGACACGTTAAAATTGTGCAACAGCAGGATTCCAGTCAAACCAATGAGTTGGCGGTTTTGAGACATCATCTTAGGCCTACATGAAACAAAAAAATTGTTCATTTTGCCGACGCGCATGGCTACGGCGATGCGCGTGCAGACCAGAAACCGGGGACTTTTTGGGAGGGCCTAAAGACTCAAGGTGGGATCAGAAATTAAAGGAGAAAGAAACACAGAGAACAGATGGCAATTTAGCTTTTACTTTTAGTACGTTAATTTTAACCCTTGCAAATGCCAGGAAGGGACCTGAAAAATACGGCAAATTGACATTCACATACTACCTTGCCTCTCCCATTGTTTTATTTTTCACAGCCGGCCCCTATAGTACAACTTTAGATTTGGCAAAAAAAACTGTCAAAGTTTCATTTATTATTTCTCAGGTAAGAACACACATACACAGAAAATACAATACAAACATTTACGGTAACATGCCAGTGTAACAAAACAAACAAACCAATGTTGATAACACCCCTGAAGGATTGCCAAAAGCGAACTTAATCACTATCTGGTGGCATCCAGCTGACTACAGCAAGGGTCAGCTGTGTCCAGGTTCGACTGCTTTCTAGTCAAATTTAACTATGGTGTTTTTATGAGTGCATTTAGAAAAGTTAATAATTATAATTATGAATTGCTATGTATCAAGAACAACTAAATCCCACCAGGCATGTAAGAAAGACGTTCACATAGAATCTCATTTTGTAGTTTTATACTTTTGGTTAAAGTTGGAAGTAATCATGCAAGAAGGTAATCCGATTGAAACGCTAGCTTTCTTTGGAATTGACCTATCGCCGTTTGCGAGTTAGCCACGCCCCTTAGACAACCCTAAGGAGTTTTTGTACACTCAGTTTTGTTTGTCTCAGATTTTGCGCGTTCCGCGTCCCTTTGTACATCATGTAATTGGACAATATTTCACAAGCTGCGTTGACGCGATTCTGACGCGATTCTACCGCGATAGGTGAAGTTGATTTTTTTTTTGATTAATGACCCATGGTGGTCACCGTGTGGTTTTATCCTGAGTTCACGTCACGGCCACTGCTAAAGACAACATACGCACCATGTTTTAGTAGGCTCCTCCCACTAGGAAGTTCATGCGACATTTTTCATCAAGCTTTGAAAGCGTGTAAACAATTTAACGTTGCTTGCTTGTTTAAAAAAGAGCTATACACAGCTATGGTAACAGATACACAAAGATGTGCATCAAGTTGTGGGGGGGGGGTGAAAGCTGTTTTCGTTTCAATTTATATATTGGACTGCTGTATTGGGGCGATGTCAATATCAGATTTTGTCTAAGTTCACCGACGTAATTTCATAAGCACTGCATACTCATTGTATATGTACATTTGGCAAATTTACCCAATATTGAAAGTAGCCCCCGAAAGAAGTACATAAATATGTACCGAATAATTGACTCATGCGTACACGGGACAGTATATTTGTTTTTCTCTATTGAATCCCCCCCCCCCCCCCCCACTGTTTAATCCCAAAATAATGAACCACGCACAACCACATGAACTGAGAAGTGAATTTTTTTTTTTTTTTACAATGAAATAGTATTGTAATTAGAAGATAAAGGATTCAGTGAACTATTAAGAGATACATGTAGTTACATTCACGGTATGCCTGGGTAGAGTTTAACGGCAATACCCTAACAAAGTTCAACAATAGTTTTTCTTGTATAGCTTGACAGGTTTTTTTCTGCGTGCTGTCAATATGGTTAAATCTCTTGATCCTCAAAATACAAAAGACTGTGATTGAAACGCGTGAACAGTTGGAGTTTGTGTGCCCTGACCTCAAAGTTCACACTTTCCACACGAGGTAAACACTTTTCAAATGATTCTGTGATATCAGTCTGCAGTTTGCAAACAACAATAACAAAGTTTACATTTCCCAAACATGATGAAGACAATAAGATGTTATTTTAGCATTTCCGATCTACTAAAGAAGTTCCATCAAGGGGTTATCGTGCAAAACTTGAATAAAAAAATCAACAAAACGCGCTCAACCTTCTTTCAATGTTGTATTTTGACTCACATAATGTTACGTCAAGTTGTTCAATTTGAGATAAACATACCAGAGTAGAAAGCACCCAGAGAGCGCAAACCTCCGCCAAGGATAAACAATTCCCCGCCATATTGTCAGTGCACTTAAAAGAAATACTCGCATCTATGTTGGATAATCCTTAAAATAATCCTGGATCCAGACCCAGATCCGGATCACTTCTTTAATCTAATCGATTTGTACTTGTGCCAAAGACCACCCCTAACAGAATTCATGCAAATCCGTCAATAACATTTTGATTTATCTTATTAACAGACAGACCAACCAACCCACCAACTAACTAATCAGTCCGGTGAAAACATAACCTCCTTGGCGGAGGTAATAAGACAGAGGTGGATATAAAGTTGGTATTTACAAGTTGGAGCTTTCAGAAAAATGCCCAAACATCATTATGGCGTGGTTGTAATGTTGCGCACAGACTTCATTTTCGTTGGTACCCGCTATGATTTTGCACGCATACCACGGATTGCAATCCTTCCTGACGTGAGAATCTCCAAATCAAGATACAGAAATATTAGTTTCTTTAATAATATATCCGTATTGCGTTTTCAGACAAAAGGGTTATAAGCCTAATCAAAACGGAAGGCTCCGTTTTCTGATAATTACAGCATTTAAATTTGAGCACATCTCAGATTTCTTTGTAAAATTGGACCACTGGCCGTGACCTTCCATAGCATAATGAGGAATAACCCCCACCTTTGACTTTTCTAGTTATGTACATCATGTTAAAGCGAAAATCATTGGCTTTCCAATGATGCCAAATTTATTTCTGTAGCTGAATTTATTCCAAAGATATGCCGCAGGAACTTCCACATTGTTCCGCCAATCGTTGCCAAACTTATTTTGAGAAAAACGGCTTGGAAAAAAAGAAAAGATACGCATTGCGCCGCCAACGGCAGTGACAAACGTTCTTCAGTTTTTCCCCTTTGCTGGGTATTTTTTTCTCCAATATAAATGCTTAGTGTGAATCTTAGATACCTTGACTTCTCAAAAATACAAAAACAATCAATATTAATTTTGACATGATTTTCTGCTTTATCCGACTTAAGGCGTCGATTACTCAAAACAAACTTTTGGGGGACATTTATTTTGCCTCAGTAGGTCACCGTGTTTCTTACGTTCGGCCGGGTAACGTGTGCTGACGCCTTTAATACGGCACCGTCCGTGTACCCGCGAATGTGCAAAAATGTACAAATAAGACACATGCGCATCACTCAGTGTTTTTAAAACCGGTCTTCGAATGCAAAGCTGTAATAGGCCTGCTCGAGTTCCATGAAATATGGCCGAATAAGCAGTTCAAGCCCACGTCGTGTTGCACAGGATCAATATTTACTAACTCCTGCACACTATTGAACGATGGCTAAAGTGTCTTTCTTTGGTGTAAAGGCTTGCAACTGACGTGTGTGTTTTCGAGGACATGTACTGTAGATGACTTGTACAGTATCCCGCCGTTCCCAGGGTTATGTTTTGTAATTTAACCAACATGGTAACAATTATATTCCTCACATCAAGGATTTCCATTCAGTCATGGCTACGCTCAACTGGAGGCCAATTTGTGAGACTGCATACAATTTTTTTGGGTTGAAACAGTTTTCTGCATTGGATATCCTTCACTGATTGCCCTGGATTTGACCCTAGATTGCCGTGACGTGCAGGGTTTTTTTTCATTTCAGCAGAACCTGTAATTGTAAAAGACTGCTGGATTTACAGGGACTGCGATTGAACTTATGCTTGAAATGCACTCTAAATCTACATGTATTATTTGTTTCCCAGAAATTTTGATTTAACTTTATTTATTTCTTATTTTCACTGGGAAGCCTATTCAGTAGAATCCACTGGTAAAACCCCAGAATATTCTGAGGGAATACCACGTAATCAAGTAGGGATTGAGAACCCAATGTATTTTGCCCAGGCAGGAATCGTACCTGGGTCACAGCGGTGGAACGCGAGGAAAACGCCTGACCCCCTGATATGGCGCACACGATTTGGTTTTGGTAAATCCGGGTCCGGCTCAAAGGAAACATGCAGTGGAAATTCAGCTCTTCTAGTTTTCATGCACATAACTATGTGTTGCAACAATACATACAAGATCTTAATACTTTTTTTAATTCATTGAAAGTAACAAGAAAGTGGTAGTTTTTCAGTAGGGGCCTATTAGCAAATCCTTTCATCAAAACATGTAAGAGGGCGCTATTTTGCTTTTGTCACACAAGGTACTCTTTGTCAAAAGTGCATGTGAACAGTACAAAAATTAGTCCTTCAAAATAACCAACAAAAAACTTTTGAAGACATATAGGCCACTTACTACAGTGTATTGTCCAAACAAGCTCTTGAACATGATAAATAAGTAAAAAGTGGAACTTTCTCCAAGAAAATCAAGAAAAGTTTTATATTTATTTGTACACACAGCTATAGAGACACTACTGTTCTGCCGTGAATGACACCACGATTTGGCTCATAATATGGCAATTTACATTAGCATAAAAAATAAAATGTTGAAATTTCTCCCTTTTACTGCTACAAAGGAGGTGAAAAGTCATAGTCACATGACACGCAAGGTGTTTTACATGTATTAAGCTATAAAAACCCTACTACATGCTTCCTTTAAGTTCGAGTTTCAATTCAATTCAAAGCCAAAACAGCGCCCTACTGTTAATTGTCACTATGTTATCTCAAAAGAAATATATATTGGCTCTTCCCCACTGGCCTATCGAAGGCGCTGGTAACTTCTTATAATGTTTGCGCTCCAACTTAAAACAACTACCCCAACTATAGTTGGTACACTCCCAATTATAGCGGTAGTCCCAACTAATAGTTGGGGCATGCCTAACTGTGGCTGTTATGCCCAAATATAGTTGGTGCTGTCCCAACTATAGTTGCGATACTAATAGTTGGGGCACGTCCAACTGTGGCACACAACACAGTGGCTTTTGCCCAAATATAGATGGTGCTGTCCCAACGATAGTTGCGATAGTCCCAAGTAATATAGTTGGGGCATGTCCAACTGTGGCAACACAAGTGGCTTATGCCCAAATATAGTTGGTGCAGTCCCAACCATAGTCGCGGTAGTATACAAATACAGCATGGTTTGAGAGGAAGTAGTGGGAATTACTGGTCCCGAGGTGTAGGTCAGCTTGACTACCTCCCGACGCGAAGCAGAGGGAGGTAGCCAAGCTGACCTCAGCGGGATGACGTCACCTGGGCGCGTATCACTATTTTTTACTTCCCGGACGCGCGGCGGAATCAGCCAATGACGTGCTCCAATGTGATCATGAATATTTATGAGGTGTAGTAATCTAAGCTATAGTTGGGGCATGTCCAACCATGACACCACAGTGGCTCATGCCCAACTTGAGAAGTTCTTAGTTGTTTCTTATTTGTTTACAAACTCTCACCATGCTCTGACCATCGTTAAAGCAGCCACATTTTTTTTTTTAAGTATCATCCTTTTTTTTATAATTTGAAGGGAAGTACGGCTTTACATTGTCCCTGGTTTTTGGTCGTGTATGTTGTCAAGTTTAGCCTTTTTGATGGTTGCATGACATTTCCCAATTTTGGGTGGGGTGGGACGTGCTCGAATTTAGTGTGGTCCAAAACGACTTTACGTAACAGATGATCGGTACATTTCAACCCATTTCAACTTTGCTGATCATCTGCGCGGTAGTTTGCGTCAGTGTGGTTTTTCGACGATGAAAATGTGCCTTTTAATAATCTGCGTTGGGGTCTCGTCTGCGACGCTCTTTGTATCTCGTATAGTACATCGATATCCGGTTCGTAAATGACTTCGTCATACACGCGCACTCACCTCTGATTACAAGCGCCCATTGGCTAAACCCGCCACTTTGTACTACTTCCCGTTCACTGTGCAGCAAGGGCGGATCCAGAACACATTTTTTTTGGGGGGGGGGTTCCAAAAACAAATGTTGGTCCCCCAAAAATTGGGTCCCAAAAATTACGGTGTGGGGTTTGGGGAATTCTTTTTTGGATTCTAGATGCTCTGTGGTGCGATCTGAGGCAATTTCTGACCAAGTTGACCAATTTGTTTGGAGGAAAGATGGTGGTGTACGCAGTGCCTGCCTTTACTGCGACGTCACTTAAAAAAAACCAATTGGGTTCGGGTTTTTTTTTTTTGGGGGGGGGAGGGGCATGGTCCGCGTTACCTCTCCCCTGGAACCGCCCTAGGTGTGCAGTGGGTGTGGTTTAAGTTGAAATGACGTCACACTTACGAACCGGATGGAAACTTGGCCCTGTGTACCGACTTTTGATGTGAATCGCGATTGACTTGTGATGTGACATTGCGTATTTTACTCTATTATTTATTTAAAAATTATATACGCTTGCAAAATACAGAAACAAAAATTAACATGTTACAATTCAAAACATAGAAGTAACAGAAATCGATACACTCAATAAAAGCAATCTTTTGATAAAACCCCAGCCACTACATGAGGGTAAGATTGAACGGGTGGCCAGCACCTCTTCAAGACCATCCTATCAAAACTATCCAGTGATCTATTATCAGCCCAAGGGTGGATCCAGGCAGGTGGGGAGTGGTTTTGGTGTCTAACCAACCAACACCCCCATCCTCTTTTTCAGATGCTAATCATTTAAATAATGAAAAAATAAAACAAAATTCCTTACTTTCTCTGAATAACCTTGTTACTCATTAGTAAAATATCTTGATTTATTGCTTCAGGCCTGCGATCCCTCATTCAACCTCTCCCTGTCCCCCACTTGAACAATCTTGGATCCTGCACAGCAGCTCCACCCTGCAACAATTAAAAATTTACCTAATGTAACCTAGTGGTTAAATAAATAAAAAAAAAAAAATATGCCGACTTATCCTGCCGACTACTATGTGATTATGTAACTCAAGGCATGCTTTACATTGTGAGCTCTGCTACAAGTATTGTCGAACTAAGAATGTTTTACACAAAGAGTAATACATGTACACTGTATGCAAAAACGAATAACTACTAGAGTAAGTGATCAATCGACACGTGTAGGATAGATGGTTAAATGAATTATGACGCTGTTTCGTTTTTTGGGGGGGGAAACCAGGTTGACGTCCTTGAAGGAGAGGAAATCAACGAAGAAGGCCAAATACCAGAAGACGGCGAGATAAAAATGGCCGACCCAGACATAGACCGCCAAGATTCGCGAGCACCGCTCAAGGACCACGTGGCCGCTCAAGATGACGACGATGTAATCGTGGACGTGACACCGAGCGGCGAGGCCGACGGGGCAGACGAGCGAGTCTGCGGCCTGGGTCCCTGCCGGCCGCGCGCTCTACAGTGGATGGCCGGTGGACCCAAGGCCTTCGCGTTGTGGTCCATGCTGTATCTCCTTATCAAGACATCAGCCACCGTCTACTTGGGATCTGTCGTCTATACCATTGAGAAGCAGTTCAAGTTGTCCAGGTACTTTATGCAGGTGGTTGTACTAATCAGTGGCGTTACTGGGATACACTTTACGGGGGGGGGGGGGGGGGGTAGCTATGGCAGTTAGGGGTGGTCTATTCTTATGAAACATCCTTTCCTGTGAACACGACACCAAATTACTATACAACATATATTACCAGATATGGTACGGCTTGCCAAGGGGCAGTCAACCAGTTGGAGTTGGCTCTTTAATTGTTTAATTATGAACAATAATTATACAGGTATTCAATGTAATTTAACAAACTCCCGAATAAACCCACTGGATTAAAAAAACTCCAGAGATAAAACTCCATGGGCAAAAACTCTGGAAAACCTTGTGGTTGCCAGCGAAACAAAACGTTTCGAACGTTTACACACAAAGCTATTTTTAAAGCTGATCCATTCTCAGTTTGTTCCTAACTGAACTGAAGTCGCAAGCTGGAATGATCCCACCACGCCTTCGCCTCGTACGTTCTATGCACGTTCTTTCATATGCAAATTTGACACGCCCTTTCTACCCTTACGCAACACTGCCTCGCGGAATTCATTCCTCAACCGACCAGAAACATTTTGCCTGATATATAATTCCTGAAGGTCTTGAATGGGTGACAAGGGGGAGGGGCGTTGGCCTAGAGGGGGGGGGGGTGTCCTCATGCGCTTACTTATACAGCTGGTACTAATGTTCCTGTACTAAGCGTAAACAGATATTTGGGTATTTATTAAGACAGTCAAGTACTTGTCATACGTCCCGAAGATGTAAAGTAAACACGTCGTAGTTGTTAAATATAAAGGTCTACACTGCTGCTTGTTTCTTCCTTTGCTATTATTCCTACAAAACACTACAAAACTTGGAAGGAAGGAAATTTACTTAAAGCACTAATTGTTGCCATTCCAGTACCGAGTCGGGTGCCATCATCATCCTAAACGACGCCTTGGACATGGCCCTGGTCATCTTCGTGGCCTACTTCGGAAACAAGGGTCACCGGCCACGCATCATGGGCGTGGGCATCCTGCTGTCCGGGCTGGGGATCTTCCTGTGCGCTGTGCCGCACTTCATGTTGAAGCCTTACACCAACTTGCCACCTGGGTGTAGCACCAACGAGACGACTAGCCTGGTGGACTACTGCTCGGCCGACCCCACGAACAAGGCGGACCCCTGCCAGGTTAATTATTTTGTTTGTTTTGTTTCCATTCATACAAAACATGAGGCATGATATACATATCAGTATGAAACGAAATGAAATGACACGACAAGGCACGACATTAAAAATACAAGACAGGACACGACACGACATGAAAGGACACGACGACGGGACACCACACGACAAAACACGGCACGACGCGGCATTGCACTGAAAGACAAGTAATGTCCCGTTATTGCACGGCTGGACACAACAAAGCAAAATAATGTAGTAATAATTGTATCTGTGAAAAAAAGTAAAGAATTTTTGAGTTGGAGTGAACTCCACAAAAAGAGCCTTGTATGGCAGTCTTAAATTAACATAAATGTATGAAATATGCAAGAATACAATAATCCCATTTTCTTTTCTACAAAAAATAACGCGAAGTCCCCCCGTGTTTTTGCTTAAGGAAATAACAAATATACAAAGATTATACTTCTTGTTGCCTACGGGCATGAACACCATTTAGGAATAGTACAATTTAAATACTTGTACTTGTCAAAGTATTAAGATGTTTAACATGTCATGTCTCAAAAATGCAGTTGCAGTAAATTAACAAGTTCACTCATAATACATGTATACATAGATTATTTACTGAAGCATCCAATCTTTAAAAGTTGTGGGATACCATTGGGAACTTGAACGCGTTGCCGACGACGCCTGACGCTCACACGAAGCGCAATCTACTGACCATACACGGAGTCCGTTGAAAGTGTAAATTTTAATTTAGGGGAGCAGGTTGGCCTAGCGGTACTTTCCTCGTCTTCCACCGCTGTGACCCGGGTTCGAATCCCGCCTGGGCCAACACGTGGATTGGGTTTTCAGTCCCTACCTGATTCCGTGGGTTTTCCCCAGAATATTCTTCTGGGCTTTTCCTCCCACCTCTAAAACTGTAATTTCTTCTCATTGTCTTCCCTCCACAGGTTTCTTCAAGCTTGCAAGCCACAGTGCCTTTTGAGGAATCCTTGGTTTCATTACTAGAAATGATTAATAATAATAATAATTCGTCGTAAACAATGTTTCACATTGTCAGGTGGAATATGAGCAGCCTGGCTTCAACCCCGTGTCGTGGCTCATCATCGGGCAGATTCTACTGGGTATTGGCAATGTACCCATTAAGCCGCTGGGGACCACGTACATCGACGATGCGGTGGGAAAACACACCACTCCGGTCTACATAGGTAAATAATCTTGGTCCCGAAGTTTGATATGTCGGGATTTGGCCACATTTTTTTTTTTCGAATCCCAAGACATTTAGATCACACACGTTTCTGTACAGCGCTGTGATCCAGCCAATCTCCTAACGACGGGCAGAGTATACTGTCCGAAACCTCGAGTTTTCCCTGTGTTCTTTTCACTTTCAGAACCTCAAAAACTCACAAAGAAATTTGTCACATGGTACTACCGTAAATCCTTATCTTATTGCAAAGGTTTAAAGTCACTTTAACCACTCAGGTCAAAAAGTCCATGGGGACACGAAATTAACGTTGACAAAGTAATGCCTTCATGACAATCAATTGGAATGGCTCGTCATTTGACTTCAGATGATTGACTTCAAATGTGATAAATTGTCGATGGTTTGTATTTTTATAACACTCATTTTGAAAATACAGATGTCTTTTAGTTAATGAGTTAAATCACAAGTTAGGTCACAAGTACACGCCTTTGTTGCAATTCACTCGGACGGCTTGACCACAGACTTAAGAACAGTGAGGCCTGTGCTGAATTGGTAAGCCTCCTTTATTTGTTGTTCGTTTCTTTTTCCGCAACAGCCTTCCTGTTCATCGCCGTCTCGATCGGCCCTCTCATGGGCTTCTTGCTGGGCTCGGCCGCGCTCGGTCTCTTCGTAGACTTCGACCGCGTCGCCCCAGAGGACCGGCCTACTGTGCCGGACACCGATCCCGGTACATCGGCGCGTGGTGGCTGGGCTTCCTCTGCATCGGCTGCGCAGTCATGGTGCTCAGCATCCCGTTCTTCTTCTTTCCTCGGCACCTGCCCAAATCCAAGGAGAGACTGAAAGATGAAGAGGAGGCGAAGGTAGGAGAAAATAACCCGCCATGTCCAAATCAAACCTAAATAACTCATACTTTTGAGTAAAGTGATGGCCCTGCAACGAAGCCATATTAGGGGTCAAAACCGATTAAATCTTAAGTTGAATCATGTTATTCCAAACCAGTTTTTTATCTATTTCAAAATTGTATATGAAGTGAAGTTGCTATAAATTGCTTTGATACACGTGATGCATGCTGTTTGAAGTGACGAGTCGCCTTCATTTGCTCAAAGATATGGCCTTTGTCTCTCATACACCCGAAAATGGATGAAGTAGCTTCGTGGCTTTGGATTAAATACCTCTGCGGTTTTTTGTTTGTTAGGCATCTCTCCTAGTGGTTGTTTGTTGCAGATTTTAATATTTTAGCCAGTGGATCGCTTCTTTTACGCGAACAACGCCAAAGTTGCCAACTTGCGGTGACAACCAAATCCAAAGTAGCGTGAATAACAAAACTTATCGTTTTCAATCAAAGTCAGTCCGAATATTTGAAATTAGCTAAAATTGTATTAAGTGATGTCTCGGCTGCTTCGTGTTTTTTGCTATAAGGAGAAGGAACGCGAGGCGAACGAGGACGATGGTATACAGATGAAGTCGCTTCCTGGGGACGAGGTGAACGGAGACGCTGGGAAAGAGGTTAAGGAGGGGTCACAGGTGAAGGAGAAGGGCCCGATACACATGACATTCTTTGTTGCCGTTAAGGGTGAGTTGAATAATTTATATTCTCACAAAACGTTACAAGGAGTCGTCTGAGGAACAGAAAAAAGCCATGCTCACCCATGTTATTTTCGCATCGAATTCCACACAAATTGATATGTGTCCTTTCAGCCTGAGTTCATCAGCAAGGAAATAATGTTCAAACAAAACAGAATAGACATTTGAAAGAAACATTAATGGACCCATGGGGAATTTAAAGTTATCACATGAATTCCTGGCAACATTATACCCTGACATGTCCCTGGAGTAATGACGTACAAATACTATACGTCATTCAAAATGGGGATCTTCCTAAGAAGGCAAACGAGCTAAAAAGGAAACTAAAAGAATTTAATATACCACAGAAACAAAGCCGAAGTTATAAGGATGTAAAAAGTAATAGAGCCTGTAAACATACAAATAGTGGCGGTAACACCATGAAAAGACAGGCGTCATGAGACCATTATCAGTTTATACGAGTCGCCCATCTTCGTATCAACTTAATAAAGAAGTCATATTATACCAACACTGGCCGTTCTTTTATACCAACACTGGTTTCTTTAACACAGCGACTATGTGTTTTGCTTCTCTATAGGCATGGTTTTAACCTACTTGACGATTGTGAAAAACGTGGCGTTGCTTCTCCTGTGCTTCTCGTCGGCCATGGAAGGCGCTAATGCCGCAGCTTTGGGCGCCTTTGCGCTCAAGTATTACAACGTGGAGTTTGCTGTGTCTGGTTCTACGGCTTCTCTTCTTGCAAGTAAGTACATACACTGATGTTTATGACGGGGCACCCTCAAGCGTTTCGGTACATGTACAAGACACAGGAGAACAACTTGGCAAGTTTGTAGCTCTTGCACAACCCTTATGAGCCTAACTTTTAAATAAACGGGTAATTGACAGTGTTCTTAACACAAACATAACCTTTTTTTTGGTTCATTAGTTGCCGTATTCCCGTTCAACTTAGTCGGTTCCTTGGTGGGAGGCTTCATCATCAAGCGCCGGAAATGGTCCCCGGCAAAGTGCGCCCTCTTTCTCCTGTTCGGGGACGTGGTGGCCATCATTGGCGTGCCCGCGTTCTTGTTGATGGGATGCGAGACGCAGGCTATCCCAGGCGTTTCCGTACCATACGCACCGCCGGCCCCGTACAACGTGCTCTCCACAACACAAATGTGAGTATGAATTGCTCGTCATTTGGAAAGCGCCCGATTTCGACAACTTGCGATCGGGATTAATTATTTTGCTTTTTTTTTTTGCTTATAAATTCCCATAGACACCAGTGATATATTCCAATACTCCTAAAAAATACTCAGAACTCTCACAGACGTTCAGGCTGCACAAAAAAAAATGACGATCGACATGTCGCCTTTCATTTACCTTTTAATTGTTGGTTTGACGTTTTGGAGATCACCCAAAAAAGACTACCCTTAAAATATTTCTCAAACTGGAAAAGTAGCTATTTTGAAAAAAGAGCCCTCCATAAAATTGCTAAATAGCGCCACTCTGAACTCAATTGACCTTTTTTCGTTTTCAACCAGGCCCGTGACCCTTCCAGACTCGTACCAATTGGCAATGTCTGCCTGCAACGCCAACTGCACCTGTGGGAACGAGGACTACAACCCCGTTTGCGGCGATGACGGCCTCACCTACGTGTCGCCCTGCTACGCTGGGTGCGAGGTGGTCATAAACAGCACAGACGACCTCGGCAGGGCCGTCTACGTAAGTGACCTATTTGTTCTTTCCACGAACGATAGAGGGTGCCGTAGTCATTCCGTAAAGCCGTCTTTAAACCTATTACATTCAAAACCACGTGACTTTGGTAAAACAAAAATATTCATTTCAACAGGTATTATCAAGAAGGGGCCACTTTCATAACCAGAAAAGTTCTATTTTGTACAGTTGTGGTCTCTGATAGTCACAAAGAAATACATAATCGGAATATTTACTGAACATAGTCCAACGTTTAATCAAAGGAATTAATTTAGAAGAGTAAATATCAAGTGCACACCTGGGTTTTTCCATCTATAGTTTCCCAGTTTACATCATAATTTTTGAGATACGGCGGCCATAATAGCAGGGCACTTGTTTTTTTTTTCTGGGGGGGGGGGGGGGAGAGTATACCCTATTGGACAGCACCTCGTGTATGTTGTGGCCACCATATTGACTTTGTGGGTCTCATAATTCCAAATTCAATTGGATCAATTATATCAGGGAAAATAAAAGATATGAACCACATGACAGAATTTACTATTTTACTTGACTTCACATACACGAGATCTCGTGAGACTTCGCCAAATCTCGGGGAAATATCTGGGGATTTCAGTACGTTTACCTCACGAGATCGCACGAGGTGCTCAAATCTCGCAACCCCCTCCCCGTCCTTCTCTCGAGGAATGCTACTGCAGATCTCATAAGATCGAAATTACATGAAATCTCGAGAGATCTCATTATAACGCACGTTGTATCACGAGGTATCACGAGGTATCACGAGATCTTTTTCCTCTTCGCAGACCTTCGAGGACTGCATGTGCATTGACACTATGAGCGGCTTCAGCGGCAACGCTACGGACGGCGAGTGTGAGGCGAAGTGCCAGGCTTGGCAGATCCCTGTGCTCATCATCATCAGCATCATACTGACATTCGCCGGCGGTCTGGGGCAGAGCGGACTGGTGCTCATCACGCTAAGGTACCTATATATTTAAACTACAGGGCTGTGCAAAAAGAAGCAAACCCACTTATGGCAGGAATTTTAACCTACTTACTGAACTTATTTAAACTGTTTTTTTTTAATGTAGTGAAGTATAGCTCCTCATCCATACGTGATGAAAAGAAATCTTAAAAAAATCGCAAATATAATGTTATTATGCTAATTTGAATACAAGTCACCAACATCACTTTTGTCCACTTGTAAGTCTAGTGTAGTGTTTTTTTGTCTTCAAATCAAGCTCTGGAGCTCAGTCAAGCGGATGGAATATAAATCTGTCCGAGGACAAACACGTTTGGCACATGAAAGTTTTAAACTACCGTACGTATCTCAGAGACAAAATATGCATTTGCAATCACTTTTTTCGTCACTTAATTTTAAAGATCGATATTTTAGTACCATTAAATTGAATTTTTTGAAATATGCTCAATGAGTAGGTGAAAATTGCTGGCTAAGGTGGGTTTCTTTCTTGTTGTACCACCCTGTAGTCAGGGTAAACTTTTAAAGGAGTCAAATTCTTCAAAAGAATCACATGTGTGAATGCTCAGACCAATTGCAACTGTCTTGTTTGCGACAATGTCAGCGATGATGATTACGACAATTATAATGACGTTAACGGCGAACAATATTGTGACCACAATGATGACAATATTGGCAAATAAGAGACGGTGGTCATTTTGGATAGAAACGATGGTAATGTGTCGATGACAACAATGGTTATGGCGGGGGAAATACTGATTGGGTTGAAGCTGGTTCACAAGTAATGTATCGGTACTTTGGAATGATTTCTAGGTAAAGACAACTAGCTATACCCTTTTCTTGATTACAATAATTACATGTATACCAATGGTCAAGCCAATTTCTTTTCCTTCACAGAATCGTTGACGAGGATATGCGATCGGCAGCCATAGGTTTCCAGTCAGTCTTCTTGAATCTTTTGGGTAAAGTATACTATACTAACTATGAAGTTTTATTCCAAAGATGTGCTGGACATTCCCCAAATGCTGCTGGTCCCCTTCCCTGTTAAGCGCGCTCAAGCCGCCGCCGTGGAAGAGGTTGCTCAAGACAGAGGTATAACAATATAAAGTATTGCTGGTTTTACACGCTATTTCTTACGATTTTCACGCAGGTTTCTTCCCTGCCCCGATCTACTTCGGTGCCTTGATCAACCTCGCCTGCATCCTGTGGGCTTACGAAGGCGACTCGAGAGGCAACTGCCTGGTCTACGATAGGGACAACATTCGCTACGCTTTCCACGGCATGCAAGGGGGTCTCAAGGTCATGGCCTCCTTGTTCTTCATCGGCGTTTACCTGAAACTCCGCGACCCTAAGGTATGACGTTAATAAGCTTTCGGTAATAAGCTAAGCTATATCGGACACAGGTCAGCAAACTAATAGGCCCAAAAATTGCTTTCACGATTTTGCGTAATGTGGATATATTTTTTGGCCCATGTTAATAATAATGATAATGTCCCATGAAATATTCCAAAATACCATCTCAGCTCCCTGGGGAGTAGTCAGCTCGATGCTCGCAAGGAAGCTAATTCAATCACAATAACCATCTCTGCCCTCACAGATACCCATTTACTCCTGGGTGGAGAGAAGCAATGAGTGACAAAGAGCCTTGCCCAAGTGCGCACGCATCGACCCCAGGATGGACTCGAACCACAGACCAGTGTCCTCAACCACGAAGCCATGTTCAAACCGCCCAAAATAGCTAAAATAGCCCATATTGCCGAAAACAGCACCAATCTCCCAAACCGCCCAAATAGCCCAACTCGTTGCAAAAATAACCAAACTTGTCGAAAATTGTCCATCTCGGCGCTTCAGACACGCCCTAAAAAGCTAAAGTTAGTAGAACCACCAAGTTGACCCAAACCGCCAAAATAGCCAGAGTGTAGAATGGGGATTAGTTGGATTTTAAGCTGGTGACATGCGTCGCCGGCAAATTCGTCTGAATGAGACCCTGAAGTCGCTCCGTTTTGCAAAGAAGAACAGGATTTATATACTTTCTTTAATATCAATAGCCCAAAGATAATTTTTACGGCTTAATGTCTTTCCTTGAAAGCAATTAGCCTCATAATAATTTTTAGGGGTAATCGTCTTTTGAAGAAAATATCACACAAAGAAAACTAGATTACTTCAACAGAGGATATATGGGAATTGATCGCTTACATGAAATTTGAAAAAAAAAAGTTCCCGGTTTTAATATCAATAATGAGTATGACTAACTATTGTCCCGGAATTTCATACTTTTTAACCAACCATTAAACGTTCCGACCAAACTAATTGGCTGTGCTTATTATTGTTACATGTCTCATTGAATTTTTAATTTAAACAAAGGGATTCGTTTTTCCTTTTTTTCTCAGGGAAAATCTAAGGAGAAATCCCCGACAGAGGAGAAAAATGAGCAGATTACATAGATGCGAGTGCCCAGCGGAGACCAATCAGAATTCTCCTATGATGACTTCATCTCAGGCTCCATCGACAGCGCTGGTTGGTTAAACAACTGTCATTGACAATGTTCATTTTGGTACGCATATTATGTAGATAAATCACGGTGCAGGGACTCGGTCGTCTATGAATACAATCAAGGTTTTTTTTTGGCCAGTTTTAGGGGAAAGAAATTTGATCTGAAATGTATCGATGCTTGTGAAATTGTTTGATTCTTGCTTTAATTTGGAAAACATGTTTTCTCATTTTCAGTTAAGTTTTCTTGCCTCTTTATTTTCAAAAAGTCATGGTTGTAGATTGTTCAACTTGAAGGAATAATATAACGGCATTGTATATACGTATGCATTCACTTACAATATGTCAAAATATTACCATTTTGACAAGTTTACTATGTAAAACACGCAACAATATTATGAATTGTTTTTGTTAAATTTTATATTACATTTACATTTTTACATCCAAAATAAATTGTGTGCATTGACAACCTTCATGTACATAGGTTTTAAGGGGGCAATTTGTTTTGCATTTTGTGTGTACTCTGTGGCATTTTCATGTTAATACTAATAATGTAATCGTTATGATTAATCGCAGGTATAGTTTTCAGAGATATAGTTTTCAGAGATACAGCGAAAGAAGTTTGTTAGATTTAATGCTTGGAATATATTGTAAATCCCATTGGACCCACCTATGTTGAAAACAGAACTAAAGACACCCGGTTCGTGAACAGAACATGTGACTGGTGGTTGGTGTATAGTAACGATATTTGATATAACAGTTTATTGGTGATACCTAAAGAAAAACCTTGAAGATTTCAAAAAATCTGCACGAGGCACTTCTGTGAAATCGGTGTCTCATTTGATAGAATTTTCTGTATACTGAGCGCCCTCTGCTCAAAAATATTGAGGATTAAATTGACTTGTACTGTATTTACCCGCAAAGTGCGTGTTTAGTTATCGTTTACCACATGAGTGTGTTGTTTCTATATAATATAAAAAAATAATTATGAATGTATATCCAGAAATATCCAGACTTCTGGCAACTTTTGATTCTGAAATAGCTGTAACATTGAGGTTTCTGCCTGAAATAACATCACACTTTTGCTTACGAATATGTAACTTCGCAGTAGCATAAAAAAACACATAAAAACCTTGACAATGGCAAAACTAAAATTGAAAATAAAGTTTAATATGTGTATTTTCAAGGATTGCATTAAACAAAAATTACATGGCATGGGTCTTTTAAAGAACAGGGTAGAATTGCCTTGACTCGTCTTCAAGTTTAATAACTAAAGTAAAATAAAAAAATAAAAAAATTGACGTATACTTGCGGGATCTTTGTTATCACTCGATAATAATGCATGACTTTCCAAAGCTGCTAAGCGGACTTCAGCTGCTAACAGACTCCCGTAGTTTCACAAATACCGTAGACAGAGCAATTGAGCCCCCTTACTTTATAAATTGGAAACGCTCAATCGCGGGAACCGAGCGTTGATACGTCTAACTGCAAAAAGGTCGGTACTTTCTTTTTTCCAAATTTAGGACGGATTTTTCGTGCAAAAACGCAGACCCATGTAATTTGTCCCAAACCTGCTGAGTATCTGAAAATATACATCCACTACACAAAGTACCCGCTGCCATTTTAGCTCAACCTCGCCCATATTTTAAATCTATGGTTATTGTCGGGCTAAGCTTACATTAATATGCAAATCAAGCAGGCCGACAAAATACTGGGCTATAAGTACTGCGCGAGAAAGTGACAACATTGCAAAAGTTGTACCGAACCGCTACTGAAGACATTGAGAAGCAATAAAATTCCCTACTTTCGAGTTTCCTCTTAAATCAGCTGACTAACGTTTGTCTTGGATCATTCTGAAAATGATATGAAAACAAGAGACGTCAGTGCTCTCAGGTAAGCTCACAAATTCATCATGTACACTGAATATGGACTAATCCAAAATTAGGTTGCTGGAGTTCACGCGCCGCAGTCGCGAACTTCTGCTTTTACAAGGGTCCCGCGCAGTGGCGTCGCCAAGGGGGGGCCAGGGGGGGGGGGGGGGGGGGGCACGTGCCCCCCCTGGAAAACCTAGTGCCCCCCCGAGTGCCCCCCCCCCCCCATCAAATGCTGGTGCCCCCCCTATCCTCTGCAAAATTCTGCGCGTTGTTAAAATCATTACCTCAAAAATAGCAATTTCTGGAGATATCTTCAGATCGAATTTAGCATCAAATGTGGCACCATTTTGCAAAGGGGAGGGGGCCTCCCCTTAGACCCCTCCCCCAGGACGGCGATCCGTATCCACCTAAGTGCCCCCCCCCCCAATCAAATGCTGGTGCCCCCCCCCCCTGTGCCCCCCCCAGACTGAAAAGTCTGGTGACGCCACTGGTCCCGCGAGTGGTTCTTGAACAGGTCGCTTCTTTCAGCGCATGCGCAGGGCACTGCACCCTAATATGGGCACATCGATCCACTCTAACATTTCAACCGGTACTGATTGTTGTCAACAGTATCATTATATGTGCGCATGATGAATATTCAGTAAAACTTGTTCACGCGTAAAAACCGTACCGATCGGTACCGCCTGGTCTTTTCAACCTACCGCATAAACCCTCGTAAAGACCTTGAGATTTTTCGTAGACCTGTGACTGTACGGTGGAGTGAAGTGAACAAAAACTGCATAAATGCCCGACTTGAATAACTTTGACGCGGTGTGTTGCAGTTCTAAGGTATTGTGGACTGATATTGAATTTGTTTTTAAAGCACTGATGACTATTATATAGACCATGTCACACTTGCTGACAAGGTTGTAATTTCATACCGTTGTGCTCTCGTGGAGAACAAAAATCAAACCGCTCGCTCACAAACTACAGGCATGTCACATCGGGGAACTTGAAAAGTTTCGATAAAGTAGCTGGTTTACCTGTGGATAACCGACAGATATACATCAAAATGAACACTGCGTATAGCTGCATGACAATGTATAACGTGTTTTAATCGAAGGGCAAATTCTGATGTCTATAAATTTGCAGGTGGATTCGTTTGTGATTTCGAGTGGTATTACATTACCGCCGGCTCCATTGACTATAGTTGTCACGCTGATGTTTGATTTTATTCAGGATCAAAGTTGAAACCGGCGACTGATAAGAATGAGCCTATTTTATTTACATTGTGTTTATGATCTGAGGAGAGGTTCTCAAAGCCAAAAGGCAGAGATTGTTGTCCACATAAATGATCATTGCAATTAAGGCCAAAAAAAAAAGTCTCCGGTTTCTGGTATGGAGCTTGCCCAAAAAGTGGTGCGGCGACGCGGCTTTTTTTTTTTTTTACCTGACTTTTTTGCTTCAAATGTCGGCTGATGACTGCAAATGGTGCCCGACTAAACTTAGTGCAAATATATGGGTGTCCAGAGAGGCCACATAAAGCTTATTCTCGATCATAACCCCATCTAAAAACACGTTAAAATTGTGCAGCAGCAGGATTCCAGTCAAACCAGTGAGTTTGGCGGTTTTGAGACATCATCTTTCATTGAAAAAAAAACTTTTTCATTTTGCCGACGCGCATGGCTACGGCGATGCGCGCGCATACCAGAAACCGGAGACTTTTTTGGGGGGGCCTAATCACGATCTTTTTGAAATATGCATGCTGGTCACATGGCCCACAAAATGACCGCTTCACCTCATAATCTCATGTACATAAAACCGCCTGATCTGGTCGATACATTTTGTTTCCATCAAAACAACAGTACCATTTAGGCCCTATATTACCTTCTTTATGAAACATTATGAGAGTCAGGTTGGCGCAGTGGTTACTTTCCTCGCCTTCCACCGCATTGGCCCGGGCTCGATTCCTGCCCTGGTCCACATGTGGATTTGGGTTTTCAGTCCCTACCTGATTCCATGGGTTTCCCTCAGAATAATTTTCTGGGGTTTTCCTCCCACCTCTAAAACTGTAATTTCTTCTCACTGGCTTCTCTAAAACTCTTCTCACTGGCTTCTCTATAGGTTTCTTCAGGCTTTCGAGCTGCAGTGCCTATAGGGCACTTTTGAGGATCCTTGGTTTCATTACCAGAAATAAATACAATATTTATGTTTAGCATCCCCCACCGGGACATGCCAATCTTTGAGGTAGAGCTTATTTTATATAACTGGTTCTCCAATATTACCAAAACTTCTTCCCATAACGATCAATGTTAAATCACAATTTTAAGGGAATAGCTCCTCAATACAAGGCAGGGCAGAGTTAGTGACAAAAATGTACATGCGCTATATATATATCGATCTAAACGCTATCATACTACAGTTACATGTATATTGCAATCGAATGCAGTATGGCGAGCACGTACACACACTGAACACATGGAACCAGATTGTTATGCTATTCTGTGAATTAACCTGGATAAGTCAACAACCTGCATTCAGTTCCCAACGACAAAAGAACTTGAAAGAGCTTGACAGGTCAAAAGAGTTGGACCTCTTGACTTTGAATGGAAACCAGTGCGTGTGCACAGCTTTTTTCCCCTGTGTCAGACTGCTTTGACAACTAAAAAGCAGTTAAATTCTAGATGTTAAAAAGGATCGATGTAGTTACTCTGACCGGGGCGTATTTCCCAGCGTGATTTTTTTCCGCACCAGCCTTTTATGCATGGGCGATGGGGGGGGGGGGGGGGAGGTGCAATGGGGGCGCTTGCCCCTACCACTTCCCCCGGAACAAAGCCGAAGGTGGGGGGGGGGGGGGGGGAGAAGATGAGCTGCGAAGTCACAATTGCTGTTACATTTAAAGCACATTTAACTACATAGGCGTCCGCAGGGGGTGTTATTGAGGTACAGTGGGCAAATGTCCACCCACACCACTTACCAACAATTGATAAATGCAGAATATGCTAGAGAGAAAGTACAAGGATTTGGGAAAATATTGTGCTTTGCCCCATCTAGAAAAAAAAAACTGGCGACGTACGCCCTTGTTTTTATGTAGTCATGGTAGCGTGAGGCCTTTAGGAAATAGTTTGATTCCCGTTCCGTTAACGCCGGACGAAAGAGTTAAACATAGCAATCTTTTTCCTCCGACTGAGATGAAATATTGTTTTTGGCAAATTAGAAAAGAGATCCCTCCTGCGCCAACTGAAGTTTTTAGAAGAGAGCGAGAGGGCGCCCTTGACGTTCGATTGGCCCAAAGTACATCAGGAAATGGCCTAAGAAGGTGGCGATCGAATCTCATATTGATGGGGAGCACGTCGGAGAGCGAGCAGTTTCATGCGAGCGTTAGCACAGCATCACTGAACGGCCGCAACGGATTACTGAACATCGATGATCACGAGACGGAAAAGCCGGTAAGATTTCAAACTTTGCTAGCGCTGCCCATACTGATAAGCATGGGCGTCGCCATGATATTTTTGCTAGAGTGTGGCAAAGCTCTCACCAGAAGCGAAGGGGAAATCACCGGCCGTGGACCAATCAAGAGGAGGTGCTAGACATCACTCGGCGCTTTTTTTAAAGTGTGATACGTATTGAATATAGCTGCATTTAGGCCCCTTTCCGCCGGTTTCAAGGTGTTAAAAATAGAAGCACGATTCGCTCTTCGTCTTAAGTCTTTTTTTTTTTGGGGGGGGGGGGTTTCCCCTCCTCCTATTTTGCTTTTTCCAGGGGCGGGGGGGGGGGGGGGCTACTGCCCCCGCAATGCCATGCTGATAAGCATCAGGCCAAATCGGATCCGGGATTTATAAGAGTGTAATAAGGCCTTAACATTAACATACCTATTTTTCTACGTTGTCACGGATGATAAAGAGGATGATGTTAACATATTATCACAGCAGGATGACTCGATCCTCGCGTTTACGGAGCCAGATGATGAGAGTAGGGAGTCGGTGGGCATCAGAAGGGGGCTACGGCCCGGCTGTCTGCGATGTCTCGCAGGTGGGCCCAAGGCTTTCGCTTTCTGGATCATGCTGTACTACCTCCTGAAGGTCTCGGGAAGTCTGTACCTCGGCACGGTCATCGACACCATTGAGAAGCAGTTCGAGTTGTCCAGGTAGGTCCAGGTAAGGGCAATGATCAGCAGTTGCTGGAAACCGTTTGAAAGTGGCACTGTTCCTGATAAACTTGTATGCCTATGTGTATTATGTAGTCCTACATAAGCACTTTATATCCATTTCCTGCGATTCTTTTGGCACTGTAAACTTCAAATTAAATCCTGTGAATGGCTTCGATCTATTTTACCTGTTTTCTTTCCACCTCTAAATATTTACGCCCTCGCCCGTTTGTTTCCTTTCCAAGTTCCGAATCTGGTTCCCTGGCCATTTTGAATGACGTCATGGATTTGGCACTGGTCGTCTTCGTGGCTTACTTCGGCCAGAGACGCCACCGGCCTCGCATCATCGGCGTGGGGGCAGTGATTGCTGCCCTCGGCTTCCTGGCCTGCGCCGTGCCGCATTTCTGGCTGCCACCCTACACAACCGCCCCGCCGGGCTGCAACGACACGGACCAGCTCGTGGACTACTGCTCGGCCGACCCCAAGGATAAAGCGGGACCGTGCTCTGTGGACTTCCAGAAGCCGGCAGTCAAGCCCGTAGCCTGGCTCATCCTCGGTCAGATTATGGTGGGTGCCGGCAACGTGCCCATGAAACCGCTGGGGACCACGTATGTGGATGACGCAGTCGGCAAACACACCACGCCGATATATCTGGGTAAGATTTCGATTCAAACTTTTCTCCAATCTCTGTGAGAAAATGGAATGGAGTTTTTTTCTCAAGTAGGGCAAAGTTATTGCGGTTAAAGTGCTGGTCAGAGGTTCAGTCCTCTTTGCACACCTATCTCACTGACTGACTCTCTTGGGACTTGACTTAGCCTGGCTGTTGGCTGGCGAGGAAAGCCAGACAGTGATGTTGTTATAGTGCTATGGTAATACACTTAACCCGTAATGCGCATGTGTTGCTGCCCAGGTGCGCAGTGGGCGAGGCCTATCAGTTTATTCCAGAGGAGAATGAAAGCATTGCTTTCATTGTCAATTTTGTCACCGTTTTCGTTTATCACCGGCAGCCTTCTTCTTCATTGCCGGTACCAGTGGCTCCTTGGGCGGGCTGCTCCTAGGCTCCCTGACAAACTCCATCTTCGTCGACTTTGACCGCGTCGCCCCCGCGGACCGACCGTCCTTCCCGCAGACCGACCCCCGGTACATCGGCGCCTGGTGGCTGGGCTTCGTCATCATCGGCTGCGCGGTCCTGCTGATCAGCGTTCCCTTCTTCTTTTTTCCTCGGCACCTGCCTAAGACCAGGGAGAGGATGAAGGAGGAGGAGAAGGAACAAGTGGAGGAAAGGAAGGAGGAACAGGAGGAGGAAGAAGAGAAGGTATGAATATGCACTATGATCAGATGAATATGCATCAATTTTATTAGGGTTCTCCTAATAAAATTGTTAACTCGTCTTACCGGGAATCACAAAGTTTTGCTCCCGGTTCCTCGCCACAGCATGCCTTTTTTTGCCAACCAAATGAGCTCGATCTACCCCTTTTCACATTTGCACTGATTTTGCTACCGCTTAGGAAATGATGTTTGAAGCTTACAAGGAGGGCGGTATACAGATGGGCGAGCTTTCCGACAATCCAACAAGCCGAGAAAAGCGAAGCGGAGTTCCCAATAGGTTGCCACACCAACAGAGGTTTTTGGCGACCTTGAAGAGTAAGTCCGTGTCTGAAATCTGTTACAATAGAGAGGCTTCGCATCAGAACGGATACGGGTACGCATACGTTTTAGCTGTCCGTAACCGTTATTGTTCATTTCGTTTTGTATTCACATCAAGTACGCGTACGCATACACTTACCTATCGGAAACGTTACCAGTGCATGTAAGCCGTCATTTAGAATGGCCTTACCCCAGTAAACCGCCTCGTATCTGCAGCTATAAATAGCAGACTTTGACACACAATCAAATGGCACATTATGTTCAGCAATTCATTCGTTTTCGATCAAATCACACACGATTAAATATTGGTATCAGCAAACAGGGTGAAAATCTACAATTTACTGTGCGTTAATTCCGTTGATCTCTACTGTCAATAATGATAGTGGAGATCAATGGTTAATTCACTCTGATTCACTCAAACAAGAAAGCAAGTCCCCCTTAATATTTTGTCTAACTAAAGAACTAGGGCCTACTGGGCACAACCTTGGTCAAATTACGACTGATCAGTAAAGAATTCCTTAAAGAGGTTGTGGAATGCTCGAAGACATTTCCGTCATTTTTCGGGTATATGTAGCCTAAGGTGTGATGAAATAAAAACGACTATTGTTTCTGTCATAAAATGAGTACAAAAGGTACTTTTGAGAGCTGACATGTTTTTCAAGTCCTGTCATGCCTGTTTCGACCCGAACGTGCAATTTGTGTAAAAGTCGTCGTTGCGGGCAGCAAACAAAAAACAGTAAATCGTGACGTAATAAACAGGACTCCCGATGCAGAGTAGCATAAACGAGTCCTGTTTATTACGTCACGATTTACTGTGTTTTGTTTGCTGTCCGCAACGACGACTTTTACACAAATTGCACGTTCGGGTCGAAACAGGACCTGAAAAATAGCTCTCAAAAGTACCCTTTGTACTCATTTCATGACAGAAACAATAGTCGTTTTTATTTCATCACACCTTAGGCTACATATACCCCAAAAATGACGGAAATGTCTTCGAGCATTCCACAACCTCTTTAACAATCCAGCCATGCTCTTTGTTTGGCCCAAAACAGTGAAAATGTGTACAACATTATGCAATTTACGACAAATGGTACCGAAATAAAAGTTGCACCTTGTATACGTGCAAGATGAGTGTGAAGAATAACTTTCACGCATACACAAGTGCAACTGTTTTCGGTATCATTTCTCATAAATTGCATAAATTAGTGCACATTTTCACTGTTTTGGGCCAAATGAAGAGTATGGCTGGATTGCTAAGGAATTTCTGTACTAATGAGTCGTTATTTGAGTGAGAGGTGCTCAGTAGTTTTTGAGTTAGACAAAAAGTATCGAAAGGGCGGACTTTCTTTTTTGGTTGAGTGTATATCTGTGCCGTGATATATCGGTACCGTGTGCACGCGTGTAGCGAATAGCGAGTTGTGTATGACCTCACAAGACCACACAAACTGATATCCGGCACGATAAACGTATCCTTTCTCTTAACCCTAAAAGGGCTGGGCTATTTTGACCATGACTTAGCCGGCAAGATCTCGGCCATCGACCGACGACAAATTATGAAACTCAGTACATGCATAGAACAACTTATCATAAACATACACAAGACACTTCATGACTATAGGTCATAGAGTTTTGGAATTATGGCTATTTAATTATTCATGTGCACGAATGGTAATTCTGCTCTGTGTACACTACGTATATGGGGAAATTCAGGGATTTATGGCGCGAAGCGCCGGAAAAATTTTCGCTGCGCAGCAACCCGTGGTCCCATTTTATGTTTTTGGTATCAAATGATGCACAAGGCTCGAGGCTAAAAATTCATAACAGCTCGGGTCGAGGAGGGATTCAGCCCCCGGACCCTTTAGGGTTAAGAAACCACTCGGCCAACCGATCACAGTTAAAATCTTTTTGGAGCTGACACCACGTTACCTTTGCTAAAACGGGATTACATGTTCTTCTGAATGCTCTTTTTTAAAATTCTGTTAAGAAATGGTCGTCAGCTACAAGAAGATGTTGACGAATGTACCTCTGCTGTTGTTGTGCCTCACTTCGGCAGCTTCGTCCGCTGTCACCGCCGGGTATGCAGCCTTCGCGCTAAAATACTTCAAATTGCAGCTTGGTATAGGCTCTGCAATGTCAGCACAGCTCGGAGGTAACGAATAAGGTCTTCAAATGAAGAGCTATGTTAAAAAGTTTTTCAAACGATGCAGTTCCTCAAAGAGCACTCTTTAACTTTTTACGATGATCATACATATAATCCAAAGGTGCTTGTTTTCATGTAAAAACCTGTAGATACACCCTGTACATTATACTCATTTAATTATGCCACAAACATTAAGCAAGTTACTCTGTGCTCAAAGTTTATATGTACCAGTTTTATAACATCGCCTCTCTTTTGCAATAAAGTGGATGGATTTTTTCATAACTGAGAAGGTCTTCATCACGCTTAGCAATTGGGATGACCAACTAACAACCACAGACAACAACCACTACCAACAATCACAATCAACAACCAAAACAACAAGCGACAACATTGACGAACAACCACAATCAACAACCACAACCTCCATCAACCATAACCACAAAAACACAGCCAACAACCACAACCACAATCACAACCAACTACCACAACTAACAACCAAAACCAACTTCCACAAACAACAACTAAATTCAACAGCCACAACAGCCAACAACCACACCAAACACCACAACAATTAACCACGGCAAAGAACCACAACAAACAACCACAACCAACAACCACAAGTAAACAAACAAAATCAAATATGATAACCAATATCTCACTGACCCTGTTTCTTGTTTCAGAGACAAATAAACGTATACATCTGAACGTTGTAAGTGAACTTATTCTATCATTGGTGTGTTGATGTATGAGGCATTTTATTATTTTCAAAATCAATGACGCCATGGTATTACCTGATCTCACAATACAATGAGTTATCTTCGCAATGCCGTCCTTTTATTTTCCACAGTTGCCGTCATCACGTGCATCATCGTTGGTAACCTGCTGGGTGGACTTATCATCAGGCGCTGGAAGTTGTCACCAGCCAAGTGTGCTCTCATTCTGATCTTTGGTGAAGTCGTTGGTATCCTGTGCATGCCCGTCTTCCTCCTCGTAGGGTGTAGCACGAAGGCTGTCGCTGGTGTCTCGACGCATTATGCAGCTCCGGCCCCCTTTGACGGGCTTGGCACGTTAACCAGGTTAGTTGAAAAAAAAGAGGATAAGATAAAAACCTAACCTCGCAATTTCCAATTCACTGCATCGGGAGGAGTCCGCCGTATTAAAGGTTATGAGAGTATAACAGGGAATGAAAATCGTAAACTTTCTGTTGACAATGCTACATAATACTCCACTTAGTGCCTACCTGAATTAAACAACGTTGTCAACGACTTCAGCCGTTAAGTGAACAAGTTTATCCAAATTGGCCCGTTGTAACTTTGAGATATCAGCTATACAATTCTGGACAATTTCCCAAAAAATCTACTCTTTGGAATCGTCTGTTTGTACACTGGCATCCTTAAATGTGGAAATATTGTAAGGATCTGGAATTATTATTATTATTAAATAATTATTATTATACCCTTTCGGTGAGCCTATTGCGGATGAACCTGTCCGCAGTTTATCCAGATTTAATCACTCCGTAGCTTAACTTTAGATTTGATTTGCTTCACGTCTGATCTGGTACCCTGAATTATTTGCATGTATAGACCGGTGAATTTTCCGGATTCGGTCCAGCAAGCCGCGTCGGCGTGCAACGCCCACTGTACCTGCGAGAACGAGGACTACAACCCGGTCTGCGGTGTCGACGGTATAACCTACGTGTCGCCATGCTACGCTGGGTGCGAGGTTGTGGAAAGGACCAGAGACGAGAACGACGAATGGGTTAATGTGAGTCGTTTAATGAAACAAACGATACCCATGGTTTTGTTCCTGTGGACATTAAAACAAAAGTGGTTAACCATGGAGGGATCCGCCATCATGGGAAAGTCCGCCAGTGGACTATCATTTTGAGTCATGCCTAATGTGCTGTGCGTATCGCTGGTTCCTAAGAGGCACGCGGTTGCATTGAACAGCAGGGAGCCAGGATCATGTTTGTTGTTTTGCTAGAGACATCCGCGTCATTTTGTTAACGCGAAGGCTTAACACACGTCCCGAATCAACCAATAGTCGACCACTGGTCCTTGATCGAACGAGGTCAATGCTGAAGTTACCTTTTTTTGCAGAGTTTCAGCGCGTGTCGCTGCATCCGCCCTGGTGGTGTAAACGCGACGGCCGTAGACGGAGAGTGTCCAGGCAATTGCAAGGATTGGCATGTGCCGTTCATCATCTCTATCAGCGCCATAATGTACTTCTGCGGCTCACTCGGCCACTCGGGCTTGGCACTTATCACTTTGAGGTGAGGAGATCGCTTGCTGTACTGTGGTTCGAATAGACCGACCAATAATACCGAATTTGGACACGAGGCGATATTTTGCGACCAAATTGAGCAAAACAGTCTCGTGTCGCCAAAACAACTTTTGATTGTTTGGCCTTTCAAAAGAATCTTACACGATGAAAACCGTAGGAAAAGTCACCTTCTTGATGTAATCGGTAAAATTAAACTATATAATTAAACATTATAAACTCACCGATATTTCAAAGAAATAACACATTATGCGAAAACTGATAAGTTGTAACGATGAAATATGTTTTTGGACGACTAAGGCCATTTTGCGTGGTACAAAAAACTATCAATTAAGGCTTTTGACGGAAGTTCACCTGTTGCCTTCCTTAAGAAAAACCCAACATGTTTACAATCTACTTTGAGCGTTAAACATTGTAAAATGACGTCGTATAAAGCTCCTTAATTCGCTAACATATATGGTTCATAAGGATGTTATTTTTCACCTATATAGAATCGTCGATGAAGACATGCGAGCAACAGCCCTAGGCTTCCAGACACTTGTGCTGAACCTGTTAGGTAAAGTGAAGAGTTTACTTCACGGTAGACATCTTGCAAAACGTATCTTAAGTTTGGCTACAATTATTCATCAGTTCCGTGCCATGTAAAGTTGGACTCCAATGAAATGTAGTCTCTTGTTCTTTGGACCCTTACCCTTAGACAATATACATGATTCGTTACTGTACAGATCGCTTGAAAATACGCAATATGACCAATCTGGGCGTTTCCAAGCCTCACAAAAATTCCTCCTTCACTGAACATAATACACACAACCAAAATTCAAAAACAAACTCGCAGTTCGTGTGGTAACTTTATTTTTACTGGTCTTACTTTATCCATTACCGTGCAGGATATTTCCCAGCACCCGTTTACTTTGGAGCAGCAATCAACCTCGCCTGCATCCTGTGGGGATACAGCAACGGTGATAGAGGGGCGTGTTGGCTCTACGATAACGACCTGTATCGACACTCTTTCCAGGGTCTGGTCGGAGGCATCAAGATCGTCTCGGTCTTGGTGCTCTTTGGAGTTTACTTCACCCTTCGTAATGTAAAGGTAATTTGCACCTTGGAGACATTTCTATGGGTTTGTTTTTGCATTCAATTATGGGACGTTGAACAATAGAGGACAATAGGGTCCACAATTCCCGAAGGTACGTCTTCCTAAAAAGTTGGAGTACAAACGAAAGAGGGACTATAGGGGGTCCACGATTGAAGGTGCTTACATACTCGTGTGGGTGTGCATGATTATGTAAACACCGGCAATCGTGGAGGGGGGGGGGGGGGGTCGGGTCAATTCTAAAACAAGGGGATCGGGGGGGGGGGGGTAACAGGCACTTGCTACTTTTTAACTTTTTAAAGGGGGGGGTGTTCGACCGCAAATGTCTCCAGTTTTTAATGTTTTCGTATCCTTTCCTGTTTTCAGGTTAAAAAGTGCAGGGACAAGCAGTCTGAGAGATGAGGCGAAAGGTTGTTGAGCCCCTGGTCCTTTATCACTTTTTGCCCGAAAAAATTCACCATTCACTGTCACAAAAAAGGTGTGCGTTCTTTCAGCAAAACGAAAACAATTCACACACTTCCTTCTGTGATTTGTTTTCGTTTTGTTGAAAGAACACTGAACTTTTTGTGATCCATGGACAGAACCTTAAAACGGCGGTTGTGTTTAAAACTCCGTAACTTGAAAAGTACATATTGATTTGAATGATTCTTGTACTTAAATAAAGCTTATGAATTGGGCTTTCATGTCCTAGATTTTTTAAGTGCTACATGCAGAACTTCACTAAAACAATGGTCCCGAAATTTTACTCACCCTGTAGTGTTTTAAACTCGAAACATATACAATCCGAATGAAAGTCAACTTGCAAGGAACAAGCGCAACACATTCGTTGTGCGGAGGAAGAATTACCTCTTTCATTTTAAATAGAAAGTTAATCATTGGGTGGAGCCCGAGGTAATGTGAGGGTGCATTTGACTTAACTATCGCCCATGTACAGGGTGGATAAAAAAAAAAACACCAAAAAACAAAAACAAAAACGAAACCGTGATAGTATTGCTAATTGGAACAGAAGTAGGGTACATATGAATCAAAGGGAGATATCCTCTGTTAGGGTTGAATCTCCTCTTTAAAATGACACCCTGATCATGTCATTACATTCACGGTTGACTGAGCAGCGACCAATTATAAAAAAAGGTCTATTTAGAGATTTGTGCCAATTTTCAATTGTGGTTTTGTGGTGTCATTTGTCACAGAGTGAAAGGCTATGGTTGCCAAATAAGGCAGGTGGAAAAAAAAGGAGATTTCATCATGAAAAGTGACGCAATTCTCTAAATAGACCCTTTCACAAAATTGGTCACTGCTCAGTCAACCGTGAATGTAAGGACATGATCAGGGCGTCATTTTAAAGAGGAGATTCAACCCTAACAGAGGCTATCTCCATTTGATTCACATTGTGCCCTACTTCTGTTCCAATTAGCAATAATATCCCGGTTTCGTTTTTTTAATCCACCCTGCATAGTGGTCACTTACAGGACAATCTATTTTCAATAAAGCAAAGCAAGAGAGCAGCTGCACTTGTTTTGGGCAAAGTTTCGGTTTTTTAATCACATCTACACTGCACTTCCTGGGTAAAAAATAAACGTAACTTACTTTTCATCCATGACATTTACTGAGGCTCAGTTGCAATAATGTTATGCTGAAGTAGTACCACATATATTTATTACAATGAGTGTATATATTGTTTACTTTTTATACTTTCCTTCTTTTTTTTTTTTACAATACCTTTACACGATATAGGAATACCAATGGTAAATATATAGTTTACTATTACAAAGTTACTCAGTCTAGATTATATTGCCTGAAAACTTATATTCTAACTTATGTCCCAACACACTTACTCTTAAAACACCTATTGCATAAATACACCTCATTTATTTTATTAACACTAACAGCAGAAAGATAATGCTATATTTCTTTTCAATTTTTAGAATAAACCTGTACAAAATACAATTGCAATTTAATTCAAGCACGAATCACGTTCCCTTTGAAAGGGGAATATGCTTTTGTTAAACACGATGATGTTTTGTTATGTGTACACAAAATATTGTTCCAACCATAGGGGGAGCCCCAAACCAGTACATGTACTATAACATGATGGTATAATAAGCACCAATGAGATACGTAAATTAGCCACAGCGGTAGCCTCAGACCAAAACCACCTCCAAAATGAATCCTTATAGCATAGGGAAGTCACAAACAGTTATCGAAATGGAGTTTGAACCATAGACTTAGCCCCAAAATTACAAAATGAATCTATATATCCATAATGTTATCTGTGCCGAAGTATTAGGGTTTCCCCAAGGTACGGTTACCCAAAATACATGTAGGGTTACCCAAAATAAATGTAGGGGTACCCAAAATACATGTAGGGGTACCCAAAATAAATGTAGGGTTACCAGAAATACTTGTTGGGTACCTAAAATACATGTAGGGGTACCCAAAATACATGTAGGGGTACCCAAAATAAATGTAGGGTTACCCAAAATACTGGTAGGGTTACCAAAATACATGTAGGGGTACCTAAAATAAATGTAGGGTTACCCAAAATACTTGTAGGGTTACCAAAATACATGTAGGGGTACCTAAAATACATGTAGGGTTACCCAAAATACATGTAGGGTTACCCAAAATACATGCAGGGTTACCCAAAGTGTTGCTTGAGGAAATAGACAAAATTATGGTTGTGACATGAATTTCACTGTTTTGTCGTTAGTAGGGCCGATTAAAGGAAATTAAGAATATATTTTAAGTAAGCGTTGTTTAAAGAAGACTTTAATATTTACATATCTAAGACTGCAGTTGATTTTATTGCTCCGTCACACGATATAAGCTTATTCTCGCTCAGAACTTACAAATCGCCGTACCTCTGTCACTCAGTTTTGGTTGATTAATTAATTGATTTGTTGCCCTCAGATTTCTCACATTAATTCTTGAATTTTCAAAGCTGGCGACTTACGTAGAGTTCTGAACTGATAAGTATTCATTAAAAAAAAAACTAGTATAAGCAAATGAAAATACAAACATTTACAAACGACATACAAATGTCCGATGGACAAGCACGTAACTATTGCAAATATGGAGGTTCATGTCAAAGGTCATTTGGACGATTAAGCTGTTCTCAGAACTACAGAGGTGGCAGACAGTGTCCTCTGAGTCCTTAAAAGGTCGCGCGCGTTTGCCAATGAAAGGCACAACCAAACAGTCAAACTTATTATAAAATCTTTAAAAGAATAATACAGTTTTTGAAATGTTCACACACACACACACAGAGACATACATACGTGACCTTTGACATGTCTTTGTGCGAAATGTGATGCAACATGCATCGAAAATCATACACATTCAATCTGGCTGTATATTTCTCTGATAAAATATTAAGTTAAATTGGCTCCCATTCTTAGCAACATCTTAATTCAAATCACGCATATTATTTTCACGATTCCGGTACGCTATGTGAGCGTTCCATTGGGGAGGCTTTCATTCAATTATAAAAAATGGTAATAATGTGTGGACTGAATCAAAAGCTTAACTCATCGACACAGTAAGTAAGGAGGCACACTCCATCTGAGACCATGGGGGAATACTTTTCTTATTTCTACTTTTTCCGTGCTTGGGCGTAAGTACTGTATTCACGGAATTCTTTGAGTACAAAACATTCACAGAGGGCCACCTTTTCGTATTTGTTATCAATGAGGGTGGCACACGACGCTATCTATGCAAAAGTTATCATCCAAGAAGGATATCGCATTGCTCTAAAACGAAAGTAAAAAATAAATGATTAAATAAATATGCAAGTTGTTTCGGCCAGATTTTATTAGCGTTGTAGTCAAGTCAATCACAATTCCACATAAATCTGGTTACAATTTATGGATGAACAATTACAAAGGAATGTGTTTCTCACATTTGAATAGTATGTGAATTGTCTTGAGACTGGATGAATTGGGATGGACTTGTAAGGACTTTTGAGGACTTTGGATGAGCTGGACTACAACACTGGAGGGCGCTCCACATCGTAGACGCCTACTTTAACATGCAGTTACATAATCACTACGGGGTATCCGCTTCTTCCGGACTCTCATCTGACGCCTGTGGCTGGACAAACTCCTTCCTCATGTCCGGATAGGCGTTATTCTGGGGTATGAACCCCCCATTCAGCACCGTCTCCCGTGTGGGAGCATCGCTCTCCTGGAGGGCACCGTAGCCTTTTGACTTGTGGAGCACCGTGCCGGCCAGGTCGGGCCCAGGACCCTTGCCGTTGATCTCCGGTAGGGGTTTCTTGGGCGGGTCGGCCCAGGGCTGCTTCTCCCCGGAGGCAAAGATCCCGTAGAAGAGAACCCCCACGAAATGGACACAGGCTGCTATCAGGAAGACCTTCTCCCAATCATCAGCAGTCTAATAAGAATAATATGAAACTTTTGTTTATCTGGGGGGTTGAAGTCCTTTCCTTTTTAGTTATTTCTAGTAACGATTCGTGCAATGTGCAAAGGACATTCCAGCGAAACCCCGAGGGATCAGGTAAAGACAACAAACCCAATCCGTTTGTCGGCTTAGTTGGGTTTGAATCCGGGCTACAGTGGTACAAGGTGAGGACAGTGGTGCAATTAGGTGAAGAAGGTATCACTGCGCCAGCCCGACCCCTCTATCGAAATGATGGATCGAACTTGCCCCCAATGTTTAAGAAGTCTCAATGACCCTGGGAACCATTGGTAAACATTTTGATGTCTGTTTGTTGGTGTTTCTAATTTGACAGTAAGACACTAAAGGCCTGTCGAAGGGCGTCGTCAAACCAATCCCGAAATGCTGTGGGAATGTCACCCTTGACTCATGACCCCTGACCTAACAAACGTCCTTTACCTTATTTACGGTGAGTGCTGACGTCACTTCCGGGCATATCATACCGGCCAGGGTTCCGACAGCGTTGGAGATGCCCATGAGTATGCTGGCATAACGTGGGGCGATGTCTAGGTGATTTACGTTAAACCCTGTCAAAGTATACCAAACATTTGCAGACCATCAACACTCTATTTAATTGCAAGTACAAAATATATACGCACTGTCGAATAATTCGTGAAAAAAATTAAGTACTCAAATACTTTTCAAACGCAGCATCAAAAAGGCTCCATGGAAACAATAACGACATCGTAGACTTCTAAAAAAGGGGCCGTTTTCGGAATCATGCCCAAACCAAATGAACTAGAGGAGTTAGTACCAACAAAGTCATAGTGATGACAACGGGAAGTCCGCAGTATACGCTCAGTGAAAGTCTCTTCTCGTATAATTAATAACCGTTTTTATATAGGCCTAGCGCCTTTTCCAAAGGATACAAAGCGTTGGGGAGAATGCAACCAAAGACAGGTAAATGAAGTATATGAACATATGAGGCCCATTATGTAGTACCTTTTTTGCTAGGTGCTTTGTAGTCTTAGACAGTCATATTGTTCGAAAGTTTGAGCATTCGAGAGTTTCGCTGGCAGAAACGCAAATTACGTTTTGACTAATTTTCCTAGGTCTAAGCGGTTTCACGACGGATTCGTCTCCTATTTTGATCGCTCACCTGATATTGCAAAACCGCTCGATCCTACAGCAATGCACATACATAAAATAGCCATCTCTTTTCCTCTGGCGTACGCGGTGAATAACAAGAATATTGCTTCTCCTCCGAACCCTGCAGAAAGATACGATGTGGAAAAGTTAATTCAGTAAAAGAGGTAACATACTGTGACTGTATCACAACGACGGACCATAATGTGACTGTATGGCAATGACGGCCTACTTAGGCAGCATACGTATACAAAAAAACCATATACATGCTACGCACGCACGCATGCATGCTTGCCTTTTGTCGAACATTAATCACAGCCGCTTTTGGTAGAAAACATCCACTTTGGCGGGTCAAAATTCGTTACCTACCTCCGCAGTTGAAGAGTTTTCTGACCGTCGTTGTAGACATGAGTCGGTTTCGTCTAAGACAGTCAGCCAGTTGGCCGCCCAGTGGGACAATGATAGCCATTACAAGGTGGGGCAAGGCAGATATTATACCGACCTGTAAGAGAAAATGAAAAAAGTGGGTTCATTAAGCTTTCCGATATTCGCGACCCACTCACAGTCTAGTTAGAGCTAAATAATTTTCATTTGCCAAATTGACATAAGAATACCCTATGTAGTTGCACCAGTGTGATTGCCGGTCTTAACCCTAAAAGGGCCGGGCCATCGAGTGACGCAAAATGTTGACACTCGGTACATGCATAGAGCAATCCATCATCAACATACCCAAGAAATTTCATGACTATAGGTCAAAGGGTTTTGGAATTGTGGCTAATTAATTATTCATATGTACGAATAGTAATTGTGTTCTGTGTACACGACGTATATGGGAAAGTTCAGTTTTCACGGCGCGTAGCGCCGGAAAAGTTTTCGCTCCGCGGCAACCCGTGGTCCGATTTTTATGTTTTTGGTATCAAAAGATGCGCAAGGCTCGAGGCTAAAAGTAATAACAGCTCGGGTGGCAAAAAAAAAAATCAAGGCTATCCCGGAAAAAGTTGAGGGGGGGGGGTTGGATTCCGCCCCGGCCCTTTTAGGGTTAATACGGTTGATACCTTGTCAGTATATTTATATAATGTCTTCACTTCTGCTAACGTTATAGAATGATTTTTGTTGAAGTTTGCATGTAGGCCTAGGCCCCTAATGTGATATGTACAACATTATCAACATTAACCCACTGTGAGAACATTAAAATAAGTTAAGAATCCCTCTCCCTTGCCCCCCCCTTTTTTTTTACAGTGCCGTTATTGTAAACTACTTCGTTTGTTATAGTTGCCGGCGTCAAGATTGTAATGTTCTCGCTGGAAAAGTTTGCAAGTCAACCTCAAACCAATTTTGTCGTCTTCCGTGATCTGCCTGTTTGCAATGTTAAATTGGTATCAACTGGTAAACCAATGTCACTGAATCAAACAGACATGTATACGTCACTGTTTCGAACCAAACAAATTACCGAGTTTCATTGTTAATATTGAAAGGCAAGTTTGTGGCTCTTTAGCTTCCATTTGTATTTTCTGAAATGGCGTTCAAAAACATGAAGAAAAGTCATGTGATTATTTGAACACTTTAATAAACAGGGAGTTTTACCTGTGATATTTCATAGTGAAACACCTGCTCAAAGTAAGACGGCTGACCGGTGAGTAACAAGTAGAACGTCCAGCTACGGCAGAAATTAGCCACAATGATGGCGTAGACCGCACTCGACGTAAAGAAACTCTTCCAGGGCGTCTCCAAGAACTGTTGACGGGACAAATACATTGCTGGTTATTAGTAGACGCAGGCAATAGTGTAAATCTCAACACATTTGCACAATCTGGTTTTTTCGAATACAGAGTCTGAGAACGGCAATTCCGTCTATGACCCTGTGACCTTTGATCTCAAACATTTACATACCCACACGCGCGCGAATACGCTCAGCGCTCAGCATACGCGCGTACTTGTGAGTAAAGGCCAATCAGACACATGTTAATGCACATAGTTCCAACACGATTTGAGAAGATGTTAAGGACCCTGCCTATCCTCATCAATGGCTAATGTCAGCTCTCCAGTGTTGCTCTACGATTTTTGTTCTGTAAGGCTATGTAGCGATGGACCGATCCAGTAAGCACCGCCCCATGGTGTTCTGACCAATCACAGCCGTGGTTTATGTCCGACGTGCGTGCACTAAAGTCCGACATGCGTGCACGCGCGTATGATGCGCGCGGAAGGAACATGCAGCGTGGCATTGGAGAGGAGCACGTGTTAATTTGCCCACGTGCGCACTGGGCGGAGCTTACTGGATCGGTCCATTGACCTATCACCATTTGCGAGTTAGCCACGCCCCTTAGACAACCCTATGGACTTTTTGAACATGACGTAAGTTTTGTTTGACTCAGATTTTGCGCGTTCCGCGTCCATTTTGTATATCATGTAATTGGACAACATTTCACAAGCTGCGTTGACGCAATTCTAACGCGATTCTACCGCGATAGGTCATTACCGCTTTTAAACCGCAATCTCATCGATTTTTGCTTAAAATAATTTCATGAAAAGGTTATAATTATACATAGAGGACATACGCTCAAACACAGGTAACAACTCATGTTAGTCAAAGTCACATTTTAACATGCCAATTACGAATAACTATTAGTAACGTGGATCACATCTGCATCCGACAATCAACAGAAAATACAAATTAAAATCACAATTATTCCTCCGACCAGTGAAAAAAAATAAATTGGGGCAGATGGGTTGGCGAGCTTCACTCGGACAACGCTAGAGGGCGCTTGACACCGGCGATCAGGTGAAAAATGCAAAATTAACGGACAGACGGACACGGGTGGAGCGCACAGACTACAACGTGCACATGGTAAAAATACGACTGGTATTGGAGTCTGGCGCAGGACATCCCGATGTCATCTAGGAAAAAGGCTGTGTGCCTATATATTGGCTGATACTGTGATTAAAATAGTTACTCATTACATCATCCCCTTGCAAGGTTTCGATTGACTGATGAACACCGGTTGGAGTCAAAGCACCTTTTATCGTTATCCGTAGGCTATAGAGCATGCGATTATTGAGATTTCACGTTCACTTTTTACGCGAACGTCTGGGTACCGAACACCGACTAGTCGTAAACATCTTCTCATATTCACTGTTCATTCAAACTTCGTGGGACTTAAACATGCAATGTTTCCAAAATATAGGATGCTGCATTTCTCGTATCTCGCACATAGTGGTGCCGGGACGTCAAACATTCTCGCCAAATCTCGGGATTTAAAAAAAAGAAGTTTTGTTTTGATTTTTAGGTCAATTTGCAGGCTCTATTCCAAAAGAATATCATGCCACATTGCAACACAAGAAGGGTACAGTGGCTTACACAGTATAAAAAAATAAACATATGAAACTACTGTGATGAAGACAAGGCAGCTTTATATTAACTATACTACATAAAAGTTTCAATACGAAAAAAAAGGGTAATAAAGCATTAACTTATTGGGAGTGGTCTACACAGAGACATATCAAAGAGTTCAACTCTCGCGCAAGTCTCGTTTCTATCGAGTACTGCAAAACTTACGTTGGCCTTGATGTAATACAACACTCCTGTTGCCCACCTGCCAGGCCCCGCCCCTACCTTAGCCTCGTCCTCAACCCAAGCACTGGCCTGCAACGGGATCAACACAGGCCGGTGTTGATTGGTCAAATCAGGTTTTCTTTGATTTGTGTTAATCAAAGGGCATTGCCGATTGGTCAATCTTTTCAGCCAAAGTGTCTTTCCGGGCCGTCTGTTTATTCACTCAGTAAACTTTGAAGCAAATTTAGTTTTGAAGCTAATTTTGAGTACGCGTTAACTTAGTTTAGCCTATTTGAATATTGCTCCTTAGCCACATTCAATTTCAGCAAAACACAGGATGCGTCATTTTCAAGCTATTTTAAGTTGCCAATTAAATATTGCTACTAATGTTAATGTTATGCAACCATAATCTAATCATATTGAAAACTTTAGTAGAATAGGCCCCTAGGCAATAGTTTCTATTGAAAATCGAACAAAATCGCTCACATCACCGCTCACAACAGCTAAAAATCAAATCAATGCAATGACAGAAATGGAACACAACCAGAAACTATTTAGATAGAACCAAAGGAGCATTGCGTAATACGGGCACCACCAAGAGTTTGCTACGAAGAGACAATTTTTGCAGTGCATCATGAGAAAGGTCAAATATGTTTGTTCCAGTTAGATATTGACTTAGCTTTTTTTTTCTCACTTCAGAGCACAAAGACAAACATGGGCCGGCCTCTGTGGTGGCCCCTTGATGGCGAACTTCATAATGAAGCAATTCAATTCGCTTAACGCATGTGTTTGCCAACTTAAGACCACTGCAATCTGCAAAGTAGGGATGTCAAGAACACGGCTTATGTACGGCAGCACTTGTGGGGTGGTGGCCTAACTTATCAGGAATTGTACGCCACTTTTGGAAATTTAGGTTTGTATACTGTAACACGAATTGAATGTTTCCCCCACCAAAGCCCCGGGACCTGTGTGGCGGGGCAAGTGGGTTACCTTGGTCGGCAGCAACGTCATAGACTCCCCGAGGCTCTCCTCGATGTAAGTCCGCTCTTCGGGAGATATGGTGGGATGGGTGCTTGGCTTTTCGTAAATTAAATACATAAAACAGGCGAACCATACGATACCGCAACAACCTGGAGAAGAACATGCGAGAGAGGGATTCAAGTCCAAATAGGCGAGAAACCATGCACTGTACTTTAATGCAAACAACATGCTACCCTCAAAGGTAACAGGTGTAAAACGTCCCTACTACTGACGAACAAGAGGGAGGTCTTTTTTAGTACTACACTCTAAAAAAGAAGTGTAAATTTATGTTGTGTAAAACTGTTGTGTAAAAAAATTGAGTCATTTCTGCTCAATATTGAGCAAAATGAAAAATTCGCTTGTACCTCCTACTTGTGTCAAATGTGTTACACATGAAAAGGTAAAATAATACCCAACATTGACTACAAGTCCCAGCAGCACAGGCAAAAAGTTAAAATAATGGTATTATTACCCAAGTGATGGGTTAAAGAAACTGGATTTACCCCACCACTGTGTAACAATTCTTTCATTGTACACGTCGAAGAGTAGAATTTACCACAACATTAGTAAAATGTTACCACGGTGCGGGGTAAACTGACGCACGTGACAACGTTTACCCAATATTGTGCACGCGTATCACTCATGTACAAGATGGCCGCCGCTTGTGAGACCTTCAACAATTTGGGGACTTTGAAGACATGATTTCTTTGTTCCAGGTAAGTCAGTAAAATGAATTTCAGTGTTGTTTCATCCAAATGCGATGCTGATGTATGAAGATTAATATCGGGGAGATTGGAGAAGTGACATGCTTATTATTTAGACATTTATTTGCAACTTGGACGGCACGGCTCTGCCAACCACGATTCCATGCACATGATGCATGCGTTTCATGTACCGTATAGTGAGTGTTCTCATATCTAGAAACACGCAGTAAAGTGACCGACATTTGGGGCATTGTTTTTGAATGAGTTGATTCAGGGAAATTCTAACACCCTTGCCCATCATTTAGCCCACGTTCCTTGTAATAGTCCTCATGCATCAGCACCAAGGGCGGATCCAGAACACAATTTTTGGGGGGGCCAAAAAAAAATTTGGTCCCCCCCAAAAAAGTGGGTCTCAAAAATTACGGCGTGGGGTTCGGGGCCCGTGAGGGCCCCGAAAATTTTTTGGATTCTAGATGCTCTGTGGTGCGATCTGAGGCAATTTCTGACCACTTTAACCAATTTTTTTGGAGGAAAAGATGGTGGTGTACTCATTGCCTGCCTTTATTGCGATGTCACATTAAAAAAAAAAAAAATTGGTTTCGTTTTGGGGGGGGCCATGGCCCCCTTTGGCCCCCCCCTGGATCCGCCCTTGATCAGCACCATATTTGGGGAAATACCATCTTATTCATTTTACTGACTTTCCAACCCAGGACTTAGTTATTGAAATCCCTCGCGATTGCTATCTCTAGCACACAATTCACATTGCAGAGTTCATAGTTGAATAAAACCGCAAGGGTCAATAACAAAGGTACACAACAACTAATTTAAAAACAACCCAAGTGACGGGTAAATTTAGAACCCAACAGTGCAGGGTAAAAATTAGAACCCAATGTCTGGGTAAGAAACTGACACAACACTTGGGTAAAAGGAGGGTTGGGTAAAGTTTACCCAATAATTGAGTAAAAAGGGAACATGGTCGTCACATGGGTAAACTTTCTTACCCAACTTTGTTGTGCAAACACGTAACACAATTATGGGTAAAAGTTACACAGAAATGGGTACTTTTCTACACTTTAGCTGTTGTGTAAAAAAAACTACACAAGTTGACGACCATGTTCCCTTTTTACTCTCGAAAAGGTAGTAATTTTACCCAATATTGAGTAACTATTTTTTAGAGTGTACACACGCCGATGTGGACGTGGAGGTGGACGCACTTTACCAATGGTCCTTACATGTCCTCCAATCACATTAATAGTAAGTATTTTTAACGCAGACGGCGTAGTTTTTGAGCCCATAATGCGTTTTCGTGGCATTTAGTTAATTTCGGGTCGGAGATTTGGCCGGGAGGGGTGTGACCCCATCCAGTTTCTCTTAGCCCTACTTGTCAGCATTTTCTTTTTGCACGAAAAACTGATCGTGTAACTGTCGGCAATAGAGGTCACTATGAACAGCGCCATCCAAGTTTTAGATGATGCGCTGGCACACCGAACGACAAACTAGTCTGTTTCCCTGTCCCCATTGTACTTCGGACTTCAAATATGAGTATAGGTAGCTAGCAGTGAATCCTGACTACATTAGAAGGCTTTCCTTCTAATTATATGCATGATGTGCGTGGTCTGAATCCCGCCTCCTGATTTGTTAATCACAACGGCAATGTTTGCGCGCAACCAGCCTATTGCAAAATGGCAATAGGCCACGAATGTGCATAAAGTTCCGGAGGTGATGAGCTTCAATTGTTTTTGTCTCTGGCAAATATCAATAAATAGGGGGGCATTAATGTTCAGTATTTAAATCCTATACGGTTGAAATGCATGAAAGTTGCCTTCATGGAGACACTGGCAATTTTGCATACTGTTTGTGGTAAGAAAAGAGTCAGTTTTTTTTTTATTGTGGTCAGCGTTTATTTTTATAATTGTGGTCAACTATCGTCCATGCTCAATGCTGAATAGTGATTCAAAAAATAAACAATCATGCTGCGCGCGCGCAGAGGTGATCCAGACAATGGCTTTAAATGGGAGCTACAATCCTGGCCAAATCTCGCTGGGCCCCCAACCCCCCGGCCCCCGTTCAATGTTGTCTCTCATTGCACGGTGTGTGCTCCATCAGCTGGAAAGAACAACATTGACCGGGGGAGCGGGGGAGTGGGTGACCGTGGCAGGCTCAGGAAGTGTCCCAACCATTTTGGCCGGGATTGTAGCTACCGGTCCCCAATTTTTTTTGTTTTTTGTTTGTTTGGTGGGGGGGGGGGAACAGTCTAAATGACAATTGGGTGTACAGTTATAGCGCTGTACATTAGCATAATAATCACTTACCAAATACATAGAAGACGCTTGGCCAGCCGGCATACTCGGTAAGTATACCAGCAACAGGCATACCAAAGACAGCACCAGCATAGGAACCTAATTGAAAAAAATAAAGAATATTTATAAAAATTTCTCTCGACTTATGCACGGACAAAGTTGGATACAGCAATAGGCTTTACTGCATTTCGCTAAGAACAGAAAGTCCATCAAGAAGACATATTGCACACTTATCACGATTTTCTTAAAAACAACAAGGTCGATCCTAATAATTATTGTTCACAGGTTATTGGTCACAAACAGTTTATTTAACTTTGGGTGGGTAACTGTGTCTTTTGAAGTAATGGGGTTTTGAAATGGGCATCAGCAATCGACTGTTCCTCTTTTTCTTTATAATTACTGCTGGTAAAAGGCTGTGGTGATCTAGTACAAGAATAAATCAGTGTCATCAGTCATCAGTTTTAGTCATCACACATTCCCTAATTTGGCCAACCGGTCAATCGATCCGCTGTCCCTCCATCGACTGACCAACTGACAACCCAGAAACAAAAATCGATCCTTCCCTTGACATTCTAACTGCCCAAAGTGGCCTGATTTCATGGCTGTGGTAATCGAAGGATTTCTGCGTTTGTGGCCGCTATTCTATGCCAACGCCGTGGAAATTCGTGCTAACATAAACACTTTTTGCGGGATATACCGAGGCGCACCTTCTGAAGTCCATTATGATAATCCCAAAACATTATGGTACCGTAAGTACATTTTTTTTGGTGTAATAGCGAATTCGCTCAGGGCAAGCATATTTATATATGGTAAGCTGTGCAAATAAGCTTAAAACAGCTGACATGCAGACTGGCTGGCCCATTATCTTCGCAGATAACCATGTTACGATTCTTTCTTTTTTGCAAGAAATTGAAAAAAACCAACATCTTTCGCGTTGGTAATATCGGCAACAAAGTCGGTAATATCCACACACAAAGCTTGGAGAGCTTGGAGGTACAGGTGATAGCCTGCAACCCATACAAACGACTACTACCAACCTGAGAATGCAATTGTCGCCAGCATACTCCGTTCAAGAGGTGGAGCCCATTTACTCCACATGCCATGGCAGGCCGGGTACTCCACACCCTTGGTTAAAGAAAAAAGAAAAGAGAAACACGGGCAAATTAATTAAATGTTTCTGACGTGAAGCTCACGTAGAATGTCAGCAAAAATGTACATCAAATAATCATAATATAATTATTTGCTGGAAGATTTGTACAAGGAGAAGATTTTAACAAAACATGATACTCTGTGAGGGTTACTGTCTTGAAGCTGGTCGTGATATACACTCATCTGGTAACCACATTTACAAGCGAATAGTGAGGTGATATACCACGGTCGTCCGCGCGCAGGTCATAGCGTTCCAGTGGGCGCGTGCGCGCATGATGTCTATTGGTGGAGGGAACATTCAGTGCGCGCGCTCAACCTGCGCACGAGAGGGGTTTCACCACAAAAGTAGGGCTATTAGCTCCTAACTGCAGTCGCCGGGTGTTCGGGTATCTGGAGAAAAAAAATTACCAATTATCTACAGGATGGATTGTTTGCTCTGTACACACTGTGGAACTTCCAGTAATTTGTTAATCTACGGAGTTGCCTGTGCTTCGTGTAGATGTCTACGCCATAATTTGTACGCGTAAACGCATTGGGCATAGTTTGTTTCAACTCAACGTCGTTGTCAAAGTAAGATGTTGCATGATTGTTGAATAAGATGCAGATCGTCTCCGAATTCTACACATGTCTTCGAAAGACCCTTTTCATTGACGAACTTCAAATTAGCTTTGAAACCGAGGGCCAAAATGCTCTCTTTTTTTCGAGAAGATTAAAAAAGAGTCCTCAATTCATACAATGGCTTAGCACTGAGAGGCTCGGTTTCAATGCCAATCTCACTGAGGAATCTTCGTTCCTTTGCGATACGCATGAGTAGAACATTTGTATTTCATGTTCATTGAATGCAAATAAAAAACTGCCTTCAGTGTCATATGAAAAACGGACTCGTATGAAATCGGACTCTTTTTCCCTTTTATTGGTTAAACCCTCTCACGTGACCGGTCCCTCTCCCAATTATCTATGCATGAGCATGTGCAATACCACCAATGAGTCCGTATTTGATAAAACCTAAATTCATGCTACACCGGCACTTCGTGCACGCGTTCTATCTTTGCTAGGCAAAGTTTTATGGCGCCCCCACCTGACATGCGCAGAACTCGATACAAAACAATTCAACATGGTGGCCAAACTATGGCGGTTCATGTTCCTACCTCTATGAGCCCTTGTAGTACCCGGATGACGATCACCATGGAGTAGTGCACATGACATGCTAGCGGAATGAAGAGGTTCAAGATGGACGACATGAATATAGCTGTACAAAATATCCTGAGAATAAGAAAGAAAACTCTTCTATTAAAATTGAAGTGCTTACAAGAGGGCATATATATGGACCTTTCTTCTTAGTTTACATCCAGTAGCACCAAAAACACGACGCTACAATCAATTCAACTTTCCCGAGATGTATTACTAAATGGCCTCTCTACAGAAATCTAATGTAGGCACATCGCAAACTCTTGATGGCGTTCCTAGTCAGCTTTGAGCAAGTTCGATCGGGAAGTATGGTTAGCCAAAGCTCGATCAACCTCGGTCTCATGTTGACGAGCGGTGCGCTCCAACTACCTGCCCCCTCACCCTGGTACTGGATCATTTGCATGTTTAAAAATCTTGCACATGCAAATTAGGCACGGAAGGTACGGAATAGTCTGGTACCTTCTCATTCATTAAATCAGTATTGTGTTGGAATGCGTTGTCCAGGGTACATACGTAATCAATTTACAGTCGCGGCGTGAGATTTGAAAACACTATTTGTTTTAGTGTTAACGTTACGATCTTTAAAGATGATCATCCAATATGCAGTTGACCTGTTACACTAAATATTATTATAAGCAAAATGGAAAAGTAAGAATTGTGTTTGAGGAGTGGGCGTAGGCCTAATAATTCACAAATAACATTAAAACATCGAGTATAAGCTTTATGTGGCATCTCTGGGTTCCCATACATTTTGCACTAAATTTAGTCGGGCACCTTTTGCAACCATCAGCCGACATTTTGAAGAAAAAATAATTAATAAAAAAAGCCGCGTCGCTGCACCACTTTTGGGGCAAGTTCCATACCAGAACCCGAAGACTTTTTTTCTTTTGGCCTTAGGCACAGGAGGCAAGTTTCCCTCCCAGGGGCTGCTATTGGAAACAAGGTTGAAAAAATGGGCCCTTGCTAAGAAGTTGGGGTTCTATTAACTCTGATCGAGCGCTTGTTTGCGACCAGCCTACAGAGGTTATTTGCATCGGTGGTTGACAATTGCCGAGAGCGTCACACTGCACAGCAGGGAGCCAGCACCGATGACGTTTCCACCATTGTTTGACTCGAGACTTTCGTGCTGAAATATTCAAGCGCAGACGTATTAGGCAGGTCTCGAATGAACCGGTATACGACCAAATGTCTTTGATCGAACTTGCGCTTTATAATCACTGGAGTTTAAGGGTGCTTCCGAATTACTTGGCTACTAACTGCCGGCAGTCACAGTGCATTCGGCCACCTTCATAGGCGCCTGCAGAATTTGGGCCTTCGTAGGCGCCTGTATTGTGGCCAGCTGTAGCCTAAGCCAAGTCATCCTAACACAGCCTAACACCTGTAGAAGACTGTCTTACCTATTCGCTGGAACTCTGGAAGCTAAGTAGCCCCCAGGTACCTGAGTTACGATATAACCCCAGAAGAACGAACTGTGCATCAACCCGACTATCCTAGGACTCCAGTCAAACTCTCGGAACTGAAAAAAAAACGATTGAAGGAAATGTAAAAAAACAACAAAACAACAACAACAAAAACAACAACAACAACAGCGTCAAAAACTAACAGATTTTAAGTTTCATCCCGAAAATAGATTCATTTTTTAAATAGCTATTTTTTTTGGCAATACTAAAGTTATTCACTCTTGAATGACACATAGACCGAACAAATCTGCCCATGTTCAGTTATTGAATTAGCACTTTATAATTTCGACTTATTGGCTCCCGGACAACCGGGTTAGGCTGGTACCCGCCCCACAATCAGTATATCGCCAATGTATCAACCGGGAACCAGTCTGCTTGTAAAGCGGATCTATCTGTTTCCCACAAAAAAAAAGCTGGTCGAAATAAAACATGCAATGTGAACATTTATTAATAGAAAAAAATACCTTAATTTGTCAATTAAAGAGCACAGGGAATGCAACTTTAGCGACGACTTAGAAAAAAAAGATAAGTTTCCAGTGAAAACCAACACCACGTGAGGGCGTTAAGGCCAAAGCGTCTTCATGTACACTATAGCACTCCGAGGGCACGTGATCTGGGGTGACTTGACATAAAGCACCCTCATAAAACAAAAGGGCCCTCATTAGACATAATATCTGTCTTAAGATTCTACGTAGAGCTGATCAGCCCGCACTGGCCAGCATGAACGAGTGACGTAATGGGATGAGTGGAGCCACAGCACAATCATTCAACAGCAGCGCCCCAGAGTTGATGAGGGGTCATGTGTCAAGTGAAACAATTCGGTACTCTAACTGTGCATCTGCAACAGCAGATAAATGTACATAACAACTTTGGCGGCAATATTAACCAAATCTGGTTAACATTGTTGTTGTTCTCCTATCTGAATGAATGAATGAATGAATGAAACATGAAAAATGAATGAATCTGTGATCTGCAGTTTCATCAGAGGGAACAAACTTTTTTCTACAATGTAAAAGAAAAATCCCGTTTACTGCGCATGCGTGATAGGTGACCTAAGGTGGCGTAGTCCGCTTAAACGCGTGAGCATTGTCAGCACGTCCGGTTTAGTATAGAGGTTAGAGAAACGAAGGCGTGGGAACCAGCGAACATTACTCACGTGTATTTCCTTTTCCCCGTTGATGGTCACCGTGTTGTTGTTGACCATGTCAACGATGGCCACGCCCAGATTGCACCGTATGCCGAAGGAGATACAGAAACCTATGCAACTCATGACGGCCACGACGTAGCGCTTGGCCATCGGGCAGCAGGTGCTGCAGCACCGCTTGCGACCCGAGGACGAAGGTGGGACACCAGCGCTGTGGTTGGTAGCCATCTCCCCTTCCTCGATATCGGAGGAGTCTTGTGGGACCAGCGCAGCTTTGTCTTCACGTGGTGTCTTCATCCTGTTTGGGTACAGAAATACAAAACAATTAGGACTATAGATATACATTGGTGAAATAGATACCAGATATCAGTTACGATGGAACACAGCTTTCTCCCTTGGCACTTGCTCTGAAAAATTATGAGAATATCAATCTTGAAAGTGAAATCCCAACTGCTTTAAGAGTGAGAATTTTCCATAATTTTCTGAGATGATTTCAAGAAAGTACAACAGATATCCGATGTACAAGCCTGGTGTGAATCGATAGCAATTCATTTATTATGCCTCCCCGGTTTTTTTTGTCTGAGGCTTATTTGCATCGATTTTCATAATTCTTTTGTGGCGATTATTCCACACACAAAAACAATATTTCAAAACGATGTTTTTCAAGCACTTTGTATGCCTCCCATCCCCGCCTTTTCGTCTTTGAAAACACAGTCATTAAGGCTGAGCGCAATGTAAGAAGTATTCATCAGTCAAATAACATTAGCTTCACGGGTCTGTTCCAATCGACACAGAGCAACTTATTTTGATTCCCTAATCTCGGTGACTGTCTTCCTCTCCTGTGATTCTGTACACTTGACATTTCAATCAAAATCGAAAAAAAAATACTGCGCGAAGGAAGTGACACAAATCATTTGGCGAAACGACAAGAGATATTTCTGAAAGCACTCCATCGACATTAATTTCCTCCCACGAAAGCGTCTTGATCTTGTTATCTTTTCCAATCTGAAAGATGTGTGGAGCTTTTTCTCTTTTTGTTTCCTTTCACGATTTCGCCAGATCGTGCCAGGAACAGGTTTTATCGTAAACTTGACGTGACAGGCTTTATTTCTTGACTAGCGTAGCGATTCGACGCTAAGTGACCGTGCCGAGATACGGGCTTCACGCGCGGCGGGACGACAGAAGGCGTCGAGATTTCTTGCTGGAGGCAAGATTGATAATTTTTTTACAGCATCTGCCAGAATATCTGGCATCGCAGATGTCTGCCTGACAGAGACGAAATAACCGTCTAAATGCAATTTGGGGTTTCATTTAAACCTGACCGCATTTCGCCTCTAGAGATCGCTCTTCAGTAGTTCCGCTCAGAGCCGTGTATAAGAACAGTTGCGACAACTATGAATTTTGGATTCCGTTTTGGCCCAAGTATACACTTGTGCCTTTCGCACACAGTTACCAATTTATCTATAAGCTTCTGTTACTATCGTTGACAATAATATTATGGTAAAATAAGCCTCGAATCTCATGACAGACTGTTTTTCTATTCTTTGACCAAAAATGGCGTCCACAATCGGTTCCCCTAATGTCACATCTCTCTCGTTGCACGGCTCCGGCCCGCTTCTTTTTGAAAATTATTGGAAGTTTGCGCTACCCATTCCGCTCGTTGCAACGAATCATTGCATTTTCAAAACAAATAAAACAAAATGGCGTCGTTCTTGTATTGGTTGCTTAAGAATCCACTGAACGAGACACTGCACTAACGAAACTTGACGAAAATGGTTAATTGTTACGTAACAGGTATAAGGAGCCTAAAAACTACATGTAACAACGTGATGATCTTCGTTTATTTTGTTTTTGAAAATAAATTAACAATGTGATGATCTCCGTTTGCATATTTTACCCTCGGCTTTGTTCCATTTTGGACGATTTTGTTCAAAGACCTATAGCATAGCACTAATTAAAAATCGCCCAATCTTTTTTAAAGTAAACCCAAACAGAAGCTGAAATACTTGTCAAAATTCAAAGTCAAAATTCGAATATTCCGGAAGTAGGCCTATTCTTAGAAATTTACCAGCCAATTATGGCCCAAGAAATTTCTGGTAGATTACCATTTAGCGCTGCAGATAAAGCTGTTTCAAGGAGGAAATTACTTAAATGTGTAGTGACAAATGGCGTTTGACAAATGCCATATGTTTCAATTATCTTACTTAGGGTCTGAACATTTTCAAATTGAACACCAAGTAGGGAGGAAGTATTAGTTGGTATTTAGAGTTTTTCTGAGGATCATACTTGTGTGCATTTTGGTACTCCTCTTAAATGTGTGAAAACTATTTAATATCTCTTTTACGTTCTTATTTTTTTTTGTTGAAAAGTGCACTTCTATAAACATTTGAAATTTCCACGCTTTTCTGGACAACTTAAGACGCTGTTGCTGTGATGTCATTTCAAAAAGACACTGTTCAGTTTATGTATTTTCTGTTCAAATTGTGAACCCAAGAATGTGTTCATTGAAAACGTTTGTGAGAAAAGATTGCTCATTGACTTACTGCCATGTACTGAAACAACAACGAATCACCAAAGAAAAGACATCGAAATATCATTATTTTTGGCAACGTTTTGGTTGTAATAGCCGTAACTTTTTGAGGTCTCTGCCTGAAATGACATCACAGTTTTGCTCATGGCTATAAAAAATCTACATCAACATACTGTACCAAATGCGCATCAAAATTATTATCCCTGTTCATCAGGAATGAGACTTTTTTTTCTGCAGCAGCTCTAGATCAGCACAATGTGGTCTCTACTATGACATGTACCCATTTATACTCCTGGGTGGAGAGAGGTAATCGTTGTAAAGTGCCCTGCCCAAGAACACAAGCACCATGTTCCCCGTCAGGCTGATCTGGCCGAGGGCGAGTCACATGGCATTCGCTTCTTCTTCTTCTTTTTTTTTACCAAAGAACACAAGTACAATGCTCCCATGTACCACGGCACACAAGTTTAACACCGTAACAATTTGACCACAGCACTGCCTTTGTGGTTTTAACAAATATTTTGAAAAATAATTTGACAAATAATAAACATAAATTAATCACAAACAATTTAATTTGTTTAGCAGTGCATTTGCAAAGATTGCATTTAACAAATTATATTGCATGGGCCCTTGGAAAAAATCATCAAACCAACGATATCCCGACCCAAGCTCATAAACGTATATTTAAGCGTATCTTTATACAATGCTAACATCGTCCTCATACTAAAAGTGACGTCCTAATAGTGGCCGTTTAAAGAAAAACAGCTTAAACCCCTAACTTCCTTCGTTAATGAAATATTACATACAAGTTGGCTTTAATCGGACAAGTGATTCACTGTGGTCACTTTGTGTCTTGTGCCACATACCGAGGGGATCCATTCCCCCGCCCAATACGAGACAGCGATGGCGCACGTCGTCTGCCCTAGTATCGCCAGAGGAGAATGGCGCGTGACTATACATTAAATAGCAAGCTGATATTCTGCAAATATATCTCGCTGCTACCAGTTAATTGGGCATGACACTGTGGCGATATACAAACAATAGTATCACTATTTCAAGTCAGTACCTGTCAGTACCACTACCCGTGGTACATAATGCGTAAATAATAGGCATAAATTGATCACAAACAACGTAAATGTTTTGCAGTGTACTGATGTATTCTCCACCTTGCGATGGTAAGTAATAACTACAGAATAAATATTATTAAATTTCAATACGAGTTTTAAGTTCAAAATTCTAGAATTCCTGTTTGTAGTTGAAAACATTCAGACTGAAAAAGCTGGGGTTCAGCTTGGTGCAAGTGAAAATCGGTCAAATAGCTATATTTTATGTCAAGAAAATCTATAGTGTAAATTGATACGTAGATGAAATGAGAAACGATTCGCGTTTTCCGTAATTACATTTAATTTCCAGTCATTTTTCAAGAACTACAATAACCACAAATATGTTTTGGCAATTTTGCTTTACGAAATGTGTGGCTAGATGTATATTTGGCTTTGTCTTGATATACATGTGCAGTCACATCTTGGTATAGTTTTCGTTGGTGTGGAAGCTAATATTTTTGTTTCTGTTGGTGCTTTTTGTCGCTAACCTCATCACATTAGGCCTAGTGTGTGCATCTATAGCCAGGACTCCCCGCCCCCGTCTTGCCCACGGCTGTATCGTCATTGTCCCAAATAATAATGTATTTTACAAAGCAAACCCCGGGGGTGGGGGAGATTAACCCGCCATGATAGTCGGGATGAGTGTCGAATAATACACTCACTGGCCCCAGGACATGAATAAATGCAGTGTCACGTAAGCCTGCGCACGATCCGCGGCGTGATCGATGGCGTAGATAGCGCACGAAGAAACATGGATAACAAAATTCGGCAGCACGGCCGTGCGCCGGAATCGAGGCAATGTATTATTGAAGAGATGTGCAGTTTGGATTATTGTGTTGTCATTATAAAAAGATAATATATGGTTATGTAATTTCAAGTGGGACAATCTGTGGGCTGGGTAGTTCATCTTGACACAATGACGCATGTGCGAGAGGGCTTACATAATTCTTTTACATGCATTACGACGCCATTCATGCATGACGAAGAAACATGCAATGTATATACATTAATGGGTTTGCTTTTGTTATAGATAATAGATTTCAATGTTTTATTAATTAATCCTATAGTTAGCTGACTACAACACTCCATCCTAAAAAAAAAAACACACACACAAACAAACTAATCCCACCTATGAAAATTAGTGTTATTTTACTCATGGTAAATTTGGGTAAAAACCAAAGAGTTTACCCATACCAATTAATAGCACTCTCCTGTTGTGTCTACCAGTAGCATAGGTCTACATAAAAAAAACAACTTTCATTAGACACCGGCCACGGCCGAACATCTAATGAGGCATAATGTCAAGGTGCACTTGAGTTGGTTTCTATGGAAGTAATATGAGCTGGCATTATTTCCACCCACATTACGTCTTTATTCATCAGGATGTCCATCTGAGTTACATTTATCAAAATGAGAATCTAAATATGCTCTAATGAGCATGAACAGCTACAAAGTGAAAAGAGTTTCAAGAGAACTCAGGTTGTATCATTCGGTCACATAAATATAATGGTCGAAAGGAAACCTATAGCAATGTATGTGAAGGCGCGTGGTAAGGCCACGTGCAGATATGTCGTGAGAGCTTGACTTCAGGAGAATCATATCAGAAAATACCCATCAGAAGCCACGCCATCAAACGCGCTGAAGCGTCATCAATCACTGGAGCAGAAGACCTAATCCTTTTTTATGTGCACGCGGTAGGAAATGGTACCGAATTACGTTAAACCTCACTTAGCCGGCACAATTTGGCGGGAATTGCATACACTGCCGCGCGCTGTAAAGCCTGCGCGCGGCTAGCAACACGCGCGATTTCACACGATTTCCCGCGCTCGAAAAGAGAAAAAAAAGGGACTTGCGTTGGCGGGAAGAAAGAAATTAATTTGTGAAACTAGCCGTGATGTCTTGGGTTAGAATATTTGCGCTATGGCACTTACAGCACACGTGGTAACATGACAGGCTGGTTTATATTTTAGTGCCTTTTTGACATCTGACATTTTGACATAAATCACGCCAAGTGCACAGAGACGGATTTAAACCACAAAATATTATTTTAATGCTCTTCAATTAAGAGAAAAAAAATAGAAACGGAAACGGAAACTATACATATTGTCATTTAAATTTGGCTAAAGGCAATGATAGGGCTCATTTTCCCGTCACAGGCCTAAATGGAGTTAAAAAAAAAAAAGAGAGAAAAGCATGAACATTTCCAGCTTGGACGTCAATTCAATTCATGGGACTTATTTCATTAAGTGTAATTTCATAAGATAATTATCCAGCTGAGGCTTTGACCGGAAGGGATTTAAAGGTTTGTCATTGGAAGGTCAGTCTCGGCCAAATACCACTTCGTTTGTAGTACAGAGCCAATGTCGTGCTACTGTTCTCGCGAGAAAGAACGTTATATCGATGACCATTAGAGTAGCTGAAAAATAAAGACAATGACGTGTGGTCATATGCATTCCGTTCGGCCCAAGTTTACATCACCTCATACCACCATCAGTAACGCTGCCAACAATAATAGTGCACAAAGGCCTGTCCAGTGTTAAATAAAAGACGGTTCGAAGTATGTATCAGCTTCAGATTGTGAAGTTATCTTCATCTGATTGTTTACCTTCTTCTGATTGATGCAGTAACGCCGTGTTACTTTGTCAACTATAGGCGAATTTGCAAAACCATTTCAAAAAGAAGAGCGCGTGCGCAGTTTGCGTTATGAGCAACCTCAGTATATATATACAGGTTAACCGGGCACATGACACCGGAAACCCCCCCCCCCCTCCCAAAAAAGAAGAAAAAAAAAAAAAGGAAAAAAGAAACAAGACCGTGTGTGAGTCACTAATAAGGAATATATAAGGAATTGTAAGGAATATATAAGGAATATATAAGGGATATCTAAGGTTTATATTACACGGCCCTCTTGAATTGAACTCAGGCGCGCTGAACTTTAATTAGACACCGGCCACGGCCGAACATCTCAGTATTTGTGCGGCTGTCTGATCCGTTCATGTCAACACTCCACGCATGTTTGTCAGCCGAGATCTACACTTTCCCCCAAATGGTCTCCGATATAATGGCGCCATCTTAGCTGGGCCAGCCTAACTAATCTAAGCGGGAGCCCCGTAGGATAAGATAGGTATCGCTCGGTAAAAAAAGGAGAGGTTCTTTTTTTTCGTGTGTGACAGTGATGCTCAAGATGAATGATTGGTGAATTGAAGTAATCCATCTATTACGATTGTTTGTGTTAATGTAAATTAACTGAGAAAGCTGTTATGACGTGTTTTTTTCTCAGCTAAGATTTATCTGGCATGACGTTGGAAACAAGTTTTTCTTTTTAGTTTGCAATTTTTCTAAGTTGGAGTGGGCACATGTGAATGCCTGAGACAGAGGACATATTGCAAGCTAGGCAAATCAGTTAGAAATCAAGTCATTAGGCAACCAACCGACCGACAGACCAAATGCCATATGCAAATCGAGTGCACGAAATGAGTCAGCATGCAAGAAAGCAAGCAATTAAAGCTATAGTCCATCATTTGCAGCCATCCGAAAAGTAACTGGCGTATTATTGTTGAAAAAACATACTTGGTTGAAATATAGTAAGGGGACTAAACTCCCTGTGAAATTAATCTTTCTGGCAAGCTATCATTTTGAAGTAATCAACGAAAGAAGGCCTTTCCAACGGTGATTCTTAAGAAGCACCGTAGGAAAATTTAAAGTAGTAGTTCGTTTTGTTATTCAGCGCAGCGCGCACAAGTATTGGAACGACGCACACGCGCGCGCGGTTGTTATAATTCGTCGGATCCGTGTGCGACGTCGCGTATAGCTGCAATTCAAAACGTGATTCAGTAACTTTTGATTTGAAATTGAGATCTTAGAATGCTGTTTTTCTCGGAATGTACAGCTGAAGCTTAGCTGAAACTTTATCAGGTTAGTTGTTCAGTATCCTCCATTAGATTTTGAACTCTTTTGTTGCTTCAAACGAACAAAATGCACAAATTACAAATGATGGACTGTAGCTTTAAGCGATTAAGCCAGCAAACTATCAATCAAGCAAGCAAGCGAGCACGCAAATAAGCAAGCTAGCAAAAACAAAAAAACGGACAAACAGCAAACAATAAATAAGCAGGCGAGCAAGCAAGCAACAAATCAAACAAATTTGCAAACACAGACCAACAAACAAATAAACAACAGACGAAAAACAACCCGACCGACAAACAAACAGACTGAAACATACGACCCAACAACCCAACAAACAAACAGATAAGCATGCAAGCAAGCAAGCAACTATGCAAGCAAGCAAACAAGCATCGAACCAACCAACCAACAACCAGGCCACCGACCGACCATCCGACCGACCGTCACTAACCAACCAACGGACAACCCGTAAGTCCAACAGTCGCGCAAACAAGACATAATCACAAAGAAAAATAATGCGACACATTCAGACAAACATGTATCCTTGATCGGTACATTTTCCCAAACCACTGAACTTAAATCCATCCCACCGCCACCGTTCAAGGGCAACATTCACCTTATCACGAGGATTTTTGACACCATTTAACAAACGCGCTTCGTATTAAAAGAGTTTGCGGCCGAACCAAATGTAAAAAGGATAAGGAGGTCGGGTTAGAGGGAAAAAGGTACAACTGGAAGGTGGCTCAAAAATAGTCTTTAAATAGGGCGGTGGGCGAGCGTTGCTGGAGACTATTTTAATTTTCAAGTGTTCCAACTAAAACATTGTTAAACGTATGAAGGCTGGTATAAACTGAAGTTTTCTTAAACACCATGAACACTTCCTTGCAAACATCAAGTTTACATCGGCTAAACATGGAAGAAATGTATCTTATTTGGAGAGAGAAATCATTCAACGATCCTTGCCGTATAAGGCAGGTAGCGAAGAGCCATCTTCATGTAATATTCATGCTGTATGTTTGAGTGCCATTGTAAGATTATGCAGTAAACGTAGTGACATCATAATCCCCCCCCCCCCCCGCCCTTCCCCCGTCAATAGTGCAAACCATGGTCAAGTCTGCCGACTGGAAGAAAAACACTCCTCCAAAAATAAACACTTAAATATTTGATTAATTATTTGATTAAGGGTGTTTACAGACACGGGGGTTATGTACGACTGGGTAAAAGTAAACGCGGCGTGAAGGATTGTCTGTCGGTGTGCGCCCGGCGATTTGTCGGCCTTGGCTCCGCTAAATAGACGGTCTTTCGGTTCGATGGTACGGCCTCCCTATTTTGAGGCCGATCGAGCCAGCAAGCGCCGCCGGCTTCGACAAGGAAATTACGGTCGATTCTTGTTTTTGTTCATGTTTCCCGTCTGGGTTTGTTTTTCCTCTGAAATATCCGCAGACAGAATCACTTGTCTGGAACACATTATTTGTTCAAGCAGTTCTAATGTTCCATGTGAGCGATTTATAAAAGCAAGCTGCGCGAACAACAAAAATCGCTGGATTTCAAAACATGACTTCCGAGAACTAACCTTATATTTGATACCTATAATGTTTCGTGTGTTTTTTTTATGTGTGAATTGTGTTCTCATATCGCTGAAAGTCACTAATACATAATGTGATACGAGTCGGTGCGCAATGGTGAAGTAAATGTGGGCGACATTAAAACAATGAGAGAAACAGGTGGTACACTAACACAATGTGTCGATATGTTAATTATGTTGGGCCCTACACGAGAAAACTAGAAAATTGATCCAATAACACGATTCATACTCCGTCACTCATCACTTTCTTTCTGGGGCGAGTTACCATCCTCTTCAACCGACCAGTATCCCAGCAATGGAAGTGAGAATTTAATCAACTACACAAATTGCAAACCCAACCCAAGTTGACATCAAGTGATAACCCACGGCTGCCCAGGGAAAAATCCAAAGGTATCAACATGGGCGTCGCCAGGATTTTTTTCTAGAGGGGTCAAAGCTCTCAACGTCCTTGTGCTTTCTTTTGTCGAGGGTGGACGGGGGGACATTTGCTCACCCCACCCCATTGACACCCCTGCGGACGCCCTTGATGTTAAATGTGCTTTAAATTCACAGCAAAATGACTTTGCAACTCGTCTCCTTTTTTTTATCGTTTTTCTCCCCCGGCTTTTCCGGGGGGGGGGGCATCCTTGCACCCCCCCCCCCACGACGGCCAGAGGCACCAAATGTCCCCGGCATCCGTGTGAAGCATATCAAGTATACAAACTAGATGTTGTACCCCAGTTCTACATATGTCATTCCAAAAAAATATCAGATTTTGAAGAGCGTCCTGCTGGTTGGTTTGTCCATTTTGCACTGGATGGAATGAACCGGGAAACAAATGGAAGAATTGAGTTCAAAGCCCCGAGGCGGAACAAAAGTAACAATGTGCAATTTGATACATACTCCCATCGCCGCGAAATTGCATCAAACCTCCCCCAATACAAAGTGCAATCCAATAAACCAATTGAAATTCCCACACCCTGGACACGGCCGCACTTCACGCGCACCTCGGGAACGGCTGAAGTGGCTTTAGAGCTCGGGTACCCGGACCCAAGTGGGGCCCGTGAATTGGCCAATCTATCACGCACAAGGAGGCGATCGTGTTTTCCCGCGGTGTCTGCCGCGATGCAGCGCTGTGTGCCGAGCGCCGCCCACCGAGAGTGTACTTTTACCCCATCCGTTCTAACAACCGTTTAACGCGTGGATGGGCTGTGAAGTGGGGAACGTGCAAACAAGGGCATTTTAATTGGTCGCGGTGCTGGATATTATCCTTCAAAACATGATAAAGTATCCATTATGTTCTTGTTTTACATCGTCTTATTTGTGCTAATAGCGATATTGTATAAGTTGTTCCGGAAAGGATCGCTCAGAATTACAGGGAAAACAAATTGGTACCGCGTAAATGTTAAGTTCTTGAACACTAAATAATTTGAACGACTTCAGTCCATCGGGTAAGCATTGCATGTACTTTCATAGAGCCAATGCAACATATTTAACTTGGCAAGTTAAGGTAGATTGTGGTGTGCAAAACCTATGCAATACCTAGGTGATCAAATATTATAATTATTGTACTGTGAAGAGTGACAAGTTCACTGTGTGGGAAATTTGATGATAAACAGTGTGGAGTGGCTGGCTCTAAAAAGAAAAAAAGTGGTTACAAAAATGTTACCTTTTACATCATTTTCATCATTAGAAGGTAAAAATAGCTTGTATCCACGCCCCAAGCATCATCTAATTATGTCGAGTGGCACTGACTATACTCTCTGTAACACCATACGCTATTGTTGCAATATTATAGCTTTACACCGAAGGAAAGCTGCATTTTCTTCACTTGGTGCTTGAGTGCCGGTTTTAATTGCCGAGAACCTCCCACGAGATGTCAAGTGTAGTACCGCTCGAGGCGGAGAAGTCACCGTCGAAAATCAAGGTTTTATTGTAACATTTAAGTAAGGAAGGAGCTTCGATTTCAGCGTGCGTTATTCAATTATATTTCATCAATTGCCTTGTTTTGTGTGGATGAACCGCAGATATCTTACTCCACTCTAAAAAAGAATGCAGCATTGATATGTCTACCCCTTTGGACGATTAACTCCAATCTTAGCTGAAAATGTAGGTATCATACAGTCATCCCGAATTTACTCAGACTGGTTCCTATATTTGTTTCCCTGTGTATCAGTTACTATGCAGGGTTCCAGCTGATATCGGCATTGGCAAATGGTCTGGTATCGGATTTTGATGAAGCTTTCATAGTTTGGAGTTTGGCACATTGATTTCTTTCTGCAGAAAATCAGGGGTAACATGGCTGGGGCAATTCACATATATCAGGGCAATGAAACGCTAAATACAAAAACTTTCCTGACACAAAACTGCTTACTGTGCAAACACAGATTAGTAACAAAAATATCATGCAATTCGTATTGCTTTATGAGAATCTCAGGTGATTTGTGCTTAGCACATACATTTCCTAAGCAATAATTTACTGATCAGCACTGCCACAAATTTAGCTTTAGGTGTTAACAAAATTCTGAGTCTCATATCTCAGATATCGACCTGTTTTTCTGCTGGTTGCAAATGATACCTAACCCCATTAGAAAATAAAGGATTATTTTTGTCGTGATTCATAAGGAAGCCCCACGAGAAACAAGATCATTTTATTTTGTTCAATGATTTTCCTCCCGCGAGTTTGTCGTATCGATCTGACCGTTCCCACGACCGTGTACTTTGGGCGGAGGACGCACGGCGCTGCACAGCCCAGAGATCATTCCGCGTCGATGCACGCGTATCCACGCGATGGGGAATTTATTCCACTGGTACTCTACGTTGCGTCCATCGAATGATGCCCCTAAATCTGTTATTCATGCGTGGGAACCAACGGCGTCTTAAAGCCATCACTTGCGTTAGGCGATAGTGGATAATCCGATTTGAATACTGTTGAGAATGAGGCATATGCCTAACTGTTGAGAGCTAGGATTTCAAATTTGTATGGCTGTTTTTCCCACTTTAAAGATTATAATCGTCGGCGCCGTTAATGTTGATGTTGTTTTGTCGTTGTCCTTGTGTCGTTGTGTTGTTGCAGTTGTTTTTCATGACTTTTTGAAGACAACCCTGTGCCTCATCAGTATGGGTGATCTGATAAAAGGAGGACATTTCGAAACCTTGGCTTCGTCATGGGCTGTATGATATTTTAAGCACATGACTTATTAGGACCCCAGCTCAATCATGGTACATGCTCTGTTTCAAAACCATCAAATCTTAAAATGCGAGGCTACAGTTTTGAGTTTTTCAATGTCATTTTGATACGAACGGTTTTTAAATGCAGGTGCGGTTCTGGGGTTTTGTTTAGCCCCCATCCCCCCCCCCCCCCGCCACAAAAAAGAAAAAAAACAACATGAAATAGCAGCAGCTAATGTTAGAAAGTGACATCACATGCGAACGGTGTAGTTAATTTTTGATGACTTTCCCCCTCCAAGATAGCCCACCTTTACACACTAGTTCCAACATATTTAACAAAAAAATTACAAATGTCATAATTCGTAAATTGTAATAATTTGTCGATGAAAAATTCATAATTAACACCTCTGACCAGTTATGACATCTGGAAAGTATGGAAATAAATATTGCTATTGAATCGAATTGAAATTGAAAAAGTAACAACCCAAAAATATGTGTTCTCCCTCGGATACATAATATGCTGCTTTTAATCATAAAGTCTACAGATAAATCGTAACAGTATTCACAGTATGAATACCATTGCTGTTGTATTACTGTATGCTGTGTAGCAATAACAAATAGGCCAACCAAAGTAATAACTCCAGTATAATTGTGTTTTTGTGGAAAAATATTGCGCGCTATTCATGATAGTGATTCACGTCTAGCACTCGTAACTCAGCACCAATATGGTGGGCGGAATGTGATTGATACAGAAGTCAAGGATTTTGAGGTTGAACGATGTTATCGTAGCCTCGCTTCTTTACAGTCCATGTTTTTCTTAATTCAATGATCACTCGCCTTTGCTGGCAATCGATACCCTACATTAAATACCACGTCAATACACGTCTTTCATGCGAGAAGAAAAAATAGATGTTTGTACAAGATTTCTGCGTAAAAACAGATCGAACGGTGCACCAGTTGAAATGCGTTTAGCAATTTAATAAGGATTCGGTGTTGGGCAATGGGCATTATGTTACACTGGGTAGGTATTACTAGTCTGGTTTTCATTTTCGTAGTTTTGCCTTTTAGTTTACTTCTGATAAATATAAAAGAAGATATTGATTAAAGTGGAAACTTTAATCAACTCCCTACTGGCTCTCTACAACTGAGCTATCCAACCCTATGTCGACGTTCTATCAACACGATGTACAATGCGTGCAAACAATAACCTCAGACATTCAATTATGACCAGCCCAGCCCCCCCCCCCCCAAAAAAAAAAAAAACACCTGACAAACTTATTATTTCAGCTTCAGATTTTGGTATGGTTAAAAATTAGGTTTGAAATTTTCAAAAATGAATTGATAACATCCAGACAAATACCCAGAAAATATCAAGGAGATGATGAGGGATATTTCGTTAAATTCCCAACATGGTTACGTGCATTTCTCTCTCACTTCTTTATTTTATGTATTTATCTATTTATCTCCAGACTGCTGCGGCCCAATTTAAATGCCGGAAGGCTTAATTTCAAAATCAGACAACAAAAAGTCGTCGCTAGCCAGCAATTTTTTTGTACTTTTATGACCGCACTTAGCCCTCCGTGCCCGGAAGTATAACAATGCATTTAACACGCAGCCAAATCAACTAACAAATTGAATCGGGTTGGGATTAAATCGAGTTAAAAACGGCGTAGATCGCCCAGGCACGCGACGAGGTCGCACGATCTGGGCTAGAAACCGAATTATGTCGTGGGAAGAAAGACGATTGTCGAGGAAATCGGATACGGACGAGATCGTCACTTTGCCTGACAGTGAGAGCTCTAATAGCTCGCTGAGTCGTGATGACTGCACTAGACAGCGGACTGTCTTCTCCATGTTGTTCTGATTCAGAAAGCCTTTTGGTCGTGTGGCATAACCAGAGGTTAAGAAGCATGGCATACTATCATAGTGACCGTTTTAGCCGATTTTCGGCTAACCTTGACAGAAAATTTGACAGAATGGATTTTTTTGGCAGATTTCTACAAAAATGGTTATTTGACAGAAAAACAGCAGATTTGCAAAAAAATGGTACATTTGTTTACAAAAGCTTCAATCTTTTCAAACAAACCCTTGCAAAACAGAACAGGTTGCCTGGTCTAGGTGCTTAAGTTCACTGGGAACCGGATTTCGTCGTGATGCAACCACGTTTTGCCTGAAATTTACGCAAATTCATATTATCTTTATGTGGCTATAGATTGTTCATATTGTAATTTGAACATAAATTAAGGCAATATTACAACATCTGCATGTGATTTAAAGTGTTTATAGTGTAATTCGAGTAATTCTGGGGAATTTGGCAGATTTTTGATAAATCTGACAGATTTTTGAAGTGCATTTAGCAAAATTTAGTCATGACCTTACGGTCACCCTGCATACTATTCGCACTAAATATCCACAGAGAGCTTTGTTTAATAATAACTTGCTGAGTCGTGATGGCTGCAGAAGACAACTGACAAACGCTCTGAAACTTTTTGCTCTAAGCATTGTGGTGGTCATGGTATAGGCTAAGCAAAGGTTAAGAAACATGACACATTTTTCTCACTGACACTCCTTATTGAGGGTTTGAGGCTGCGTCATTATGTTGGTTATTCCCTGAAACATCAAACCAGGCCAATCCATGACAACTTGCTCTCATTGTGATTCGATCCCGCAATAGAAACTAGCAGATTTCAATTGTGAATTGGGTGATATTATTTCCAACGTGTATCACATGTATAACAAATTCATTTTGAATTACAATCTCCTCAGAAATAATCCTCCGTTTTTCATTTTGCTTACTATTATATCTAGTGTAATACTGCATGTAAGGATGGGTAGATAATGCTTCAAAGGTTTGTTTCCGATCTCACGCCACAACGAATTTATTCCGTCTGTACCCTGTACACCGCAATACCAACATCGATTTACAGCATGGCAAGTCACCAGACTATTCCGTACATATAATGGATAAGAGTTTAAAACACGCAGATGGTCCAGTACCACGGCGACAGAGTAGCTGAGTAGCTGGGAGCGCACTGTTCGACGCCATGGGGATGAGGTTGCACTCTAGGGTTCCCCCACCTCCAATTTTCAACTGTTCATTGTTCATTACCTGTCTATACATGTATTTCCTAAAGCTTCGGAATACCAATGTATTCGAGGTAGAATTGGTTTCATTTCCAGAGAGACTTAGAATTCCATACCACCTATGTCTAGAATTCTGTCAATCGTTCCCGATGACTAATTGATACCAGACGGTGTGCAAATTAGCGGGCAATTCACTAAACGTCCTCAATTAACTCGCCCGGACTGCGGCCTGGCACCGTCGGAATCCCAAACATTTGCATTACCAGGTTTCCAACTCGCACGCGCCAACGGACACTCGAACGGTTTCCGGACGGGGTTTACCGATACGATAACAGGGTCGGGGAATCAGCGGGACGGTCGCGTTCCGGTCACCGGGGGAACGGGTCGATTTTTATCTCCAAGGCGATCCGATATAGTCCGTCCGTCCCTCGGACACGGGCCGCCGGGGTGTCATTCTGGCCGATTGCAATCGTGTTTTCGATTGGTATCGTCGATGCCGTCGTATGCATAACTGAAAGACAACCCTGTGCCTCATCAGTATGGGTGATCTGATAAAAGGAGGACATTTCGAAACCTTGGCTTCGTCTTGGGCTGTATGATATTTTAAGCACATGACTTATTAGGACCCCAGCTCAATCATGGTACATGCTCTGTTTCAAAACCATCAAATCTTACAAAAGCGATGCTAAAGTTTTGAGTTTTTCAATGTCATTTTGATACTAAAAGGCTTTTAAATGCAGGCGCTGTTCGGGGGGGGGGGGGGGCTTTTGTTTAGCCCCCATTTCCCCCCCCCAAAGAAAAAAAACACATGAAATAGCAGCAGCTAATGTTAGAAAGTGACATCACATGCGAACGGTGTACCCCCCCCCCCCCCCAAAAAAAATCGCTATAGCTGGCCATGCGCACATCCAAAAAAGGGTGTTTTTGTGTCAACCCTCCCCCTGTAGAGTATTGATAATAATAAATACATTTCCGCCAGAGGCGTAGCCATTCGTGAGAAGGGGACATTTGTATACTATTAGGTAATAGTGTGCATGATTGTAGGATTTGATCAGCGCTCCCCATGGGAAAAAATGGTACAAGGCCCCCCCCCCCCCATTGATTTTCGGAGGCTAGGACACGTCAGAGGTATGACCGAAGCCGAAGACAAATCAAGGATTTCAAAAACCCTTTAAGACTCTGATATCTAATACAGTATAATTATGCACGCCTTGGTCGATAAGTTGACACAATATCGCTGCAGTGCTGTGTTGGCTGTAATGGAATCGTGTCTGTTTAGGGACTGAGTATCTCTCCTGGCTTCTTTACAAGCTTTCAGTGCCATTTTGTATCAGGTTCCGTAAACTAACCCTTGGTTGGCAACAACGACATTTCGTTACGGCAGTTAAGAATAATTTGGCAGTTGGTTGGTGATGTTGCGGTGTTTGTAATAACTGAGGGTGTTTCAATAAAAACATGTGACTTTTCCCCCTATGATAACCTTCACTGTGTCCTCCACTGGTACAAATGCAGGTCCAAGCAATTCCTTTGCACAACCCAATGCTGATTCTTCATTATTTCCTTCAACGGTGACGTCTTCATTTTCTTATCACAGAAAATTGATACAATCACAATATTCATTAAAATTTGAGTATAGAATAGGCCTATCTGCGCCTGATAGCTACATGTAGTGTACAAGGGTAAGATGGGAGTGTACATGCATACCAATTCAAATCGTGGACTTGACACGGGCCTTGAACAATAGAGGACAATGGGTCCATGATTGACCGAAGGGTCCACTTTTGAGGTGTGTGTACAAAACATATGGAAGGTCTTCCTAAAAAAGTTTAAATAACAGAGGGATAACATGAAGTCCACGATGAAGGTGTTTAATTTTTTTTATGTGTGTGTGGGTGTATGTGTGTATGTAGGTTGCTCGAGCGCAAACTGGTTACTTTATTTAAATCGAAAACATCAACCAACAGAGGGCGCTCTAGGCCCAAGCATTTACCGTGCCGCTCGTAATTGCAATGTCCCATTAGCGGCCATTAACCACTGCCCGGCTTAAATGGCGTCTTTGTTCATCCATCCAAACAGTTTCCGGAGAGAAAGGAAAATAAGCAACACGCGAGGCTACTAACGCCAGCAGCATCCCGTAGCATATAGAGTCGCGGCACCGGAACCGAGTGATTTTAGGCCCACTCTTTTCAGCCCCCTTTGCTCGCTTGCCCGAGCGGACAGGTTTTTAATCAAGACAGACGGCCGAGCCCCGTACCTCGCCGGCACTCCGGATCAAGTAAATTCTCAAATAAACATCGAGCCGCCGATATCCAACAAATAATACCCAGCTTTGAGAGGTTGAATGTTGGAGGGGGGGGGGGGTGTTCTCGCAGTTCTTCACAATCGGTTGAGTTCTGACACTGACATGGCAATAACAAGTGTGTGTCCGACCGGCAAAATGACGGCGAGTCGATGGCAAAATCCCGACCCATCTACTATAAAGCCGACGATATCGCCTCGCCTCGCCTCCGGCGTATTTAATAATAGTTCCCCGCGCCGTAGAAATCCCCACCAACATATCTGGAGCAACAAGACAAGATTCTTTTTCGTCACTCGGGTCCTGCGGAGCGTGCTGACTGAAAGACAACGTTAATTTTGCCGGTTGCTGGGAATGCGGATGTCCAGTACTAACGCTAAACCGGGCTGTGTAAACTGATCCCAGAAAGGACAGACAACTGACATCAAAAAGAAGATTAGAGTATAAAAGTACATCTTCCTGAAATAATCAGACCATGCGTGAATTTGGGTGAACATGACCAAAAAGCACGTACTCGATTTAAATGTATCTCTTTGCTTATAAACAAACAAATCCGATGTGTTTACTTCACCCAGAAGGACTTGCAATCGATAGCGCTGTGCCCCACATTCAAAACAAGAACTATGTGTCCAGTTAAACGAGGCTCTTGACTTACTAAGAAAGCAAAAAGAATTTGTTGCCATTGGCCGTCTTCTGTAAAAAGCCATGTTTGCTGAAATTAAAGTTCTGTTTACGCACTCGGTTTGCCAGTCTGTGAAAGTGGGCGGGCGTCACCGCAGTTACGGGGATTTTTTTTTATTGTTCTTTAAATTAGAACCGCGTTGTGGGGACTTTCTGCTGTCCCACACAGCGTCTTCGGTCCCCATAGTACCGTGGGACAACTCGTGTGTAGTCCCCACAGCTATTGAAGAAGTGTACATGTTCAGACAGACAAAATCATGCAGGATTTTGACGATGGTTCACCGGTATGCCTACACAATACAGGCTCATTTAATTGGATTTATAAGCAAACAAAAACCAAATACACACGGTTAATTGTTACACTTTTTAACACTCTTCCTCACGAAACATCACAGTGGCGTCATGCATTTGAGCTGAATCCCCCTTTAATCCATTCATCAAACCTCACTCTGAATTGGAGTCAATGTAGACCTCCTTCGCCTAAAAATGTCTGGTCAGATTTTATCGAAAATTTACATTCCGATAAAAATGTCCGACCTCATTTTTATCAAAACTACTGCATTTGTGGAATGCGTCTCGGGGTTAGTTCTTCGAAGCGACTGTTTGGCGTCGAGTGGAACGGCGCACGAAACAGCCGTCGTGACAGCTGAGCGCTGTGAGGAATGCGCGAGTCATGAAACGTTCTCAACGGTTCCGCTTGTGGATCGCTCGGGGAGAATAGAGAAGAAGAAAAAAATCCGATACAGATGACAGGGAGTCAAGACCATGACACTAATGTGGCCATCAGTGGGATTGGCTTTCCAGGAGAAAGAGCTCATCTCTGGGCTCCGATGGCCGATGTTAACGACCGTTGGAGACTATCACCCGATGCTTGTAACGGGGTGGGATATCGGGTGGGAGGCGTAGTGGCTCGGTGTATATTTCGCGCCCCGGAGGTGTGTGTAACTGGCCTTTTTTCCAGTGCAATGATCTTAGCAACGATGCGGTGGGGTATAATTTGAATCAAGATGGCCTCGCAGTAAATACAGTCAGACAAAAGACAAAAAACCTCTCGTTGAGTTCAAGTTTTGTTTCGATTCAGACCAGCCTCGTGTACACAATGCAGAATGGCCTTCGTTACAGTATAATGTCATTTTCAAACGTCGCGTCGTCTCCGGATTCGGCTGGGGGCGCCAGCTCTCAGATCTATAGGGTCCCTAATATTTCGAAATACAAATCTTTATAAAACCTTAGATATATGTCTTGCACCACGTAGCCACAATGTTTTTGTCTTCCATTTGATATGAACATAAGTAGGCCAACAATTATGTTTCCAAGGGCAAAGACCACGCCAAACGTCGGCGTCATCTCCCGATTCGGTCGATCTGGGGTCATTAATGTTTCAAAATACCTAGCTTGATGAAACCAAAATATAAGTAATGCACTGTATAGATAAAACGTTTTTATATTCCACTTGTAATGATTAGAACATAGTAGGCAAACCGAGGTTTCAAAAGTCAAGGACGACTCCGAACCCTTGATTACGCCGAGGTTTCAAAACTGGCAGTCTGCAATGTAGGATTATACGTACACAGGACGGCTGGGTACCACGTACGCAAGCCAAGATTTAGAGGGTTTAAAACAGTTGGATCCTACTAAAACTACTCCGGTTTAGTCCGATTAGGCCTACATGCACAAAGTGTGTTCAACTCTAAAGACATTTGTTTTGCACAGATGTCTACCCTATGGTCAGTTACTATATAATTCCATCCTTAATATTCTGAAAATAGCTAGATAATTGCTGTAGAATAATTACAGGGAAGGTCACGAAGTGACAAGGCAACCTGTCATCGCTAACTAGAGGTGTAAACACGCTGGGTTGCAAGACTTGTCAAAACGGAGTCTGTGATGGAGATATGAGTTCAGTGGAGCGTACAATAATTAGGAAAAGTGCCGCGCAGTCTCCGGCAGGCTTGTTTCACCATCAAGCACACAAGTCATTATCAGTATTTTGTCTCTTCGATTATTTTGCCTTAGGCCTAAACCCCAGGTGGTTACCCAGATCTCGGGAACGTATTAAACAAAACAATAATGTCATTACACTTTCGTACGAGTGTAAAGTCATCTAAACGTATTATATGTGCAATAGGAAATTAAAGTTTTTCTATTTATCGACTTTATTACGTTCGGGTCATGGGCATTTTCTGCTGTGGACCCTGAATCGAACAATTTGTATATTTTTTCGTCTGCTGCGTCTAAAAGGAGAACGGTGAGTTTATATCCAAATTATAGAAATTATAAAAACGGATGTACTCATAATTTACTAAAAGGAGACACAAAATCGGCTCGTAACAAAAACAAAATGCTTGTTGGGACCTTCATGTTCTCGATAGAGAAGGACCTCAAACAAGTAAAAATGTACTACAAAAAGTCAGATACTGTTTTACTAATGCCTGAGTAAAGTCTGGCAAAAGAATAATTATGATACGTCGTTCCCTTCTCTATACATTTGCTCCACAGTCATGCTAGAAGATTGGTATTTTCTCCATCTTGTGGAAAACAAAGTTGGACAGGAACTAGTCTAGTGTTTGGTTTCAAATGTATAATCATTCAATTGGCTCTTTGGTGCATGGCAACGTTAAGGGGAAGTACACTACTAGATTTGGCTTGAGACCTGGAACTTTGTCTGCTTGAATATTGGAGACCTAATCTCTGTCTAATGGAAAATATGGAGAATTGAGTTGTATGATGCCGGGTGAGCAAAAGTATGGTTTTGTTTTGCAATTTTTTTGCACTCAATGTTTCATTTAGGGTTAAATTTGGAACAAATGTGTATTTCTGTCAACTTTTCCTCACCCTACAGGGGCGGATCTAAATTGGCTCAAGAGGGCGGGGGGGGGGGGGTAGCTATCTGGAGAGGCATTTTAACAAACATGTAACGTTTTCTCTGTTATTTCCCCGTTTTGCAGAGCAAGGGAATGGTTTAATCCACTGTAGGTCTGCTGCTGCGCTACGTACAGCTGTAGGCCATCAGCCTGGGGGTTTGGTCAGTATCAAATCAGGGCATAAATGATTATAGTGCGCATGCGAAAGGTATACCGCCCCTAGAGTGGTAACAAGCATTTTGATGGCCATTTTTGGAAAAAAGGGTGATAACACCCAAAAAGCTGCCACCGTTGCAATGCTTTCACCTATTTTCCAATTCTGGAGGTGTATACCTTGCCAAAAATCGCTATGACGAATATTCCCCTCATTTGATACTGGTGGCCAAAATTTTGGACCGAGGCTGATGATGGCCTACTGCTTGTGGATTGGTTTAGTTCATCTGCAATGTAAACTCATCTCATGTAGTATTCATCTCGAGGGTCCTTCACGTCTGCGCCGCCCGCTGCGACTCTGATGGTGGATTAAATATTTATAATCGGGCCTGAGTCATCGTGCAATTTATCCTGATCGTTTTATTCCAAACTGGTGCCCCCCGAAAAAAGGCTCTCCTTTTACTTGCATGCAAACAATTTATGGCAGAGACATGAGATTCCCAGGAGTTTGAAGTACGAGATGTGAATTTTAAACAGGGACCTAGAGATAGTAGTCGGTAAAGAAACTTTCACAGGTTTGTAAGCTCAAGTCATGTTTGAATATGAGTGGAACACAATAAGGCGTCGCTGATCAACAGTGTAGAAGCATATTTGACATGGTTGCCAATCATTTGGTGTCTTGAGCGCATCGCTCGCTACGTTTTACCTTTATTACAGAAACGGGCTGCTAACGTTTTCGAGCTAGGTTGCTTGATAATTGCAGTGTCATTGAACATGAAGTGCACGCCGCCATGTTGCATGGAGGCGCTTCACCTGCGATCCTCATAACAGTCTGCGACTGACGAAGGAGGCATTTCACAATCGGAACAAGTTCATCGCGACACATTCTGAAATTGTCTGTAACTTGTTGCCAGTACATGTAGCCTCCATTGCAACTGCTTTCCAATAGTCAGAGAATGTTTGCTCATTATTTTCTGCTTGCTGATGCATGGTTGTCTGCGACTGCGTTCCGACTGCCTGAGACTACTTCGATTAAGATGGCGTTTCCCTTTCTAACGCACGGTTTAGGGCTGTCTTAGAAGCCATTTTCAAGGTTATATTTATGATTGCTGATGCATAGTGGTCTGTGACTGCATTCTGATTGTCTGCGACTGCTTTACGAGTGAGATGGAGTTGCCCTTTCTGAAGCAGGGTTTAAGGCTGTCCTAGAAGCCGTGTTATGTTTATAGGCCTACTAGAGACAAAGACTGAATAAAACTTTCGCATAGAAGCAGGTAGTCAACGTGAGTTGACGCCTCATGAAAAATCCCATTTTGTTAACACGACACTACAACCGTTTTGAGTGATATCACGCCATTCCGCCTATTACTCTGGAAATGATTGCCATCGTTACGGTGATATATCATATTTATAATCACTTTATGTTAATGTACAATAGCTACTCTACTACAACATGGATGATCACACTGCTCGTTTATAACTAATTGTAACGACATGTCAGCACAAGATCAAAATGAAAGTGACACTGCAATATATTTCGGTTAAGAGTTATGATTGTTCTCATGATAAGCAGATACCAGACGATGGTATTGTTTACATAGGCCTAGACCTTTGATTAATGATGACTAAGTTCTAGTTTCCGTGGAAAGTAAAGCTGTGCTTCTATCTAGCTCTTATTGCTGTAATCCACCAGTGGTTGCTTAGAGACGGTGACAACAATTCGAAATTTGATATTCGATATTCACATACACACATTTTTTAAGCGGAATGTAAGCTTCACAGTTTGAAGCTAGATTTTTGAATTTGCACATACATTGTACGTATATGTGAATATTGTGTGTATGTGAATATATCGATTATTCATTCAGAACTCACTTCATAGTCATTAACAAACCTTTTATTACAATGAAGCAACAGAGCGTTGCAAGGCAAATATCGCAAGGCCATTACTCAAATGACAGGGAGAATTTGTTGGGCAATTAACAGACTATGGCGGACAAATTGTGCAGACAATTCCCGGGCTTAATGACCAGAACTACCGTCGAAGGAAATCTTAATGGTATGAAACGGTGGTCGAGGCAGTGGTATTTTTATGTCTGTGACTACGGATCTATTAGGGGAACTGCAACACATGCATGTGCTGAATTTGTTGGCGGATAGTGGAAAACAAAGAATTTCTGTTTTGCATTGCTTTTACGCTCCAGTAATGGAGTGCTGCGAATTTCGATGATTGCCACAACCGCCACAACGATTCCATAGCAAATACTACGTCCTGTTTGTTTGTTAGTTTTGACTGTCAATGTGTGATTCACTCATAGAGATAACAGACAGTGCATAACAGTCTTGAGAAAACACAGCACAACACAAAACAACAACGACGACGACGACGACGACGACGACGACGACAACAACAACAACAACAACAACAACAACATCAACAACAACAAACAAGCACACAATATATCCACTAAAAAACATTCCCTTTGCTGTCCTTAAGCAAATACTGTGGGTATAATCTTCAACCCTTGTGTTGGGCTTTAAACAATCGCAAACGTTGTTGATTTTGAAAAAATGCCATGCTTCGTTGAAACAAAATTTTTGTTTGGCGTCAGGTATAAATAATACCGTTCTGTAGAATACTTTATATGTAGAGACAAATGCAATAGACCAAGAAATATTTTCTAATAGGTGTCGTTGTTTGGGAGCCCCTACGACAGCACCATACAGCTTTCCCTGTTCAAATTAAGAAATAAAGAGGGAAGATATCGAAGAAGTATTCTGCCACAGTCGTTTGCTAAAAAAACCCACCACACATTACCCAAGGGGGAGTATGACTTTGAAACCTTAATTCTCCCTAAAAGGTCTTATTCATGTATGAAGTCGTCACGGGGCGTTTGGAGTCTTTTATTTCTGCAAATAGGCCATTGATACGGCGGAAGTATACTACTCTTACACATGTAACTGATAACCCTATTGTTATCTAACCATTTTATGTTTGTTGCCGTAAACAGGACAATCTTAATGACGTCAGAGAACTGTTTTTCTTTTAATGAAATGCATTGTTTGGTAACATCTCAGTGGATTTTAATTCAGTAGTTTTTATGTGTACGGTCCAGTGAATGTTTTTGTTGGGAGAGTTAAAAAGTTGGCATCACTTATGTGTATGAAAGGAATTCACCAGATATAGTGGCAAACAACATCTGAGTAATTTTATTTTAAAATGCGTGGCTCGCCTAGCATTTTTCGAGTCAAGATGGCCGCCTCGTGAAAATGATGAGTCAACTGTAGCGATTGTACAAAAAAAAGGATGGTTCTCTCAAAAGCACAGCTCCTTGCCTTTAAAAGGTTCTACCAACGTTTAAGAAAGTCATGGTTAATTTATTCATTACTCATTCGCTGTCACGGAAAACTTTCGTATTTGTGTTGTTTATCCACAATACGCCCACATTTCCTCCTATTTGTTTTCAAAGCTGGAGGCCATGGGATGATGCACAACCCACGTGAAGGCCTCTGGTGCGCCATTTACATATTGCGCGGCACACAACTTTCGGTACAATTACCGATGGTTGACCTGGCGCGTGAATATGAAGGGATTAATTATTCAGTGGTGAGAGAAAGAGAGAAAAAAGGCAGATCCTTGAGCGAAGTTCACGCTCTGGTGACGGCGCGCTCAGAGATGATACGTGCGGGTATCACCTCCGGTTCGCCCTCTCTGCGCGGCCTGGGCCCGCTTGCCTTTTTTTGTGCTACGTGACTCGGTGCCTCCAAAATGAAATTAAAAAAATGAATAATATTCCACATGAAATTTTAAAAAAAATCACGACCAGAGATAGATACAAACTGTCTGCATCTGCATTGGTTTAGCTGTGAAGGTAAAATATTTTTTTGAATTAATGGAAGCCAATGTAATGTAATGTAAATTCCCTGCCAACATGTTCTTACGGCACATTTATTGGCTACAACGGGTCAATAAATAAATGTTGTGAGTTAAGTCCATGCATGGTAAGACTCACTTGAAGCTTGTCATGTTTGATATTCCTTCGAAAATATTATATTGATGAACAAAACTACAAGCTATTACCAACCTGCAACACATGTATCATTAAATCACTGCATTAAAGCTAATCCCATAGTTCTTTTTATGCACTAACTTGACCATCTTCTGCGGATGTGTAAGAAGCAACATTTGTAAATTGGTGCTTTGCGTAATTAATGTGACACACACAACTTGTATCGTACACTGAATGAAAACGACAGAAAATACGTATGATTACTCTGTCGTCTCCGATGTAAACAACCCGGTTTTTTCGTCTTTTCTCGGGAACGGTAAGACATTAGTTTCCTTTCAACTTGACCTTTAAAATTGTATAAGTAAACAATTCAAAACATGATATTTTCAGGGATTTCAGGCCGTAGGCCTAATGCTCTTTAATAACAGCTAGCACCGCTTTCGCCATTGAAGGGGGCCTTTGTGATAGAAGCAAAAGCCTACCCGGATTGGTTCAAACAAGTCTCTTAATGTCGCTTGCCAACTAATGCGTTTTCAGTCCGTCTGTCCGTTGCGCAGTGAGGCCTTCAGTTCATCACACGCCTACTACACAATGAACAGTAAAACGACTGAAAACGCACATACTGGAATGTCTATCCTTGTGGAGACCTTTCTTTGTTCTCGTGTAGTAAAGTTTTCGAGTTTGAAAGTGTAGTTTCAAAATGCTCTTTTTTTATCCAGAATTAATTTCCTTGGCTGAAATTCGGACTTGATATCCCTTTTCCTAAACTCTCCCATTTGCGATGGACCAACATACCTTGGAAATTCCTAGTTTTTGAGTAAAGTCCAATATCTATTTTCGTGATACCTTGTGGAGACGTATTCATCTATAAAAAATTGCCCTGTGGAGACGTATACAATCTTTTGTTCCCTATTGTGTGCATGTCTCCAGAGGGCACGATGTATCAGAACGTGATTGTGGAGAGACGGCTTTCGGCAATTAAACCCATTCGAGTAAAGAGCTTCAACATTTGCACACTCAGGATTCATTAAAAGCAGTGTAAACCCTACAAGGGGGCATAGGTGTGGGTATTTCGTGGGTTTCGTTGGTGTTTTCTTATGCAGCAGCTGCTCAAACCCACCACACGGGGCCTATTCCGCGGTACAGGGCAAACACTCGGCCCTTCACAAGGGTCCTCAACGCGTATATGTATTTCTCAAGTGCGAAATTGACGACAATGATAGCGTCAACTATTCTTGCATGTGGAGGTTTCTTATAGAGTCTAAATTGATGCTCAAAAACACAATTACTCTTTCTTTAGCAATATAGGAATAGACCTGTTTTATTCGTTTAACGATTTAAGGCCGGTTCATACTAAGTATAAAAGCAAACGCGAACGCGCATTTTGCTAAGTCATGGGACGTTTTCGCACTGCGAATTCGCAATACTTATTATAGTTGAATACAATTCGACTCTGGCAAATTTTACAGCGAATGTTTCCTGACGTCATGTGTGAAAGGGCCATTACCCCACTACGACATTTCTTTTTATTCCCGTTTTCTTTTGGATTGCTTTAAAGTGCAGATGTATGCCTACTCAAAACCTTTTCGTAGCGCACTGGAGACTACGCGACTCTAAATAAACATGTGAAGCCCGGTTCATACTCTGCGCGAAAGCGAAAGCGAAAGTGAACGCGAATTTGTGACGTCGTGGCAAGTATTCGCGCATCGAATTCGTAAAAGTTGAACATATTTCATCAACAAACAGAAAAAGACTAGCATGACAAGAGGATATGGTCGAAAGAGGTGGTAAGACTTAACAGATATCCCTTGAATACAGAATACATTTCGGCTGACGGACTTTTGCAATCAAAACCGTGCGCGAAACAGCCATGACATTTCACCTTCTTCTACATTTCCCATCACACAGATCACGATAATGATTTCCTTCCCCGATGCGCGAAGCCTTAAATCCAGTAGCGTTACCAACGACGATTGGTCTTCAGGTTCGCCGAGCAGACCTGATCAGCTCATCCTTCAAATTTCCCCTTATCCCTCGCAAAACTCCTGCGCCGGCTCCCTTAATGGAAAACGCTAGCCAAATGAATCGACCGGTAATTCTTTGGTAATAGTTTTCCGAGCCCAGAGCTTTCGATATTCCCCTGCGGGCTTTGGATCTGGCGCGGTATAGGCCAGTCGTCCGTGGGGGTACGGGGAGGCCATTTTTTTCTTCTACAGTCAAGTATAGTCACTATGAATACGTATGCGTGAAACATATCAGGCGAATGAAATAATATTTCACGTGATATGAGGTGATTTTATTAAGGGTATCAATATCATGCGCTTGGCCGGTTTTAGACAAGTACATTTAAAACCGGCTCAGGGTCCTGGACGTTGATAATGGCCCAAGCTGTAGGCGAGGAACATTACCGGCGACCAGGCCCCTGAGCCGGTTATGAACGTACTTGTTTAATACCGGCCAAACACATTATAAATACCTTTGAGTGAAAAAGTCAAAACAGGGCAAACATTATATATTTCTAACAATCCTGTTCCACAATTTAACTCCATGTTTTAAACACCCCTCTATAGCTGTGTTATGTTCCCCTCGCGGGTAGCCATAAACATCTCCTTATTTTGAGATTGGCATGCGCGTGGCGCGTACTGCGGGATGCGGCGCAGAACGCAGCGGTGCCGGTGTAGTATGGTGTGAATTTAGGACTCTTGAAATACGGATTCATTGGCAGCATTGACCTATCGCGGAAGAATCGCGTTAGAATCGCGTCAACGCAGCTTGTGAAAAATTGTCCAATTACATGACTTCCAAATGGATCCGGAACGCGCAAAATCTGAGACAAACAAAACTTAGTGTACAAACACAATATGGTTGTCTAAGGGGCGCGGCTAACTTAAGTCCTTCCTATCATACGTTAAGTCCTAACTATCATAGAAATACATTTCACCTCTCATTTGCAATTCACGGCGCAGGAGGAGTAGAGGCTGAGGACCATCCTGCCGAAAACTGACGCATGCGAATTAAGGCGAAAAACATTACTAAAGTTGCAGAGAAAAGAAATTGCCGTAGGGGGCTCTCCAGACCAAGTTTGTGTCATACAAGCAACTGGATGTGAAGGACTTTCGACAGAAGCTATGGGGAAGTTTGAGCCTGCAGCCCGTGCCATTCACCTATGCGTGCAAGTTTCAATTTAGGTTCTACTTTTGTCTTACTATCGTACGTCTGTACGAAAGGATGTGTTGAACAATCTCAGTGCTTAACTTTGTCATGAGACTATAGTTTTAGTATTTCATCCCCCGAAGTTTATAAAGACCGTTGGGCCCAATATTTGCTCCCTATTGCAATGGAATCTACTGGAGTATTGTCGTTTGATTCGAACGGTAAAAAGCGCCAAATGGAGTCGAGAAATTGAGCTATTAAAGCAATGGCGTAGCCACCCCCCCCCCCCACACACACACACCCACACACACATTTCCCGTGCCCCCAGGTGCCCCCTTCCCCCACCGAAATACAGATAATGCCCATTTTCCTTGCCCAACCAAAAAGGGTTTAAAATCATACTTTACTTTACAATATTGGAACGCTTTTGTGGATGATTTTGCAAAGCTACACAGAAATAGGAGAATTGCTCTGTTGTAACCAGGTGAGTACTGTTCTGTAAGTTGTATTTCTTTCACAATTTCATATGTCAATGGGTATAGCGAGGCATTATGGGGACAACTGCAATAGGACGTTTGCGATACATAAGTGGCGCCCCCATTGATATTCTGATGCCCCCGTGCCCCCCCCCCCCTAAAAATTCCTGGCTACGCCTCTGTATTAAAGTGCAATGGGGCTCATGGCCACTTGGAATTGTTGTTTTCATTCGGGGTACATCAGCAATTTGAACTATTTTTTGCGTCATTTCCTGCTCGTTTACAGTCTTTTACACACTTCGGTCACGCGTCGTCGAATCTTCGTTTAGGCGATAAATGACTAATTCCCAAATTTTAACCGCTATAAATATAATGTTCAGGCACGATCGCGTTTTGTTGTCTGGGCAAGTTCGCGGGTGTTTTTGTCTGCGGCAATGACGGTACGTCTTCATTCAAGCCTGACTTCTCTTACATCCCCTTTTCGTGTTTGCTTAAGCAATTGTTTGCAACTGTTATTCTACAGACGTGTAGCCTACACGCACCATAGGCAAGATATTGCCACTTAACTTTGTCGTTGGTGTATTTTTTCCAGATGGATGAGTATAAAACAATGCCCCGGAACTTGAACAGACCCGACATGCCGATCAGCTCAGTTGTTTGCTGATGCAAAACAAAGGGTTGGGAACGATATAAAGCACTTGGAGCGGCACGTATCAAGCGTTTCGTCTCGCTATTAAACACGGTAATTGGGCTTCATGCGACCATAGTGACCGTTTTAGCCGATTTTCGGCTGACTGAAAAAAAATTATAAATTTGTTTAAAAACAGTTTCAATAATTAAACAAACATTTGCGAATGCGTAGCGAATTTGACGTCAGGGGAGCTTTCGCTGCGAAATTCGCCGGAGTTGAAATGTGTTCGCGTTCGCGTTCGTTTTTGCGCCGAGTATGAACCGGGCTTCACGCCGGATGAAATGGACCTGGTTCCCAGTGAACCTCAGCACCTAGACCAGGCAACCTGTCCTACTTTGCAAGTGTTTGTTTAAAAAGGATGCGACTGGCTGGTCTGCGTACGTGGGCAACAATAGGCCTACATGGCATGCAGCCGGTCGATGCAACCCACTCATTGCCCTACCTCTGATTCAACCCATTGCGTGCCACTTAGATTGCACCATTCTTACATTTTCTGTACAATTGAATTTCGTAAAGCGATTAAAGCAGGCCTGTTCATACTCGGCGCGAATTTGTGACGTCATGGGAAGTATTCGCGATGCGAACTTGTAAAAAACATATTTCAACTCCGGCGAATTTTGCAGCGAATGTTTCACGACTTCAAATTCGCTTCGCAATTGCATTTCGCATGCATTATGAACCGGGCTTAAAGTCCTCGAGCTGCGGGACAAATTAATCGCGCGTATATTGCACAGTGATTTTTTTTTTGGAAGCAATATTTGCGACGTGTGAACTTTAAACGTACACTAAATTGTGACGCTGAAAAGAGTTTATCTGGAGCTTGTTTTTGAAGAAGCTGGCGATGGTTTTACTTAACTGCTTTTACTCACAAGTTGTCCACAAGTTATCAGGGGATTTGAACACACTGGCTGTGTCCCTTCTATGGAATTATTACGTATTTGAAACACTAACACCAACCGATTTTTCATCAAAATTTGTAATTTTTCACAACAGCACAAAATTAAATCATACACATCTTTTCTGCCGTCTCCTCAATTGAGTGGCGTAACTACGGGCACCCCCTCCCCCTACCCAGCGGATTTCCGAACCCCTGGGTGCCCCCATTTATAATCTTTTATGCAACAGAAATAATGTGTCGTGTGCCTTTAGTGCCCCCCCCCCCCTTGAAAAAAATGGTGCATCCCCGGGTGCCTCCTTAGAAATGTTAGCTATAGTTACGCCACTGTCTAAATTCCTTCTGGGTGTTTTATGTTCAAAGAAGTACATGTAGTTACAATGACAGCCTGCAGTTTGTGTCTGTCATGAAATTGACCTATCGCGGTAGAATCACGTTAGAATTGCGTCAAAGCAGCTTGTGAAATATTGTCCAATTACATGATATACAATTCGACGCGGAACGCGCAACATCTGAGACAAACAAAACATAGCGTACAAACAAAATCCACACAGCGATAGGTCAAATAGGCTATTTATCTCATAACTTTGGGTTTTTTTTAGGTGGAGCGGGAGCCCGAAAGAATGCATCTTTCGAATATTTTGTTTGTTCAAATTATTAAGACCATGCATAGGCCTATATACAAATTTAGAAACGAAATTATGAATGCGTATTCCCTCTACTTTGAATTAGCCCTAACAGAGTGTATCAAATCAAATTTTCTCATCAATAATTCTGAAAATAAGTTTCATCTAAAGATCTGCTCCAGTCCCTTCGCAATTAGACCCGCATCCCCGTTTTCTAATCCTCCGAGCACGGGACTTCAAAACAGGTACTCGTTGGGACGTTGTCATTCCAATTGAAAGCAATTTCCCTGACCCTCACATCATCACATTTCGATAAGCGGTTCCCAGCGCTCCAATTTGCCGACCCAAATGCTGTCATTTCACGGTCGGTGGGGCCAATAGCCCCATGTTCGGTTTCATTGGCTGTAAGGTCAACGGAAACCTCCCAGAGCCCTGGCTCAAGAGAGTTATAGTAAACTATGATCGCTGAGCGGCAGTGGCGTATATCCAGGGGAGGGGGGGGGGTGGGCTGGCGGATTTTTTTTAAGGATATTTGTTTCAGTTTAAGTACATGTATGTAAATAAATGGTTAGAGAGTTCTGATATCAACCCAAAAAAGAAAACCACATCAAAAACGGAGGCCAAGTGTCCGGACAACAAAAAGACATGTCTACATTTCAGCGCACATGTGCAGTTGCCCCCCCCCCCCCCCCCCCCGACATCAAAAACGGGAAAGGCTGCTGCTGAGCGGCGATAAAAAAAAAAGCATGAAGACATCTGGTTTGTTAAAAGATGAAGGACACAATTTGCCAAGGAACAACAATACAATAAATCTGAGGGAGGTTATTAATTAACAAACTAACCTGTCGAACTCTTAGCTCAGTAGATATCGCAGGCTTTTTTTTATTTTAGTTAACTGTGAAAATTCTCGAAGCAAAGCAAGGTTTTGTGGAACGCTCTCACCTCCAAAGTGTTTACAACTACGTTTTGACCCTCTTGTGGTATGAACCGTGACGCGTGGGGGCCCAAAGTTTGCCACTCCGGAAAAATGTTTACTCATTCACTGATATGTAATCGACCACAAAACTCAACTAAATAAAGGGCAGTTTATCCTCACAAAAGCTTTCTTTTTTTTCGCGATGACTTTGTCCGACCCAGCACAAGGAAATGATGGTAGATCCTTCTTTTTTTCATGACAGCATACTAGGCTCAACGATTTCACCGGATGCATGATATAATTTGCTTACAACCGAGTAGGATATGTCGTAATATTTTGGCTTTTTTTTTAAGTTTGCAAAATGGTGTCCAACACCTATAAAACGAGGCAATATGTTTTGAACACAAAAGTATGAATAGAGTGAGACCGATGGGTTCAAGGTTTTCGAAACCACGGCTTCGTCCCCCGCTTGGCTTCATCTCTGCCTTCACAATAATTGTCTTAAAATGTGCAATGCATCAAAAGCTCAATATTTCTGAATCAGATCTTGGGCCCATATTGAGCAAGAGTCCCCCGCGTCATCAACAGCCTAGGAATCACATAAAGCCCAAGCTAGATACAGGGCCCGAGATTTCGAAACCCTCCAAACGGGATAGCCTGTCAATATGCGGGGCGTACGAGGTCAGACAGAGACTCCACAAAAACAAGCTTGATCGGATCTCGGAAGCTGCGGGCCAACGAATTTGTGTTCACCTTATTTTGACCTTTGACCCCATAGATGTATAGGTCAGATGAAGATGTCAGCATGGACATTTATATTTTAATGTTTGAGCTAGGCCAACATGTTGACAGCGCTACTTTTGTCGTTTGAGCTGATTTGAAATTTGACCTGTTTTGACCTTTGACCCCATAACTGTCGGTCAGACGAAGAGGTAACCATGGAATTTTTTTTTAATACTTGACCAAAGCACACATGTATATTGACAGCGCTACTTTTGTCGTTTCAGCTTATTCGAAATTTGATGACCTTTGACACCAGTTTGATCATGTGACATGTTGGGGCTGGGCTACTGATACTTTTGACAAAGTTTGGTAAAAATCGGTCAAAATATGTAGGAGCAATAGACAATGTCAACGTTTGTTACTAACTAACTAACTAACTAACTAACTATAACTAACTAACTAACTAACGTACGGACTAACGGAGAGACATGATGATTTAGGGAGCTGCTACCCGCAGCTAAATATGAACAGAAAGGTCCTCTATCTGAAACGGTTAACGTGGAAATGATCACCTGTGCAAATACGATACGCGGGGGGGGGGGGGATTCTGCTCTTGGTCTGTTCGTTTCACCGGAAACACAAGGTTTGCCACTCTAGAAAGAATGGCCGCAGATGGTTCTGGGACACCGAATCCCGTTCTTTTGCTCTTTACTAGGCAAGCATTATTGAAACAACAGCCTGGGAATTTGAGTCGGTATACCGAGGCAAGAACGGGACTATAACGGGACCGCGCGGCAGCCGTCACGCGGGGAAAGGCGGCCCTGCGGGCCCCGTCCAAATATCGGTAGGCGGCTCGCCCACAATTATTATGAATCCATTTATTTTCGCTGATTGAAACCGGAGCGACTACTTTCTAATCTCCCTCTTATTTGCAATAGATGTTCCCTTTTCTCTTTTGGCCCGCCAGCTAGATTCCATTTCCACTCACTCTCTCCGGTAAGTGTTGCGAACAAAACTCCCCGGTCGAGTGTTTTAGATTGTTTTTCACATCTCACCCTCCGTTTGGCCTTAACCTGGGCCGGCCGAGCCGGCGAGCGAGTTCGCCTCGGAGAGAGGTGCTATTTGGGTAGTGTTTCCGAATTATTGTGAAATAATATCTTCCGGGGAGGCACATTGGAAGACTCAGCGGGAAGCATCTGACTCTCTCGTTCCCTCTCTTGGGGTGCGCGATGGATTTACATGACGCAGTGAAGGAATTAAGGTATAAGTTTTCCGGATTTTTGATCTGCGAGTGAGGAACTCTGGTAATCCTTTAATTGCCACTTGGGATGAAAACAATTAGATTATTTCCATCCAGATTTCAGTCCAATTTCGTTTCACCTTTGCCTCAATAGACCATCGTGCTCAAAAATACTGATAAAATCTATGTATTTCTTTAAATCAAAGCAGGAAAAATCCTGGTGTTTAAACACACGGATAAAATGTGTGTGTTGGTTTTAAATCCTCCAAGTGTTAACACTTCTGTTTTATATTTTGTTTAATTTAATTCTTTTTAAACGTCGGCCGATAATTATAGCGCAAGTGAATAGAAAGTTACGAACCTTTCGTCAGATAGACTTGTTCTCTACCCATTTTTAAAGTATAGAATGTAATGGAAGGACTAGGCACAGCCGGATCTTGTGTCAGGCTAACGCTACTCGCCTTGCCTGATACGCTTCTATTCCAAAATACAAACTTATTAAAAAAAGAAACAAGTGGACCAGTGAATGCCACAACTGGACATTTCTAAAAATGTTTCCAGACAGCGCCCGCTGTTGTTCACACACATGGCCAATGGTCGCCATACTTGAGTATATAAACTGTGCGATTCACCAGCGGTTCGGGTTTAGTCCTGAAAAGGGAAAGTGGCAAATAGTGGCTGTACATCACAATAACGTTAAGTAAAGAGCTAGTTCGACCGATCAATGTGTTAACCAACAATGCAGTAAATAATTATTTTGTGTACGGTCATGGGCGTCGCCATGATTTTTTCTAGAGGGTGGCAAAGAACACCCCCCCCCCCAAATCCCTGTATTTTTCCATCATATTCTCGATTATCATTTTTCGAGGGTGGGCAGGGACATTTGGCCCCCAACATTAACAGCAATATGACTTCGCGTCTCTTTTTCTTGCTTTCCCCCTTTTTTCTCTCTCTCTTTTTTTTGTGGCTTTTCCGGGGGGGGGGTGGAAAGCGCTCCCCCCTTACCCCCCCCCCCCCCCTCACGACGCCCATTTACGGTATCAAAGTTAGTAAAATTCCTCTTTTGTGTGCTGCTGATTTGTTTTTGGGAAAAAGTTGACTAAAGTCTGACACCCCAATCTTGAAGGAAATGCCGCTGGCTGAGTTTAAGACACATTCCTTCATCCCTGGAACAACAGCCCAGTTTCCCGTTCGAGAGGCTTCAATAGTACAGGGATTATAGATAATGGACTAGTCTGTATTCCCTTGGTGCAGGGTAGCAGGGGAGCAAGGGAAAAAAAATCAAATACATTCTAAGAGAAAAACGTTTGCCTGCTGGCTACAAATCGAATTCAAGACCTGAATCGTCAGCAAGTGGAGGGAATGGGGGAATTCTTGTCCCTATTTTCGATGCCACTTACGATTTGACTCTGCGTCCGAGAAAAGTGGAGAATCATCCATAATATTTCCGGAAAACATCTTCATTTTTTTTTATCTTACCGTCGATACCTTCGCTAGACCACGGTTATAGATTCATTTGCCCCAAAGGCGCGATTAAAACGAGTCATTTGGGACCGGCTGGCTATGTTGGCGCACCAGCAAAAAATAAAACTAGCCTTTTGTTTTTGTTCAGATTTTCTTTTTCTTTTTTCTTTTTTTTCTTTTTCACTTCCACCGTAAGGAATAATACGTTTCTATTCTGGACCATACTTATCCACCCTTAGAGAGTGGTTCCTCGTTTGAATCTGTATGACGATAACCGTAAAACGCTTCTTTCTTTCACAACAGTGTCAAGGGGGAATGTTTCGAGAGCATTAATGAGATTCTTTGAAGAACAAAAAGAAGAAAAACACGGTGCCAGAAATCTTAGGAGGAAGAAATATTCAGTCCCCACGGAAGGCTGATCCAGCATTCAAAGGAAAATTATATTGTACACAGTTTGAAGTAATGCAACGGGATTGTCAATTAACCAATACATTTTTTGGTCGTGTAGCATAAGGAATCCTGGCCCTATTTGGTTTCCGGTTCTCACTGGACATCAACACAAAACAGGGGCGCATCCAGGAATTTGTGCGGGGGGGGGGGGGGTTCAGGCCCGTCAGATTTTTTCATTGCTGAGGTGTAGACAGTTTTTTCTCCGGACTCCGTAAAATCAAATAGTGTGTGGGGGGAAAGTACCATCTTCCAATAGGGGCGATGTTCAAATCGGACGATCATGCACACTTTCGGACAAGTGTGCAAATACCCCCCTTAATCCACGCTGGCTACGCCTCTGTGTCCGATTGTTGCACACACGCGGACATATCGGTAATTATTATTACTATAATTATCTCCTTTTGGGGGGGGGGGAGGGCTGAGCAGGGGGGGGGGTCCCCCTCCTCCGGATCCACGCCTGCAAAATCAACCGTGATAGCACTGGCACTGGATGCAGAGACAAAAGCAGTCCAGAAATGCGAGTTTAGTGCACACACCATAAACCATATCCCTTTAAAAGCCCAGTTTCGTATTCATGAAATTCCCAAACGACTGCGTAAATACGTTCGATCCGAGTCTGCCGAAAGCTCACGACAAACAATGATGCAAGAAGAAGAAAAAAAAAGCGGCGAATTTTTTTTTCTTGCTGAAACACTGGACGCGTGCTTTCCGTCTCCGTGTTTCTCGGATTCTTTGCTTGCTGATCCACCGACCTCGTCGTCCGCGCCGCGGGAGCCAAGAGGGGGAAACAGAGAGTCAGACCCGGGGGCCGTGTCGGGTTACGCCCGATCGATGACCAGTGTGTTCGCTCAATCGATCCGCGATCGGAAGTAGCTTTCCTTGAAACATTACGGGCGGGCCGGCGGGTCCGTCCCCGCTGATTGGGTAAGGGGGAGAAAAGGCACGAATCCTCGGTTTACAACCGTCGTGATTTCGGTTGACTCATGAGGTGAATTCAATTTGGGATACAGAGGTTGTGTTTTATCGGAGGTAAAGGTGGGAAAGACACGCAGATGGACTTTCACGCCGTGATTTTTGAGCGTGCGATTTTTTTTTTTAAAGAAAGAGATGCCCTGAGTCTATCGCAAACAACTCTTGTAACCTTTTGAAGGAATCCGAGTAACGAAGGGGGCAGGCACGATTTTGTCACGTTGAGTCGAAGAGAGCTCGGCGATTGTGTGATAAAAAAGCGACAATGGTTGTGATTGGAATTGAGCGCGGAGATGACTTCGTGAGATTGCAGTTTTATCCGACAGATGCTTCAACAGCTTTGCACCCTAAGCCTTCAGTATAATCTTCCGCAGTCATCCAATAGGATGACAAGGAGGAATTAAACACCTGAATATGATTAAATAGTAACGCCACGAGAGAAGAGAATAAGGGTTTTTGTTTCAATGTTTTCGGGGCTCACATGTCCAAAATAGGCTCTATAAAGTTAATAGCGACGTCGTTATCTGTGTTGAGAAATGTAAATTGTTTGGATATAATCTGTGGCTGAAGGCACTCATTTTCATTAAAACAAAAAGTACGTTTAATCATAGAGCTAGGTTTTTTTACGATTGAATAATCATTTTCTTGGAAAGGTTGACGTAGATTCTGGGACATTTTTGGTGTACAGCATTACTTCTCGACGAAATGGAAATTAACGAAGCGCTGCCAATGAAAGATTTGCGGAAATCTAAGATGATTTTAAACATCAGAGCAAATTGCCGCAGATTGTTTCATATTTAACACAATATTCTTTAAACAAATGAACTCGATTTCTTCACCTCGATCGCTTGTTTATTAACTATGGGTTTTAAAAGGTTTCCTTAATTAAACAATGGAATTTGAGTTCTTCAATTCCTGCTTAAAAGAAAGTCCATGGCGTGCATCAAACCTCAACCGAAATATTTGATAAACAACCACACTGAAAGGACCCCAAGGACCTCAATGGTCTACAAAATTTGTCTTGATATCCAACCGGCTCATAATTTTTTTTAATACTAACAATCATTGCAATACCTGCAGTCATTTATAGAACGGCTTTTTTTTTAATGTGAATACAGATTCCTGTAGGACGTCATCTGTATATCTCTGATGGCAAATCATCCTGTACTGTCCAAGTATAGTTACAGTGGAGGCGATATTCAGAATCAGATTCTATTGTAATAGAATGATACCGTGGCAAAAAAAGCTTCGTGAGGATCAAAATTGGTAAGGGAAAAAAAAATGAGAGACTGTTTTACTGGGAACCAGGGTTATTGCAATTTTACATGTCTTTCTAACCGTAGACGGAAGTATTGATTCTATAAGTAGCGTGCCACCACTTTCACAATCATCTCAAAATCATCGTGTTTTCGTGTGTAAAAAAATCCATCCATGTCAAGATAACGCAATGACCCACGCAGCTGCACTCAGGTTGCACCGATATTGTCGATCGTTTTAGAACCCTCCGTGTGATTTTTAAAGCATTTGCTTCCAAGTCTATTTTCAGTCAACTTCGATGCCTCACCAAGGAATCGATGCCCGACGATCGATACTAATCTTGATTCGCATCGTTTCGTCTGTACGATATTCCTGTAAGTGGACCAGTATCGACTCCGTAACCTTGAGAAAAAAATCATAATCTCGCGTCTTTCGGATAAACCACCAAATCAGTCAGATTAAGTATAAAATATCTTCATCTGTCTTTGGGGCATCGTACTACAGAGTTGCCTTATCTCGTCATCTACATTCCCGGGGCCTCTGGTCTGTATTTGCCTAAAAGCAGATAAGCCTGCTCCTTACAGACGCTCGATAAGCCCATAGCAAGTGCATTAAGACGCATACCACGATCGAGTATCTATACCAATGTAAAGCAGTGCGTTCCATTTTTTTTATTGCAAGCAAAGAGAAAAACATGTTATTACTCTGTGTTGAGTTGGAAGGTCTTGGACTATTTTTTTTTTTATATAATACAACATATTTTATCATTGGCATATGTACGGCAGGACATATATAGTAATTCTCATTAAATACTTTGTTTTCTTCAGAACTATTTGGAATGTACGTCTTGAATCTACCATCGCAAAGAGAGCAATTCCACGGTTACTTGCATAACACTCCTTACATCATTGAACCTGGTTCCATTTTCTTGTTGTTTGCGTCTAGATATTTCACCAAATTACAAATTGTGCAAATGTAAGAGAACATAGCATTAAAAGGCAAAAGAAGTAAAAGAAACATCCTGTACTCCCGCAGCTGTCACTCACATTGTGATCATCACCTATACTCTTGTCGAATATGAGCTTTCTCTTCTCTAAAAGATTGTACAAACAAGAAGTAATCTTAAGCATAACACAGAACGTAAGGAAGTTTGGGAATGAATTCGAATTACGGGAGTATTTCAGAATGTGAACGATCATTAATTTACGGGTTCGACCTATAGGCATCAGCTTGCATGCAATTACATCTCAGAGCAATCCGTCTTGTTTTTATAAGGTCAATCATATTGTTTGTATTTAATAAACTAAAACCAACATCACGTCACAATTAACCAACTCGAACGCTCCATCAAACCCCCTTCTACTTGGCACCCTCTCTAAATGAGTCTGTTTCAGTACATGACGGCCGAACGGTTGCTGTCAAAATCGCTGTCAATAATTAATGTCGGGGCGATGGCTTTAGGGCCGCAGATAAAGTGCTCCGATAAACACACAAAAATGAGGAAGAAATCTTGACAAGTGCGGCAGAAATGGGGTTATTGGAGGTCAGGTTTTAGTTGTTACGAGATTGCTTCTTCTTTTTTTTGCCTAGCGGGGCCTGTCTTTATCTGCGTAGTGACAATAAAACCGCGCGAGGAAAAATAACCTTAAGACAGAGTTATCGGCACAAAATTACGCTGGGTAGTTCAATACAAACACATCTATGTTGAAAGTCCATCTCTAGTGACGAGCGGAAAACTCCCTGCCTGTGAATCCCCGACATTGTCACTATCGCATTGCATACGGTAACAGTCAGTGCATGGCATTGCAGAGATATAGAATTTTTCATGGACTGGTTGTGTAGGAGATCGATACAGTTGAGCCGCGTGAAGGCCAGAAATGCCCAGTAATGCCAAATTCAGACCCCCCCCCCATGAAGGGTATCAACCCACTGTGTTGTCACAGTGGCTTAAATAACTAGGTGATCAGGAGCCAATCTGGGGGGGGGGTGTTGCAACACAACACGCCCCCCCCCCCCCCACCCCACCCCCACCCCACCCCCTACCCGCCGCTGAAAAATGTTACGATACTAGTAAAATGGGGCCAAAAATAATACAATTTGACTCAAAGTAATTCTCAATTTGCCTTAGAAATGGAGGAGGGGGCATACCTTCACTCAAATATTACCACTTCCCCCCGTCTCCATGCGTTTCCTGAAAGCTAGATCCGCCCCTGGTGAGAGACTCGAATGTTGCAAAACCGGGACATTTGGCATTGGTTGGTTTTAGCCATTTCGTTTACTGATGTTGACTAGGAAATGAAACGACGGCGTACTTTCTCATGGGAGCTAGGTGGGAACGAGGGGACGTTGTCCCCACCTGGCTCCATTTAAGATAACAAACGTGTAAACAAAACGTGACGTCATTACGTCTCAAGTGCATCGATAAGGGATTCCAGAAAGAATGTACCATAGCTATTTGCCCACTTCACAGCGCTCGTGTATGACACGAACTCAAAACGTTATGCCAAAGTTTCCCCAGATCAACCAACACTATATCATGTGGTAACCGTGTTCTCATCCAACCCGTGTTCGTAATAATCGTGCTCAACTGTGCCTCCATCACCTGACTCTCGCACATTGTTTATCAAACTAACACAACTTTTCTCACAGTCGTCCCGATGTTGGATAATAAAAAAAAATCGATCGACGGCACTTTTGGGAAAGCTCTACAGGAAAGTTAACCAGCAATGGAGTTCATGTTATAACTTTAACCAGTTATCGTGTACATTTTCCATTACCTTTTATCATGCCAATGAAAAGATAGGCCTATGCATGTTAGGTATATGATCCCTTATAATGGTTTCAACTAAAGCTGTCGTGTGCCTTTAAAAAAAAAAAGGTTACCCGCGACACCTGATATCCAGCCAAACAAGTGGACATCTAAACTGGGCTAGGAGAGCTGATGAGAGGAACAACCGGGTAGGCGATCGGCAAATCATCAGCAGGTTATTACCCATCACAAACATTGACAGCCAGCCCTCCGCTGTCATGAAGAGCCCGTCGTAACCTTAATTGTCTCAATATTGCCACGGTATCTGGGCTGACTTTCGCCCGACGCCGAGGGCTGAGAGGAACAAAAGCTGGCACCTGTCGCCGATGCGAGCCCTTTTTCTGTATACTGAGATCTCGGTAGTCAAAACGCATCCTGCATTTATTGTGGTTAATTAAATGCACTGTTTAGGCAAACATTTTAATTCCAAAAACGGAAGAGCAAATTTCCATATCGTTCTGAATAGGGCCGATGCCAATACAATTTCTGTGATTGTTTACTCTTACGTCAGATGAATAAAAAGAAAGTACGTATGTGAGCAAGCGCAGCTTCCTCCATTTAGCGAAATTACACGGGGTAAATTTGTCCACAAAAAAAAGATTCTTAAAAGTTAATTAATTAAACGCGTCGTCGCTTCATTCACGATAATAGCAGAGCATGAATGCACGATTCATCCAACTAGATTCAAGGCTGCGCTGATAGAGAGCATAAAACATCGGATTGTTCATGCTTTTATTCGGAGAGAAAGAGGTTTCTGCGAGACAAGGTATGTACCTCAAGCAAACGACGTGTTTGCCCGCCGGCGTGTTCACAATGCCGGCTCCTCCAAGCGAAGGGCTTCCTTGTATGCGGTTAATATTTGCCGTTTTTTACCTCCGAGTTGACACTGCGCATTTCGCGGAAGCTCCGTCCGTTCCCGTACAGCCACACAAACAGCAATTTGACAAGGAGAAGAAGAGCGAAACAAAATACTCTGCCAACAAAAAAGCAGGTGCACAATGAAAACTGCATTATGATATTTTAAACGTCTGCATTTGCGCGGAGTCGTTGAATGGCTTTAAAGCAGTAAGGTAGAAATACATTGAATTCCTGAAGATGTACTGTTACATTCTCGAGTTTCACCCCCCAAAAAAGTATAGATTTTCATTGTGACGGTATAATATTTGTCTTGCCCTTGCAATACAACCGTTATTCATTTTTGAACAAGGCAAACGAAGAAATCCGCATATATTGAGCTGGGCTGTGTGTAATAGTTACCTGACAAGTTTCGAAATTGATGCGGCCCCACAATCAATCCGTTCCCACAGGGTAGACCGCATGTTCCCGCCCCCTTTCCGAATAGGAAATTGAAATCGGATCCGTGAAGAAGCACCGACTATCTTTAATAGAGCTATAGGTTTAGTAGAAATGATTATATGATTAATACGTGTTTATAGGTAAGGTCAGCTGGGCAGACGGTATGGGCTGATATAAATAAGTCAATAATAAACGCTGAGGAGCGAGACCCAGTTCGGATATCGGTGAAGAGGTCAGTTTGCCTAGAGAAGGCTTGATTGATGTTTGGTGAGGTTACTAGAATCAAAATGCTAGAATTGGTTTGCTGGTTAGACAAAACGTGACCGACGTGAAGAGGTCGTGAGGCTATAATTGAGTAGAATCTGCGGTGAGGTTGGCCGAGTAACGTTGAGCTCAAGTTAAAGAGTTTGGCAGGGTCACCATGGTTAACAAAGTAGGCTAGGTTGATGTTCGGTGAGGTTACTAGAATTTAAATGCTTAAAAGGTTATTGGTTTCCTGGTTAGACATAACGTGACCGACGGCGAAGTGGTCGTGAAGTTATAATTGTGTATTCTATGTAGAATCTGCGGTGAGGTTGGCCGAGTTACGTTGGCAGGGTCAACATGGTTAACAAAGTAGGCCAGATAGATGTTTGGTGAGGTTATCAGAATCGAATTGTTGAAGGTTGCAGTTTTGCTGGTTAGACGTGAGCGGAATAAAGTGTTCGTGGGGCTAAAGTCAGTTAAGCTGTGTGGAATCTGTGGTCAGGTTATCAGACTTACGTTGATCGTAGGTCATTGAGGTTAGCAGGGTAAACATGCATGGTGAGGTAGCTTATTAACTTGGTTGGGTGATTTAATAAACACGGTGGGGTTCGCAAAACATCATGTGACGTGAGCTGAGGAGAGGCATATGCTACGATGCGTTATGGCTGAGGTGAGCTAACATGGTGTTGGCGTGGTGAGTGAACATGGTGAGGCAGGGTAGGGTGGCTGTACTGGTTGAGGTAATGTAAGCTGTGCTGAGGTTTGCCGAGATAGTATCATGGCAGGAGATGTAGTGAGGTTGATTAGACTTAGAGGTGTTATATCTGAGGCAAGTTGCTTATAAGCTATGAGCATAGCTGAGATATAGCTATGAGGTAAGATCGTGTAATTTGTTATAGCTAGAAGTAGGCCTAAGTTAAGTAAAAGCATCAAGAATAGCTTAGGTTGGGTGAGTAAAATGATATCAGCTGGAATGATGACGAGTGCTAGTTGACAGGCAGTGTTAACTGATGTTAGGTTAAAGGGAATATACATCATTTGCTTTTGCTGTAATTTTCAGAAATGGGTGGAATTGGGGGGTCGGAAATATAAAGCAAATATAGTTACACTAACTTTTTGGAGGTTTTGGGTTCGAAAATGCTATAAAAACCAAGAAAAACGATCATTTTCCTGTAGTCTGGTTCCCTGACTCCATATAAGAAGAAACAGAGCAGTTTACATACATTGGGGGAATTGTAAGGTCAGGGAACCAGTCTAGCTGGCTCGTACCCGTTTATAGGTTTGTAATCGATTGCAAACAAGTGCAATGGTCAATTGGGGCCAGTATTTGATAAAAAGCCAGTTGTTTCCAACGCTGATCGGCCGATCAGCGTTGGAAATTGATACAAAAATACCACTTTTCTTGAAAATGACAGTATACCAGGTGCCATAATTTTACAGGATGCTTTAGACTTTCATTTACCAACATCCTGTTAAGGTATTTCGCAAAAACTTGATAGTTTTATTTTTCGTTGTTTGCAAATGTTGTATATTCCCTTTAAGAACAGTGTCCGTCTTAGGCAAGCTCAGGTGATGTCATTCCGAGATGATTTCAGCAGAGATTATTTGAGCCGAGGTAGCTGTACAGAAATGGCGTTTGTTTTCATGGCAGCTGAAGTGAACTAAGCACGTCTTTTAATGTTGAGTAAAGCAAGCGCAGACGCAGCTGTTTTAACCCGAGGTTGGCTGAGGTGATCTAAGCCGACATTTGATATCCGGGCATGGAAAGAAATGAGCCGAAGTAAAGTGAGTTCATTGAGGTAAAGATAAGCGCGGTAAAAATGATTTGTTAGGTTCGTCAGACGCGGGTGATTGACCTGACTTAGATACAGCAGTGCTGGTCAAATGAGATGACAAAACGACGCAATGCACTATCAAGTATATCAAAACATCTTATGATTAGAGCGTGGTGAGCTACATTACAAAAATGTACATCGACCCACGGAAACGCACCAAGCATAGATTAATCGAAGCGCTCCCAAGAATATCAAAGTACATTCTAAAATACACGGACATCGAACTAAGAAAACTCGCCCAGCCGAAATAAAGTTAGAGACAATGTACAACCTTGCTTTTGCTGCAATTTTGAGAACTAAATGGATTTGGAAGATTATAATGTTGTAACAAATATTGTTAAACTGACTTGTTTCATGTTTTGGGCTTGTAGATGCTTGAAAAACCAAGAAAACCAATCATTTTCTTGTAGTCTGGTTCCCTGACCCCACTTCAGATGAAACGGAGCAATTTATAGACTTTGGGGAATTGTTATGTCAGAGAATCAGTCTAGCAGGCCTCTATTTTTTCACAGGTGTGTAATCAATTGCAAAGAAAATGTGCAATAACTAAATATGAAAAAGTAGCAGCAGTTTTTGAAAATAAGCCAACGGTGGTCGGCCGACCAGCGTTGGAAAAATACAGATTTTCTTTAAAATGTCAGCACACCATGAACCACGACTTTACAGGATGCTTTAGACTGTCATTCCCTAACAATCCAGTAAGGTCTTTGGTGATAATTTGATCATTTCGTTTTCTGATGTGTGCAGATGTTGTATCTTCCCTTTAAGCGTTCAATCCTTTACAACAACAAATCCTCCTTCAGATTCCCTTGCCTGGACAGCATTAAGGCGACTGGAGCAAGCCCGATAACAAACACACATACACCCCAACACGCACACATGATACTCTACGGTTACAAGGGAAATCGATTCTAACCGCATTTATTCAGTCGTTAAGAGACGAAATTGCGGTATCGATTTCTCAGGACGAAAGAACCGCGGGCCTGATTTCCCTAATGTCAGCGTAATGGATTCAATCTTGACACAGACTCGCTCGGAATCACGGAGCTCATACGCGCGCGTGGGGCATGGCGGGCAGACGATTGACTTTTTGATAACTTAGCGAGGCGACGGATAGCATGTTGACACAAAAAGCTACAGATATTTTACTTTTTTTATGAAAAAAAATATTCCAGATTTCATCAGATAATGTTTTGCTTGGTTGTATTTTTTTCATTGAATGTCCCCTTTTTTTATAACATGATAATTTCTCTTTTTGATGTTTTTGCCTCAATTAGTTCTAGGCGTAAAGAAACCAAAAAACACATTATTAGAAAAAAAAATCCGCAAATGAAAAAAATGATTATGAACGAAAACAATGATAACTGAGTAAGGTATATACAGAATTTGAGTATACATGTAGTTTTATTTCAGTGATCTATCGATAAGTAGGACTTCTTTCATTGCGCTCCAATGACAAAAAAATAACCTCTGCTGTCGGTGATGTCTCCGGCAAAGCAACGCATGCGCATAGCTTGCCAGCCCCGATGTCCAGAGCCATGTTTATATTTATAGTTGTTGTGTCTTAATATATACTTAATAATCTTACATATCAATTATTGTCTTGGAAAATTATAACATTTTCCTATTACCTTGTTATTAACGTTTAAATTTAATATTGACGTGGTATTAAAAGGCAGTTCTAATCAACCATTATAAACGAAACGTATAATTATTCATAAGATGGACATTTTTTGCGATGATGTAAATCAAATTGGGTTTTTCCCTTAACCGACGTATAAACACTGTGTTACCTCCCGAGTGAAAGTTGGAAAAAATCACTGGGGAGGGACTCAAACCCACGACTTCCTGCTTTCTAGTGCAGACGTCTTACCACTCAACCACCGAGCTAACGGGATCGGTTGGCTGGATCGAATCTGATGTACATAGCAGCGGGTATCGCATTAACTATTCATAAGATGGATTTCTTTTTACGTCTAATGTTGACTTGACGGGAACACAAATATATGCACACCCTCAATTTCGTTCCAGGTATCATTTCAATTATTCATAAAAGTGGAATGAATTAAGGGCTCATTTAAATCCCTGACATCATAATTTATTCAACGTCTTTGGCGCCATGAGCAATAGGATGGGTCCCCCAGAAAAGGAAAGGGTATGTATGACGTCACGTAATTAAAGAAAACAAATGCAATGGGACATCATTGTGGACAGTGCGTTGTTGTCTTTTGCGTCTCTGAATCCGCTGAAGTAGAAAAGGCAAGTTAAATTTAATGCCGGTTCCGTCAATCGTAACAGGAAAAACGATCCTACAGACCGCGCTTACCCCCCAGCTACAAATTGTTTTCGTTCGTTTCCCAACACACGTACACCCCGTGGAATAATAATTGTGATGTATAGTGACAAATAACAGGCTTTTAAGGCGTTTTTTTTTTTTACATTCAATCGTAATGTCAACTTCGCTCGTCTCAATAGTCTTTATCTAGGGAGAGCGGAATAAGAAAAAAGAGTGTTTTTCTTTGCCTCTCTGGGGATTGTTTACTTTTCATTTTGCTCAAACTCATGACAAGGGGAGCCAGCGCGTCTGCCGACCAGAGACTTGAAAAGTTTGCACTGCGCTTGCGCACTTCCGGTCCGTTGCCGGGGCGAACTCGTCCGTATGAAGATGCCAGCACTCCACACATATGTCATTAATTCTAGGCTTACAACCGTAAATCGAGCGACAATTCCGGTTCAGTAATTCCAATTCTTTATATACAGACGACACACACACACAATAGAGTGGCCTTTAGTCTCGTTCAGACCCTCTTGAGAATTATCATGATGGCAGTCTTCAATTATACATTAAAATGACTGTTCCTATAATTCATAATTCTGGCTCCAATGCGGGTATGCGTGTCAAATCGCGATTCACATTACGGGTTGAATATCCCGTCCCGTCCCGTACGTCATTGTATTGAAGGTCACCTTAGAATATAAATGTTTGTGCTCGGATGCTCACATTGTAGGTGGTTCCATAGCTTCCAATCACGAGCGCATATTGTTAACTAAAAAACAGCAAAGTGGCAGTTAAAAATAGTATCTGATTTCGATACGTACTTTACAGTATTCACTGCTATTAACAAGTATAATTGATACTGCGGGCGTCAGCATCAATTAGGCAGCGTCATATTATTCCATGTGCTATGTACTGGATGGATTATCTGTATTCATTGATGAATTTATCCTCACCTGATTGCAGATTATTCTCTGTATTTATTACTCATCTGGTTTGTAGATTTCACGATTTCAATTTCGAGACCGAGACAGATTTTGAAATTAACATAAAACGGTACGAAGCCTGAGTCACACGAATTCGATATTTCGATGTCAACTCAGCCGTCTTTTAATATCAAGCCCTTCAAAGCGCCTCACTATCAAATATCCGGACACAAAAACTAGAGATTTACAGAATTTCTCCAATTCAACTTTAATACCTCTTTGGTGAGCCCGACACACCTTGTAACCAATACCGTGTTACTTGAGAAAGCAGGTTTGGGTATGGCCCATTCTGCATTTCGACAGCGTAAACATTCCTGGTCATTCAACTTATTTCTCTCTGTGTGTAGAGAGACTCCGTAAGACTCCGTATAGGCTTCCCACGTGTCTTCCTATTCCCAAGGCGTTTCCCTAGCCCTTGGGATAAAAGAAGCGCGAAAGGGTGTCTTTTGAACGGCAGGCCAGCGAGCGCGTGCTGTCAAATTACCGACCGTGGCCGCGTGCTTTTGTTCGGCGGGCCGCGGCCCTTATAGAGACGGTCTTTTCACTGATACTCTCGCGCGGATTGGGTTTTTCAATTGCGGTTGAATCGGAATGGAAATGAAAATAAACAGGACTAAAATTGATTGGACATCCCTGCGTCTTTGTAAAAAAAAAATTCCATCTGCTTCACTCCTTGTTTTTTTTTTTTTTTTGCCTGCCGTTGAGATTTAGGCTTTCTGTGCCACACAAAGGACTTGAACAGATATTAAGTTTAAAAATGTCGAATTTAATTTACGGTCAACATTTTGATATCATTAAATCAAATATTACAATTCCTTTAAACAAAAATAACATGTCACCAAATACCAGCTGGTGTACGTATCAAATCAGCTTGTAAATTATTAATCCAGTTGTGAGCAAGATTTTTTAGGTGACGAAAACTGTTTTGTTATATCTCTCAAGCAGATCTGAACCTAATGTGTCTTTCGGCAGGGTATCCTGACAGTGTTGTGTGACATTATTCATCAGGGCAGTCCAACCATGGAATGTGTGACTGGCATTATTTTTCCCATCCTTATCCCATGGGAGCTGTAGGCAGCTCAACCACCTGATACCATTATTCTCCTGTTCATTTAAGGGTGTCCTTAAAGTATGATTATTTTTCACGAGTAGATATTTTTATTATTATCACAGTGGGCCAGTACATTTAATCCGTTTTCCACGAATGATCGTGCACACTTGAGGGACTTTTTTATGTTGCACATCAGCAGCACAAATGTAATCTGGTGAACACGTCTGACAAAGCCAGATGTTCACAAGAAAATGCCCGTTTGACAATAACACGACAACAATTAATTTATCCAAATACAGAAGAAAAAAGGCTTAAAAAGGTCCTGGCGAAGACCGCGTTATTTGGGCGACTTCTGTGGCTTGGAAGATCTGGAGGCACTTGAAGTGAATTCCCTCATAACATGTTTTGTTTTTATTATTGTAAACTTGTGATTGCAATATCTCCGGTGGAGCGCTGTGGTGCAATTGCTACGGTGTCTGACTCATGTGCGATGGTGCGTGGGTTTGAACCCTGACCGGGTTCTTGCGCTCTTTGACACTTTAATACGATTGTCTCTTTCCACCTAAGAGTATAAATTGGTTTCTTGAAAGGGTTTAGACTAGATTGCGCTGATGTCAGATTTCCCATGGCTTGGTGAGCAAAGGTAAATTGTGCAGATCTTGGAGACTCTTGTAAAACACTGTGATCACTTCATATCAACTCAATCAATAGACCCACTCGTGTGATTGAGGCATTCCTCACTTTAAAATTCATTTACGTGAAATTCATTACCAGCGTAAATAAGGTGGTTGTCGAATTATCTCGACTCAGTGTATAATTAATGTACCTTCCCCACTGACAAACAATTACATGACGTAACTGCAGGTATCCAAACACGACATTGCTTCCGCTAAAATAAAAGAAATAAAAAAACCCGCGATTTACTCTCCGGGTCTCGAGCCAAGCCCCGCTTTGGCGCTTTCTCCCTTAATCAGTCAATCAATTTGCCTTCAATGTTCAATTAAAGGTCCATTTGACTTGCTAATGTGCAACCGAGTGTTTCTAAATTAAAGTCAAGACTTGCGCCACAACCAACAACCCGTGATGAAAGCGGCCTTGGTGCGATGAGTAGGTGGTGCGCCAAACACACAGGGATGCAAATGCCAAATTAATCTCGAGGTATCTGAACATTTCTGCATCACAAGGTGAACATGAAGAAATAATGTCACTAGAATCCTGGATAAGTTTCAATATATAACGATTGTAAAAGGAAGACATGTGCGCATGTAGTATATAACATTCATAGTTGCCGGCTTTAATACGGTTTTGTTTAAAATATAGAGGAACATTATGTGCTTGAAGTAACGGAATGTGACATCAAGAAGTTGGTATCTGGACGTTGAGCCGAAAATACTTTTACAATGAGAGGTCGATTAGACAATAACGTTCAAAGTACGACCACGACCATGTAGTTTAAAATAAAGAGAAACACTGTGCGATGGAAGTAAAGAAATTTGATATCAACAAAAAGTGCTATCAGGACGTTGTCGAGCCGAAAATGCTCTTATAAAGAGAGGTCGATCAGACAACCTAATGCTGGAAGTACGGTGGCTGTTTGCACTTGCTCCATTCCCCCGACCAGAAGTCCCAAGTGCCTTGGGTCGACCCCGAGATATAAATGTGGATTAATCTTTCATGGACCCGTGACGCGCCTGAAAGCAGCATGCTTTCAGACAGCAAAAGATCCGCGACAAGCCAACAAACGCTCGATATTCCTTCCATTAGGGCGATTGCGCCACGACTGAGTACAGTAACAATAAATGCAAAGAGGGGGATGTTTTTCAGCAGCGGCCACTTGCTCGGAATTTCAAGTTAAAAGGATGTGGGGAAAAGGAGGGAGGGGGGGGGGGGCTTTTGAGCGAAAGACTGCGGATTCGATTTCACCGCCGTGACTTTATGATTTTCACTGCTATTACTTAAAGGCGGCGTATAGGATTCCTAAGACATATCAGTACAAAGGACGACCATGTCTCGTGGTCGCGTAGATGCGATCACTTACTTTCCCCCCTCCTTTTCTTCTCGTGAATTGCCCACTTTCGGAAGTCTTCCGGACTTTATAACCTAATGGAGAGTTTTCCTCTTCCTAACCGGCAACGTCCAACTAATGGATACATTTTTGGGACTTCAAAAGAAAGAACGTACTGAGAATCCCTCACAACATTCTTGCCACAAAAGCTGAGCCGTTCTCAAAATGGTAATGTGACATAAAGTCGAAAACTTACTTTAAAAAAAGGTTTCCCGCCTAATAGGTTGATAATGTGCGTGGATTGTAATGCAGTGATGACAAGCTGAAACGATATACAAACTATTATAATCCTTTTGGAGTATGAAACTTAACACCAAGTTTCCTTGAGTTTAACAAACGCATAGTTCTTGCAGTGCTTAGTTTCCGTCAGATCCTCACCGATTTCGGTAAGGTTGATAAATTCTTTGGGGGCAGGTATTTATAGACCATAGGTGTTCCTTCGAGGAATTAGTGCAAGGTCTTGATGTTTTGCTTGTCTTCATCACTCTACATACCCCTACTTCGTTCTCGGCTAAAAGCCTTAGGGCAGGTTCTTAAATAGACGCCGTTTTTTTACGCGTCAGGAGTCAAAGCAAAGACAAACAGTCGATTGGAAGATGCCTCGGCCGATCGTTACGGCCCGGGCCGGAGCCGACATCACGCATGGAGGGATCTACATCACGTCCTGGCATTTAATGTAACACTGCGTGTTTTGTTTAAATTTGAGTACAATTTAACTTGAGAAATATCCGTCTCAAAAAGGAGGGGGAATTTGACATCAATATTGAAAAAAAATGGAACAATAATTCTCCGGGAATGATAAAGTTTCGACGCAAGGTGCGGTATAAATATTAAGCGAAAGTTACCTAATAAGGTAACTGTAATATTGAGTTGAATCAGTGCAGCCACATTAGATTTTAGTGCAGTTTTACCCATGTCCTGCTGATGGGTGCTGTTCCTCTGCAGGACATTGTTATCCTTTAGAACACAGAACTGTATGACAGGTGGCGCGTGAAGGAATGTGTGTGTTTAAAAGCCGTTAAAGCGTGTTCTGGCGCTACTGGAAAATTGGCCCATGTCTCTATACCCTACACACGTACACCCTAGACTATTGCTACGTGGCACCCCCCCCCCCCAGATATCTCAAAAGAATTCCTGAGATTCTAACACAATGACCAACACAAAGGGGGGGGGGCTCCCTCTGTCACATGTTCCAACAATCCCTACCCACAATAAGCACTCTATCTAACCCCAAATATTGTTACAAAATGAACACATTCGATCGTTTGGCGAAACAATCATCAATATGCTTCAAACACTCTAAAACACACAAAGGGATTTTCAATACCAATCAGTTCAACCCCAACCTCGTCCCCAGGGTGTCTAGCAGTACGCGCCCACCACTACCTGCTCTCTCACCCTGGTATTGGATCATTTGCATGTGCAAGATTTTTGAACACGTATGCAAATGAGGAACAGTCTGGTGCCTGGATATGCGTTACACATTAGCGTTTGTTTTTGTATGCGGTGTCTGGGGTAAAAACAGAGTCAATTCGTAGCAGCGCGAGCACGGCGTGAGTTACGAAAACACGATTTTTGAAATCAAACTGTTATGATCTTATCGAGACAACATGCAGTATCATATTTCATATTAATATGAACAAATTGAAAAGGAAATTAGTATTTTCGAGAAGGCGTGGACGAATGATCGCGAAAACACGTACTGCACGTTGTGAATAAGTACACGATAAAAATCCATTACTAGCCAATTGCGGTATCCAATCAGGGTACAGGAAGAAAGTTTCCTATCCAGGGTTTACTATTGGAAACGCGGTTGGAAATAAAGTAAGCACTGGGACCGAGGTTGGTTCAACCCCCTCTAAAATTGCCGATGTAACAATGCGCCTTCTGTTCTGACTGAATTCTGCAAGTCGGCTCTTCAGATATTTTTTTTCGGGGGGGGGGTGTCAAACGAATATTTAATTTGGATCAGGTCGCGCATTATTGCTTTTAGAACGTTTCCCTTTGATGCTCACAAAGCGATGTGTTCAGCGCCCATGACTCCGAAAAACAAATCTGGAACCTGTTCAAGTTCGGCCATTGATAAACTCGAGGCTAACAAATAGACTGCGTGTTAATTCTATAGGGTAACTAGTCTAGCAGGAGCGCATAATTTGTATGTCCTAGGGGAGATTTTCATAACTTTTGTGTTCTTTAAAGTGGGAATTAAAACGACAGCCTTTCTTCCACTTTTTTTTCTTAAAAAAAAAAGAATACTCCAGTTCCCATAATAGAACAATAGAAATGTTCAAAAACACACCAGACTTTGTTTCAGGGGACACGTGTTCCTAGAGGGGTTAAAGAGGTTGTGGAATGCTGAAAGTCGTTTTGTTTTTTATATTTTTTTTTACTGTAGAGTAGACCCATATAATATCAAAATGACAAAGTTCCATTATTTTGTAATGTGCGTTTATATGTTTATAAAACTGAAATTCATCGAGTAATTTGTTGGTCGGCGAGCGCATAATTGAAATCAACAGTCGTCGGGTGATTCGTAAAATGAGAAAACTCGTGACGTAATAAACAGGGCTCGTTTATACTACGCTGCATCGGGAGTCCTGTTTATTACGTCACGATTTACTATGTTTTGTTTGCTGCCCCCAATGACGACTTTTACACAAATTGCACGTTCGGGTCGAAACAGGACCTGAAAAACAGCTCTCAAAAGTACCTTTTGTACTCATTTCATGACGGACACAATAGTCGTTTTTATTTCATCACACCTTAGGCTACATATACCCGAAAAATGACGGAAATGTCTTCGAGCATTCCACAACCTCTTTAAATTATAAAGCTGAACTACAATGGATCAGGACGGTAGTCTCGATGGGCCATAGTGTGTGTTTTTGTATGAGCATCTTGGATGTTTAAGGAATAGGCCACGATGCGAAATAACAGAAAAAAATATCTGAGCCATAAGAAACAGCTGGTCGTTTTTCTATTTTTGCAAAAGTTCTACGTCAAAATTTAATAAAAATGTATGGTAATCGGGCAATTAATTTATCCTTTTTTTTTAAGGCCATCCGGTCTTTGAACGCTTAATGGGTATACATATTCATTAGGTGATTGGCTATTTGGTTATTCTTTCCATGCTTCTCTGTCACTCGAATATGCGTTACACATTAGCGTTTGTTTTTGTATGCGGTGTCTGGGGTAAAAACAGAGTCAATTCGTAGCAGCGCGAGCACGGCGTGAGTTACGAAAACACGATTTTTGAAATCAAACTGTTATGATCTTATCGAGACAACATGCAGTATCATATTTCATATTAATATGAGCAAATTGAAAAGGAAATAAGTATTTTCGAGAAGGCGTGGACGAATGATCGCGAAAACACGTACTGCACGTTGTGAATAAGTACACGATAAAAATCCATTACTAGCCAATTGCGGTATCCAATCAGGATACAGGAAGAAAGTTTCCTATCCAGGGTTTACTATTGAAAACGCGGTTGGAAATAAAGTAAACACTGGGACCGAGGTTGGTTCAACCCCCTCTAAAATTGCCGATGTAACAATGCGCCTTCTGTTCTGACTGAATTCTGCAAGTCGGCTCTTCAGATATTTTTTTTTCGGGGGGGGGGTGTCAAACGAATATTTAATTTGGATCAGGTCGCGCATTATTGCTTTTAGAACGTTTCCCTTTGATGCTCACAAAGCGATGTGCTCAGCGCCCATGACTCCGAAAAACAAAATCTGGAACCTGTTCAAGTTCGGCCATTGATAAACTCGAGGCTAACAAATAGACTGCGTGTTAATTCTATAGGGTGACTAGTCTAGCAGGAGCGCATAATTTGTATGTCCTAGGGGAGATTTTCATAACTTTTGTGTTCTTTAAAGTGGGAATTAAAACGACAGCCTTTCTTCCACTTTTTTTCTTAAAAAAAAAAGAATACTCCAGTTCCCATAATAGAACAATAGAAATGTTCAAAAACACACCAGACTTTGTTTCAGGGGACACGTGTTCCTAGAGGGGTTAAAGAGGTTGTGGAATGCTGAAAGTCGTTTTGTTTTTTATATTTTTTTTTACTGTAGAGTAGACCCATATAATATCAAAATGACAAAGTCCCATTCTTTTGTAATGTGCGTTTATATGTTTATAAAACTGAAATTCATCGAGTAATTTGTTGGTCGGCGAGCGCATAATTGAAATCAACAGTCGTCGGGTTATTCGTAAAATGAGAAAACTCGTGACGTAATAAACAGGACTCGTTTATACTATGCTGCATCGGGAGTCCTGTTTATTACGTCACGATTTACTATGTTTTGTTTGCTGCCCCCAATGACGACTTTTACACAAATTGCACGTTCGGGTCGAAACAGGACCTGAAAAACAGCTCTCAAAAGTACCTTTTGTACTCATTTCATGACGGAAACAATAGTCGTTTTTATTTCATCACACCTTAGGCTACATATACCCGAAAAATGACGGAAATGTCTTCGAGCATTCCACAACCTCTTTAAATTATAAAGCTGATCTACAATTGATTAGGACGGTAGTCTCGATGGGCCATAGTGTGTGTTTTTGTATGAGCATCTTGGATGTTTAAGGAATAGGCCACGATGCGAAATAACAGAAAAAAATATCTGAGCCATAAGAAACAGCTGGTCGTTTTTCTATTTTTGCAAAAGTTCTACGTCAAAATTTAATAAAAATTTATGGTAATCGGGCAATAAATTTATCCTTTTTTTAAAAGGCCATCCGGTCTTTGAACGCTTGATGGGCATACATATTCATTAGATGATTGGCTATTCGGTTATTCTTTCCATGCTTCTCTGTCACTCGGAATTTGGTAAGCTATGTGAAATGCACGTGAACGAATTACTGGCGGGAATGTCTGCAGTAACATTACAAGGCAATTGCATTCTTCAGATAAATCAGAGATACACGGAGGACACCAGAAAAAAATTGTCCGTCATGAAGATATGGTTTGACAGAAAATATAATCCAGGATCTGGATTCTGTCAGAGTGCTCTTATCAATAATGGATAGCAAATATTTGCCATTTTTAGGCATGGCAAAAAAAGAGAGGAAAAAACCATGCTTGTTAGCAGCCGAGTAATGCGCCGGCTAAATGGGCTAACTTCGCTCTTCCGTTAATTACTCGTTCCATTAATAAACGCGGACAATTAGAGCCGGCATGTTTGTACACGGTGCCCAGCGATGGCGCCTATTTCTATGGTAGTTGCTTATCTGTATGATGATTATTGTGCCAGGTCACGGCGGAATGTACACATCTTAATTGCATTACACCTTGAGAGAATAGAATATGTCACTGCAAAGAGGTCGAACACTCATCGGCATTGAACCCCCTCCATTCCATTCACCAAACCAGGTGTTTTAGACTTGAAAGGTGTGCTAACTGCGAAAAAAAAAGATTTAATCAAGAATGTTAACAAGTGTTTTTCCTCAAGATTTTTCAGGCAGGTGGGATTTTTGTGAAACAGGAAAACGTTTTAGCAACGAAGCCGATCATTATTTATATATTTTGTAGCCTGCTATGCAGCGGAACCGTGATACAATGTATGTAGATCGAAACCCTAAAGTGAACTTCGCTTTCTTGATGAGTTGATGTGAAATGAACTAAAAAAAGAGGGCAGGTCACATGAGATGATTATGCTATTTAAAAAAAAAAAAAAATGGGGGGGGGGTTGGTGGCAAAAGATAAAAGATTGAAAAGCAATTGAACTTTGGTGAAATTAGCTATCATTGAAAAAACAAGAAGCAAATCCATAGAAAATTCATAGCCCAAACACAGCATCTCAAAGCCCCCCCCCCCAAAAAAATAAATAAATAAATAAAACAAAAAAACAAGACCCTATAGGAATTCTATATGCGAGTGGCAGTCACACGTAGATAATCTTGTCACGTTCAAGCTGGTGAATTCACTCATACTGCTGGGGAAAAAAAGGATACTTCAAGAACACATTACTGCCAAAATTAATGTGTGTACCTCTTGAAGGAGCTCTTAAAGAAACCGGCGCGGGAAAGGAAAACAAAGGAAGGAGTAGAAAAACGATTTCAACGATAACACTTCAAGAAGGGACCTCCTCCGATTCCACGCGTGCATTAATCATACGCAGAAGATTACACGCGCACATAAATTGTATCCTCAAGACAGGAGATGACACAGGCAACAATTAATTTGGCTTTGTCCCTCATCCGGTAGATCCCCGTGTTAATGAAACAGTGCGAAGAGGCATTTAGCAATTAAAATCTCATTTGCACCTATACAATGTACTGCAAAAATCAAGTATTGCGGGTATTAGTGAACACGTACCCGTACGTTTCGGCCAGCAAGCCGGTCGATTCGAATTGGTGCCGGGTGGGGGAAAAATCACGATTAACCGGTCATTCCTTGAGAGGCGTCGAATTTTGTTTTTAACCTCAGTAAAAATCGCACGAAAATGAAAAAAAAATTCGCAAATATTATTGTCTATTTTATTTCTATATTGTCTTTTTTCTTTTCCTCCTTATCATTTAATCGATTCGAGCGGGCGAAGGGCAGGTTTGGTTTTAAAAAAAATGGTTGTCCGAAGTCTCGAGAGGTTCTACTTGAAATGGCGACAATTTTTGTTTCCCAAGATGTGGACTTTGACGGGCACTCTGTCTGTCTCTCTCTCTCTCTTATTCTATTTGAATACTGGCAAGAATTGGAAATACATCTAGTATTTCACACAAGAGAAGAATAATAATAACAAGTGTGCAAACATTTTGTCCAACCGATGAAAAATATATTTTAGAGCGTTTAATGCTGTTTTTGTAGTTTTTAGTATTGTTTTTCAATGTGCACTCTTATTTAAGGGAATATGCTTTTGCTGTAATTTTCAGAAATGGATGGATTTTGGGTGTCAGTATTTCATAGCAAATATTGTTACACTGACTTGTTTAAAGTTTTGCGTTCGTAGATGCTGGAAAAACCAAGAAAAACAATCATGTTCGTGTAGTCTGGTTCCCTGACCCCTTGTAAGATGAAACGGAACAATTTTAAGACGTCTGGGAATTGTAAGGTCAGGGAACCAATCTAGCTGCAGCTTGTACCCGTTCATAGACATGTAATTGATGGCGAACGAAATGCGGACTAACTAGGTAAATTAGGGGAAGGGCCCAATTTCACGGCGCTGCTGAACAGTTAGCAGAAATGTTGTAATTAGCATAGCAGAAAAAAAAATTTGTTAACCTTAAGCGCTATTTCACGGCGTGGATGTACCGTCGGTCGCGCGTGCAAGGAGATTTCTATTGTTACGTCACTAAGTTTAACATTTTTTTCCTCTGAGGTAAGCGCACCTTTTGCCGTGCTCACTGCTTACGGTCTCCATGAAATGTACGGAGGCTCTGTTAGCAGAATATAGTGTGCTTACAGGATGCTTTAGACTGTCGTTAACTAACAGTCCAGTAAGGTATTTAATAATAATTTGGTAGTTTTGATTTTTGATGTTTGCAAATGTTGTATATTCCCTTTAAGTTCTTTCATCGGGTGTAACTGATTGTGTATTGTATTAGGTTCATGCAAGCCCGAGTGGCTTGCAATGTCAGACTTATGTCCTATTGTACTTGGACGTCGTCATGTCTCAACAGGTGCACGGTACCACTGGGTTGTGAAAAATTAAACTTCACTCAATTGTGTTGTTAACTAATGCAGTAAATGACATTCGTGTATTTGAAAGTGAGTTCCTATTAAAAGCACTACAATCAACACACAACTGTATTAACACATGCAATTCTAGCATGAATATTTCATTTTGTAATGTACTCACAATGACGTATACAACAAGGTGTGACCTGTGGTGAACCCCCGTTTAATCTTGCACTTCTGCCCCCTTTTCCTTTCCAATTATGAACTAAATGTATAATTTCTGTCCTTTACAGCAGTTTCCGTGCACATCCTGAGTGCCTGTACTCAGACCATTTATTGGCACGGCCGACCACCCTGTTATTATTATAAACGAATCTCATTAAAATACACAACTGTGTATGTGTGTGTATATACCTCCCAGGGTGAAACAGTCGCGGACGTTTGTCTTACTGAATTTCCCCAACTTAATCAAAATGCGAGCCCCGGCAGATATATTCGTTGATTTGTATACCCTGAGCGACGTTTGTTCTAATAATTGCAGACGATGCCGTGTCCCCTGCATTGAGTACTACCCATCACGGCCACAAGGCCAGGTTTTTTTTTTTTTTGGTTTTTTTTTTTTGGATACGCATGCATCTGTGATACGCATGTACGAATTTTGCATTGCGAAACCCATATGTAGCACGATATGAGACGGAGGGACCCCCCTCCTTTGTCTTGTTGGTCATTGTTTTATCAGAATCTCAGGAATTCTTTTGAGATATCTAGGGGGATGTGTTAGGTAACAATAGTCTAGTGTTTGCATAGGGCATAGGGAGATGGGAAGGTACCCCTCCTCATATCGTGCTGGCTTTAGCGAAACCCTTCTCAGTAACGTGCAAATACAAAAAATAATTGATAAAATTGTTCATTTTTCGAATAACCAAAGCAACCCACATACTCGATACTGAATCATAATTGCCGAAATAATCGCATTGAAAGGTTGCTTTTTGTCTTGTACATTATTGAACAGGTTTATATCAGTTACTGAAGAAAATGCGATTTGAAAATTCAAACGAACTTCCCTTGTCTCGCCGCTGGAATGGTTAATCTAATATAGGACTTGTGGTGTATAGGCGTACTTATTTATAAATCTGACCTTTTCTTTCTTTTTCTTTGAGCAATGAATTTAAAACTGTGTTTTCTGTATTCCAAGCCTCTATTGTGCTGGAAAATCCAAGAGATATAGGTCAGGTAAATTGTTTTGGAAATAAAAACCTTGTCCCGACCATTATAGCGTCAATCATTATTTTACGACACAACAGATTTGTTGTTTTGTTTTGTTTGTTTTACGGCATAGGAATCCTTCCGTTTTCGTACTAGAGTCATAATTCTTCGATTATCATTGAAGTATTGTGTTGTACACTATTGTTATAATCTCCTGGCCGCGTGATAGATACAAACGAACTATGGGGATTAAGGTTTTGTGTGCTCTTGAAAAGCAAATAGAGGAACTACAAAATATATACTTTATTGTATAATGTAATACAAAGATATCTTGTCTGACAGTAAATAGACCAACCACGATGTCCATTCACAAAATCGTCGGGTGCGTGGAAGAAGGTCCTCCGGGGCAAAAATGGGTCAAAAGGTCAAATTCTGATTTTTTGGGTTTTATTTTGGGAAATTGATTTAACATGCGGCTTAAGCACACGTTTAAGGCAGGGCGAGTTCCATGTAAAAGGTCGTTAGCATTTAAATGTAAATAACTTCAAAATAAAGTAACAGTTTGTAACAAAAATACACGACATTGTTTAAATTATAAACGAATTTCATGAGTCGAAATGTCAGCCTTGTGTGATTTTTAATTTAGAAATGGGAACACAAAACCTTTCAACTGGATTATCTCCAAAAGTGTTTTTTTTTTCGCGTGCATGGGCTGCTAACGTCCTTTTCTTTGTATACAGTATTGCATATAATATATAAAAAAACAATGAAATCTTGGTTTTTCATTGGGAGCTTTCACCTATCAATGGGAAGCCAATTGCTATGCAACGAGGAGGCATAATATTGACCTGTAAAATAATCGCATATAAAAACAGCTCACCCTGCACCGTGTGGTATAAATGGAACTAGAGTGCTCTTCCAATATCAACTCACTCGTTCCACTGAGGGTGCCGGCGAAATGCCATGACACGAATCACCTGTTGACAATACTCGCGCTTTACACGAATCGCCTTACGTACTGCATCCAAAGAGAGGCTCCCTCGCAAAACGCCAATTGGCTACTGCGCAGGTTGTCTAGTTTCTGCATTCAATGCATTCCTCATTCAATAGGGGACGTTAAACAATAGAGGACAATATAGGTCCACAATTCCCGAAGCTCCACAATTGACGATCGTGTACAAAATATATAGGAGGTCTTCCTAAAAAGTTAGTACAAACGAAAGAAGGACAATGGGGGGTCCACGATTGCAGGTAAAGACACACTTGTGTACAGGTTATCCTATACGACCGAGGACTTAGGACACGGGGTATGTGCGATAAAAATGCGCCCGACGCTGCCCGAGGACCTGGGCACTAGTTCTTGGGAGAATTTCGTGTACAAACCAATAATGGAGCTGTCGAGAAAAAGTTAAAGTACAAACAACAGGGAACAAAACAAATGAAGGGGCCGCGCCGATCCTCATGAGTAGTAAAAAAACAGGGTGTTACAACTGATAATGTAGTAATCAACGGATAACGTATCACCAACCGATAATGTCACAAATATTGACCGATACAGTATCATTAACCGATAATGTAACAAATTTATAACCGATAATGAAGTAAAATGTACTACACTATCAGTCAATTGTTGTTACATTATTGGTCCCAACCGATAATGTAACAAAATTGACTGATAGTGTAGTAAATGTTACTACACTATCAGTCAATTTTTGTTACATTATCGGTTATGATACAGTATCGGTCAATTTATGTGACATTATCAGTTGGTGATACGTTATCCGTTGGTTACGCCATTATCAGTTGTAACACAGGGGAGTGTGGGAGGGTTGTTAGAGACATTCTATTAATTATCATAGTGGCATGGGTGCATTCACTTCGCCCCGTTCCTTTTATCAGCTTCAGAAAATGAACCCCAAAAAAGTGCACCACTAGGTATAACTAAAAGCCAAAGGACACAGCGCTAAGAGATTATAACACCAACTCTGCCGCACACCGGCAACGTTTAAGGGGAGATAACTTAGAAAATAAATGAGCCAGTGTTGAAATGCAGCGACTATAAGAAAAAGGTAACAAATGTACATATTTGTTTCTCTGAGGTTTCGATGTAAAGTTTTTTTATCAAAGTTGCTTAACCAGCAACACTATTTTTCACGATGCATGTAGCTTAAAACAAAGGGAAATCTAGACATATTCCACGTACCAAAATTTGTGGTCATACAAGACCAAAATTAATTTGGTCTTGTATGGCTACAACTTTTGGTTGAATTTAACATAAATTATAACCCAAACAATTGGTTATAGAAAAACCAAAGTTTCGGTAGTTCCAGTTTTCACCCTTTCTTTGGTAAAATTAACCCAGGCAATTTTTCAGTGTCAGGCATTTTTTTTTACCGAGCCCGTGTAATAGATGTAGCGAGTATACAGCTATCCTATGATGTACGGGAGATCCCTTTCGGCACTATAAATACCCAGACAAGTTCTATTACCAACCCAACACTAGAGAAAGTGCCTACCTGTTCATTGAGATGTGCACATAGTCCTTGGCCTCGCCTCCTTTCCGTAGCATGGAATCCTTCAGTTGCCAAAGGGTGCTCATTTTCGACATGATGGCTCCTGGGTCCACGCTTCAACGCTTACTCCAGTCTTTCCGAGCAGAAGAGCACACACAAAAAAGAAGAGGAAAAAAAGCAGGAGAAAATGGGATTCACCTTAAGCGCACGGCGTGGAGGCGGTGAACCTTACCGAATACTTGGTTATCGCACTCCGACAGCTGATGAGTTCTGTGATCCCGTTGGCCCTGGACACGCAAAACGTAAGACGGGGCTTTGTGCTTGGCGCTGTCACTAGGTGAGACTGTGCGCGCGCGTGCACTGACAGCCAGCGAGTGGGAAGAAGAGTGACTGCGACGTTCTCAACTCCCAACGTAGGTAGCCTGGTACACGCAGCAGTGCAGCACGCGTGTGATGGCGTGGGTGCCCGTGACTGCTGGACTGGCGGTCACGGTTGGGAGCCTCGTCACTCAGTGCGATAGAAAAAGTATATGAGCCAGGGCTCAGTTTGAATGACATCAGACTGAATCAACATAAACACCACAGACATAAAGACGGACAGAAATAGTTCCACTGTCATGGAGTAGCGAAGTACCAGGTAAAGGATAGGACAGGAAGTGCAATCCCCCCCCCCCCCACAAAAATAGAAACAAACAAAAAATATTAACAGCAGAATTGGCGTTGCTTCCATCACTGGCCGGTTGCTTTGTTCGCTTTGGTCGAGTAAAGAAGTGACTTTGAACTTACTGGAGCAAGACCGGCCCTGTACCGGCCGAGAGGGGTAAACAAGGTATGACCCTTGGCGGGTATTTTTGCCCCTCTCGTCCGGTACAAGGCCGGTCTTGCTCCAGTAAGTTCAAAATCACTTCTATGCTCGAACAAAACGAGCAACGTAATGGTATGCAGACCTGTCAGCCTCCAAAGTCCAACAAAGATTCTAAGCGGATAAGTGTCTATTGTATAAACAGGTAAACAAGCTTCCAGACTCTCTAGCTTTCCATACATGGCTGGCTGGCAGGTATTTGTTTATTACAATTCTTTACCCAGCGTATTCCCAAACAGTTTGGTTTCCGTACGTGGGGCCCTGCACACATTACCAATCACACGTATTATTATCAATCACACGTATTAAATACAGTTCATTTAATAATGCGATTGCGGCACATGGCATGTTATGCCAGCACAGGTTCCCATTTCGACGGAGTTAAGATCTTATTCATTCTTTAACAAAGGTGTTACCTACTTCATGTAAATACAACTTTAAAAATATAAAAAACTCATTTGTCATTATTTTTGTTTGACTAGTTGTGTCATCTTATTGTCTCTCTTGTTGCAATGCATGGGAACCGTAACTTTAAAGTGCTCCTGGACGTTTTAACTAACAATTGAAGGAGAAAAACACGCACGGCAGTTTAACATTACCTCTTTGAATTTAAGGATTATTTCTTTTCAACTCATCCATTTATATACCTGTATATATTATGCATTTAATAATAAAGCAGAAAAACCCAAATCGTTCTGTACATTACCAGTCACCTGTAACTGACGCCATGAGAAGAGAGGGGGTTGTTTGATAGCAGTAAAGCACTTTAATAAGGCCCTTTGTTGACCAGTGGAGGATAAAGCGGATTCGGTGAAAGCGTTAGTTAAAATGCTCACAGAATACCAGCGACGAATAGCGCCACCAACTCTCATGGTTTGAACCCTCCCTTCTAGCTAAAAAAACACAATCACAGGCCGTACAATTTCGGGATTTCTACCAAGGCACCCCCCCCCCCCCAAAAAAAAACAAATCTTGCCATGTCCCCGCTTAGACGAACCTAGGCCTGCACAATCGTTTTGCTTTATCAAAAGTCCGCGCAAATGAAATAAGAATGATATCTTATCCATTTTAATTAACATGGAACTTTGACACATAAATTCGGTCACAAAACTGCCTCCACCCCAATTTTGTCTTTTGTCTTTCATAATGTGGTGGTTGCAGTGGATTGTCATTGAAGGACATTAATGGAAGCAGTGACGCACTTCCTTCCCTCGGAGCTGTATCGAGTTAAAGGGTCTGTGTCCATGGGCTTGACACTTTACTGCCACTGCAGTAAATACAGTGCACAACACAGTGTCGGATTAGTTTTCAACGTCACGATTGACTTCAAGTTCCCGTATGGAATAATGTGTCTATTACTGTTTGGGAGCGATAACACACACTAACAGTGGTACCCCAAACCTTTTTTTTTTACAGAAAGCAAATATCCAAATTTGAGTGGAAACGGCAGTTGCTTTTCTGTATTGTAAATCCCCGAACTACTGCGCTGAGCATTTTTAATCGCATAAGAATAGAATTTGCTTACCCAAAATCCCCGGGAGGAGGGGGGGGGGCGTACCATGCTCCCTGGCGTCATTTTGCAAGAAGAAAAAAATGTAAGTACGGAATAGAATTGCTCAGCCAAAATCTCCGGGGGAGGGGAAATTTACAACGCCCCCCCCCCCAATCATTTTGCCTAGAAATAATACATATCCCCTGCACCCTAATCCACTGTTCATCACTTAATAATAAAGATGGTTTATAGGCCCATGTGCATGGGATATAAGTGTTAACAGTAGAGTAGCACTGACATTATTTCATCGGTGAGGAGAAAGGAGGGAAAAATAATTGAAAATCCGAGCTTGTTACAACTTCCCGCCGCCTTTACGCGCCAAAGAAACCCACGCGCTGACCTACGTGCAGGCCCAGCGCACTGGCGCACTCGCGGAGATCGAACCAGCCCACCGCAATGCACTTTACAAACACCTCATTTCCATTCACTTTATTTGCGATCAAACCTGGAACAAAAATTGCTAATCCAATTATACGAGAGGGGGGGGGGGGGGGACATGGCGGAATATTCATAGCTAGGGGAAAGTGTTACTGACACGCTGGCTCATCTTTATAGGGGGCTTGTGGCAATTTTCCAAGTGGATGCCACAAAGACCGCGCGACTAAGGCCGGCCCAGTGTTTTAATATTATTTTTCTGGGCCGAGATATTGTCATTTCCGGCGACGGGCTCACGCACAATAGCTCGGGGGTTGTCGCGGGTTATGATGGACCCCCTCGCGATTATTAAAAGGGTATTATGGGATTTTCCTTCTCGGGCATAACAACACATTCATTAAAAGAAAAGAAGAAGAAAAAAAAGAAGGAAAAGAAAATAACGGAGAACTCTGCCCCAGATTTCGAAGCATCGCTCGTCTCTTGTCACTGTTACTACTTACAAGGTTTGAGACGAACTTGTGAGGTGTGCGATAAAGGCAAACATGAACGAACTGCAGTGTATTGGATCGCTCGAAGCTATGTGGAATCTTTTTGGGGATTCCATACGAAAAACCTTGAAACTGTGCTCATTTAAGCTCACTGTACAGTTGTTAAGATGCGTGCCGTGTGTTTCATTATTACAAAGCAAAAAAAATAACTGCAATATATCAGATTTTGGGGACATTAATATCATGCCATATTTTCTTTTGTGCTAATCTTCAGCGCCTTTTATATAATAAACAGCAATCCTCATACAAGTCTGCGTAATTAGTTGATAGTTTTCCATTATTCACCTCACTCACATAATACGTAATGTGGCACCCTGATATATGACGAACAATTATATCACAGGTGCTCTGAAGATTAGCAAACAATTACATTACAGGTGCTATAGCACGTGTCAATAGTTTGAAAACGAAATAACCGCCCTCCGAGCCTGTCACATTCCATTACCATTTGGCAGCAACAAGAGCAAACCTTTTCTTTACAAAAGAACGAACACCTGTAGTTTTGAAGACACAAACTCCACACGCAGATAAAACCTTTATAAAAAGAAATACACAAGCAGACCTCACAAAACATTGTTAAAAAACCTCATCATGTTGCCGTCTGGGGAAAAAAATGATGAGCCTTGACTTGCTAGGCAGAGGAATTATTCAGCTAAACAAAACAGCGATCAGCTATAAAAAAAAAAAATCATCGTAGGCACACATTGAGTTTGTTTCTGCATTCAACAGGAGACGTTGAACAATAGAGGACAATAGAGTCCCCGATTCCCGAAGGTCCCCAATTTGGCGATCGTGTACAAAACATATTGGAGGTCTTCCTAAAAACTTGGGTGTACAAACAAAAGAGGGACAATAAGGGGTCCCCGATTGCAGGCAAATACACACGCGTGTGTATTGTTCTCACTTACATGTATATGGGCTCTGTATCAATTCCTAAATAATTAGCAGTATTTTGCGCTTAGTAGCACCATGACATTGGGGCCCACTGATCTCCAGAGGGATACATGTGTCGTAAAGCGAGCCTGGCATTATAACTGGTCTGATTTTTGACAGGACAGGCATGCAGACGACATACAATCAACCCAGAACCCGAAACAGATGCGAAAGAAAGATAGCACACGGCCACAAAAACGAGAAGCTAAGAAACTGCATCAGCCACCCGCGAGACACCCCCCCCCCCGGAAACAGAGATAACAATCTTGAAATTGAAAAGATGCTTTCTCAAGCTTCTATAGTCACTGGGGAAAAACACGCAAGGGAAAGGTAGACCATCATTATACCCCCAACTATGAAGAAAATCACCCGTGCCATGGCAGACGAGAATCGCCTCATAAATAATCATTGTTCCCAGTAACCCTGGCATGCCGACACGGTCCTGAGCCCGTCTTCCCCGCCTGCTCTTCCGATAACGGCAATTTCATAATTAATAGATTCGGCCTGAGTGTCTTACCAAGGCCTGCAATGTTTTTTTCCCTCGCTATACCGTGCTCTTCTGGTGATTAGATGTCAACGCACTCTGACGGTAATGAGTCGGTGAGGATGTTTGGCTAAAATCACCTCTGGAGGTTGCTACCCCAATCTCCTATGTATTTTGTGTTCATATCACAATTAACCAATTCTGTGGGAACCACATTTTAATATCACGTGAGCGAATACGTAACCCAGTCTCCTTCTTATTTCCTGTACATAAATCACAATTGACCAATTGTGTGTATATCACATTTAAATATCACGTGAACGGATACGTATAATTATGTAACCTCACTTGATTCGGAATACATAGCTTATATTTTTCACAGCGGTCAGCACGGTTTCGCTATAGCATCCTGCGTTAAATCGCTGTTCTGAATGCTAGGTTCTCGGTTCGAATCGTGGACGAATTGTACATGTTCATATTTTTTTTTCCAAAAGTGAATTGTCTTCCCTTAATTGAGTTTAAAAGTCCTGATCTTGGAATGATTAAAATTCACCCCTTTTCTCTCATTTATGGCTCTGGAGGATTTTTTTTAAAGGGAAAATAAGCCCGAGAACCATTCCGTTTCCAACTGACGCATGCAATGTGAAAGAGGGCAGTATTTCCTCCACGATTAGAATGTGATATGCACAAATTTTTATCCATTTGAATCCGAAGGACTATTCATTGGAATCCTCTTTTCATGCATGCAGCTAATGCACACAATGAGCCGGATTTAGCTCATTCGGTAGCGTTACGGGGTGATTTAACAAACTATCACTGCCCGACTTACAAGTGACACAGAATCAGTGAGTGAGTCAGTTAGTGAGTCAGTCAGAGGGGAAGTGGGTCAGTCAGTCAGTTAGTCGGTAAGGTAGATAAGTAGAAAGAGCACATTAGGCAGGCCCTCTGGGACCAGCAAAACTAGCCCTGCATGACGCAATACTGAGTCGCTACCTAACAATGGAAATTCGTAGGGACGGAACTTTCCAGCGGTACAACTGGGTCAAGTGAAAATTAAAGTAAGTCACTTTGTTAAAAGTGGGTCTCTTTGATTAATTACACCTAACTCTTCCCCGGCAAAGATATCTTGACATAATTATTTTTCATAACCTTATCGTTTGTTTAAACCAGGTTAAGAAATCTCTTGGTAAAACCATTCGCAATCCCGGAAGTCCTTTAAAGCTGCTGAATTAAGGTCTCATTTTAAATGACTTACAATTCATGAGATGAGCTTTGATATTCTTCCCCGCTTTCATTTCCTTTCATGTAGTGCGTATTTGAGGATACGACTTGACGCAATTCCTATAGGGAACTAGCTTGTCCCGAACACCTCAAATTAATATTGAAAGTATATACACCTTGATATTTTTTTCACTTAAGCAAACAGCTAGATACGGAAGTGGTGTATATAATGTTCACGAATCTCCCCCACCCCACCCCCGGCCCCGGCACCGGCCGCGAAGACCAAAAAGGGTAACAACAGAAGTTGTCGGAAACGCCCATTCCCATTGCTGCTTGAGATTTCGCTGTGCACGCAGCAGATTCTTGTAGATAATGCGGTCCCGAAACTGAAACACATTGATGGTTTGATCACACAGAGTGCTCACGGTTCACTTGGGCCGTCGTCTCTTGGGTGCGGCCCTCGAAGATTACGGAGCTCGCCGGTCTTGAGCCCGCTGCCTTACGCAAATATTGTTCCGAGGCTTATACTCGACTCCCGACGCAAGTCGAGTCTACTGTACGGTCATACCAAAAAAAGGGTTTTAATGGGAAAGTAATTAAGGGGCATCTGCTGTTAAAGACGGGGGCTGTTTTTGCTAGTGGCCTTTGGGGTATAAGGAGAAATTACTAAGCCTCCCCCAGGGAGGATATTTTTTCATCAACTGCTGGAATAGAATTAAATTGCTGAGATGGCATTTAGTCTGTGCTGTTGGTAGGCAAAATTGATTCACTTATGAAACTACGTTAGTTGGCCTATTGATTTTGCATATCGGTATGTCTCAACATCAAATGTAACCTTTCATATAGTTTTTTTATATACCAATCTCATCTTTTTTATAACGAATCTATTACTGTGATTACTTAATAAGCATTCCCTTGGTATGTGGTTTTGATGTAAGACCTGTGAGTCAGATTATTCAAGTTGTAATCATTTAATGAATTATAAACGTTTCCGTAATATGATTTCCAACCGTCTGAGGAGTCAAAATTTCGAGTTTCAATATTCAATCAAATCAATATGATACAAGTAAGGTTAATACTTAATATAAATTATTCTTAAAACTTTATTTAGCTAGGAATCTAGTGCTGACTTATATATTAGTAGTCTACTAATAAGTACAATGTATCCGTTTCTTTTTACAATTTTTTTTTATTGCTTCTTGTTTCACAGATCAATGAAACCAGAATAGATCAAAAATAATCACCCTTTTGTTTTCATCTCATTGTGCGTGATCACTTAAGGCAAGGGCAATGTCCCCTACAGTAATAATGACCCCAGACCATCACGAAGCCGAATCTTATAATCATGCCCAGGCTTCAATTTATCAAACGGTCGTCCAATTCTGGTCAGTTACTCTTTGAAATAACAATCTATCTCTTGGATGTCGCGGATCAAACGGCGATTGACAGTCAGTGGTTGTCAAATACGCGGCGTGGACCTCGCGAAAACCTCCTGAAAAACCACTTGAGTCTTCGAGTGAATCTTCAGTGTGCTCGCCAGGCCGCTCGCGGCCCGTGCGACGAATGCGTTACATGTCCTTTGCCGCTTCTACCTGTCCAGCTTGGACAGAATCATGACTTACACTAAATAAACAAGTACTTACCTACGCAAACTGGAAAAGGGAGAAAGCCGATAAAGCATTTATTCAAATTCAAAAGTGATCTTTGTTACTCGCTAATTCTTATGTTTGGCAAGAAGCCAGTATCTATCCGGGTTATTAACTCCGCCAAGGAGGTTATGTTTTCATCGGATTTTGTTAGTCTGGTGATTGGTTGGTTGGTTTGTCTGTTAACAAGATAATTCAAAAAGTTATGGACGGATTTGCTCCAAAATTGTTTCTAGGGGTGGTCCTTGGTACAAGTACAAATCGATTAGATTTTGGAAGTGGTCCGGATCTGGGTCTGGATACAGGATAATGTTTTAAGGATTCTTCACCATTTTATGCGAGTATTTCTTTTGGGTGTACTGACAATGTGGCGGGGAATTGTTCAGCCTTGGCGGAGGTTTGCGCTGTCTTAGCGCTTTCTAGTTTGAACTCCTTCCAGTATATGTACATAAAGGTTTCCGGTCGTGTCAAACATGAAAAAGTACACAACGTTACGCCCAGCAAACACAATGTAAGGCCTCAACTCTGTAATCAAATTGTGACATGAATTAATTCACTGACTGCGGGGATCGCCGCAATTCTTCATGTATGGACATGTACTTAGAAAGTAACTGTTGAAACGGTATCCACGATTGTTCACCCCGTAAATATTGTAGTGCAGTAGGATGCATGATGTATCGTCATTCCGCGGGGGTGGGGGAGTGACAAGTCTCAAAGGCAAAGTTATCAGTAGTGTGCGTCTCAACAAAATAATCGAACCCTGCCAGAATGAATCAATCGGTTCCTTTCAACTTCATGAAAATTGGGGCTGTATTAATAACTGGTATCTCTTGCCAAATTGCAAAATCATATTGAATTATAAAGTACTTAGAAGTATAATGTAATGAAGCAGTGGCAAAAAAAAATGGACAAAAAATAACGCCGCATAACACCATATTTACATGCACTTTGATGTACACCGGATTCGGAAAGCACGTTACCTATTCCAAACCTCATTATCCGCTACGGGGAAAATATAAGAAATTTCAAAAGTGAAACGGCAAAGATTTTGCTATTGATAGAAAAATTGGATTTCTGCACCTGTGTGGTGGCAGCTGGTGCAGATGGCATGTAGGCGCGCTTTGCAAAGCCGACCGGCTCTTGACACTCGTGTTTTTTTTAAGCTTATCTTTCACCAGCCGCAGATTTTCCATATTTCCAATCATGAGAATCGCCACGCCTGAAATGGTCTTAATTACAACTACTGTGCAATCATGCATAGGTCCACTGTGTTCCTACCAGGAAAACAGGAAGCATTTAACAGGAAGATTAAGCTACTTACCGCATATTAATGCTCTAATAAGAGTTCGCTTGAAAAAAAAAATCCCATTTCTGAGAAATAAACAATACAATGATGATTACTGACCTTTTTCGAGCAGATGTTGACCTATTGGAAGGATTCATAGCCAATGGTCGGTCTACTGAACAGCAATGTAAATGTATGTAAAAATTGGTATCTGTCTGATCCTAAGTTTGAAAAGAAATGCAATACATGCAGCACAAAGAATATTTACCACACGAAGGACAAACATTTTTAGAACAGTTTTCGTCAGAACTTGTTTTTATGTACAACGCAAGCCAGAAAGTGGCGGTTACAGGTTGTTGGTCCAAGTGGAAAAAAAGGGCTTCCAGTTGTCAGCGAGAGACGATATAGGTGTTTGTACTTTAACACCCCCCCCCCCAACAAAATATGGGCTTTGTGTGGATTGAACAATAGCATAAATTACGTAATGGCACATATTTTTGCTGTTTACTGTATTATACGAACACTTTTTCGGGGGCTAACAGACGGTCAAACCCACGATGTCAATAAAAAAAAAAGCATTGTCGATGCAGAGAGTCTGTCACTCTTAATTGTTGTCGCTTTTGTCACCTAATTTTCAGGGACCCTGAACACAAGCGTTTAAAAGTTGAATGTCTTGGCATTCAACTTTTCAAACACTTTAAAAACATAGACGTTTAAAAGTTGAATGTCATGACATTCAACCTTTGACACGCTTTATAGATATAAGCGTTTAAAAGTTGAATGTCATGACACTGAATTTCTTGAACACTTTAAAAACGTAAGCGTTTAAACGTTAAACAAGATACTTAGTGTTCACCGTTCTGGGCGTTTACAAACGGAATGTTTCTAATTTGTTTTCATGAAAGTCCAATTTCATGAACAAGCGACTGCAAAACTTCAACCGGCTGTCTGAGGCTTTGGGGTTTTTCTTTGTACATGGATAATTAATCCGTCTCAAAATTGAGCACATAGACCTCTTACTGCCTCTCTTCCCTTTAACCCGTTAAAAGGTTCATTAACTGTTGCAAAAAGGGTTTCTAATGTATTGAAAAGTTAAACACTAGGTTTATTCACTGCATTATTGTTGCAGTGTATCGACTTTCTTTTAGTCTACTGCAAAACTTGATTCGTACAATTAACTGGGGGGAATTTTTAGTCGGCACGCTCTTTTTTTCGCAAGTGTTGCTTTGAAGGTATATACATTGCTGTTCATTAGTCCAGTAAAACACATCATTTGATTTTGGAACGTACAACCACTCGTTCCACCATTTGTCTTGATTCATAAATTAAATGCTCGTCTTTTGCAATAGTGTTGCATTGATGACTCGATTAATCATAAAGGGATTCGCTTAATAACATAAGGCCTTTTGTGGGAATAAGTTCTTTGATACCATTGACAGAGGGGAGAGAAAGGAAAAGCTATAGCCAATCAAAATGAGGATCATAATCTCTCCAACCAATCGCATTCGGGTTGTTGTTTTTCCTCAGCTTCTGCTCTGTTACTTGAATTATATCAATTTGTGGTTTGTGGCCTTAAAGATTATCCTTATACAGTAAAAACGCCACTATAACGAATAGGATGGGGTCCATACAAAAAAAATGTTCATTATAGAGGTCGTTCGTTATAGTGATTGTACGTTATAATATAATTTACTATTTCGGGAGCCACGGGGGATGTTCGTTATAACCAAATGCTCGTTAAAGTGGTGTTCGTTATAATGGTGGTTCACTGTAAAATTTATGTGATCATCACTGTAACAATTTCACACTGAATATCGATCGATCCTATAAAAAAAGTATCGATACAGCAAATTACTGGTTCACTGCATGCCCCAACTGTTTGTGTATAATTGTTTGTTTGTCATTTATACCCAAGACGCAATGCGGATGTTAAAAAAAAATAACTTGGTACATAAACTTCTGGAACCATATTATATTGGATTAATTAAATGTAACTGCTCATGTTGATCCACCGATCTGTCAAAAACAATCCAATGGTCAAATTTGATTTTTTTTTCCTTCCAATTATTACACGCACGTGTGCGTCATGTCATCCCCTTGGTATCTGTGGGTGTCTGTTAAAAAAACCTGACACTTGCACGCATGTGCTTCGTGAAACGAACCGTTGAATATCAACACAGTCAATGGCCTGGCCTGGAAACCACAGGGGAAAAGGTTATTCATTATCACTGATGAGTCCTATGCGATTTGTCTCTTTTCGTTTTGCATATCGCAGTTTCACGTAAAGATGTAATGTCTGTTACATTTTCGAGTCCCAACCCGAAAAGAAGATATGTGTTTTTGGGTGTTTCTTTTTCGTTCTTCTAGCAACTTAAAATTATAAGAAATTTGAACGAGAATTCGAACGACAAAATCAGTCTATGTTTACGGATGGAATAATTACTCCACAAACTTTTAGTAATTTGCGGCTCGACAATGACTGAGTTCTCGCGGGGTCGACTGGTTGCCGACCCCTAAAAGTATTGACAACGTATGGGTACTAGGAACCAGTCTACTTCTGGGTTGCTCAGAGCGATGGAGAAGTCCAATACACAACAAGTTCGAGTGCACATGAAATTGCATGAAATTCTAAATATCAGAATGATCCCTGCCAGAGCTTAAAGATGCGACGCCCAAAAATGCAACGCCAATGGCACATAATTATGAACACCATACTTTGGATTTATACCTAGATAGTTTTGTTGTAATAAATACCACGAGACTGTAATATTACTGCACATATTTGCCTCTATTTAAAAACTTTTTATAAACATCTTTCCGAATTGTTACAAACAATTTTGTGAAGTAGTTAGGCCTAATTTATTGTGCTTGCTTTTTTTTTTATTTAACAACGTGCTGCTTCCAATGTTAAAATAACATGCTTTATAATAATGTCAAGAGTTTATAGTTTTGCCCTGCCTTCTATTTGGCTACCCCAGAGACTTATGGTATTTTGCTGATATCATTGTCAGGATTCGACATGGTTTCATTTTACTGAAATATCACGTACCTTCAATGTGATCCGTGGACAAGGTTAAAAAAAAAACCGGTGTTTGTCTTCAAAATTCCATAACTGGAAAAATACGTGAGCGATTGGAATGATTTTTTTCACTTAATGAAAGCTTATTAAGTGGGCTTTCATATTCTCTGGAAAGCGCTACGTGCGGAGATTCTTCAAAAAATAGGGGGAACCGTTTGGGTTTCCTTATTTTTAATCACCGTGTATACGGTGTAGTCTCAATTTCATTGATGTATGATTGCAATAATGCTGCACGGGCAAGCAATACGTGTAACCGTAATCAGCCATTGTCACTCCGTGCAACTCCACCTATCTATTACGGCAAAGGTCAGCTCTTTCAACGCCGTATAATCATCTGTTATTAATGCATAAATTAATTACGTGGCGTCTTAAATGCCTGGTGATGCTCTGGAAATGGCCAATTAGGAGATTAATCTGTTGTGGAATATTTGTAGCGTGGGACGTGGGCCAGTGTGGCGGAGGCGATTGTGTCTTCAACGGGAGTTGGCCTTGTGACTTGCAATTCACCCTCAGTACCCGGCTGTTTTGTTCAAATTATGGTTCGTGGGACTTGTCCTTCTGTTCTCGTCAAAAGCAGATCTTTTAATTATTATTATTACTATTTATCATCAAAGTGATGAATTGTGTTGCCAGTCAGATTGCAAACGCACATCAATGTGCCGCCAACGCACGAGTGGGTTCATATTCCACCAACGTACGTATTTCAAAAGCTCCGAATAATTTAGTGAAAACCCTTTTGTTCCCCCTCCAAATAAATAAATCGTATGGGAAGGAGAATCATGCAACACAAAGCAGAGGTTGACATGCTTTGGGGATTCAAGTTGTGTCCTTGTTTAATAATATTAGATAGCTACCATCTTATTATGCGCAGGGAGTACGCGTTTGTGAGGTGCAGTGGTTATGGTGACGAACTCAATGGGTTTGCAGTTTATGCCAAAATAGGTTACTGTCATGGGTGTCGCGAGGTGGGGGGGGGGGGTGCAAGGGGGCGCGTGCCCCCTGGAAAAGCTACCGAAAAAAGGGGAGAGAAAAAAGGAGGTGTGAAGTCACATTTGCTATTAATTTAATACACATTTAACATCATGGGCGTCTGCAGAGGTGTCAGTGGGGTGAGGTGGGCAAATGCCTCTCACCCATCCTCGAAAAAAAATGATAAATTGAGAATATGCTAGAGAGAGTGCAAGAATTTTGGGGGTAAAATCTGCTTTGTCTCCCCCCTAGAAAAAAATCCCGGTGACGCCGATGGTTCTTCTGTTCTTGGGCAAGACGCTTTACAACAACTCACTGTCACATGCGAATTAGACTGGTTATCTATCTCCCTGACCGAGTGCCACTGGTGTATTAGAAAAGTTACTAATTTCAATAACTGTCACTTGTGAATTATATTTCTTTAAGCCGCTCACTAACATGAAATGCATGTGTAGGTACTAAGTCAATTTCCTTCAAGTTACCACTACAGCTTATTCCACATTATTGTTTTTAGCCATTATCTAAATCAATTCAGTAGATGTTTTTGCGCTTGGGAGCGGGTTTACTAGCATTTGCCAGTGTTTTATATTATTTTTTCCCCAAAGTTAGCCAACTTGAAACAAGCACTCGTGGGTCTTTCCACACTAATGGGGGTACAGTTGACTGCAAATTGGGGTTTGATAGTGAGACTTTGACGGTAAAACAAAGCAAGATATGTTGGTAAGTTTTCCCTGTATATTTCTGGGGACTTAATGATCATGCGCACAAAACTTATAAAGGACTCATGTCTCCTTCAGAAATTACAGGGGTAATTGTAAATGATTACGTGTGTAACATGGAGATGACATTAATAATCATGTGCATGAATTTACCCATATGTCATCTCATTTACAATCATACCCCATTAGGATTGGGAACAGCCAAAATAAACACAGTTTTCTTGGTCTTTAAGACGTTTACATGTAACCCACGTAGCATGAACAGAAATTGTGTTACAAACTTCTGTCCATGTTACGTAAGTAATACTCTGAACGTAATACCATGTGACATTTTAAATATACACAAGATTGTCTTGGTCTTTACAGGTAGCAGGGCTGTTTGTAGGAATAAGCATAAAAAGACACAATATTTGGGTAAATACACTTTACAACTCTTGTTTTCCTTTATATTTTGTTTTTATTGGTGGCTTTTCCGCATAGTTGCGGAAAAGCCCTTCTTTTTGTTCTGTTTTAGCACTTGAGACGTTAAGGACACTTTTCCCCATGCTTTAACACAATCTACTCGTAAGCTGTTTGTTGTGCATTCAGAACAAACAGCCATGTCGGAGACAGACTGCAGGGTTTTTCTGCCGGAAATATGGGGTTAAGAGGACGAAAAATACGCGATTGCGCAATACCCCGATATGCATAACAATTATGTCCATCCAATTGAACATCGTTAATAATTGGCAATATTTGTGTCATAAATCTCTACACTGTACTCGCCTCGTATTCACATTCCCGCCATCTTTAATCTTCCTATCAACGAAATCGTCCATTTACGTCATTAAACCCGGCTAGCCACCAAAGACCCGCTCGCTAGCTGGGGCAGGGGTGGTCGACACCGGGGCAGACACGAGTATCACGTGATGGTCGAACGCTCTCGTGTAAGTTTCACTTACACGTGTAAGCTATACGAACGCACCCATTGAATTTGAATTGCAAGTCTTAAGCCCTTGCAAGTCAACCTGTTATGTTTCTAGACAGGGATCCTTATATGTGATCAATACCACGTCATGATTACGTCATCACAAGTCATTCGACGTCACTTCAAAAGGGGGCATTTTCAAATGTCTAGCCTATATCTACAAAACTGTATGTCCAATTCGGTTGTAACTTGGTCGGTACCTCGACTGGGAAGTGTTATAGATGCAAACTGAAGTGACGTCATGATGACGTCATTACATGTCAAATGACGTTCCGTCCGATTTGGTTGTAACTTGGTTGGTACCTCAACTGCATGGGACTCTGTAGCAGAGTCACGTAGCAGAGACTCTGCACATAGCAGGGTCATTTCAAACAGCCGAAACAGCTGCATTTGCCAAGTGACAAACACATTTCAAGTTAATTATAATTTTCTATCTATTTTAACAAACTTTATGTCCATGTTACTTACGTAGCATTCTGAGCATGTATATCTTGTAAAATTTCGCCTGGAAAGTCCTAAATTCTCAGCGAGCACAACCCTCAACAATTAAAAAGTACAAGGGGAAAGGGGGACAAACACCTTGATATTATTATCCTGCTTCATTTCCCAATCCCACGTCACACTTCTGTTCCCAGTGTGGAATGACCCTCAGACATGTGACTTTCTATCTATACTGAAAGAACTAAAGAACTTTCCAGAACTAATTAAATACAATCTCCATAGGTCGCTTAATTCCACTATCACGAACACAGTGGAATGATAAGACGACAAGGCTATTGACCTACAGTACGATACACTGTGCTCACCTGAAATCGAAGAGGACAACAGAGACCCAGCAATTTTGACTACAAATCCGCTTACGGCAGTTCACTTTCTCCTCGTTGGGAAAATTTGAGCGAAAGTCACAAAGGCTCTACTGAGTGTTACCGGAACGTATTGGTTATACAATTACAGCCTTTGAATCACCTTATGCAGTGTGGCGATACAATATGTCCGCATGTAGGTCACCCCTGGTAAGCAGTCCAAACACCTATTCATATTGTGCGATGTCATGACCGGCTCGGTTCCCGCTCAACTAATTTTCCAAGTGCAAAAAAAAAAAAAAAAATTATCAATAGAAAATTTCATTGTACAGGTCTATTTGTTATTGTCGTTCACGACTCGGTGCCCTTTGAGGGCACAAAACCAGACAGTTTTATAAATTTTACGATAGCACCATGCAGCAGCATAGCCAGGGTTCTCGCAATGACAAGGAGGGGGGGGGGGGTCGGGGTTGATGCTATATTGGGGCACCCACTTTCTGTTAAGCCCGTAACCACTGGTCAAATTTCCAGTGGGGGCGTGTAGGGGGAGGCGTGCACTCCCCCCCCCCCCCCCACCCCGGCAACGCCGCTGGCACCATGTGACAAATATCGTTTGTGAGATTGAGGGGTTCTGAAAAGATCATCAGTAACATTGTGCTGCAATACCTTTGTGTTCGTCTGTCCGCAACAAGCGGACATAAAAATTCTTACGGGCCTAACCCTCCCCCTACAAAAATTCATGGATCGGCCCCTGCTGCCAGTCTCTGCATGACGACGAGCATGACGACGAAACGTTGATGCTTTTCCCAAGTTGTTTTTAGAACCCCACAGCTCACAAAAGAACCCAACAACTCACAAAAGAGATTTGTCAAATGGTGCCTCTGTAAACGTTTTCTTTTATCTTCACCCTGACGACTTTTAATTAAGACAATGCTTGTAATGCATTTTAGGGGCACGTGTGGTCTAGCGGTGGAGCACGGGATTCGTGATCGAGAGGTTGTGGTTTCAAGCCCCACCGTGGCCATGCGTGTTGTGCCCTTGAGTAAGGCGCCTCTCAACCCAGGTGTTAAACAAGGGCGGATCCAGGGGGGGCAAAGGGGGCCATGGCCCCCCCCCCCCAAAAAAAAAAAACGAAACCAATTTTTTTTTTTATATGTGACATCGCAATAAAGGCAGGCAATGAGTACACCACCATCTTTTCCTCCAAAAAACATTGGTTAAAGTGGTCAGAAATTGCCTCAGATCGCACCACAGAGCATCTAGAATCCAAAAAAAATTCGGAGCCCTTAAGCGGGCCCCAAATCCCACGCCGTAATTTTTTTGACCCATTTTTTGGGGGACCAAATTTTTTTTTTGGCCCCCAAAAAATTGTGTTCTGGATCCGCCCTTGGTGTTAAATGGGTACCGGCATTGTTCAATGCTGGGAAGGTAACAGACTCGCTGTGGAGGAGGTGTGGTGATCCCCCACAGCAGCATATGAGTCTGGCCCAATCGCTAATGAAAGAGAGATGGGCACTCCGTTCCTGTGAACACAGGTTCGTCCCCTTTACCGTTTACATGTATTCGATTATCGCAGACTTTACCCGACCCAATGCGGAAGTGTACAAAAGCACAGACCACACATTTTGTAAAGTTGAAAATTGAGAACCCACAGCAACTCTGTTTCCGGCATGGATCATCGTCGCCCATACCATCATTGATCCCATTGAATGGATGAAAGATTTTGAAATACCGCTCCGGAATAATTGAATTAATTGAGCAGACAAAATGATCGTGACCCGATTTTGAACTCACAAGGGAGTCGCAAACTAACGTTATAACGTAACTGGCATCAAGGGTGTCAATCACGAGGGTGGGGAGTATATCCCCCCCCCCCACTTTTTGACAGGGGGTGGGCCATTGAATCATTACACCCCTCCCTCCAGATTTCAAGGTTCCCAAATGTATTAAACAGCAATGAAAAACGAAGAACGAACAGCACCAAATCTTTAAAATCACCGCCTTGATGAGACATGATGGGCATCGTCTTGATGTATTGTAAGCGCGCCAGTTTGCATAAGATGTACATTTGTATTATAAACAGCGCCCAATGGAGCCATGTGGTAACCGGGCCTCCCCCCCCCCCTCCGGCTTTTGGAATTACCACGACCGGACAATTTTAGGATTCTGGTCATCAACCTCCCCCCCCATAGCCGGCACGAATTGACGCCACTGACTGACACGAACGTGATGTTATGATTGAGAACTCGCAAGGGAGACGCAGACAGACAAACGTCAGGATGTTACTAGCCTTTCGCCAAGTCCATCGTGGCTTAACTTGCCGGCATCAGACAAGGCGACGAAGACGCGAAGCGACTGGAGCGGGAGACCACACATGCGAGTGGCGAAGCCACGACGGCCTTTCCCAACTTGTCAGGGACTTCTTATGTTTTTCTTTATAATCTCGATTTTTTGCTACCCCAAAAGGGTAGCAAAATTCCAACCAATCATCAGCCTTTTATAGTGCGCGCGTGGCTACTACCCGGACGCGTCGACGTGCCCGGATGCTTGCACAAAATTTGAAAAAAAAAATGCGAGTCTTGTTTTCCACGAGATCGTGACCGCGTAATTGTTCTTTCATTATCTTATTTTTATTTTACTCATAAAAGTATTTCAAGAAATTATTTGAGTGTATGAACTTATTTTTCATCTGAACTTACAGTTATTTGCTCTTACGTTTTCCTTACTCACCCTTCTTTCACAAATGGAAGCAAATAGGCAAAATACGCGTTGTGATTGGTTAACCTTTTAGCATCTTCTTATTTGCACAAAAACTACGAATAATTCAACAAAAGCAAGTTGGAAAAGGCCTCGTGGCTTCGCCACTTGTGTGTGCTGACTTAATCTTTGCTCCAGTCGCTTTGTGCTTTCGCAGCTCTGCCGCTCTAAGCCACGATGGCCTTGGCAAAAGACTAGGATGTTACCGGCGACACGCACATGTTGATAGTCATATTGCCATGGAAGTCTATTATGTGGTCAAGTTTTTTCGCCTATTCGTTTACTCCGCACAGTAAATGGGGCTTACTGACCATTGGTCAGTTTCATCGGGTACATACCCTTTAACTGATGATTCTGATGTATGCACGCATGCTCACAAACATGGGAGGCACAAAGGGCATTTACAAGGCATGGGGCAGAAACATTTCTGTAATGTGGAATAATACTTACATTTTTTGCAAGGCATTGTCCAACCGCCCCTTGATTTTCCCATTGCCCGCCCATGTTTGTAACCCCATAATATATGGAGACATTATGTACTGCCTACCCCCCCCCCCCCCCCCCCATTGCTATCAACTCAACTGTGACAGGAACTAATCCATTATTACGACTCGTACAATGACTGAGTGACAATGAGAACTCGGCAATACATATCCCCGGTTGTCAAAAATGATGGACTGCGTGCGTTTGATGGGAATAGTGCTTTACTCCTCCATTAATCACAGTGATTAGTCTACAGGGGATTAAAAAAAGACACAACGACAGTTTGCCCTTCGGCCTTCCGCGGAAAGAAGGAGAGAAAAAATCCACTCGACCCCAACAGTATTTTGGGGGGTCTTTTCAGGAAACGAGACATCAGTCGCCAAAGCCGTACATCATCACGGGGAGTAGAAGTGACATGCGGGGGGAAGTTGCCGCTTCACGATCGTCTGGAAACAAGTGTCACTGGTTTTCAACCAAAATGTTAGGTTGATGCAGTGCTAGCTGTACATCTATTTTTCATTTCATTCGCGGGTAGATCCGAAACGCATTTGTTTTCGTTCAATGTTTTTGGTTCAATTGCAGCTCTTTCATAATTAATAGTATACAAATAATGAATGTTTATGAGTGCAATGGTGAAAATAACTTCATGAGGTGACAGATGGAATGTTCTCGCCTCGTGGAATGGAACATTTCATCTCTCTGTCACCGAATGATTTTTTCCCCGTTGCACGAATGTGAAACATTCATTTTGTTATACAACACCTGAATAAATCCTCGTCGTTTGATAGGTCATAGCCATCAAAACAAAAAATGCATGTTGCTAAAAAAAAAGGCTGATGTGGTTTGGGATTGGGCTCATTTGCCCTTGAGCATGAAACTGAGGTTTTGACACGACGACTGATAGCCAGGCAAATGATTCCAATCCAAACCGCAGCCCTTTTCACAACATGCAGGATTTTACGCAGCTTACATAACACAGCACTAAAATTGATTAAGGCAAGGAATTTGGCCACATTGTCAAAAAAGTTGATCAACTGACAATTGTGTAGTGATGCTTGATAGAAATAAATGCAACTCATTTGGGTTTAAAAAAAAAAAATTTGCACAATCAAACAAAAAATCAAAATTCACTTCATGGTTTTGTAGTTATTTAAAAAACAGTCATACAGACGCTTTCTTGGGGACATGCTGTAGAGTAACTGTTCCGTGACAGTTATCCTAAGCAAAGCTAGCACAATGCTTTCGACATTGAAGTGGGCCTCTGTGATGGTAGTGATAGCGTGCCTGAGTTGGTCTTTAGAATTCGGTCTACGATTTCTTTTTCCCATGACTAATATGACCGGTCTAATGAAGATGAACGTACTTGTACCAAGTAGTGTTTCCTTTGCCCCCACTGGCATTTTGGTACTATCTAGTGTGCCTTTTGAACATTGATGGGTAAAGGAGCACGAGAAGGATCCCTGAGGCGAGTACTAGGAGTGCATACAAAGAGGACCGGAGCAGGCAGAGCCTCGTTCCGCATTCCCTCGTTCCCACAATCCACTGTTCAGACCTAAATCTAGGTCTCAACAGTGGACCCCGACAGAGTAAATAGTGGTGGCAGCAATCTGCTCAAAAAACCTGTGGGGACGAGGTTCGTGCATTGGAGACACGCACACCCTGGGAAATGCAAAGTAGTCAGGTGTAATGACCTCACCAGGTAGGCCTATATGATGGATCGCCAGAATCAGGCCATATACACCGCCCAACAGATCTCTCCCATATCCTATCACGCACTACCCTATGCAAACTCGATCAGTAAGGATCTGAGTGGCCATACGACTGTTTCGGTACAAGATACTAATTTTCAAATCATTATTTATGATAATTACTCTTCCTGATATCATATAATCCACACCTTAACCCCAAACATGAACCTTACCATAACATTGCCCCCAACCAAACCTCAACCTAGTATAACCACGATCCAGATCCTAACCTTATCATATGTAGAATGCCATGGTCCAGTGGTTACGGTGTTTGACCCATGTACGATGGTGCGTGGGTTCGAACCCTGCCTGGAGCATGGTGTTTGTGCCCTTGGGCAAGACACTTTACTACAATTGCCTCTCTCCACCTAGGAGTATGATGTGATGGTAGAGGACCCAATGTGCGCTGATATCGACTGCCACGTGGTCTCGTGGCCTGATAAACGAGGAATGAAGCCCTTTGAGATTGTTGGAAATCGCTGTAGGCCTATAAGCATTAAAAATGTGTTTATATCTAAGACGCGACACAGCTTTGAATTTCAAAACAGATTTACCCTTTGGTCTTCCTGATTACTTTCTTAGGACAAAAACCAATTTTTCTTCTTCAGAGTTTTATTGTCAAACGCCTAGCGTATGAAGACTCCATTGCTTTAGATTCATTGGTCATTCATAAAAATTATAAAAGTAAGATGTAATAAGATTTTATATTGGCAAGACGCTTGTTTTACTTCCTTCTCAGGAAAAAAAGAAATCGCCTCCTAACCTCAGTGGAACTATGTCATTCTTAATTCGCGCCTATTTCACTATACAAAGAACCTTGCATACCAACAAATGTTTTAATGAGTCGCGTTTGCAGCTACGCAACGGCGTTCATGTACTACTCCCAGCGCAGTTTTTCGGTGCATCAAAGTTTCAGTCAGTTGGTGGCTCTGGTGATCTCATTTCACAACATCAAATTTCTACGTGTCTAAGAAGCATTTCGACTAGACGTGTTAAGGACCAGCCAAGCTTGCTAAATTAAGGAACGCGCAATCTATAAACTGAACTAGTCAAACTGGACACCGGTTCGAAAACTAAATAATTATTGACAAAGCATTTTGGGTTCCTATAGTATTTCAGTTCAGTTCATTTATTTTCCACTTATTATATTCATTTCATAATCAGGGACAAAAATAACTTTACCAAAGTCTCGTACTACAATAACAGGCGGTGATCTCCAAAAATCATATCTTGTACACCTGAGATCCCCGTGTGCCTACTCATATTGATATTACTTTTACAGATACATATATGCAAACAATCAATCGTACACAGAAGATTAATATAAATTAAGTGTTACCCATAAAGGGACAGACGAACACAAGCCGAAATGAAGAGTCTGACAAGAACATAAGTGAAAATGGCGAATACAATCTTTAGAAAAAACAATTCATGCAATCTTGACAATATTTTCATAGAAGCCGAAAGGCTCTTAAGCGATTTAAATTTAATGCTTTAAGAATTCCAGAACTTGGGACTCTGAAATGTCACACGATTAGAAGATTTAGAAAGGCGTACATAGGGAATATGATATTATTTTCAGAAGATCTTTTATGATACCACTGAATCTGAGTGTTTACAAATAAACAGTAAAGTAATGTTACATTTCAGTCATGTGTAGCGCTTTCTGTGTTCGCATTTAATACCAAAGTTTTTGCAATGACGCAATATCATTGTATCAGTCTGTATTATACAACACCTGAATAAATCCCCGTCATCTGATTGGTGGATCATTGATCACATGCCATTGAATTATTCGTACCAACGCAAGGCGCGCGCGTGGCGCGCGGTGCACAGTGCAATGGAAGTTCTATTGCAAGGTGAATAGAACTTCCATTGCACGGTGTCACTGCTGCTAGTAGTGGCGCTTTTTTAAATCGAGATTAATTGAATATGATTGTTCTCAACCTGTTGAACAGTTTGCATTAATAAAATATGATGAACTTGTCGAACTTTTAAACAGTTTTAACCTGAATAAATTGGCTATTTAAAGTCAACCAATCAGATGACAAGGATTCATTCAGGTGTTATATAAAACAAATAATGAATGTTTCACGTTCGTGCAATGGAAAGAATAATTTCATGAGGTGACAGATGAGTGTTCCATTCCACGAGGCGCAGGATTTGTAAACTATCCTATTTTCTTACATCATACTTTTACTATGGATTTACAGTGATGTATGAAGGAACCAAAATAATGGAAACTACTTTTTGATCAGTAGACCAATGAGCGAATCCATGAGTACAAGTACGAGGACTATGTTTTTTTCTTGCGAGTTCGAGTACGAATAAGAGTACATTGAGTATGAGTACCCAAAAAATACGAGAACGGGTACGAGTACTACAACAGTGATTCTTTCTACCAAAAAAACACACCCAATAGTCAGTGACCTGCTTGCTTAGTCAGGAAGTCACGCTCTCTGGGTATCCATTTTGAAAGATGAATAATGACAGAAGGTGATTAACGGCCGTCTTTGTTGAAACGCTCATCCTACACGCAATTCTTCAATTACGAGTCAAACTTCAGCATTCATTCCAAAATGAAACAGGACATGCGGGTTGACTCGAATAATGACGCCGATGGCTGATTTAATTCATTATTTATCAGCTTCTTGGAGAAATCACCATTTACTCCGGACTCGGGATTTCCACCTGCCAACCTCATACATATATGCCCTACGTCCCGTGAAATATGGTACGGTCATCCCATGAATTATTTTCTACTTTGGCTGCAATGCTAATATGTCTCGATAGCTTTATATTTGGAGCATTGTGCTAAAAATAGAGAGTTTCTCTGACACCCATACGATCAAGTATGGGCCCTTTATGGTAGCAGGCCAGTAAATAGGCCCACAATTGCCTACGCCAGCCAAATCACGATTTGCATGCTTTCAAATTCTCAGTAATTAGAGCTTTTTGTTGGCCATGAACTTGAGGGTTTAAAAAAAAAGGTGGAAGCCGTGAACATGATTGCGAGCTTGTAATTCTGTGACAATTGGATGAAATTAGGTCCTAAAATTGCTCTATATGGCAATGGAGTCTTGACAGTATTTTTTTTCAAAAATGGCGATGGGCTTCAGGTTTACTTATAAGTGTGTTCATCTTTGGATGGAAATTTCTCACAGAAGTCATTGGACTACCCCCCCCCCCCCCCCACCAAGATAATAACATGTGTGTCTCAAACACCTTGGAGAGTTGTGAGTATTTATCCTGGGTTTTTTTTGTTTTGTTTTTTTGGAAGTGGGGGTATTTATCAATGAGGTATATGGCAGTTTATTTACTGGTCTGCAACCTTATAATTCAAACATCGGGCGCCATTTTGTACGGTGGCCGCAAGTGCAAAGCCCTTACTTGGCTCCATGAATATAGTGGAGGCGATTTAAAGACATTTTAATAGGTTCTGTGCATTCTTCCTGTCTGGGTTAATATATTCTGTCATTTTGGAAATACGAATCGTATATACCAGCTCATCAATTCTTACATAAACAGGCACAAGCTCTCCAAGACAGTAATATGCAACGAAGGCAGAGCTAGTCTGCCTACAGTTTGCTTAAAATGGGCTAATGTTATGATCGGTCTTTATATTGCCACCTCACAACAAATATAGTTGTCGGAAAATTATACACTCAGACGCAGGTGGAAACTCGGTATGCGGCGTCGACTTTCCTTCCAGAGAAATGTCACATCCTTCCCTGCACTGTTGAATTTGTAACGCATCTCCGTTCATTTCAAACGACGCAATTGACCCTTATGAAGTGACAACCACAGAGAGCTAGGAAAATCATGCATAAAAAATGTTACACTGCTACCCCCCCCCCCCCCCACAGTTAACCCACCCCCTTTCAGTCAAAGCTGACTCCGCTCCTGGGTGGAACGAATTATGCAAATTGTCGAGAGATACGGTTTGTAATGCATTCTACCAAACAATGCAAGCATAAGGGCCTCCAACAACCTCATCCCCAAGGCTTACTTTATTTTCAACCTCGTTTCCAATAGTAAGCCCCTGGATGGGAACTTGCTTCCTGTAACCTGATTCGATAGCGCAACTAGCAGGTAATGGATTTAGATCGTGTACTTGGTGGTGTTATTTCCAACGTGTATTATGTGTTTTCAGGTTCATTGTAATTATTACGTCCACACCTTTTCAAGAATAATCCTTTCCTTTCCAATTTGCTCATATAAATATAAAATGTGAATTTCGTAACTCCAGACTATTCCACATTTGCATTTGTATCCAAACAATTGGATATGCAAATCGTCCAATACCAGGCCGAGAGAGCAAGTAGTCGTGGGAGCGTACTGCTCGACACCCTGGGAATGAGGTTGGGCCTCCAAATGTTCGAAAAATGGTCATGTATGGTTATCTTGTAGTTTGTTGGTGTTTAAAACTTCTTTAAAAAAGGTCAATTTGTACTTTAATTTGATTTCTTTTATTTTCCATTGAAAATCGAAACAATTTTCAATTAGTTTGTATTAAGACCGGTTAATACTTCAAGCGAATGCGAAGCGAATGTGACGTCACGAAACATTTGCTGAATTAAAAATTTGCCGGAATTGAATGTGGTCAACATTTGCATGGCGAGTACGTGCTGTGACAGCACAAATTCGAGTTCGCTTTCGCGTAGAGTATGAACCGGTGTAGCATGAATTTAGGTTTTATGAAATACGGACTCATTGGTGGTATTGCGCATGCTCATGCATAGATAATTAGGAGAGGGACCGGTCACGTGAGAGGGTTTAACCAATAAAAGGGGAAAAGGGTCCGATTTGCATACGAGTCCGATTTTTATGTGATACCGGCCTTTAGTCGGAGTGTCTCCATATTATGGGTCGTTCTATAAGTTAAGAGTCCAAAGTGTTACATTTTCCCCGTCCCTGTTACCTCTGAACTTTTTACTTTGCCCTTCAAGGTTTTTATTTAAAACGACCTCAAACTAATTTCTATTTGATTTGTTAAGTGGGACATTCCTTCACACAAAAACATCTTGGATGAATATATTAAGGATTGGATCCTAAATCACAAAATCATAGATGTCCGATGTAACAGGGACAGAAAAACAGTGGATCCCAAATGTTTTGAATGACCCACATCTGAATCACAGTTTGAGTCTGTTCTGCAAAGCTTACCTCGCCTCTCACGTTCGTACGGAAACTAGGCTTTACTGATCTAATATCATGAGGCAAACAATGCTGTTGGTACGATGATGTACACTTTTCTATCTTGACTGAAGACGTTCTTCACTGTTCTAAACGGTTTGCTATGCTGCTGCAGCTCCGCGATTGCAAGGACGATTCTCCCATCTCAATACACATCGAGCACTGTAAAGTTCCCAACAACAAGCTTGAGCATTAAAAAACCAAGACTTGCTCAAGATTTTGTTTTAAACAAACTTCCAAGCCCTCCAAGCTTAACCAAATTTAAAGAGGACTGGTAAACTCGATGATCATGTTTCAGAGAGCTGCCCCCATATGTCAAATATGTTTAATAAACGCCGAGTACACAAAAATCTAATAAGTTGCCTGACATTACGAAAGGACGAAAAGGTACCATGCTGTTTCCTGCCCCGATCGTATGTACATGTTGATTTTTTTTTACCCTGTCAATATTGCATCGAATGTGCTGGGCCAAAAATGAAGTATTTGAACGCAACTGTTATTACATAGTGTCCGGATGAAATTTGATGCCCGCGGACCCGATCGAATTGTGCGTTAGCAAGACACTGGTGCCCAGACACCCACGATTTCTTTAGACACAGAGTACTGATCACCAGCGACGGGATGTGGCCGAGCTTTGAATTCTTTTGGATTGCGCTCTTTCTTTATCATTCAATGACTGCGATGAAAAGGAAAACCATCCAATATCCCGCGCTCCATCACATCGTGAAGTGATTGTTGAAAAAGCCTGGAGCTTTTCAAGATGGGCTCTCGAGCGTCGCACTCGGACAATTTAAAGGAACACTAAAAGACCGTAAAGTACGTTATTTAATAACTCATGCATGCATGCAACTCAAAGACCCAATATGATTGTTTTATACTTTATTCTAACATTTAAAGGAGTGACATCATAACATTTCATAACGTTGTGTTGTATGCATTGAGCATAGTGCTGTATTATGCTCAATTGAAGTAAATCTTGTTTCTTAGGGTAAATACCTCAATTGAGGTCCTATACGCGTCGGCGTTTTTATGTCACTTCTCTTCTTTTGCCTCTGAACTGTGGCCGTGTTACCCCCACGAAATTGTTCGAACGCTTTGGGTTCGGCAACGGTTGTCCTGCAGCCGATTTTCGAGATAAGAAAGAATGAAAATTTGCCTTACTGGTCTGTGGCAAGCTCCCACCTCTTGTAGTCTTTGTTGAGTGTCGAAATGTGTCTGTAGCAGTATTGTCTTTTGCGATACAGGTATAATTATGTTTGGACGTGGTGTTTGTATTGGAATTTGCCTTTCCCATTTACGCAATGTTCTGTAAGGATTGTACGCCAATGCTGTCCGCAGATTACCCGTTTAAGTTAGACGGGTGGGCCTCTAACGTAGGTCTATAACAACCGCTTACTTTTAAGGCAGTGTCGTGCCAAAGGCTGGTTCGCCACCAAACGTGACTGAAACAAATTCCTACAACTTTATACTCACACCGACCAAAACTGGCATCAGTTGGAGGAAAGGTACAAAACACGTGTTTGTTATGGAGGTGCACTGTGTACACCTAGGAAATCCTGTTTACGAGAATTTTACGAGGAAGAGTTGCGCTGTAACTATAATGGATATTGCCAGCTTCAGATCCCGAAAAACTTAATTTGCCCACTGGTAATTTCTTCCTGGCTTGGAAATTGAGATAGATTTCCATGGGAATAGCGCTCTCGATATTGTATTTCATCGGGTTTCTGTGGGATTCAAATCGGGCGTTCCTGAGGGTAACGCAAGTCACTCTTTCACGCGACCAGTGCCTCAGCGCGACAATCATGTCCCAGGCTGACGAGTTTGCACGTGGCGACGGCTATTTTTGACCTTTCGGGTGCAGCAGCCGACGGCTGTTGGATTCACCTGTCCATCAAACCGGCCCATTTACCGGCAATGCGCAGCGACACAAACAGGACACGGAAAACCTGCAAAATGAAGAGTCCGCGGGCAGTCCGCAAGAAACCAGCTTAAACCAGAGACGGTCGGATATCCTAAGCCAGGCTTCTTTCCCTCGGCCGTGGGCCTCTTTTTCCGTTCTCCGTGACCGGGAAACGGCAGGCCTGTATCTGCTGAGCGAGCAACGGGTAAAACCGAACACCTGGCAGGGGAGGCTGAGTGCGCCGGACTGGTGTCCCCCACTGAACCTGCTTATGACTGCCAGGCCTGATTCAGATTGTTCCAAAGAAAACAGGAACGCAAACACAGCGAAACGATGGCAAACTCAATAAAGACCGACGTCTGAAGAAAGCTAAAGAAAAAAAAACACGTCGAGTCGTAAAACATTCGCCCAAAGAGGTGGGAGGAAAACCCCAGGAATCCAACGTAAAGGCAAATTAAAATCAAATCAAGTCCAGAAGTCGGTTCCGGATCCAATGGCGAGGACAGTGCCACTGTCTTGTATTTAACTGCAGGGGCATTTGAACTCCCGATCTTGGATCAAGACAGGTCTGAGTCAACCTCGTCCCCAGGGCTTACTTTATTTCCAACCTGGTTTCCATTAGTAAATCCTGGATAGGAAACTTTCTTCCTGTATCCTGATTCGATACCGCAATTGGCTAGTAATGGATTTTCATCGTGTACTTGGTGTTATTATTCACAACATGCAGTACGTGTTTTCGCGATCATTTGTCCATGCCTTCTCGAAAATGCTAATTTCCTTTTAGTAATATGAAATATGATACTGCATGTTGTCTCGATAAAATCGTAGCAGTTTAATTTTTAAAAATCGTGTTTTTGTAACTCACGCCGTGCTAGCGCTGCGACGAATTGACTCTGTTTTTACCCCAGACACCGCATACAAAAACAAACGCCTAATGTATCGCATATCCAGGCACCAGCCTATTCCTCATTTGCATACGTGTTCTAAAATCTTGCACATGCAAATGATCCAATACCAGGGTGAGAGAGCAGGTAGTGATGGGCGCGTACTGTTTGACACCCTGGGGACGAGGTTGGGTCTGAGTGCAAATGTCTCCTCCAAAGAGTGGATCGTGTCGATAGCGCCCTCTGTTTGCGGTGTCTTGGGGATACCGGATCGGCGTGCACTTGGGGAACAACGTTTATGTCATGTCATGTGACATGTTGGTGCTGGGCTTCTGATACTTTTTGACAAAGTGTGGTTGAAATCGGTCAAAATATGTAGGAGCAATATACAATGTCAACGTTTGTAGCTTACTAACTAACTTAACGGACTAACGAAGAGACATGATGATTTGTTGAGCTGCTATCCCGCAGCTAAAAAGGACTGGACTTACAGCTTTGAATCATTCGAATCGTTCCATTCTTCAGTGTACCCTATGCGCTCGAGAAGACTCCGTAAGAATGATTGTTTACGCCCTTAACCTAACACCTGGAGTATTTGAACAAGCGTCCAGGCGTTATCGGAGATGTCACCTCACTATGGTTTAGCTATACTACGTAACGTTAGGAAAAAAAAATTTCTTTGGGATCTATAAAAATGATGCCTCTAGGACCGTCCCCGTCACGGATGAATTGTCCGGCAGACGTGACAATTGCCCGATAGCAGCGTGTCTTCACAGCTTCTCTTCCCCCGTCCGGCACGGCGTTCCATCACGGCGTTTCCCGGGGGCTCAAAAAACCGATCAAGTCCCGAGTCATGTTCCCAGAGTAAGGTGACATTTTGGGGGGCATGAAAAAATTGCAATTCTGCTAAAATGCTGGGACTATTTTTGGAGGTGTCTGAGAGGTTGAGCTCTTGTTCAGATACGGATCGGAGTCGGACAAGAGCGAATGTGCTGAGCGTGTTATTGGCTATGCCGTCTCATATTTCCAATGACCAGGACTTTTGCATGTTTTTCTGCCGATTGGCCTGACTTCAAAGTACAACGGCATTCATGTATCACATCAACGTTTCTTAAATTGGGCTTTTGGGAAATCTTGGCTTCGTCTTCTTTCGGCTTCAGACTCTAGCTTCATGATTTCAGTCACCTGACGTAAAAGACTCAAATTCTAACCTTTGGGCCATTTGTGACAAAGTGACATCGGCTCTTTTCTCACACTGCCGTTGGTTGGTGTATATTTTATTTAGTTTCAACGTGGAAGGATTTTATGATTCTGAGGCTGGAGACGATGCCGAGGTTTCGTAAACAACTTAATGTGCACTTTAAGCACAGGGAGAATCCGCACAGTAAGGTTCTTCTAAACTTGATCTTCAGCACAGATTTATAATGCAAACACACGAGAGATAATATTGAGAGAGGAAAAATAACCGATTTGGGGTCAGCTGATGAAGCCGATTGGCCCTGTTAGGGCTCAACCTGCGCGGGGGGGGGGGGGGGAACGTACATTGGGCTCACTTTCTACGAAAGCACTCATTTTCTTTTTCAAACAACGAACGTTTTTGTGTCTTATCCAACATATATAATTGGGTGCTGTGGCCCATTGGTTACGGTGTTCGACTTGTGTGCCGTGGTACATGGTTTCGAATCCTGACCGTGGGAACATGGTTCTTGTGCTCTTTGGCAAGGCACTTTCCATTATTGCTTCGTCCTTCGGATGGGACGTAAAGCCGTAGGTCCCGTGTGTTGTGTAATGGACGTTAAAGAACCCAGTAACACGTATCGCTAAGAGAATGGGTTTGCTCCCGTGTTTCTGGCAGTGGCTGCAATATGCACCGCAGCATCTTGTAAACCATTATAAGGTGCTACATATTGGGTCTCATATTTCTCATAAACTTTCTTTACCTTTCTTTAATAACAGACATTTTCTCCAGCGCCACGAGTACCTTATTGTTGGTAGATACGTGCGCTATATAAGACTCCGATATATGCGCGAGACTATTACGAGGAGGAACAGATGTCCCCCCCTTACTCTTGACCCCCGCCCCACCCCATCCTCGAGGTTAAGCCACTGTTAACTACATATAACCACAACCATCAACCACACAGAGTTTCACGCTAGCTCGCTGACACATTATGGGGGGGGGGGACTCGTACAAATTCGTAAAGACATTGGCAAACGTCGACTCACCCTTGATTCAATGAACGCCGTAGAACAAATTCAGTTAAAAAATCATCCTCATGAACTCCAAGATAATTCAAATCGGCATTTTGACATGAAATTAATTATAAAATTGAAGAGATCTGAGAAATACAAAAACGACCGCTATGCCATTGCAGAGACTGCAAGTCGGACCCAATCTAATCTTCCCACAGTTGTGCTTCCTCATGAAAAGCCTGCGGACAGATTGCGGTAACAGCTGCTGGCAAAATGAGACTGAAGAAAGAAAGGAAAAAATGAAGTTAAAAAAAGGCGGCAAAGCGAATCGTGCTATCGTCTGCTGGTGATTTCCCTCGTCTGCCTGCGCAGTACACTGGGGAAATCACCAGAAGTGGCGAGGCTTTGCATGGATCTGACGATCTTCAGGGCTCATGCCTAGAAAACAAAGCATAAAGGCAAGAGAGGGTGTCTGACTTCGTGGAAATTCCCAGTTGTGCTTGGGACCATACGCGCGCCAAAAAAGTCGAGACAATTTGTGTTTGGCTCCCGCATAGACCCTTCGTATTTGCAGCCATGTTTGGGGTGTTGTTTGTGTTTCACATTGTGAAACACACAAGCAGACCTCCTAAGAGTGCATTCGTTGTTATTGCATTGAAATGACAAAATCCTCAACAATGAACGACTGAGCAAACGGTATTTTTGGTGCTGGGGCCCTATTACCAAACAATTTAGCGAAGTTACCCCCTCACAAAAAAAATCGGCCTAAACAAATCCTAGTTGTCCCTGGCGTTGGGGTTAGGAACCACGTCAGTGAATGTCCGGGATGTAGCGGGGGATTATCCATAATTTGTATTATAGGCTTTATTCTTGAGTCGGACATATTAAATTAAAAGCGAGGTAAAATCTTCATTTTTGGAACTTGCGAATATACATGAAAGCAATGAAATGAAGTGAATTGCAAATTAATGCCAGTGTGCTCTGATGAATAATTTAGAATGTGTAATTAAACATACCCTAATGTTTTAAGCCACATCAAAAAAACTTAAAGTTTAGGCTTGGAACGCAAAAAAAGTCTGGCACCATCCCATTTAACACTTTACAATTTATAAATTACATTCAGGGAACGCGATCGCCAGAATCTTTCCTCAATGAAGTTATCAGCACAGACAAATTGATAACTCCATTGCATGAATATTTCGGGGAAGTTGTTTAGACTCCAGCGATAAACACTCAGTGCAATGGGCATATTGTGGATCCGGATGAACTTCTCCACTAACTTATCCTAATTAGATGTGTGCCTAGGTGAACAGAAAAAATGCCATTGTATCTAGCATATAGCGATAGCATTGCACGGAATCCTGAGGTTGCCAGAATAGGATGATGACTGCAATGAGGACATGCGTACAACTAATAATGTAGTAGCCAATGGATAACGTATCACCGACCGATAACGTCACACTAGTTTACCGATATTGTATCAGTAACCGATAATGTAACAAACATTGACCGATAGTGTAGTGAAATGAACTACACTCTCGGTCAATATTGTGGTAACATTATCAGCCGTAACCGAAAATGTAACAAAAATTGACCGATGGTGTAATAACTTTAACTACACTATCGGTCAATTTCTGTTATCGGTCAATTTGTGTGACATTGTCGATTGGTGATACGTTATCCGTCGGTTGCTACTTTATCAGTTGTAACAACATGTATGACTTCGACGCCCATCGGAACCAGAGACCCATAGATATGTCATTACTCTATAATATAACCTAGGTCCGTCTCTCGGTCACCGCATTTCGCCGAGAAATTAGGGTGAAGTATTTTCTAATCAACGATCATCTTTCCTTATTTATCTATTTATCATTATTTTTCATTTTAACTGAGTAGCCAATTCAGTGGAATCCACTGGACTCCAATGGGGCCCAGTAAAGAGATTACAATGTGAAGACATTACAGTTTCACATGTTGGAGGAAAACCCCAGAAGATAATTTTTGAGGAAAATCCACAAAATCAAGTAGGGACTGAAACCCCAATCCACATATTATTGGACAAGGCAGGAATCGAACCCGGGTCACAGCGGTGGAAGGCGAGGAAAGTACCGCTATACGCAAACCTGATATTTCCTAAGAAAGCTGCAGAGAAGTTCTTGGTGCTAGAGTGACAGTTCAGATATAAAAAATAACCTCTATATTTGCCGATTTGCTGATGATGAGTACTTTGCTGTTTGCCAACGGTTAGTCCTTCAGTCTTGAACAAGCAAACGAAAGTCTCTTTCGTCTCCTGGCAGGTCACGAGCTCTGACGCGTAACGCAAGGAAAAAGAAGAGGTGATTTGACTCATTAAGCCCGCATGGAGGATGGGACAAGCATGGTCATTAATCACCCTTACAACTACGCTTCTGGAAAAGATAAAATTGAATGGCTATCTTTCTTATGATGCAAAATGCTGACATCTTAACGCCTCCAAGTGCCTCAAAATGGCCCGAGGGCTTCCAAGGAAACGCATGTAGCTATAGATACAAAATAATTCCAATTTTATTTCGTGTGGTGGCAACTTTATGTTGAAGATCAGTACGGAAATGACGTATGGATAACGAGGAGGCATAATGGCAGGTGATTTCCAGTGCCGTTCATACACATTTCAACCTACATCGGCTTATCTCTATGGATGAGGCGTATTTCCAACCCAAATTATTCTTGAGTATCAAGGAAACAGAGTAGGGTGTACAAACAAACAAAACGCTGTACATCGAAAATCCAAAACGCCTGTGCAGAGAAACAAATATTTTTTAACTGCCTTTTGTCGCCTAGTAATCGTAAGAATTAATTACTACCAAAAATAAAAGCATCTTACGATGTTTTATACAAGGTTGATAACAAACGAAAGAAAGGAGGGTAAAGTTGGGTTCGAACCCGTGCTGTGTGGCTAGTGGTCTGCCAATTTGACAATGTCTTTATTTTCTGTACTAGCATGATGCCGCGCGAAGGTGAAGTCATATACTAATGTATTACTTTGAACTTAATTTGCATGTTGACCCCAAGTGGGCGCGTTGAACCATGTGCAGGAATTTTGCCACCTTTTTCATCATGAACGTTATGTGTTGCGTAATAGCGATACGTTTTGCAGTGTTTTTATAGAGATAATGTGGTAATGTTTAAGTATTCAAAGTCTGCAAGAAACAAATTTGCTAAACAAAAAAAATAAAATAAAAATTCACGTGCCAAACGTGACTTCGGAGGACAGTGAAATCGTAGCATAGGACCTGCATACACTGGATACCTCCCCATTAACCGTTGCATTTTGAGCCTCCGCACACGTCCTTAAGCCTTTTACAAAAAAAGTGACACACAGACATCAGACAGACATCAAACAGACACCGTAGGATCTTTTAATATAGGATGGTATTAATACCCAACCACGGTTATAGAAATATCCTGGAAAGTTGCGCTAAGGGTTACTCGGCTCAATTTTGTTAATTAGATAACGTACTTCGGAAATTAATTAAAATGAAAACCACTACCAGTCACAAGTTATATTCATGGAGATAGCATTTGGTGAAAATGTGTCTTGTTAAGAAATATCGTCAAAGCTCTGCAAACACCAACTCATGCATAGAACATGCAGTCTGTGGTATACCCAGGTGCTCTAGATATGAGAGCCATGCACGTTGTATTTGGAGAAACCCTCCGGGGAATGTGTCTGTCCTACCAAAATTGTAAATCACATCCGCTAGGCTTTGAGCCCTGATGACGATATTATGCATGACGTATGTCGAACCCCCTCAGGGACGATGTGATCTAGAATCCCCGGTCACACCTTGGTGAATTCTAATTGGGTTTTGATTGATACTGACTTCGGGTAATGGCTTGAGCCTAGTTTAATGTGATTTGATTTGTAACCCCCTAATCCGGGACGAGGTCGGCCAGAAATAACACAGGGGAGGGTTTCACTGCAGTAAGAAGCCTGCGCGCTTATACTCTGTTAATTTGTCCTAAAGCAATATTCAACAACACACCTCCTCCTCTCAACAGTTACAGACATTAAAGCTACATGTAGTATATGCCTTTCCAACCTGAAGTCATGCACAACAGCCCTGTATTCACGCCTTTCGCTCCACAGTTTCACACCTACAGGTGTTACTCTGTCCAAGTATTTCCACATTGTTGATCCTGCGGAATGATAAATAGCGCTTACAAAACCTTACACCTGAAGCTGTTTTCAATGGAGTAACTTTTTCAGCAATACAGGGTGACCGAAAGGTCAGAGCCAGATTCAGCTAAATGCACATCAAAACTTCTGGCCCCTTCTCTTAAGAAACTTACTCACAATCCCACATAAAATATCTCTTTACGGCGTAAATAATATTCCAACAAATGATACTGAATTGTGACTCAGAGAAACGTTGGTTTCCCCACGTGTACATAAGCGTGCAGACGAATATTGGTATGTTTGACGCAAACAGTATATACTTGCACATAAAATGTGCATTTTTCAATACCAATGAAGACAATGGGGCATTTCGCGACCAAAGTTATGTTCGCTAACCAACATTTCAGAACAATTTAATGTTATCCCACGGCCACCCAGATTTGACGCTCCAAATTTACATACATTAGTATAAATCCATATTCAGATCCGTGTTGCAGTCGTGTATTCTGTTTCACGCGAAACAAAATTACAGTGCATAAATCTAAAGGTAGTCAAAATGTAGCTTCGGGTAAACAACGCCCTCTGTTTATGAATTTGTTGGTTTTGGGCGCCTTGTGTAAAGCACGTGATAACGCCCTCTGTTGGCAGACTAAGATTCCAATGTTCCTTGTTTTGGAGGAGAATGTGGTCGTATAAATGGTTATACAATTTCATATAAATGGTTGTATAAATGCATTCATTTTTGCAACAAAGAATCATGTGAATTATACAATTCGGACTCCTGTCTTGTCTCATTAACATGAAAAGGACTCCTAAACGGCGTTAAATGTGACTGGGAATTATCACTATACTGTACAATGAGACATGCGCAACGCAATCAGGGAGTCCATTTTTCACAAAGTCCGACTTTCATACTAAACCGGAACACAGCAGACTGCTTCTTTTCTTAACTTGGAATCAGTTAGCATCTCCTACCTTCATGCAGTTAGTGAGTACAATTTGTTGGATTAAGAGGTTGGTGATTAAAAATGACATAAGAACGATAGAAAAGTAGGCCTAGACAATGAAGCACATTGCGCAGTTTTCTTTAGGTCAAAAGTGGAAAACCAACGGAGAAAGGCAGAAAGGCAGAACTTAGGGACCAAAAAACCTAAATCCACACATTGTTTTCCTAATGCTGGGGTTAGAGGTCCAATGCGACACCACTGTTTGAAATCAGCGATGTTCGGTGTTCTCAACCCCCGGCTCCAGACGTTTCAACAGCGGGAAGAACAGCGTCTGCAATGCGCCGGCGAAGTACACCCCGGCAAGTAGGTAGAAGATTGTCTTGTAGCTGCCCGTCACGTCATACAGCAGGCCTGTTGGTGTTCAAAGACACACAATTAATGATGCAATGATCAGTTCTACAAATAGTTAATGACAGTTTGTTTTACTGCTGAGTGCAGAATGAATTCCTAAAATCAGAAGGGATTTTCCATTCTAGTAAAAAACACTTAACTCTGTTTACCTACATTTGCATATCAGCGCGCAAGCGCACAAACCTCGCTAAATAAAAAGCGCCCAAGCCGCACCCTCCGCGCTACATGTCCCTTTAAAGGTTCTAAAGGCTCCAATTTTTTTAACGATTCAAAATTGGGAGGGATGGTTAACAGAGGTGAGTGTTTTCTTACTAAAATGGAAAATCCCTTTGGATTTAGGAATTCCATTACAGAAAACACCTCACCTCTGTTTATCTACATTTGCAGAGTAGCACCGAAATACTCTAGGGAGGGAAGGGACATGTAGCGGCAATGAAAAAGTCCAAACTAAGCCTACATGCAATTATAAACGGCATGAAAAAGGTCATTTTGGACATACCCGGGTGCTGCTTATCCATTCCAAAGGAGCTTTACGGGCTTTGCGAGCTTCTGATCGTGCAGTTTCCTGGAAGAAATGCTTCCAATGTGGCCCTCTGCTTGCACAACATCTTTCAGCAAGATGTGACAGGGTAAGGGTTCTTCCAGCAGTCCGCTATCCTGATACCTGAAGGAGAAAGTCCAATTTCCTGGTATTTGAAAGGGCATTTCCAAGCAATTCGGTTTAGGAAGTTGTCACACTGGGTGTTTCCTGAGCTTGAGATTTTGATCCTCGATGTCGGGAGGGCATTCTAAAGCCACCGATAATCGAGCGATCATGGTCACAGAGGCTTGCAGATGATGCTAGATGGCCGTAATGAGCATCTGATTGATGTCGCCTCTCAAAGGCTGAGTGCGAGCATTGTAGTTCTTAAGAGCTCGCATAGGGCCCACCATCTCCTATGCTACTAATGAAAAGGATGTCAACTTGGCCGAAAACATATGGTCTGGAAATAAGTTGATGTATTCCATGTGTTGAACTTCACCTACGGAATAAAGTAAATGCCGTCATGTCCCAAATGGCTATGACCTGTTTTACGTGAAGTTCCCTTCTTAAGGCAAGCTACTACAGCAGCCAGTAAGATTGGTTTTGCAAGCTAACAGAAAGGAGAGCTATCTGTTGGTTCAAATGGAACTTAGCTGAGTGACCCAATGACGGAACCTGGATCCCAAGATGGTATCTACTTCAGATTAGGAGGTTAATTGATAAACCTGCCGTTCATCAGATTTGATGAGGATGTGTTCAAGGAAACTGTAGATCTATCATTGGAACCTTGATAGAGGACTACGATGGCTCATCGGTAACCCTAGTAGATATCTGAAAACTGGTGTGAAAAACTAGACAAAATCCCAAATGAAGGTACAGATTCAGATCGGGGATTGGCAGCTACCATCATATATATCTTCTCCATAGGGAATCAAATCTGCTTCTGACTGCAAAGGCTGTAGTTTTCAGCTGGGAAGTAGATCATGAAATCATCCAGGCTCAGAGATGAAGAGTGGATGTGGAGATAGGATCTTTTATAGCCTACCATCTAGTTAGAAGAGCAAATGGATTTGTTTCGCTGTAAAAGGAATGCTGCCACAACATAGGTGATTCTTATAAAGACCCAAGGAACTGTGTAATCCAAAAGGTCTGTAGCGAATCCCTGAAGGTACGCGCAACTCTTACCTCTGATGATCCGCGTATATGGCCACAAGGACATTAGTATCCCATTGATTGATGGAAGTAGGAAACCAACCTGTCTCCACAGACTGGAGGGAAGTAGAAGGCATTTCCATCTGAAGTGCTTTGCTTCATGTAACAGTTTGATAACTGGCCGTCATAAGTCAGACTTTTACCGAGTGAGGAAAATGCTGAAGTAAAACCGAGAACTGATCCAGTTGGAAGTATCCTGACCAAGTTCATTCCCTAGGGAAAGATATCTTTCTCAGTGTATTCTGTTGTGACAGCAGTTCATGGTCAGGGAGAGCCGTGGAGGAGGGTTGTGGAAATGAATTCCAGTCGATACCTCGAAGAAAGTGTCTAAAGAACCCCTGAAGTATGAAATTACATAAAACCATCTCTGGCTGGACTCTACAGGACAAACACCTGTTAGACCCAAAGCAGTAGGAATACGTCAAAATTCTGCTCTGTGCCCCGCCTCTGTCAAATTACCGAGGGACCCTTCGGTATCAAACGCCAAGCCTCGCCTACCCGTTACACATGAGTGTCGATCTCTGATTCTGCTGCTTGCATGAGCTCTGTCAAATGTGCGGGATTTGTCGGGTATCTTGCTGGAGAAGTGCACGTTCCAAGGTTATTTTCTACCGTCGAACCCGGCGATTACACCCGGTCGTAGTGGCGGAAATATCACACTTGGAGTGTTGGTTGCGGGGGGATTTCCCAGAAATGACTTGAGCTAACACTTTTCTTTTTCGTCTTGGCGACGTCCGCCATTGTTACGAGCACAGCGAGTACAGTTTGTGTTTGTTTGTTATAATTCACACGATGTTCACACTAAAGCTGCTGAAGAAACTAGGAGGAGCCTGTGTGTTACAGGGCCTTTTAAGGGACAGGTAGTGGGCGGGGATGGTGCGGCTTGGGCGCTTTTAATTCAGCGAGGTTTGTGCGCTTGCGCGCTGATATCCAAATGTAGGTCAACAGAGGTGATTAGTGTTTTCTGTAATGGAATGGACGTGTAATCACCTCATCTTGATGACAATACATTCAAATACAATGGTAGGTATAAACAAGGTCTCAAGTGCACTTCCTCATTCTCATAAATATAAAGAGAATAATTACATATACAAAGAGGAACTTACCGGATATTAGAGGTCCACACAAGCCGCCAATACCATTAAATATGCAGTTCAATCCTACGGCTACGCCGAAGTGCTCCAAGCCAACATAATGGCGAATCTGGACAATGAAAATAGTATAAATGGCTCCGCTTGTCAAGCCCTGAGTAAAGGTAGCCAAGGCCATCGACACATAGCTGTCCACGTTCATCAGCAGCAGCGAGACACCGGCCATGGAAAGGCAGAAACCGCTCGCGGTCTCAGCAGACATTCGACAGACGATCAGCAGCCCGTTTCCGAGGCGACCCACCAGAAGTCCTACGCCGTACATACTTAGCAAGAGTGCGGTGCTGGAGGGCGCCACACCGGTGCTCTCAGCGCGCGGAATGATGAACTGCGAACAGCCGTAGGAAGCAAAGCCTAGTTCGATCGTTGAGAGACACACGAGGGTGAACCGATAGCTCTTGACGAAGAGGTCCAACCCTACGGCGGAAGCGAATCCACGCAGGGGATGGGTCAGTTTCACGGATTTAGAGCCTGTTTTAATTGAATCGATTTCTGTGAAGTCATCAGTGGTTGAGTTGGCAGGGCGCTCTCCACCAGATTCCCCGACTTCCGGAAAGTCAGCGTCGGACACACTGTGGTCCTCGCTTCTCATGTTCGAGCCATCAGCCACACTTTCGTCAAAAGAACTTCGCATCTGAACTTCCAGAGTGTTTGCCGCATGCAAACAACGCTCACTCCTGGGCGGTCGGCAGAGGGCGCTAAGCCCGATCAAATTTGCTGCAATCGCTGATATCACCAACATGGCGCCCCTCCAGCCGTAGGCTTCCAGTAGCAGTTGAAGTAGCGGAGGTATGGCTATTCCGCCCACTCCACCCCCGGCATACGCCACGGCATAGGCTGTCTTGAATTGACTCTTGAAGTGCATGGCAACAGCTACGGTGACTGCGTTGAATGCCACGCCTTGACCAACACCTGTACAGGGTATCATCCGAAAAGTATAGCATATGTTAAAGCTTTCCATAAATACCTTATTTAATAGTCTTCGGAAGTCATGGATTACTGTATACCATGGATTTCAAAATAAAAGCTATTGACCTTCATTGGCCAAGTTCTGTAAAACGTAAAAGGAGCTGTCTCAGGAATGAACTTCGGCCCTATTCAGTACTAACTGCGCGTGCGCACTGCGCACATCAGGGCATAATTCAAAATTGTGGTGCTCTGTTTATACATTCTCTTTTTATCATGTCTTGGTTTTAAAAATAGTAAAACCGTAGAAGATGGTGCCTTAGTCGGCACAGGACCACGTGATATGCAAGTGCACCCACTAATTATTGTTAGGCCCTACCTCATTCAAATGTCTCTGGGAATCGTACCTAGTACTGCGGCTGCAATGTACAACTGGTATATTTCCTTCACCCAGTGGCTGCTGAATATGCCGACAGACGTGAGCATGCCTCCAAATATTCCCGTTGTTCTACATCCACAGTGTTTCGTCATCACGCCGCCTAATAGCACTTTTGCAGAGAAAGCATGAATCTCTTTAGTAAGTCAGAAATTCAGGTGAGTTTCGTAGCAGTTAGATGGTCATAAGTCGACACAAGTTAATCACAAGTCACATTGAAGCTTGTCCTAGACCCGTATTAGTCACAAATCGTCACCGTTTTCACGAAGAGCCATATATGTCAAAAATTACAGTTTTTTCGATTTTGATTTTTTTCAATATTTTGCTTTAAAACAATGTACTTAACCATTTTGACATGTTTTTGTAAGCAAAACATCATTAATTTCAAAGTTACATTAATGTTGCAAGGGGCCAAAATCTCGATAAATGAATTTTGCGTTTTCACGAAGAGCCACATACATTTTGGCCCTTTGAACGCGTACAAAACCCATTGCACGGAAATACGTAAAAGTAGGTCAAATGAGATTTGCGTTTTCACGAAGAGCCACATATCTTTGTTACATTTCCAGCTGCGCGCGCGTACTCACGCGCGCCTATGGAAATACACATTGAACAGAAAGGGCCAATATGTCGGAAACCTGAATTTGCGTTTTCACAAAGAGCCACATATCTTTACTAATTAATTTTCACTAATTAACTGCTGAATTAAGTCTTATTACTGGGTTCATGTAAAAATTCAGCTCACACAGAATAGTGTGATGGTTTCCTTGCTTCACAAAGTTGTTGCAAAGTGGTATTTTTTGCAGTTTTAAAATATGAGAAACTTCTTTTGCGATTATCTCGAAAACACTTTTTCTTCAAAATCGACATATGTGGCTCTTCGTGAAAACGGTGACGAAATGACTGACAATCAATGAAAGGGTAACCGATCTAATTCACAAGTGATAGTCACTCAATTGGTTGATCGGTCAGTGAGTCAGTCAGTGAGTTAGTCGGGGAGTTAGTCGGGGAGTCAGTCGGGGAGTCAGTCGGGGAGTTGGGGAGTCAGCCAGTAGGTTAATCAGTCAGTCAGTCAGATATTCGGGGAGAGAGTCAGTCAGTCGGTCGGGCAATCGGGCAGTCAGTCAGTCAGTCAATCAATCAGTTGGTCGGGGAGTCGGGGAGTCGGGGAGTCGGGGAGTCAGTCAGTCATTCAGTCTGGGAGTCAGTCGGGGAGTCGGGGAGTCAGTCAGTCAGTCAGGTACACACAAATAATACTAGGCTTGGACCAGCGGAAGCTTGGGTTCTGCTGGTCTCTCTTCTACATGAGTCCCGGATCGACTTAGAGGGAGTTATTTACCAGAAAAGGAGTAAACGGAAGTGAGAATACTCGAAACGGCCGCCGTTGCTTGGGCGCTTGAGTCGAAATCGTCCCTCCAGCTCAGGAAAAAGACGCCGATGCCTCGCAGTAAGCCGTCCAGTAGCGCTATGCTGAGATGTGCAGCAAGGACCACCACTATTCCCCAACCATGCCATTCACTGCGTCCCGAGGAGTTCCTCGCGGGGCTCTTACGTCGTCGATGCCTGCCAAACCTTCGCACGAATTCAGTCATGGCTAATCAATCGGTTCTGACTAGGAACAATACGCTACAATAAAATATAAACGCCTGGCATTGAGTAAACACATTGTCATTATGTACACGTACAACCAATTGTACGTGAGGGGTTGTACACAGATGGCAGATTCGGACGCGGCCTCGGAATTTGGAGTTTGCTGAAGATTAAGAACACAGTTCTAAAATATGGTGAAATGGGGGTTAAATTTACAGTGGACGTATTAACATTGGATGGAGGGTATTATGTATCAGTATGGCTCTGGGTCTTTCTTTTCAGTCCAGGTCACTATTTAATACCGAGGTCTGATGTCAGATATTATGGTTTACTATAAAGGTCACTAATAAGGCGTGATGTCTGCCCTTACACGGCGTGTGGTGTGTGTGTGTCTGTGTGCGTGCTCTTGTATTGTTTTACGCTGGAGGACAGACAACAAAAGGAGCACAAAGGGACCTTTGATCCTCGGACGACGATGCCTATTGGTAAAACCGGTCCTTGATCGTACGGTTATGTGCTTAGTCTATTAGTCTATAATAGGTTGTCCTCAGGCGCATAGTCAAACACGAGTGCGTGTACAAACACTGCCTTGTGGGGTACCGGAACAATGGGAGGTACCCCACAAGGAATGCCCACCGACTTGCAGGGTACCATTTTGGTACCCCACAAGTTTTTCACGAAATAGATATATATGGATTTTACTCAAAAACTAGGAATTTCAAAGGTGGATTGATCCGTCGCAAATGGAAGAGTTTTAGAAAAGGGATATTAAGTCCGAATTTCAGCCCAGGACATTATACTCTGGTTAAAATAAGAGCATTTTGACATTAGTGTGCGACGTTGCACAACTTTAGTACACGAGAACAGAGGAAGTACCCCACTTCTATGCCTATGTAAGCGTGAGTTTGGGTGAGTATTGGTTTCACGAACTAGCACTCATCCTTTTTCTCTTATATTTTGTTGTTTTAATACACAAACGGGTCAAAAACAGCAAATTTATGAACATCAATACATCAAGTGTCCACAACGAGAAACCCAACTGAAAATACTCTGCAGTTTTGACGCAAAGTGTTGTTCTAGAAGGCGTTCAACCTTAGATGCCGTTTTCTCCGATTGCTAGTTATTACCGGTATGTACATGAGTGTTACTTCGTGGTGTCGGTGACGGAATGTAACGTAAATATGGGTAGGCATTACTTTCACTGTGTGGACTTGTGAACAAAAGATGTCCACATAATGTAGGTTGTGTTGACGTTATGTGGACTAAGCCGTGTCCACATAACGTTTCGCCCTCTCTGGAAAACAGGTTTAGAGGCATTTTTAGGTTAGGTTTATCCGTGGCACAATGAAGAGAGACACTAAAGGGAATCATAGAAAAAAATTGGGTTGAAAGAGTTTTCACAGTTAAAGTAAAGTTATTTTTTGTACCGAGTTTTCTTAACTACACGAAAACAAAGGAATGTCCACATAGTGTATGTAAAACAAACATGTGTGGGTGTGTGTGTGTATCGCGGCTTGATGTCTGTCCTTAACCGTCGTCATGTTTGTCTATCGCGGCGTGATGTGCGTCCTTACCCGGCGTGATGTTTGTGTAAATATATATATTATAAGTATAATTTGAATATTCATGAGCTATTCTTTCATATTCCGAGTGAGCAAATAGCATAACAAGGTTCAATGGGACACGGCACGTCGCGAAAGAGCAGTGTTGTGATTCGCTTGAAAGAAGACCCATAGAGAATGCGCGTATTTTGTTTGTAACATGCTCGAGCTTCAAACATAAAGGTACTTACACAAAATTTTCCGAGTTTGAAACAATATTTTCAAATAACTGTAGTTTCAGATACCGAGTGAGCAAATTGTGCCAAGTACTTCAAATGAGTGCCATAGAGTGATTTCAAAATGACACAGCGTACTCAGCATCAAATTCTACACGCATATCTCTGTTCTGCCGTTGGCGGCGCCCTCAATGACACGCTTTAACCCGATATGATAAATTGTTAAACAGAATTGTCTATATATAATTCATTATTCATTATATTGTTTAGTTTTTCGGCTTATTTATTTATATATAACATTATTTACATAATATGCATTTCTTTTCGGACAATTAAATATAAATAATTGTTTGGCAGTTTGCGTTTCACATAAATATTTTATTTCCCACTGCATTATTTACAAATACGTTTGTCAGATGAGCTCATTATTTTCATACATTTTTTTGCAACATAATTATTTACAAATAATTTGTAAACGTAAGATATACAACAATTTTTTCCAACATAGTTATTGAGATTTGAAGGTTTGCATGGTGGAAAGATACTAAGACAAGATAAGTTTTCGATGGCACCATGTGAATAAATCTCTTTTGTGAGTATGTGTGGTTCTGAAAAGAACCGGAGGGACTCAACGTTTCGAACAGTATGCTCTGCCCGTCGTCAGGAGAATGAGGGATTCCAACGATGATGGAATGTTATAAGGATGGGTGCAAACTGGTGAAGCTCGAAACCGGTGAAGCTGAGAAGGATGCAAGTTGACTAAAGGATGCTGGATGAGCACTGGAGCGTGTCAGTACGTAGTAAGGGGGCAAAGGGGAAGGAGCTCAGGGTATAGGTGAACCATAGGCGAGAATTGAACCTAAGTTGTCCTAGGGTATAGGAGACCCATCGGACTTGGACTTTAGGATGGGGCGCCAGATGTCGCTGATGTTGAAACCGATGTCTTGGGGAACAGTGTTATGCTTGATGATCTCGATGGCCTCTCTGATGTGTCGGGGGTACCAGCAGTCGATGCTAGTGAGCAGTTCTGCTTGGCTCCAGCTGATCAGGTGGTCCTTGGTGTGGGAGTGTTTGACGATGGAAGATTTCTCGAAGTCTCCCTTCCTGCCATGGGCTTTGTGTTCATTGAGTCTGGTAGGGAGGTCCCTGCCAGTTTCGCCGATATACACTTTGCCACATTGACATGGAATCTTGTACACCCCAGGTCTGCATTCTGGGTCACAGCAATCCTTGTGTGAAGTCAGTAGGTTCTACATCTTCAGAGGGGATGTGTGGAAGACTCGAATTCCATGCTTATGGAGGATGCGCTGGATGTGATGATAAGTCGTGCCTAAGTAGGGGAGGGTGATGGAACTAGGGACCCTAACTAGTTGGCCTGGGGTATCGGAGACCCTACGGCCGGGAATGGTTCTTGGGTCTTGCGTCTTGACTTGGCTGGGCTGGTATCCGTTGCGCTGCAGTGCTGTGGTGATGTGATGGAGTTCTTGAGGTAGGTGTTCTTCGTCGCAGACGTTGTACGCTCTGCGGACGTGGGCTCGGTTGACGGAGGACTTGATTCTTGGGTGGTGGAAAGAGTTGCTGTGCAGGTATCTGTCCGTGTGGGTGGGCTTGCGGTAGACACTGCGAGCAAGACTTCCGTCTGGCTTTCTGGACACCTCAACGTCAAGGAATGAGATGTAGCCATCTCTTTCTTGTTCCATGGTAAACTGGATGCTGCTGTGAAGCTTGTTGAGGTGTTCCAAGAAGAGCTGGAGGTTGTCTTGCCCATGTTGCCAGATGACAAAGGTGTTGTCCACCTACCGGAGCCAAACCTTAGGTTGGTGATCCGCTGTTGCGATGGTGGTCTGTTCAAATTCTTCCAAGAACAAGTCAGCCAGAACCGGGGATATAGGAGATCCCTTGGAGGTTCCAGCCGACTGTTCGAAGAATTTTCCCGCCATCTGAAGCTGGATGAGTTGACACATGTGAGGAGCAGATCTTGAAGCTGGTCAGGGGTGAGGTCGGTGCGGTCTTGGAAAGTGGTGTCTGCTTGAAGTCTGTCCTTGGCGATGGCGCAGGCGTCTGAGGTGGGAATGCTGGTAAAGAGGGAGACGACATCAAAGCTGACCATGATGTCGTCCGGCTGGAGGGTGAGGTCTTGGATGAATGCTGCAAACTGGTCGGAGTTCTTGCTTGGCAAACTATAATATTTGAATAGAATGTGCATGCATATTTCTTGATCATCGAGATCAGTATTATTTGTGTATTGTCTTACACTTTTTCTTTTGGCTTGATAAGTTTAACACCGCAGTTATGAGTTCTAGATAATTATCTCAATCATCATTGTATACAAAAATATTAATTAATTCTCGTGAAATATATCATTTATCACTAAGGCCAAAAAAAAAAGTCTCCGGTTTATGGTATGGAGCTTGTCCAAAAAGTGGTGCGGTGACGCGGCTTTTTTTTTTTTTACCTGTCTTTTTTGCTTCAAATGTCGGCTGATGACTGCAAATGGTGCCCGACTAAACTTAGTGCAAATGTATGGGAGTCCGAAGAGGCCACATAAAACTTATTCTCGATCATAACCCCATCTAAAAACACGTGAAAATTGTGCAGCAGCAGGATTCCAGTCAAACCAGTGAGTTTGGCGGTTTTGAGACATCATCTTTTATTGAAAAAAAAACTTTTTCATTTTGCCGACGCGCATGGCTACGGCGACGCGCGCGCATACCAGAAACCGGAGACTTTTTTTGTTTGGCCTAATGATATTGAGATCAGTATTAATTGTGTATTGTACGGTCATTTTCGTTATTTATTACGTGACTGCGCCGCAAACGGTGAATAAAGCACCCGGCTATTTCTTGAAGCTTGTGCGGAAAGGAGCCCTACTGATTTCCCTCGTGCGCATGGGACGAAATCATTTTGTTTCTAAGTTTTTATTTTGTGTCCCCCCAAAACCTAATTAGACCAGAAAGTAATACATATCACGATTTCAGGGACTTTTCCGAAGACAAATGGGACAAATCCTGGAGGAAGTGAGAGAAAATGACAAAACCATTTGGACCCAAGTATATTTTGAATGAGCCGATTTCGTTTCTTTGCCTTCAGGTTTATTTATGCGCATGTGTGTATGGATTTGAATGTATTAGTGAACTGGACTAATCTGAGCAACAGCAGCTTAGGCAGAATAAAAAAAAAACATGTTTCTCGTCCGGGTTATTGAAAAAAGGAGGAAGCGGGGATTTTTATTTTTTATTTCTTTCAAGATGGCCGCCATTTAAAAATTTCCTGCAACCGTTGGTGTTTCCACTGTTCAAAGACACTTTTAAAATGAAAGATAAGTTGGACAAGAGAACTGAACATATTTACAGTGTCATTTAGACTTGTATTGGTCTACAATTTATTTTCCGATGAATTTGTGGACTTTTTCGGTGTTTTTTTACTGCATTTTTCAAAAATAAAAAATAATAAAAAAATCCAAGCGGCCCCCAAAAAGGGAAGCGGGCGGGGACGAGAAACATGTTTTTTTTTTACTTCGCCTTATATGATCTCTTGAGGCCTACTGTTGCCAGAGTTTTGTGCCATTTCAAATTGTATTAAAGCCGGAGTCCATCATTTGCAGCTATCCAAAAAAGTAACTGGCGTAATTATTGTTGAAAAACATACTTGGTTGAAAGATAGTAAGGGGACTAAACTCCCTGTGAAATTATTCTTTCTAGCAAGCTCTCATTTTGAAGAAATCAACGAAAGAAGGCATTTCCAACGGTGCGTCTTAAAAAGCACCGTGTGAAAATTTAAAATAGCAGTTCGTTTTGTTATTTGGCGCAGTGCGCGCAAGCATTGGCACGACGCACAGGCGCGCGCGGTTGCTAAAATACGTTGGATCAGTGCGCGACATCGCGTAAAGCTGCAATTCAAAACAATTCAAAACATGATTTAGCAACTTTTGATTTGAAATTGAGATCCTAGAATGCTGTTTTTTTCGGAATATACAGCTGAAGCTGAGCTGAAACTTCATCAGGTTAGTTGTTCAGTTTCCCTCATTAGATTTTGAACACTTTTGTTGCTGCAAACGAACAAAACGCACACATTACAAATGATGGACTATGACTTTAAGATGTTTCTTCTCGAAACTTATGAAAACCACATGTACACAAGTAAGTTTGCACTGCTCTATGGTTCCCGGCCAAATGCTGTCACACTTACGAAGGGGAACACGAGTAACGCATAGCGTGCATCATGTACATGTACGTCCCGTCCGCAGCCGTCAGCCGATGGAACTTGTAATATGAATATTTACAATACAGGCGTGTCCTACAGTGTAGGTAATTTCCATACCAGTTTATTACTTATTTCAGAAAACCATTTAAATTATATAAATCATAGCCATAGGGCTATGATTTGTTCGCTTCGCACCAAACTAAATTATCCACGCATGCTACAAAGACTGGAGAGACCGGAATCAGAGGCTGCGTACTCGCCATTCTTTTATTACCTGTGGCCTGAGCAACCGTTTATTCAATATGCCAAACTTCATGTTCCCGCCCGATGCTGATTATTGCTTCGTCCTTCGGAAGGGGTGTAAAGCCGTAGGACCCTGTTGTGTCCTCGTAGTGCGCCCTATATCGGCAGTAATGAGGAGTTCCGCCATGTTGCATTAAACCGTGTGTTCCGATATTCTTGCGTCCGATATTCCTTCCTTTCCACGACATTACATTGGCGACGAGGATTCAAAAATGGCCCACCTTCGACCTCCACCTTCGTTCCTGCATGTTCCAGGTAATTCTGCGAAGCAGTGGAAGAGTCTTTGACTTATCGTCGCTGCGGGTGCTGAAACTTACACGGATGATCGCCGCCGTGCGATCGGCACGTTGCCTTCCTCAGACATGTTCGCTGCGACTCCTGGTGCTTCACACGTACTAATTACACGCCTGGATACTCACTTTCTACCTGCGATAAATATTGTTGCTGAACGTTACCGCTTCAGACAAAGAGCTCATTACCATGATGAATCAGTGGATGAGTACGTTAGTGCCTTACGTGCGTTGACTATTACTAGCGGGGGTGATAATTGGGATGAAAATCAAAATTTTGGAATATGATTGCGCCCACTTCAGAGGTGATGCATTGGGTCATTTTGGGGATATTTTGTATAGGAAGTGGGTATCTAGCATGAAAAAAAAAACCACCACACCCAAAAAACTAAATCTGCACTGCACGCACAGTGAACAGTGAGTATTATTACGAAATGAATGCCTTTTTCCCCATTTTAATGGCTTTGACATAGTTTATATTGAACACACCACTTAAGTCAATAAGACTTTCATAGATGAGCACATAACTGACAATTTGATATATTAAGAATATTATTAATGCACTAATATCACTAAATATCACAGACAGTCGGGGCATAGATAGACATGTAAATGATTGTAGACCTAGGGGTCTTTCCACATACAAACGGTAACAAAAGTGTGACATTTAGAGGGAACCATAGACAGAAGTCGATACATGAAGTACTCTGTCATGTTTTTTCCTCTTTCTACATCCCATGTCCTAGTAAGAACATTGTCCACCAACAAGTTTGATAAATTTCTCAGGATTGCAGAAATTACAGAGGATTATCTTCAAGATTTAACGTTCATAACATGGACAGACATTTCATTTTTAAGTGTTTGGAAGCAGTAAATGAAACGCATGAATTATCCCACATTTGTCCCTAAAGTAAAGCTATCCATTGAGGAATTGCCACTGGCCAATTTTACATTAAACCTCTATCAGTAGGTATTTTTAAACTACAGGGATGTACATCTTCAAGACTTCATACATTTTCATAACAGGGACAAAATATATTCACAAATTTGTGTCCTTGTTATGAACATGTATCAAGTCGCATTTCAATTTCATCAATAAAATAGGTTGCTTTAGTGTTGAATGATACCAATTCTACATTGAATAAGTAATATAAATGGAACAAGAGCTGGATTAATCATAAGAATGAAAGTAGTATGATTCAAGAATGTTCATCCATGTCCGTTATTTCATCTTAAAGATGGCATAGTAATTTTATGCATTTCCAATGAATCAGCTGACTTATTTATCAATGCAATCACGAATAATACAGGAATGTCTTTCAAAATTTCAAAAAATAGCAAAAGACCTGCTTTGAAATCCACCTCCCATGTCTCACCAAGGGGGTCAATCGCTTCTCAAAAGTGGGGGGACATACCTTGATCAGAATGCGATCGCAAAGCGCGAAGCCCTAACTCTGTGGGGTCCGGGAAACTTTTTGAATTCTAGACGATCTGTGGTGCTATCAGAGGCAATTTTTGACAATTTAAACACATTTTTGTGAGCAAAAGATCATCTTTTAAACATTATTTGTTCGAGTTTGAAGTCAATGAATCAGCTTTTCTGAGCTTAAGTTGGCTACAATTTTCATTCGGGGACGAAAAAAGTACAATATAGGGGGGGGGGGACAAATGATATGATATCCCCAACCCACTTTAAAAATTGTTAGGAGGGGCTCTCCCCCCCCCCCCCCATTATCAGTTGTAAATTTACAAAAAGTCAAGCCATTGTGCCATCGGCTGTATGGAAGAATTAATTTTAAGGAGGCCAAGTATACTGAGAAAAAAAAATGTGTCTGTATATACATTTCAGCATGGATGTGCAAGTGCCCTTTTCGAGACATTGTTATCCCCCCCCCCAATATATATGTAAATGCCCTTGCTATGCTCCTGTTGCCTATTTCAGGGGTTAAACTTTCAAGGCAGCACCTCAAGCCAAGCATCTTACTGAGTTCTTTCCATATGCTGTTGTGCCTGAATGTTTCCAATTTGAAATAATAAGTCTTTATTCATCATTACTACAACATGACTAGTCAGGGTATGAACAGCAGAATACTCAAACAGCCAGAAAAAGGCCATTTTGGGGTTAATTTTGAATTTGAAGGGGTGGGGGTTATTTAAGAGATACAGCATTACTTTTGGTGTCAAACGTCTTGTATTGATGGTGTTAACCATTTCTCAGATGGGCGTCTTCAAATTTTGACATTGGACTTTACCACCCCCCTCTACTATTACATGTAATTTTCGGGGATCTGCAGGATGAAATGATCCTTGATCAAATTGTGGAAAAGACCAATTCTGACAAAATTCGTGAGTGACTGCTGTTGGAACCTACATTGACTTTGACTTCAGCACTTACCTTGAGTCGACAAATGCAATCGGCAATGAGAGAATCGCAGTCGATTTCACAAGCGGTGGCTGGAGCTTCACTGGTTGAGACTACGGTGAATGCTACGTACAAGCGCAAGTCAGGCAAAGGCTTTAAACAAAGACTTGAGCTACAGATGAGTCACCCAAACTTCCTCAGCACATCCCTCGCAAAATACAATGCTTCCGCTGCGGTGTCCCCGATCACGTTCAAAGCCAACTCACTTACCTGCCCAGCTATCAATGCTATTTGTTCAAGTTGTTCAAAGAAAGGACACTATGCGTGTGTCTGCAAAACTACCGCAAGAGTTACTTGCCGTACTGTCGGAGTTGGTGAACTGACAATGGTGTGGAGGTACAAATCCTTACAATTGGGACAGAAATAGTCCATCATTTGTAATTTGTGCATTATGTTCATTTGAAGCAACAAAAGTGTTTAAAATCTATTGAAGGATACTGAACAACTAACCCGATGAAGTTTCAGCTCAGCTTCAGCTGTATATTCCGAGAAAAACAGCATTCTAGGATCTCAATTTCAAGTCAAATGTGCTCAATTTCAAGTCAAAAGTTGCTGAATCATGTTGTGTATTGTTTTAAATTACAGCTATACGCGATGTCGCGCACTAATCCTACGAATTATAGCAACCGCGCGCGCCTGTGCGTCGTACCAATGGACCGATCCAGTAAGCACAGCCCCATGGTATTCTGACCAATCACAGCCGTGATTTATGTCCGACATGCGTGCACAAAAGTCCGCCATGCGTGCACGCGCGTATGATGCGCGCGGCAGAAAAATGCAGTGTGGCATTGGAGAGGAGATCGTGTTAATTTGCTCACGTGCGCAGTGGGAGGGGCTTACTGGATCGGTCCATTCTTGCGCGCGCTGCGCCGAATAACAAAACGAACTGCTAATTTAAATTTTGCCAGAAAGAAGAATTTCACAGGGAGTTTAATCCCCTTACTATCTTTCAACCAAGTATGTTTTTCAACAATAATTACGCCAGTTACTTTTCGGATGGCTGCCAATGATGGACTATAGCTTTAAGTTTGCTTGAGTACATGGCTCATCGTCTTTCCCAGTCGTATTTCGTTTATTTGTAAAGGGACAGTTTTTGACGTTCCATTTTAATAATTATGCAAAATGCAGAAAACATAATCATCATCACTTCTCCCCAACCGAAAACTGGATCCGCCCTTGTTTCTACATATTTCCTTTTACAAAATTGTATTTTAATATAATAAAGTATTTTACAATTACTCAATTTTCACAAAGACAATGTTTTTCTGAACACTGTAAGTCAATTTGTTCCTTTCGGAGGCGGGGTGTGGGGTGAAATATGATAAGTTGTTAAAAAAAAACCAGACACTTAAAACAACTACCAACAAAATTAGGGATAATTCTGCAAGGGCACATTCATTGATTCACTGCAAGGGCGTATTAATTTTAGTTTTATGAAACGGGTGAAGGATTTTATCACCAGAGTGCATCAAGTGTATGTATTGTACACATACTGCATATGGCTACAGCTGAAAAAAATGACAAAGTGACTAACTTCGAATCCCAAGTCTGTGGTTCGGCCAATGATTTCCATTTACAAAACACATTTCCCTAGCCTGCACATCAAGTAGAAACAAATGCAACGCTTACCGTGCACGTGCCAAACAAAATGGAGGAGAAAAAAATCAGTCTGTCTTCTAAAATGTACTTTCACTTTGAGAATTGCATGTAGGCCCCTACCTTTTCTCTCGGACCGATTTACTGGTCTGCAACCTATAAAGACGCGAGGTACAAACCACTTGTACAACCCCAAATTACCCCCCCCCCCCTCCCCCCTTGTCCGCTCGAAATTGCTGTGATCGGACGACGGTCCATCAGCTCCATTCAGATTTTGGGCGCATTTGTTGCGGAACCGCCATTGGTGACCCCTTTTGAAACGCTGCCCCGCCCCCAGGTCCCACCCCCCCCCCTGTGGAATGTAAAGCGCAGGCGCACACATTTGACAACAAACGATGGAAGGCGCAATTTTGAAATTAAAAAGAAGCGAGGTTTTGAAAAATACCCCCAAACCACTTGTACGGCACGAGGAAGGATGGATGACTCATATTTCATCCAAAAATTGCAAAAAAAAAATCTCTGACTGCGATTTCTGGCCTGAAAACAAGCCCTCTGTTTGCGGCTGCCTTGCCGTAGGGCGCCCCCAACGGGAGTTAAATGAATTTTTGCACCTTCCAACCCCAAATTACCCCCCCCCCCCCTCCTTGTCCGCTCGAAATTGCTGTGATCGGACGACGGTCCATCAGCCCCATTCAGATTTTGGGCGCATTTGTTGCGGAACCGCCATTGGTGACGCCTTTTGAAACGCTGCCCCCCCCGGTCCCGCCCCCCTGAAAAAAAAAAACACTCTCGTGGAATGTAAAGCGCAGGCACACATATTTGACAACAAACGATGGAAGGCGCCATTTTGAAATTAAAGGTTGCAGACCAGTAAAAAAAACTTCCATAGACCCCAATGGTAAATGCTCACACTTCAGAAATTCGGGAAAAATACTCACAACTCTCCAAGGTGTTCGAGACCTTATTTCATCATCTTTCATTTTCTTTTCAATTTTCGGGGGGTTAACTGATGACTGTAGGAGAAATTTCCATCCGAAGATGATCACCCCTGAAAATAGTACTGAAGCCCATCGCCATTTTAAAAAAACGATGCCTACACTCCATTGCAAAATAAAGCGCTTTAAGGGCCCCAATTTCATCCAAAATGAACGGAACTACAAGTTCACAGTCCTGTGCACGGCTTCCACCCATATTTTTTACAAACCCTCAAGTTCATGGCCCACAGCATGCTCAAATACTGAAGATTTTGAGGGCATGCAAATCGTGATTTGGCCGGCGTAGACAATTTCGGACCGATTTACTGGTCTGCAACCCTATGAATGAACCCACGAGCATGACAAAACGTTTCGGTTGCCGACTAATTTGGAGGGGTACTAACATCAATGAGCGTGTTTGTTAACCACTGGGTGAACGGCATGACATTTTGTGCAGTACGGTAGGAATCGGTGGTAAGTTTGCAGTTCGATAAGTGACTTCTTTTTCTGCCCAACTGTGGATTGTTGTCTTATTTCAATAACCAGTGCAGTATTCCAATTGAGCCAGGTGCATCTTGCTATCGGGATAAAAACAGCAATAACTTGCAGCATAAAATACTTCATTACGTAACAATATGATCTTTGGACTGAAAAGTTGCTTGTTCTCAGCGGGATCAACACAGCAGATAAGTTGGAATATAAAATATTGTATATGATCTTTAGACCTTTGCACCTTTTGACATGTAGCCTCAATTGGTCTTTATCAGTCATTATCTCATGACCTCATGCTGACCGCGTGCTGACCAGTGGTTGTGTAGGGCGCCCTCTTTAATAAGGAAAAAATCATAGAGGGTAGCAAAATGAGGCACATGCACTGTTGGCCGTTTGTTATCACGGTTCCAGTCGATTTCCACTTTTTCTGTCATTACATCACGACTTATTATCGAACAAAGTTTCGTTTCAGAACAAATTGTTTTTCTAGAGTTACTGTCTCCAAAAGAGTGCTTCATTTTTTTTTTCAATTAAAATAGACTCAGATTCGGAAAGAATTTTTCGTAATTCTAAGCACTTCTTTCCTTTAATCATATCAAATGTATTCTTCCACAGTTCACGCCAATTTTCAAACGGGTTGTGTCAAATGTTATGATTAATAACCGATCGCAATTTCAAACCAATGCAATATGTTGTTCTTGAGTAATCGTCTCAACAAAGAGTGTCAAAAGAGAATGAAATTTGGAACGAAGTTTTCGTAATTAAATTAAACGCTTAGGCCTATTTTCTTTAAATCATTTTAAATGTATTCTTCCTTGGTTCACGTCAATTTTCAAACAGGTTGTGTCACATTTTATGGTCAATAATTGGATGCAATTTCAATACTATGCATTATGTTGTTCTTGAGTTATCGTCTCCACAAAGTGTGTCAAAAGAGTTTAAAATTCGGAATGAAGTTTTCGTATTTTAACCGCTGAGGCCTATTTTCTTTAAATCATATTATATGTATTCTTCCACAGTTCACGCCAATTTTCAAACGGGTTGTGTCAAATGTTATGGTAAATAATCGTTTGCAGTTTCAATCCAATGCGATATGTTGTTCTTGGGTTATCGTCTCCACAAAAAGTGTTGTATTTTTGTTTAATGGGCAGGTTTTGCCGCTTGCTGACCAGTGGTTGTGTAGGGCGCCCTCTTTAATAAGGAAAAAATCATAGAGGGTAGCAAAATCTGGCATATGCACTGTTGGCCGTTGGTTATCACGGTTCCAGTCGATTTCCACTGTTTCTGTCATTACATCACGACTTATTATCGAACAAGGTTTCGTTTCAGAACAAATTGTTTTGCTAGAGTTACTGTCTCCAAAAGAGTGCTTCATTTTTTTTTCAATTAAAAACAGCAAGTATTACCAAAGTGAACCAATGTGAACTCTGTTTGTTGCATTTAATCGTGTAATTTGTGCTTAGATAATTTTTCCATGCTTTTTTTCAAATAGTGAAAGTCATTTTTACTTCTCTGACATTGAAACGGAGATGAAACTTTGTGTTAAAAATGGCACTGTCCTCTTATGTCATCAAATGTCGAGAAATGTCCTCTCCATTTAAGGAACAATTCAGAAACGGAGTTCTGGTGGGGGGGGGGGGGAGAAACCTGAAGTAGCAGTAGACGATCCGACATGAGGTGGGTATTGCCTGTCCATTCATTGTTATCAATGGGAGTGAGTATTACGCATCAACTGGTAGTGCTTCAAGTCAGTACGGCTTGGGATAATAATATATGTCTGTGAAGTAGCGTCTCTCTGGGATAATATCATCCGCACAGTGAAGTCGGTAGGGCTTAGGACTTAGGATAATTTTTCTCTCTTGCTGAAGTGGGGTCTCTCTGAGATAATATTATCCCAGCAATGGAGTCAGTAGGGCTTGGGATAATATTATCTTTTCATGCAGTGGGGTCTCTCTGGGATAATATTATCCCAGCAGTGAAGTCAGTAGTGATTGGGATAATATTATCTCTTTATGAAGCGGGGTCTCTCTGGGATAATATTATCCCAGCAATGAAGTGAACAGGGCTTGGGATAATATTATCTCTTGGTGAAGTGCGGTCTCTCTGTGATAATATGTATTATCCCACCAATGAAGTGAGCAGGGCTTGAGATAATATCATCTCTTGATGCAGTGGGGTCTCTCTGGGATAATATTATCCGCGTAGTGAAGTCAGTAGGGCTTGGGATAATATTATCTCTTGAGGAAGTGGGGTTTCTCTTGGATAATATTATCCCAGCAATGAACTCATGAGGATGCAGTGGTATTCCTCTTGGATAATATCCCAGCAATGAAGTCAGCAGGGCTTGGGATAATATTATCTCGTGATGCAGTGTTGTTCCTCTGGGATAATATTATCCCAGCAATGAAACCCTTGCAATTCATAAATTATATATTGTTGATGTACCCTAACGTGGCGCGGCCCCCAACGTGGCGCACTTTGATTTTTCGCCTGTAGCGCCTACCTAGAGCAAAAGCTTTAACTGAAAATTTCATCAAGTTCTAAACACTCCTGTTCACAAATCGCGAGTTTATTTACCCGTAACAAATTTAGAAGAAAACTTTATTTTGGCGTGATTTTCCGATATTATTTTCAAGTGCAAAGTGAACCCTTTGAAAATGCCCCGAAAAATAAGAAAATAATTTTCTGGCAAACATCTTGCTGGGTATGTAAGTAGACATGATAATTATTTATCAGAATTGATCAAGTTTACAGAAATTCTTAAATGCTAATTTGGAATTTTCCGAGACTTATTCAAGTGCGCCACGTTAGGGAACACTCCGTCAATTTGTGCCCAATTTCCGGACGCCACCGTTTTTGAATTTCGGGTTAAATTTTATGAAACTGAAATCGTTCACAGAGGTTAAATAGCAAGCATTAATAAGGTAAAAGTACTAGTATTTTACTGCATGAATCTGAGGTTTGTCAACAAAGAGGTTTGACAACACCACACGTGGAAAGTCGGGTAATCTTCGAAGTGCGCCACGTTAGGGAACACGACTATACTTTCACACATGTGGAGAGAGTATACGCGCGCGTGCGTGGGTAAAAGGTTACAGGATTAAAGGGGCACTAGGTCCTGAAATCCCCGAAAATGTTACGTTTTGGATTGTTTACTTAGCCTTTTTCAAACATCTGGTTGAAAGGAAACCAACTTAATGTCTTACCGTTCCCGAGAAAAGACGGGGGAAAAAAACCGCTTGTTTACATCGGACATGACGGAGTACGAATACGTTTTTCGTGTCGTTCTCATGTACGCTATACACGTTGTGAGTCTCGGGAGCAGCGCGCGATGACCAATCACCAATGCAAACAATTGTGGTTTCTTCAACGTCCGCCAAAGGCGAACACTTTACGCGTACGAATGAAATCACAACTAGCATCCAAACAGCTCGAATTTATGGGGTCGCAAAAGTGGACCCCGAAATTCGTTCTCGCACGCATAATACTGGAATAACACAAAAACGCCCAGTTTTGAAAGGATAGTTGTGTGGATGTTTATATCCTACTTTTAAAAGTTATTTCCGATTATCATCATCTCGTTCAAAGCGCGTTTTGTAGCCCAATTGGGCTGTTCCAGGACCTAGTGTCCCTTTAAGCGCCGCTACGATCCTATAACCTTGATTCAAGTCGCCTGAAAAACGGTTACCCTGTACTATTTTGTAAATAAAAAATTCGCGTCCTGCCCATGGGACGTCGTTGGTAGGTAAAAGGGCGCCCTCTTTGTTGGCGCGTGGATCCCATCAATCCATACTAAGATCCGTAATGCAGTCGTGCATTCTGTTCAAAATTTAGCTGTATGTTAACAACGCCCTCTGTCTATGAAATGTTGGGAGCCTTGTGTAATGCACGTATGAACGCCCTCTGTTGGCAGACTAAGTTTCCTATGTTCCAATTGAGCCACGTGCACCTTGCTATCGGGATGAACACAGCAGATAACTTGCATCATAAAATACTGCAACGCGTAACATTATGATCTTTGGACTTAAATGTTGTTTGTTCTCAGCGGGATCGTCACAGCAGATAAATTGGAATATAAACTATTGTATTATGGTCTTCAGACCTTTGCACCTCTTGACATGTAGCCTAAATTTGTCTTATGTGCAAATGATGACTGATAGCCAGGCAAACGATTCTCAAATTGCACGTAAGCGTTCAGACATGAGTTGGTCTGCATATACGCATAAACAATGTGCTGTTTCCTAATGAACTCTACATTTTTACATACATTGTGCATATTTTCAATACCAAATAAGACAATGGGGCGCTTACATCAGTGAGCAGTTCGCGACCAAAGTAATGTTCGCTAAACAATTTCAATACCAAACTAATGTTGTTTTCCTACCCATAGTTAACGCTTTAGCTTTTTGCTATAATACATAAAATAATTACATAATTTAATCTGATTTAATAGAATATCTACCTTGTTGCTTGGTCAAGTGTCTTTGTTTACCATCATCTCGATAGTTAGCAAAATATCAAATGACAATTTTAATACCGGTTAAAGACCTGTGGACTTTTTGCTTTGTCAACCACCAAAACGGTTTAATTCAAGTGATTATTGTTGTTTAGTTTTATTCATAAATATTTTAGTTCACCTTCATCAATCATTCACTGTATTCATACTTAATTCATTATGATTTTCCACCTCTCTATTCTGCCTTTTGTTATTACAGCTTTTTATCTGCTTAAGAACTCCTACCCCCGGGTGATGCTGAAAGTAACAACGTCTGTGAGTGCACGGTAGGGCTGCGGCGTGGAAACATTGATTCTGTCAAGCAGAAAATGGCTGCTGTCTTGTTGCAGGCACAACTATCAATGAAGTATTACACGTCTTTCTATATGTATATTTAAGTGCGACCTCAAGTGAATCTACCACTACTTTTACCACCGTCTTGCAGTTTGTGATACACGTTTTAATAGGGTCAAATTCACTCAACTATTTGCTGTCTATCAAATTTAAATGGTCAGAAGGATGCAAACAGCCGTTACTTGCTGACTATAGAGCTTTTTTTACAGGGTGATTAAATGATTTTCCATGCCCTGCAGCGACGCTGGCTAGACTCACTTTCGGGGTTTTATTCACACACAAACGTGTGGTTCTTGTCAAAAGGGCTGGGGTTTGGCTTGGATTTTCAGGGTTAATGGAGGCTCTGGTTAAAGGGGCTCTCACCACTTTATTTGGCTATGTTTGAATGAGGAACCTGTGAAATGTGAACGTTTGTTTTTAGCACAAAAGTTGGAGTAATTATAAGGTTTTTTTAAGACGCTATAGTTAACAGAATTATATGAAAATGTCTCATCTAAAAAAAAGAAAGTTCTTTACATTTTGCAAGGACCGTAATAAACAGTTCCAATTAACAGTTTAGTATAAGTTGTTAGTTTAAGAAAATGGTGATTCTCAAAAATTACGCAGAAATTGTAGAAAAGTAGGCCTTGTGCAGTTTTCTGGGTTAATAGTGTAAAACCACGGGATGGTTTACCTTTTGTAAAACCACGGGATGATTTTCCAAGGAACCACAAGAAGGCAGAAAGGGACCGAGAAGCCTAAACCCACACATTGTTTTCCTACTGCTGGTCTTAGATGTGCAATGCGACACCATTGTTTGAAATCAGCGATGTTTGGTGTTCTCAACCCCCGGCTCCAGACGTTTCAACAGCGGGAAGAACAGCGTCAGCAATGCTCCGGCGAAGTACACCCCGGCAAGTAGGTAGAAGATTGTCTTGTAGCTGCTCGTCACGTCATACAGCAGGCCTGTCGATGTTTAAAGACACAAATGATGCAATTATCAGTTCTACAAATAATAAATGACAGTTCGTTATACTGCTGAGTGCTGACACACTGTATAGAAAATGCACGTAGGAGAATTGGGTAGCCTATTACCCAGAAACAAACTGACCATTTAACCCTTCGAGCAGTGGCGCAGTGAAAAAAATCTCATTGTTTTCCAAATTTGGTCATAATTTTTTTAATGGGCCAATAAGGCCAAGCTTCCATGTAATCCTCACCCCAACTATACACCACAAGCCTGTAGACTCCAATTGGCCAGACCCTAGGCACTCCGGAGTAAGGAGTGTTGAAAGACAGAAGCCAAGATGGCGGATAATGCCTTTGTGCAGTAATGGGAGATCTTAGTGGCCAACATCCAAGTGCCGCCGATCCCTGTATGTCAACCTCTCGTGCCGCCGAGAGCCCAGACAGGTTGTAAACAATCCTTGGCCATGTGAATGATCTTTTGTTCTTCTTCAAATGTCGGCTGATGACTGCAAATGGTGCCCGACTAAATTTAGTGCAAAATATATGGGAGTCCAGAAAGGCCACTTAGAGCTTCTACTCGATCGTAGCCCCATCTAAAAATACGTTACAATTGTGCAGCAGCAGGATTCCAGTCAAACCAGTGAGTTTGGCAGTTTAAGACATCATCTTACATTGAAAACAAAAACTTTTTTCATTTTGCCGTCGCGCATGGCTACGGCGACGCGCGCGAATACATGAAACCGGAGACTTTTTGGGCCTTTAAACTCTGTTTGCTTAAATTGTAAAGTATCACTTGTTATCACATAAAAAAGGAACTTACCGGATATCAGAGGTCCACACAAAGCGCCAATACCAGTAAATATACAGGTCATTCCCAAGGCTACGCTGAAGCGCTCCAAGCCCACATAATGGCGAGTCAAGACAATGAAAATAGTATATATGGCTCCACTTGTCAAGCCCTGAATGAAGGAAGCCACGGCCATCGACACATAACTGTCCACGTTCATCAGCAGCAGCGAGACACCGGCCGTGGAAAGACAGAGGCCGCTCACGGTCTCAACAGATAGTCGCGAGATGATAAGCAGCCCATTTCCAAGGCGACCGAGCAGAAGCCCAATGCCGAACACACTGAGCAAGAGGGCGGCACTGGAGGGTGATACACCGGTGCCCTCGGCGCGCGGAATGATGAACTGCGAACAGCTGTAGCTAGCGAAGCCCAGTTCGATCTTTAAGAGGCACACAAGGGTGAACCGATAGCTTTTGACAAAGAGGTCCGACCCTACGGCGGAGGCGAAGTGACGCAGGTGATGGGTCAGTCTCGTGGACTTAGAGCCTGTTTCGAGTGAAACGATTTCTGTTATGTCATCAGTGGTCGAGTTTGCAAGGCGCCCTCCAGCAATATTCCCGACTTCCAGATGGTCAGCGTCGGACACACTGAGGTCCTCGTTTCTTACGTTCGAGCCATCTGGCTTACCTTCGTCAAAAGAACTTTGCATCTGAACTTCCAGAGTATTTTCCGCATGCAAGCAACGCTTACTCCTTGGAGGTCGACAGAGGGCGCTAAGCCCGATCAAATTTGCTGCAATCGCTGATATCACCAACATGGCGCCCCTCCAGCCGTAGGCTTCCAGTAGCAGTTGAAGTAGCGGAGGTATGGCTATTCCGCCCACTCCACCCCCGGCATACGCCACGGCATAGGCTGTCTTGAATTGACTCTTGAAGTGCATGGCAACAGCTACGGTGACTGCGTTGAATGCCACGCCTTGACCAACACCTGTACAGGGAGTGATCCGAAAGGTTTACCATATGTTAAAGCTTTCCATCAATACTTCAAGGTCCCGAAAGTCATGATTGACTGAATACTTTAGATTTCCAAACAAACATATCGACCTTCTTTTGCCAAGTTCTCTAAAGTAAATGAGCTGTCCCAGGAATTAATTTCAGCCCTGTTCAGTATTCCAATCAGCGCATAGTTCAATATGATGGTGATCTGTTTAGACATTCTCCTTTTTTTTTCTTTTTGGTTTTAAATATTTTAGAAAATTTGGAAAATGGCGACTTTTAGTCAGCACAGGGTCACGTGCTATGCAACTGGCTGCCAAATAATCGCATCCACTACTTACTGTTAGGCCCTATCTGATTCACATTTCTTCGCACTTACCGTATTTTTTTTCTTATGGTGAAAGGTATGTTAGTGTTCACCGTGATGATCTACGCGTTGCATTTTACGGGCAGACCCGTAAAAAGGCCGCTCGCAGTGCACTATGGGATAATACGCGCATGTCAACAACTTCTTGCGCCGCTACTTTGTTTTTCATTGCGAGACAGATGAGTGCTTCACCGATTAATAAAGGACCAATTTTAGGTATGATTTACTTGTTGATGTTATTTTAATTTGATATCTGGCTATTTCATGATATATACACAGATTTAAAGTTGTCGGGTAGATGATTGTTCGATACGACGATGTACACAGTGAATTTTTATGAGCGTTTACGTGCTGGGCAGGCTACACAAGGTTAGATGCATTTACATACTTTTACATAGGTCTACTCTATAGGCACGCGTGCGTACAAATGTCATGTAATTGATACAAAGATGTAGCGTCGTATGGAATAGCTATAGGCCAACAGGCTTAAATTTAATGAAGTTTTGCAAAAGTGTTCAAAATGACGGACAGGCAAAACACTCTTCAAAATAACCGATTGGCAAAACTGTTTAAAGTGAGGGTTGATAAAGTTAAAAAAAAAAAAAATAATAATAATAATAATAAGTTTCTGTTGATTTTTCCGTATTTAGGAAAATACGGTGCACGTAAAAAGTGGCAGTAGTTGCAGACTTTCACCGAAAATACTGCTTATCATTCAAACAAAAGTTACGGTTCAATCGTAAAAAATACGGTAGAAGGATGGTACTGTCGTCGCTGCACGGCGATAACATTTACGGACAATTATTTGCAACGAGTAAACGAACCTAGTATTGTAGCTGCCATGTACAACTGGTATATTTCCTTCACCCAGTGGCTGCTGAATATACCGACAGACGTGAGCACTCCTCCAAATATTCCCGTTGTTCTATATCCACAATGTTTCGTCATCACTCCACCTAAATGCACTATTGCAAAGAAAACACGAATCTCTTTTAGACTGGGAGCTAGGTGGAGTTAAACAAATAATTTGAGCACAAAAGGTTCGATGGTACCAGGCCATTGTCCGTTGGGGTGTCGTTCTGAAATTGCCATTCTTCAGTTGCCCCAATTCGGATGGGGGTCAGGGGACCAAGGTCAAATGTCAAAAATTTCGAGTTTAATTCTACTCCGCCTAAAAGTACTTTTGCAGAGAAAACATGAATGTGTGTTGGGGGATAATGCAATAGCCCCCCCCCCCCCGGCAAAAAGTGGGGGGGGGGGATATATGGGCTCCGTGCGCCAACGAAAGAGGGCGCCCTTTTACCTAGCAACGACGTCCCATAGGCGGAACATTCCGCTGGTTGACGCACACCGTTCCTTGTGTGTGACGCACGTACACCAGGGGATTCAATACGGGCGATTCCCAATAGTGCGCCTCCAAGAGTTTGCAGCGCGTTGGCCAATCACAATGCGCGAAATCAGTCGACCTTTTCCAAACGGGCGTTGGGTCGACAGATTTTGCGCATTGTGATTGGCCAACGCGTTGCAAACTCTTGGAGGCGCACTATTGGGAATCGCCCGTATTGTACTATGTACACGCAGTGCTAGTGGTGGCCGCGCGTCGCGGCAAAATTGCAGTCAGGCAAGATGGCGTAGGTCGGTCTCCCCCAACTGTACTTTCTTTGCCGGTGAGGGGGTACTTGTGAACGGAGTGGATACCCCCATCCTCCCGGGATTTACAACCCTGATTTTCATGGAAATACCATGTAAATTTGTAGGCCTGGTTGAATTTAAAATGGGCTCAACGTATATTTACGAGAGGGATCAATTTTGGAATTTGCCGACTGTGGCGGAGCTTTATTTCAAAATGGGTGCACACAAATAATGTGTTTGTAGCATTTATTGTTCTTTATGCTTTGAAATGAGCTGAGCACATAAACATTTTAATTTTAAGGACTTTGTTTGGTAAGCGTGGCCTAAATGCACTATGCAGTTAAGTTAAGCAGCATGATTCAAACGAGGCCCAAATCGTTATTTCGGTGGTGAAAACATTTTTTTTATAATGCACTGTAAATGCAATACTAAAGGTAACAAGCATTTCCTCCTTTTAAGATGGAGCGACATTTCAAAGTATGGGGGATTAACATTCTATACATGTTTGTCAGTCTCAGAGTGCTTTAATGGTGGCTCCTTCATTCAAATATTTCATATTATGGGTTTCAAGCTTATATGTGCACATCTTAATTTATTGTCAAGAGTCAAAGAGCATTCTTAAAGGCACGCAGGAACATTTGCATTTAATAAAAAGAGTACCTATCGATTAACGGCAAATGCCGTTAACGGCTAACGAGTGTTAGCAACGGAATCCAGTTAAGACAGCGATTTTTGGACCCTTTTTGGTCGAAAACAGGTTTTAATTGGATATTTGCTAGAATTGTGTTCAAATGCTTTCAAGCTTTGCAGTTTGCACTGATATTCTGTTGTTGTTTTTTAAGTTAAACAAATAAATAATTGGAACTGGGTTTGAACCTACGATATCCAGATTCTTCAGTTAGAAGGACAGGTGAGTGTTGCAGTAGTTACATAAGTAGTCATAAGTCCTCTCAAGTTCATCACATGTCACCGTAAAGCTGGTCCTAGCTCAGTTTAAGTCACAAATGACAGTCAATCAGTGAAGTGGTAACCAATCTAATTCAATAGTCAGTCAGTCAGTCGGAGAGTGAGTAGGGGAGTCAGTCATTCAGTCCGTACGTCCGTCCGTCGGGGAGTCAGTCAGCCAGTCAGTCAGTCAGTCAGTCGGGAAACAGTCTTCGGCGCAGTCAGTCAGACAGTAGAGTCGGAGAGTCAGACAGGAGAGTCAGTTGGGGAGTCAGTCAGTCAGTTGGGGAGTCAGTCAGTCAGTCAGTTAGTCAGGTACACAGAAATAATACTAGGCTGGCCGTCCGTGACCAGCAAAAACGAATGGGTAAGAGCGGGTTATTTACCAGAAAAGGCGAACACGGACACCAGTATACTCGAAACGGCCGCCGTTGCTTTGGCGCTGGTGTCGAAATCGTCCTTCCAGCTTAGGAAAAAGACGCCGATGCCGGCTGGAAGGCCGTCCAGGAACGCTATGCTGAGATGTGCAGCAAGGACCACCACAATTCCCCAACCACGCCATTCACCGTGCGCCGAGGGGTTCCTCGTGGGGCTCTCTCGGCGTCGATGCCTGCCGAACCTTCGCCCGAATTCGATCATGGCTAATCCAATTGGTTCTGACTGGACACACTTCACTGCAACAGACACGCGAGGGCTAATTGTACCTCACTGAATAAGTATAGAGTTATCAATGGGGCACGACACGAGGGGTCTCGTGCCCCATTGATAACTCTATACTGATTCAGATCCTGTCCCCAATCCGCTCGAACCCCTTATGTCCCAGCCCCTTCCCTTAAAGAATAAGTACAGGCAAATATAAACGTTTTAATTATTACCTACAGAAAAATGATTCTATTTTCAACAGACCTCGCCAGCCAGCATATGTATGGTGACAATCTCCCGGTCCTGTTGGCACCTGGAGTTCGACCTTTGACCGGTGCCGTGTGCATGGCTGGATCTAGTATATAGCTCTAAAGGGGCTTTTGCTGTCAAGCTGGGGGGGGGGGGGGCGTATAGAAGGCAGATGCTATTTGTTGGCATGGTTTTCCCTTTGTTCGATGCCCTAAGGAGGAGAGTGTTAACCTCCTAACCCCCCGTATGCTCTGTTTTTATAAACTCGATCAAGCCGTATCCAAACGAGGCTCAAGAGCTACGGTACGTCTATTTTCGGCATCCCACGTAGAAGATTTTGACAATACGTCACCGTTTTCACGGAGAGCCACATAAATGTGTGGATTTTGAAAAGAAAAGCTTTTCGAGATAATCGCAAGAGACGTTTCTCCTATTTTAAAACTGCAAAAAATACCACTTTGCAACATTTTTGTGCAGTAATGAAACCATCATAATTATGATTCTAGGAGAGCTGAATTTTTCTTTATTAAAACAGTAGTTAATTAGTGACAATTAATTAGTTAAGATAATGGCTCTTCGTGGAAACGAAAATTCAGGTTTTCTACATTTTGGCCCTTTCTGTTCAACGTGGTTTTCCATAGGCGCGCGTGTGTTCGCGCGCGCAGCTGAGATAGACTATGTGGTTCTTCCTGAAAACGACCATCTCAGTTGACTTTTACGCCTTTCCGTGCAATGGGCTCCGTGTGCAAGTACCCCATCAACGGCCAGAAAAGGAGTGTTTGGGGTGACTTAAACTGGTTCCCGATCCATCCAGTGCGCGAATTTATCCAAAGTTATTGGAGGTGGGGATTAGTCTTGGAGGCTATAACTTTTGCACATTCAGGAAATCGTTCACACTTCGCGCCCGCCGACCAGTACGGTACAGTACGCGCACATGTGTGTCCCGTCCATCACGGAGCTCTCAAAAGAGGTAAAAACGCGCCCTCTTTCTTGGTGTACGGAGCCCATAGGTTTTGTATGCGTTCAAGGGGCAAAAATGTATGTGGCTCCGTCTTCTTGACAATTATCGAGATTTCTGCCCCTTGCATCATTAATGCAATTTGGAAATTAATGATGTGTTCCTTACAGAAACATGTGGTCAAGAAAAATGTTTTAAAGCAAACTAGCGTAAAAACCGAAATAGAAAAAAAAATTATTTGTCATATGTTGTTCTTCGTGAAAACGGTGATTATAGAGCGAGTAAGTTGACCCCGAGAACGTAAGAGAGTCTACGAGAAACCATACTTCCGGGAACCTCGAATAGGAGCTTTAATGTGTAAAGCGAGTAGTTTTCTTGAAATAGTTTGTTTTGACGCTGTTCTTTTTACTGAACGGTACAAACAAACTTTTTGAAAGATGATATTTTTAATTTCAACAGACAAAATTTGAACGATATATCAAATTAGGAAAAAGGAGAGCAAACAAGTCAAGAAATGTCATACGTCCGTCATTCGCCATTGTTTTGTTTCACGCGCCATTCTTTCTAAAGCGAAGACCATATGCAGTACATGTATAAGACGGTCGTCGCATATAATTTATGTACATGTACGTACGTTCACGTCCGCACACTAGGCGCCAGAGGATGCTGTACAGAGATTGGGGGGAGCCTTGCTCATCCCAACAATGAGCCAATCACGTTGCAACCTGATGCTCAGGTCAAACATTTTTGTTCTGCTTTTCTTCAATAATTTAGACAGTACGCATGATTTCATATATTGTCAAATTAATTTTGAATTTATCATCAATACGGTTTATGGTTCGGATCTTCGTAAAAACAAAGTATTATCGAAACCAAAATCAACCACACATAAAAGTTCTGTACCCGGCGGCTAGGAGGCGCCTAGAAATTCAATCGTGACCTATATGCCCGAGACTTACATAGTCTATGGCACCAGGTAAACAATTCTGACGCGGCGTTGGACCTGAGTTTGCGTGTTATATTTGGAGTGCTTGTTACATTTGCATTGGTCCTTTTTGTTTATATTGGACAGTATACACAGATTGGTTTGGCTCTGGGTCAAGTTTTCAGTCGGTCACTATATAGAGCCGTGGTCCGATGTCAGCTGTCTCTATCTGATTCACGCGCTGGTTCACGTACTGATATATTCACACACTATGCGCTTGAACCCAAATACGCAGTACATTGCGGTACTCTGTGGTGTTGGATGTGCACAACGCGATGACGTCAGGCACCGTCCGAGGCGTGCCAGCTGGCCCCGTCACCTGGGGTAAAATTGTCATTTCATTAAAGGTAATGCACAACATTTACAAACATCAAAAACAAAACAACCAAATTGTTATGAAAAGCTTACTTGACTGTAAAGTGAAATATAGTCTCAAGCATCATATGAAATCATTGCACCTGGTGTACTGTCATTTTCAAGAAAAGTGGGATTTTATGTCAATTGCTAACGATGGTTGGCCGACCATGTTGGAAAAAAGCTGACTTTTCAAATACTGCCCTCAATTTATCCAACTTTATAATTAGTCCACATTTTTTTTGCAACACATCCGTGAACGGGTGCAAGCCAAAAAATTAGCCAGCTGGTCAATTCCCCGATGTCTATATACATTGCCCCGTTTCGTCTGAAGCAGGGAACAAGACTACAAGAACAGCATGTCCACATGGTAAAAGGATGAGAGGCAGGCCAAAGACCACCTGGTTTCGGACGGTGATAACTAAGATGGAAATGATAGCTCTGCTTACAGGGGTGAGGCACAAGACAGAACTCAGTGGTATCAGTTGATTGCGGGCCTTATATCCCACTGGGGACGGAGAAGATTAAGTAAGTTAGTGAGTATAAGTACTGACCAAAGCAATTTTGTCTGATAATTCAAAGGACGCGTTTTTAATACCGGAACAGTTTGAAGACATGTTAGCAATTGAAAGATAACAGGCATACTGTTGATTCTTCAAAACTCACCATAAAACATGGTGAATCTGAAGCATTTATTTCAATACCATTTCACCCCACCCAGATACATGCATAATTTACAGCCACTATTGCGAAGTATTACGCCTCGAAATACAACTTCAAATAATAAGAAGAAAAGAAAAAAAATCTGAACTAAAGTATTCAAACGAAATTGAAAAATTACGATATTAAACGTACTAAATGTAATATCAGATTCAAAATAATCACCCATTTATGAAAACTAATTAACACCTATGGTCCTCACGTGTACGTTTAGTAACGTATGGGAAAAATCATGTTTTTTTATGTCGTCCAGAGGGCCAGATTGAAAATAAAAAGGGATACATGAATGCTAGCATTTTCCATCGTAAGAACATTTTCACGATATACCTTGTACATGAACACCCCCCCCCCCCAAAAAAAAATGTGTGTTCCCGATAATGATTCACACTGCTGTATTTTTCAGAAGCTGTATTTTTCGGAAGCAGCAAAGTATGTCTGCGTGTTAAATATGAGTTTTCACCAACAAGAGCCTACTTAAACTACTACACCGACAAGAGTCCGGCATTCTCCCGATGACGAACAGAGCATCCTGTTCGAAACGTCGAGTAAAACCAACACAACTCACAAGGAGATATCATTCACATGGTGTTACTGCATACCTCCCATTTATTAAATATTACTATGTAGCCAGTATACATATCTGGGTATAACTGAAGTAAGCTTATACCGATCAACTCACATATTATAATAATTTTATTTTCCAATATAATAATAATGTAAGCAAATATCGAAAGTATAACTTTAAAAACATCTTATACAGGGTAAGTAAAAAAAAAACGAAACCCAAATGTCGGGACCATTATTTTAGTGAAGTTCTGCATGTAGCACTTTCTATCTATGATGAAAGCCCAATTCATAAGCTTTCTTTTAGTACAAGAATCATTCAAATCACTCACGTACTTGTCAACTTACGGAGTTTTAAACACAACCACCGTTTTAAAGTTCTGTACATGGATCACAAAAAGGTGTGCGTTCTTTCAGCAAAACGAAAACAATCACACACATCTTTATGTGATTTGTTTTCGTTTTATTGAAAGAACACTGAACTCTTTTGTGATCCGTGAACAGAGCCTTGTTGCGTTCGGTTGTGTTCAAAACTCCGTAACTTAAAAAGTACATAAGTGTTTTGAATGATACTTGTACTGAAAGAAAGCTTATGAATTGGGCTTTTACATCCTATAATTTGAAAGTGCTTCACCCTGTATTAGTAAAATGCCTTTTCCCGCATAAATCGCAGTCTAATAAGGAGTGACTATTGTGGCGTAGATTGCTTTAGGGGCCGTTCCACTTTCTTCCGTGGTTAAAGTTGGGCTTGTCTTCCTGTTAATAAAAGAATAATTTTATTTTAAAAGAAATACTTTAGCTGGGAACCTTCCATAATCCTCCACACAACGTGTTCAGAAAAGATCATTATCCCTTCTTAGACTTCTGAGTAAGTGTAATTAGGAAGGACTTGGAGCGGACTGGGTGCCCCACGCCCCCGAGGCACTGGGGAACCTTTAGTGTCACGATCCTCGTTTGGGTGCTGTGGTCCAATGGTTACGGTGTTCGACTTGTGTGCCGTGGTACATGGGTTCGCATCCTGACCGTGGGAACATGGTGCTTGTGTTCTTGAGCAAAGTATTTACCATTATTGCTTCGTCATTTGGATGGGACATATAGCCGTAGGTCCCATGTGTTGTGTAATGGACGTTAAAGAACCCAGTTAACACTTGTCGCTAAGAGAAGGGATTTGCCCCGGTGTTTCTGGCAGTGGCTGCAATATGCGCCGCAGCACCTAGCAAAAAGGTGCTACATAATGGGTCTCATATGTTCATATACTTCATTTACCTGTCTTTGGTTGCATTCTCCCCCGCGCTTTGTATCCTCTGTTAAAAGGCGCTATATAAATACAGTTATTATTATTAAAGTATTATTACTGGAGTGCGTCAGAGACAGGCAAACCCCAAAGTAATCTAATTCTTACCATTTACTTCAATTCCGGCTTCCCAGCTTCTTCGGCATTTCAGAGCAGTACTTTAGTATCTTGCAGGTTTTTTGAGGCTCCTTATAAATAAATTGAAAAATAAAATCCAGGTATTCTCTATCAACTAACCATGTGAGCGGTTAATACAAAACTCTCAAAACTGAAGAAGGAAGACGACCTAAAATAATCAGGAGTCTCTAAGAAGTTTCTGATCTCGCACATGGTTACTTGTTCCGTGGGGGCGCTATAAAATCTTACATTACAAGCGCCCTCCATTCGTTGGCACTGGGGAGGAGGAATCTCACGAGAATATTTGTCTATGCCTTTTCCCTCGTACCAAGTGCACTATCCGAGGCCGCAGTTCACCATTAAGTTCCTGAAGCTCTCATTGGACAGGGGGTAAAGGGGTCGCGTGCGCATGAGGTGTACGTACACAGACGCATGGCAAGCGAGCTACCCACAATTCTTTCTGCTTTTCCGAGATTAGCAGTCGCCATGCATAGTGCACATTGATGGGTACAACCGTGTAAATAGGTCAAAAATCTATCCGCCGAGCTCACGAACAAAAGTTGTACATGTACACTCAAACTATTCTATATTAGAGAGTTCTGAGAGACATGGAATTGGGGAATGGAAGTCATATGGCACTGCACCTCTGGCCTGGACTTGGGGCTTCCAATTCTGAGTATTTTGGATGCAATTGGGTTCGAAAGGGGCGCTACTCAGCTAAGTTCTGGATTTTTTTTCTTCAAAATAGCTACTTTTTCAGTTTGGTAAACATCGTTCATTTTTGGGGTGGCCTTCTTTGGGTAAGAATCTCTCCAAAAAGTCATCCGTCAACCCACCAAAAATGGAAAACAAAATGAAAGAGTATCATCATTTTTCTGTGCAGCCTGAACACCTGCGAGAGTTCTGAGTATTTTTAAAAGAATTTTGAAGTATGAGGATTTATCACTGGTGTCTATGGGAATTCATATACTGGGGTGCACCCAGAAGTCACTATATTGCACAAAAAGTGACTCCACGTCATGCACTTCAATCGAAGAATTTGATGCACGTGAAGTGTCAACGTTGGGTAAAACACACACCTGAGGTTAAGCCGACTGTCACCCCATGTGCTTCACGTACACCATGTGATACATCACTGGCAACTTCCTAACACCTCATGCACTTGAGCTTCACTTCTGTGTTGTTGCAATTGTATATCTTCAACTGCCTCAGTTTCCGTCAAGAGCCTCAAGTGTTCATGATTTGGGGGGAAAATGTGCTAGTGCACAGGTTCATGAGGTGCAGTCAGTTTTTACAGTGTAGGGCAATGGGGATAAGCGAACTTAATGGCACTTCCACAAATCTTACCAAAGCCTCGTTTGCAACGGTAGTCATGACCGCCGGGCCGTTGACATAGAAGAAATTCTGGCAGGTATTCTCAAAGGAACAAATCTTCACGCATTTGGTTGCAAATTGCTTGACAAGTTTCACCTTCGAAGGAAAAACACAAGTGGAATGTGAAGCATCACAGCACAGGTTCAGAGTTGTAATCGATACTTTTTTTCTGCGACTTCAAACAAATGCTTGTAATCTGAACGTCAAATTTGTGTCAAGTTACTACCTGGATAAAAAGAGGCTCACAATGCTTTGGCTTTGAACGTACTAACAGTAATGTTGTTTTCACGATACACAATTTCAACTATTTTATTGGAAAGCTGGATGCTAGAATGGTTTAAAAAAATCTCTGCGAAACCCCAACTTTGTGAAATATAAAAGTCCTGCTGCAAAAATATATAAATCAATATCCTTTCAATATAATCCTTTTTTACATAAAATAAAGACACTCATGTGGCTCATTATTGGACCTACTTGGATCATGAAAACGTAAAACAGTCAAAACATGAAAATCATCGTTAAAAAGGTGCAGCAAATAAATCTGCAGTTTATTTTATACTATATGTACTCTGCCATCGGCATGGTCAGTGCATGTTATTTGTTTGTAATACCTGCGTGTCTGTGTTCTTCCAGGCCTCTTGCATTTTCATCACGAATCCCAAGCAGTCGTCACATGAGGGTTTATAGCCAATAGGCACGGGCGGGGTAGGAACAACAGTCTATTAAAACCAACAACGAAATGGAAGTCAGCCTCAAAAACCGGTAAAATGGCTAAAAGGTGTGTTTAAAACCTCACAAACATGCAACAAGCTGGAACTTTCAAGCAATTGATATTACACTATTCAGTTCTCAAAGTAGACTGCAAAGATTTTGGTTTTCTGTTTTGCTTAGACTTACTTAAAGGGAATGTACAACATTTGCTTTTGCTGAAATTTTTAGAAATAAATGGATTTGGAGGATTAGAATTATTACTGACTTGTTTAACGTTTTGGGCTTGTATATAATTGAAAAAAAAGAAGAAAACTAATCGTGTCATTATGGTCTGGTTCTCTGACCCCACTTAACATGAAACGGAGCAATTTATAGACTTTTGGGAATTGTAAGGTCAGGGAATCAGTATAACTGGCTTGTACCACTTCACAGGTAGGCAATCAATTGCGAAAAAAAAAGGAATAACTAAAATAACTAAATAGGAACACTTAAGAGCTGGTTTTAAAATAAGCCAGTTTTCTCCAACGCTGGTCGGCCGACTATACAGTCTTTCTTGAAAATGTCGGCACAACAGGTGTCACAATTTTTAAGGATGCTTTGGACTGTCATCCCCTACCAATCCAGTAAGGTATTTCGTGATAATTTGCTCATTTCGTGTTTTTTATGTTTGCAAATGTTGTATGGACCAAGCTGTGTATGTTGGCGACGTATTAAATTATTTTGCTCAGGGGACCTACCTTGTTTGACGAAGGTGCTGCACAAAAATCAAACAACGGGCAAATAACCGCAGCTTGCTGAAAGGATAAAAAAAAGAATTAGGTGGTTATGCTTAATTAAATGAACAAGCATGTAAAAGGTGAGGACGGGTGAAATTCTTTTTTTTTTCATTTCTTTCTTGTTTCTTTAAAAAACATTATTTAGATCATTTGATTATTTCCTTTTGATGGAACATTTCTGATAATAAAGAAATTAGGATAATATTAAAATGTCATCCTGAATAGACCTTATTCGCTAAATTAGAGGGCAGTGGTTTTGTTTCGCTTGGATAGGCGTCGGTATACCTTGATTGCAATCATTGTTACTCAATGAAAATACCACAGAAAACCAACCGAGATACCTGCAACGCACAAGGTCAATTTTACTAATGTTCTTTCGAGGACACTGTAAATAACCCTCGATAAAAAGGAACGGGAAGTTGACATTCCACATTTAGGCTATGCCGTGCGTGAATCGCTGGTGTGGAGTAAGTTTTGGTCAAATAAGGCCCCCCCCCCCCAAAAAAAAGTCTTCGGTTTCTGGTATGGAGCTTGCCCCGAAAGTGGTGCGGCGACGCTGTTTTTTTTTCCCCATCAAAATGTCGGCTGATGACTGCTTAGCAAGTGCCCGACAAAATTTAGAGCAAAATGTATGGGAGCCCAGAGAGGCCACATAAAGCTTATACTCGATCGTAACCCCATCTAAAAACACGTTAAAATTGTTCATGCAGCAGCAGGATTGCCAACGCGCATGGCTACGGCGACGCGCGCGCAGACCAGACACCGGAACATTTTTTTGGCCTAAGACTGGACTTTTATTCCCCTAGTTTGCAGGCAGTCCTGTGACAAATGCGGTCAAGTTGCCGCGGCAGTGGATGTCTCTTTCAACCAGATGAATCAAATCCATGTGGTCTTGGCAATAGGCAGCGCTACCCCGGAAATTCCGAGCACATCACCTCACGCGCAGGCAATAGCTTGAATATACAGTTCTTGAGGTATGCTCAGAATTTCTTCGGTAGCGCTGCCAATATTGCCAACTGGACTTGATTTATCTTGTTGATAGCTACCTCGATTGTCACGGACCTGATTTATAGAGGGACAGAAAAATACAAATCCAGTCTTGTGCCCAGACTAGTTTGAGCGCAATGTACTCGTAGCTCAAGCACGGCCGTATAGGCCTTTCTTTTGTTTGTAAACATTAGCGCCATTTTGTATGGGCTGCCGTAAGCGCAAACATTGAAGCCGTGGTTGGCAACATATTTTTCCAAAAAGTCCTCATAACGCCATCAACACATAGTAAAAAGGCAAATGTAGGAATTATTTTGTAGCTTTGTTAAAAATGTTGTATTTTCAAGTATCAAATAATATTTTGGTGATATGTAATAACTCTTCCTTATTTTTGCAGCGTTGGACCTTCCATAGTTTTGCAGGCCGTGGTTGGCAAAAATGCAGTTTGCCAACCAAGTGCAGAAAGGTCTTTACTTACAGTTTCTTCCAGTATAATCTGCAGCAGGTTGTCTCTGTAGCTGGTAATCACGGCTTCGCACAGACCCCTAAGCACATTAACGTCAGTTTTGCACACGTCTGTCGTGAGCGTGGCTATCAGGTGCTTCAAAAAAGGAAAAAAAAGAAGTACGAATCGACTTTTGAATCGCATTCAAGGTATTATGATTCTTTCTTATCCTGGGGTGGAAAAAATGCTGGACTAAATTGTATGCAGGGAAATGTATGCTGGTTGAACATATGGTCACAAAAGGGTCATGTGTAAAACCCAACATTACTGTTAAAAAGAAACATTTGTTAATGGACAGTTTGTTTAGTCCCTAATCGCCAGAACCCGACATCTGGGCGTGGTTGCATTGTTGGTTCCCAATAGCCTTCGTTCGCAGGGAACCACAGACACGGAATTATTTCTTGATTTCGCATGTGCGTCGACGAGGAGAGATCGTCCTATACACTGTTTGCGCTTCGCAAAGGTTTGGGCTCTACCTTGGGCACATAGTTTTGACGTCATCCAAACTCACCTCTCCAACTTTGGTGCCGAGGTATGCGTGGTATTCATTCATGTACCAACGGCAGGCATCACACTTTGGGTAGACCTTAACAAAAGTTAGAAAGAAAACTCATCACTGTCTAAATAATTATGCAATGATTTCGTGTGTCAAGCCTGGAATTGCACTGCTTCAGTTTTCAGGAAAGAAACTCGACTTCAATTATTGACATTTCTCTGTAGAAAATAAACGATCAATTGAAAACTCAAACCCCAATTCGTTACACAGGCCTATCGAAATTTGATCTTCAATCTTAACATAAAAGCCGGATGTGATAAAACAAATCCACGATCACCACTTAATTTTACGTAATGATTGTTACATCCAGGGTATCGACAGTGAGAGTTCATCGAATTGTGATTCAGGGCATCTGAGGAAACTGTTTTTTTTTTCATTTGTTTGAAGGACCCATCCTTTCATTGGCTTGCTCTCGTCTTCGTTTTTAACTGAAAAGGGGGATTTTAGTTGAGTGGGAGTTGAGAGCTCAAACTGGTTTTATAAAACAATCCTTTGAGAATATGCAGGTCCGAAAGAAGAAGCTGAACGTTCGTCTTTAAACATGAAAAGATTAGTGATACCTGGGTTGGTTCCGATGCAGCCTGGTGCCCGCGGTTCTTGTGCACAGATATACGGCTCGGGTCAGGGTTCATGACATCCAAGATGCCAAATGAGCTGTGAAGTTGACCAAGGTACTCAGAGAGGACCTGAAAAAAAAACTTAAAATAAAATTTTTATTTTTAAATGTGGTAAAGAAAATCATAATACATGATATTTTTATGAATGTTTGTTACCATGGTTTTGTTGCGACTGTCTTCGCCTTTTGCCGTGGGAGGAGGACACGCCCCTATTTGAGGACACAGATTTTCTTTTTTCTGTAGAAAAAAAATAATAATAATAATAATAATGGAGGAAGTATATCTACATTTGTTTCTTCCAAGGTTTAGGTTTTATAGTTTTGTGAAATTTACAATACACACGATAGAAAGAGGATGAGTTGGGGCAAAGAACGTTGAAGGGAGGACGATGTATGGAACACAGGGGTCAAAGAAGGCTGACTTGGAATGAAGACAAATATCTTATTGGAAATACTGCTGAAAAGGAGAGGAACTTGGATAAAGGGAAACATTTTGGAGACAGTGAAAATGGTCAACTTGGGGGAAACAGTCTTTAGATAACAAAAGAATGATTCAAAAAAGGTTGACCAACTTGGAAAAGTGCAGCGAAAAAAAAAGGAAAGCTGGTTTGAAGACAGGCAAAAAAAGTCATATCGTAAAAAGGCATTGAAAAGTGTGGGAAGGATAAGTTACTTGTCGAAAGATATTACAAGGATGCAGAGTTTGGTGTGGGGACAAACGTACCATGACAGATCCGAGGGTGAATAGCAGCGACTTGCCGTACTTTTCGGCGGCATCCATGCAGATTTTGGCGTCCCCACAACCGGCATAGCAGATCGTCTTAAACAGGTCCACAACTGGTTGCTGAGAAATACGAAAACGCGGGGAAACAACGAGACATTTCGTGACTGAGACGTTGTCACAAAAAGTTGAGTGTAGAAATGACCCACAGAAGCCAACAAAATGAGTCTCAAGTCGCAAAAGCTAGTGGTAGAGCTAAGGCCTCAAACATAATTTTACGCAATGGAAACTAAAAGAAACAATCAATCTTTCACCAACGCACTATTTGTAGATATTATGCAACAATCGATTGTATCATCCATCCACCCCCTCCCATGCCCCACGCAAGAGGTCGGCAATGTAACTTTGAGGTGTCTAAATCCCCACCCTGGTGCCTAATTAAGTGATAATCTCCAACATGCATGAGCGAGGCACCCATAACTGGTTGCATATCTATGTAGTGCGCCAATGGTTAAAAAAAAAAAATCGTGAGTGACCAAATTCCCCACCCTGAGGCTTGAAAAAAAAAGGTTAAAGCCCGACATAAGATCTGAGGCAGCGTGGGGGCAGGGCTGTGGGGAAACCATTGATAGACGCATACAGATTTCACACCGGTGGTATGTAAACAAGGAGAACAAGTTATTCCATTCATGCTGCATGTGAAAAACTAACAGGTGAATTTTTTTGTTTTCCTATAGGCTCATTTCGTATAGGATATCTGGTCGTTTTATAAAACCGGAAATTATTCATTTACCTCGTATACTGGATCTTGAAGACGCTTGACAACCTCCCCAAAGAATTCCTTGCAGTTTTCGCATTTGCTTGGGTCATCCGGAGGCGCGTCGTTGATGACGTCATGACCGGAGGAAAGACTGCCACCATCGGCAGTGCAGAACTTCAAGGCCGGGCAAAAAGCCGAGGGCGTCTGAGTATATAAAAATTGTTTGCATGTTTGCTCGTCCACATCTCTGTCAGGCTGCCTTAAATATATTGGTCTGTTATTGGTATGAAATTCGGACTCCCATGATACCCATCCCCTCAAATGTGTCTTCAGGCGAGATCCCATTGATGTGCGCATTGAGACATGCGCAGTATAGGCCATGCGGTCCTAATTCGTACAATAAATATTACATACCACACCGTCATGAGTGGCAATTCGTAACAATTATGCAATGAAATACAGTCCTCTATCCATGCTTTGTATTGTACAAAGCCGTTTTTATTGCCAATGTGCATATTATAATTTTGTATTCAGCAATAGACTGGTACTTTTGACGTACAGACCATGTGCACAAGGATGACAACCATGCACGTTGGGAACCATACAAAATGGCTTCCCGCACTTAAACCACACACAAAAAAAAACCCTACAATTACTCACCAGCACAAACAGTATAATCTCCCTCGCCTTCTCGAAGAAGGTTTTGAGCAGCTCTTTACAGAGCTTGGATAAATCTCCTTTATCCTTACAGAAGTACTCAAAGAGTTCTGCGTCGAATTTCTTCCAAAAAGAAGAAGAAGAAGATAAAATGTGGGTCACTTCTCAAGATAAGGAAATAAATATATACTTCTGCTTCCGACAACATGGAATTTGACAATAGGGTAGGTAGGTAGGGAATTCTTTTGGAGGCAATTGTTTCTGTGCACGATCACATGGAGGTGTCTGCGTGTGGGCAAGGGTAAAAGGTAGTATTTGACGACTTTAGGTTTTTTTCCTCATTCCTTTTTCGTAAAACGGTATTTGGTGAATCAATAAAATACCGGTAGAGTGGGACTTTTTACCGGTCCAACAGCAGTTTCCAACACTTGCTTGGTTTCGGCCATGAAGGTTTTACATGTAGCGCAGTCAACGGCCTACAAATGGAAAGAAAATCAAAATAATTATTTCCCAAACAGCGACAAAATTGATTTCAGGTGTTCAGGTATAATTTATTTCCCACTCAATAACAATGTATTTACATTAGAAAATGTTCATCTGTGTGTAGAGGATCACCAAGAAACACACAGAGGCTTAATTTATATGGATGAACCCGAATAGATAATTAAGTTAAGGTTTAGAATTCGAAAATATGTAGACGCAGAAACAGTACCATCAGACAAGAGAAAGACAAGGCCAGAGTAGCAATTTGAACCAACAATAAATCAGTATTAAGAAAGAATGTAGCCATATCTGAAACACGGGTCACCTAGAGATTTGGGAAACATGGCTGGTTTATCAACCGTTCATGGAATCTTTTCGGAGATCGTCAGACATTTAAAAAATAATCATTTAGAAAATTATTATTATTATCATTTAATTACCTCACTTCAAAAAAAGACTTACCATCGGTGTGGGAACAGGGCTGTCAGAAACATATCGAGTAGTTTTACTACCGTTGCCTGCGTGTGTTACGTATGCGCCTGCCGTGCCTGTGTGCAAATTGTAAAATTACATATTTTCTAGACATGGTGATTACGGCAGTTTTTCCCTTTCTGATGTTAAAAATTAATAATTCGAGATACTTTCTAGGACATGACTTGTTCATGCTGTAATCGTGTTGCAAGTGCATAGTAGCTAGACATCTTAAGGAATGCCCAATCTAATTTCCCCGTGTTAATGAACACGATCCTTCCAAAAGTAATGCTTACTTCCAAATCCGCAAGATAACGTTGTAAAGCAACATATAACTTCAAGATGGGTTTTTCTATAAATTTGGGGTCCACTTTTGTTCCTGTCCCTGTTACATCTGACATATATGATTTATGATTTTAATTCACTCCTCAATGCAGTCGTCCTCCAAGAGTGATTATGAACAGCAATCTACCTACCCAACAAATAAAACATCATTTGAAGTCATTCTTAATGATACTTGAATGGCAAATTACAAAGTACCAAGGTAACAGGGACAGCAAAAAAGTCACACTTTGGACTCAAAATTTATAGAATGACCCAGATACAAGCATGCAAATGTCCACGTCTCAGTTCTCTAACCTCATTTACACTGCAGCTATTTTGGTGTGCGCTTTTGTTCAACCGAGATACGCATGAGTAGACCTCAAGTGCCTTTATTTTAATGATTTAACATAAAAAGCACATCAAAGATGGCTGCTGATTGCGATGGATCTGTATATCCTAGGTTGCATTAGGATTCAGTCAGTGGCGTATCCAGCGGGGCGGGGGGGGGGGGGGGCAGGGGGCACGTCCCCCCCCCCGTGGATTTTTTTTGACAATTGTTTTGTCAGCAATGATTTAAATAAATGTTTATAGAGTTCTTTTGACATCAATCCCACCACGAAAACCCGCTCAACCATTCCAATGCGCCGTGATAATTTCCATATAATATATAGTACCGGTATGCATACTAATAGTCAGCTTTGAAGATCGCCCCCATTTGGAAGAATAGTACCAGCCCCCCCCCCCCCCCCCCCCGAGAAAAAAAACATGTCTACATTTCGGCGCAGATGTGCGGTTGCCCCCCCCCCCCCCCGGCCCCCACATCAAAAGCTGGATACGCTGCTGGATTCAGTATTTAGAAGCAGTCTAGTAAATTGGAGTCCTTAGGCAGTCTAGTAAATTGGAGCCTTTAGAACTGTCTCTGTTAAATGAACATTAACACAACTTACCCTCAATCCCTACAAGGAAAAGCACAGTAATTAGGAATAACCCAAGTCTATCCATTCTGACATTCGTATATCTGCACCATACAACACACAGGTATTCGCTTAGTCAACTTGACACTAAACTGGAGAACCGAACGTGAACTAGTACTAGTAGTGTGATCCACACGGATACAAGTTTGCGCTTATTACTGCTTGTATTCCCGTTTGGTTTGAATAATAATATCGCTATTGATACACATTTTGAGGCGACTACCTAACGCCTATTGTGTTTTCTTATGGATGACTTGTTCCTTTCTGTATGTTGTACTGGTGAACCCGGCCTTTTCTTCTTTTTATAACAAAACAGTGAGGTCATACTGTCTCGCCAGAAGTGCTGATGCTGGTGCAAAATACGTATGCGTATAGCCGTCCTTGCGACGACAGGGCAAGGACGTAGACAAGTGATGGTGAACATTAAAAAAAAAAAAACACCGCAAGCTTTAAAAAAAAAAAAAAGCTCAGTTCTGCGCGATCGAGGAATATTCAGGAACGTCATTAGACTGCATTTTTTTAAACACAGTTTTGCGGTTTCTCTTTTTCTTGTATTATTTTAAGCTCTTCAATTACCCGTCACTCGTGAATTAGAGTTGCTTAAGTCTTTAACAGACTAAATACCACTTTTGGGCAGCTACCTCACTGACTGACCATCATTTGTGAATGGATTTCTTTCCTATCTCACTGACTGACTATCACTTGTAAATTGGACTGGTTTCCTATCTCACTGACTGTCACTTGTCATAGTTCTTCCTGCATGTAGCCAGCCTGGTGTGAGGATGGTATAGACCTTTCTTGTGTTTGTAAACATTGAGCGTCATTATGTACGGGCTGCAAACAAGGAGATAAATGAAGTCATGGTTGGCAACTAACTTTCCCATAAAATTGCATGTACGTGAAAATTAACACCCTCATCATGTACGGGAAAAAAAGGATTTTTTTTAATTTTAAATCTCGGTTCCGATGATATGTTTGGAAACAATACTTTTCTGTATTTTTGCAATGTTGACCTTCCATAGTTTGCCAACCATAGAGAGGTATTTTTTTTCTTCAACTTAAGTCGGGAATAAATCTAGGGAACTTAAGTCGGGAATATCTCGGGAACGAAAATACGACCTGATCAACCGCTACGCCCTCTATACCAACCTGTCCACGGGGACCGTAGGAAAGGAAGACCTTCCTTGATGTACCCACAGTACATTGCCAGACTACTCTCTAAAGAGGTAGCTCTTACACCTAAGAGATCCGTGAGGCTGCCCAATATAGAGCCATTTGGAGAAACCTTGTGGAGTAGTGGTATAGCAGTAATAATCGGGAATTCGGAAATTCACAAATAATGCAAGTTTAAAATATTGACCCAATAAAACAAGAAGCGGTTTCGTACTGAACTTCTCGCGTGCTTCAAATGAAAGTCCGGAAATAAAAAAAAAAAGGAAAATAGAAACAAATGGACCCAAACGATATCACTGTAGTGTCGTGCTGGGCATTTCGTATGTTTTAACGAGTGTTAAACGAGCTGAAAATATGAATTTATGCCCAAATTCGGTCGGGTCGTTCTTCCCGCTCTGCTCTACCCTACCTCTGCTTCTCAAAATGAAGCATCTGAATTATTTGCATCCCAGAAGTTAATTCAGCCATGAAATATGGACAAAACTAGTCATATTTCTTCCCGCCTTAGTACTGGTGATATTTAAGGGCGATTCTGGGAGGGGGCGGGGGGCAACGAACTCTTTTGGGTTTTTTTTAATTGACGTCGCAATAAAGGCAGGCACTGCGTACACGGTTACAGCCCGATAGTCCGAAGGTTCGATAGTCCAAAGGTTTTTTTTAGTCCGAAGGGTCATTAGTCCGAAGGTTCGTTAGTCCGAAGGTTCGATAGTCAAAATTGACAATAAGGTTCGATAGTCCGAATGGGCAATACAGTTCATCAGTCTGACACTTCGGACTATCGGACCTTACTGTTGATTCGGACTATCGGACCTTACTGTTGATTCGGACTATCGGACCTTACTGTCAATTCGGACTATCGAACCTTATTGTCAATTCGGACTATCGAACCCTACGGTATATTCGGACTATCGAACCTTATCATCTATTCGGACTATTGAACCTTATTGTCGATTCGGACTATCGAACCCTATCGTATATTCGGACTATCGAACCTTCGGATTAATTAACCTTATTCTATTTTCGGAGTAATGGACCCTTCGGACTATCGAATCTTCGGACTATCGAACCTTCAAAATATTGAACCAGCTTAAGTTTGACCCTCTGCTCCATTTATTTCACCAAAATACAATGAAAACTTGATACCAACACCGTCATAGCAACTATTGTCAAATTTATAGCTTAACATTACTCGCAGAAAAAAAAACTTACAGGATCTGGCCTCACAATGCATTACAATAGCCAAAGAAATACGTATTGTGATAAATTATAACTCCATCCGCAAAGAAAAAGAAAAACCACCATTTTGTCCTTAAAATCCTACTTATTGTTCAGCAAAGCTTAAAATTGTCAGTCACAATGGATACTTTGTATTAGCACGTAGCAGTCACACACAAAAACAAGCAGATACAAACCTTTTAGACTTTGAAAGACGTTAATTTAAATTTCAAAGCTGAACAAAGAATGTAATATATATATAGATTTATTCCTTGTGACTAGCGCCCCTTGAACAAAGACATTGCTAAAATGGGCAACCGCCAACATAGGGCTGGATATCTCAGTTGGTAGAGCACTGGAACGGCACTGTGGAGGTCGCAGGTTCAAAACCCGCTTCAATCATTGTCTTTGTTCAACTTATTACAATGCATCTAGTCAGTCGTCCTTAATGGTATTTTTTAAGTTATAAAAAAAGTGGATTTGCCTCATTAACATCTCCCAAATCCCTAGACTGCAGCTGCAGGTGATGCCAATTTGTTTCCCTTAACGTTCTCCATTGACAGTTTCAAAGGTAAATACATGTGAACATGAGACTTAGCCTGGGCCCAATTTCATAGAGCTGCTTAAGCAGAAAATCTGCTTAAGCACGAAAAAACATTGCTTAGTAAAATTAGGTTACCGGCCAAAACTCCATGTGATGTACATTGCTTCTGACTGGTATTTAGCTGTTGTTTACTTAGCATAACAATCGCATTGAGTTTTGGCCGGTAACCTGGTTTTATTAAGCAAGACGTTTTTGTGCTTAAGCAAATTTTGTGCTTAAGCAGCTCTATGAAATTGGCCCCTGGTTGTTAGCTATAGCTACTAGCAAGGAGAGCCAGACAGTGCTCATGTAATACGATTACCCATTAGTGGGCGACATCTGGCCCATTAAGCCTGATGCATGAAGAGACTTCCAGTGATTAGCCAATCTGAATCAATTGAATAGAAATGTGTGCACTCCAGGACCAGTTTTACCAAGTTTGTCTTGTCTTGTTCATTGGTAGATCCCGTGGGGAGGCCAACAGGGGCCAAGCCCCACCCCACCCATTGTATTATTCAATTATATCTATCTATATTTATTATCTAATTATTAAGCTATCAGCTGCATATACCTTTTCGTGTTAATATTACAATGTGGAAATAGCGCACGATATTGTGTATAATTAATCCCCTTCCCCTTTTGGAAAAAAAACTGCTCGAGCCCTCTTGAATCCTGATCCGCAAATTGGGTTCCGGATCCACCCTTGGTCTTGTTTGGTGTAAGACCACCACCATTTGGTCTAACAATGAGGGCACTGTCATGGAAGTCACAAGATCGTATCGCTCTCCATTTCTTTTGTACAGTACATGTACATGGATTCCGAATAAAGTAATCAGTTCAGTTTCCTATTTTGTTGACAGGGCGAAGATAAGTCGTTTGAAATATTATCTACACATCTGAGTTGCTCTAAGGCACTTCTATGAGCAAAACATTAATATTATGCTTTTGAAAACTACTAATTATTCCTTTAATCCCAAAATCAAGAGCGTCTACTGTAGCTTCACTGCTCACATCGTCCAGTCTCCCCTCCAGTTCCGCTAGATTCGGTTTGCTGTAAATTCAGAAAGTAAATGAACATAAGCTGAGATTGTTGATTTAAAATGTTGTGATCACATTAAACAAAAGGGGCTGCAAACTTGACATGGAATAAACCAATATCACACTATACTTTCTATTGTCTCTACCTCAATCACCCTAAAACATTAACATCACCACCATATATAGGCTCACTTCTACACAGAGTTGTAGTCGAGTCCATCACAGGTCAAATCACAAGTCCATCACAAGTCCAATCACGTCGATCGCAAATACAAAACCTCAGCTAACATGGGACGGCCAATGACAAAAGATACCACTGTTTATCAGGACTGAAGAACAGGAAAACCTGTGATCGACTCAGTGCAGACTTGTCAATAGCATTTCCACCGCCGTCCAAAAGCGTGCAATTCACATTGGGTAGGAACTACCACCTTCATTTAGATTTTGCTACAAAGAGAGGATTGATTCCATACCATGTTTTTCTTCACCCACGCGTAACACGATGAACAAGTGCAAACATCAACCGTACTACAGTGTAGAAGGTTCTAGACATCTCAAACATTTTCTTAGCAGTTCTTAGTATATGCCACAGACAACTAACTAAAACGTACAGATACTGCGTACCTGGCAGGCAGACGGACAGCTGGCTGCAGATCTTGTCTAGCTTGAAGACACCGGGTCCCTGCTGATTGATGACAAATTTCAGTTTGTCAGCCAGGCTATGGCACTCACTGCGCAGCGACTCGGGCTGGGAGAAGCAGAACTTGGCCAGCACACCGCCGATGTCTCCCTTGAAGTTCAAGAAAAGAATTATCAGGAGTAAATGATTGTGTGTCAATAACCCAACCTTAGTTGGGACTGGTTGGGACTGTCCTAACCTTGGTTGGGCCCGTCTCAACTGGTGTTGGGACCATTGCATAGTTGGTGCCTTACATAATAGCATGCACATTTTGGAGCGATTGAGGGTGCCCTAACGAAGCCATTTTCTGAGTACCAACAGCAGAAATAACATTTAACGAAGCAATTTAGCAGCTTTGCTTCACTCTACAAACACGAAAATTAAAGATCGTAGAAATGTAATTGTCAGGTATATAGATACGTGTAAACATGTAAACAACCTAGACTCCGTTAATGTACCCTCAAAATGGCCCACGTCAAAGCGCCCTCATAAATTTGTTGAAAGTATGGCAAAGAAGCGAGAAGTTGAATTGAATAATCCGCTCCATTCTACAACCATGAAACCTGAAAGAAGCGAATGACGTTTTTAACTATTTCCCTTCTTAAGCCTTTTCGTTTGGTCGTTATTATGCTTTAAGCGAGACACCTACCTTGGTTGCATTGCGGAATGCCCCTTGCATTTGCTCGGCGGTGGACATGCAGGACTTACAGAAAACCGCGCGGGTCGAGTTGACCTGTTCCGCCGGGGAAATCTGGAAGAAAAATGCACTCACCCGCTTAATTCGTTCCGGAAAATGTTCAAAATACATCATTCAGAAGAAGGACCCCGGCCCATTGTTTTGTTTTAATAAGACAGCAGATCTTCATTGAACATTGCATGGCCAAGGGCGGATCCTTAAGTGGGCCCCGAACCCCTCCCTGTAATTGTGTTCTGGATCCGCCTTTATGCACAGCCGACCTGTACGGGGTCATTGTGTGGCTGAAGCTCGTAATGTATTTGTAATCTGCCAAGTAAAGTTCTACAGAATCTGAAGCTAAAGGTTGTATCAATCTGGCTTTGGTTCAGACCTAGATTCGCTTGAAACTGAAGCATTGGTTTGTGAAATGGCCTGAAGAAGTACTGTACCAGATGTGTCGATTATATGTTGTGCAACTTCGCACTGTGACTTTCTGTCTTGGAGATATAAATATTGGCATGGATTTTGCCATTCCCAAAAAAGTCTGTTGCATAAACCGTTATCTGGTGATATTAATGAGCTATAAGGTAAAACAATCTCATCCATGAAAGCCGGGTTTTTGTTTTTATTTCTAACAAGGTCTCCGAAACCACCGTGTATACAATACTGATAAAAAAGACCCAAAACATTCAAAGCTCTTACCACTTTCTTCATCATGTGTTTTTCCAGCTTGCTCGGTTTTGCTGGACAGTACTTCAGACTTCTGCATGATTTTTGAGGGTCCTGATCATTAATCAATAGCAAGATAAGGAAATATTTTTCAGCTATATAGCTGTGAAAACATAATTAGAAGGTTTGCATAGTAAGGTAATGAGCAATATCTGGGGGTTTTGGAGAAACCATAAAACTTTTAATTTCTTTCGTGTGTTTTGTGCGCTCACGTTACATTGAACGTAAGGCATGAAACAAATGACTACAATGAAAAAAAGCCTGTTAATATCGAGATTCATCAGAGCTCATACATAATTATACGTTCATCAATTGTAACTGAGAGGGCGCCATAGGCATCACTATGCAGACCTGTAAATCCACAAAGTGATTATTATCCGTACTCCCAAGAATTGTTAAAATACTCACAACTCTCCAAAGTTTTTTAGCACTTTCATTTTCTGTTAAAAAAAATTGGGCGTAAATTCGATGATTTTGGGGAGAAAATTCCATTCAAAGATGAAAGTAGTCCTGTGGCCCCTCGCCATGAGCCATTGCAAAGTAGAGCAGTGCTAGGGCCCATTTTCATCCGAATTTCACACAAATACGAGCTCGCACTCATGTGCACGGCTTCCACCCATCATTTCTTTCTTTTTTTTTACAAACCTTCAAATTCATGGCCCATAACATGCTCTAATAGCAAAGACAGTGAGGGCATACAAATCCTGATTTGGAACGCGTAGACAATTCTGGGCCTATTTACAGTTCTGTACCCAAAACCAGGGCCAGTAAATGGGGACATTTGAAACCCCTCAGTTAACTCCCTTAATCAATACACTGCAAAAAAGTGCAGTCTAAATTGGTCACCGTGGTATCTGAATAGGACCATTTAAACTTTTACATGGTTCGTTCTACATAAGGTACGTGTCGTGTTAAATTTATCACCGCTGAATTGAATTTGGAGTTTCGTTGTCATTTTACTTATATTGGTTCCCAACAACAAGGTTTTCAAGGCGCTGAATCAGACTATTATTTGTTATTGGAACTGGAAGCGGTAATTTGGCATGGAGTCGAAGGAGACTTTGAAAAAGTGATGGATTAACTTTTGCGGTTGATGCATGATATTTGAAGGAAATAATCAATGAAGCAGAAGTTGTACGTTTAAAAGAATGAAAGAGGGAAAGGCAATTTTCTATACGACTTACCAAAGCCTCATCGGCAGCGGTAGTGAGAAAAGACGGGGCGTAAATATCAAAGAATGTCTGGCAAGAGTCCTTAAAGACACAGAACATGACGCAGTCGCCAGAGAAATGGTTGATAAGTTTCACCTGTGAAAGTTGTTGGATTGGAGAGTGGAGATTTTATAGTACACTGTACACAATATCTTACAATACCAAATGAATCTAATTTTGAGCTTCAAATTTTGCAACATAGAAGCTGAAATCACTAGACGCAGTCAGGAAAGTTCAGACCATATGAGCTGGGAACATTTATATTCCGTGGGTGAGTCCAATCGGAACAAAGCCATTCCCCAAACGTTGGGTGTGGAGATCTGTTCCTTCCCCGTCACAATTCCTTGGTGCAGGAATGACGGATATGTCATTTCCACAGCGCAGAAGGTGCGCTTAAAACAATGAGAGTGAAAATAAACATTGTTAAACCTCGAGTCCAATTAAATCACAAGGCTTTCCTGTCAAGTCCAAAATCGTTTTCATTTTCCCAAGTCAAAATCAAGTCCAAAAGGACTTAAATACGACTCGAATCTAAAAATCGCTGCCAATCATGAAACCCTATATCCACTCTAAAACAGTGGCGAAGCTGGGATTTTTTTTTAGAGGGGGGGCATATCATAGTGGCATATCGCAAACGTCCTACTGCAGTTTTTCCCAGTTGGGCCCAATAATGCCTCGATATATCCATTGACATAAGAAATTGTAAATGGTAAGCATTTGGCCAACTGAAAAAAAATATAATTTACGAAATCCCTTTTTGGTTGGGGAAAGGAAGGGTGGGTTATCAGTATTTTGGTAGGGGCACATGTGGGGGCACGGAAATGTTGTGGGGTGGCACGTGCCCCCCCCCCCCCCCCAGCGACCCCCACCTCACCCTCTTGGCTACGCCACTGCCCTCAAATCCAAGTTCTTGCAATCTGTTTTTACTAATACTCGAGTGTTGTTTTTATTTTCACATTGAAGTATGCTTGTGCAAGGGCAGTGTATGATTTAAACTTTTTTATGTTATGACAGTGTAATGTCGCTGCTTATTTACATTCATTGCAATGCAAAGACAGGGAGTACTGTGGTGCCATGTCAGTGTAATATCAGAGCAATATTTACACTTTAAACACAGTTTGCAATTTCCGTCAACCATTACCTGCGTGGCTGGATTCTTCCAGGCCGCTTGCATTTTCATCACGAAGCTCATGCAGTCGTCACATGAGGGTTTATAGCCGATAGGCACGGGCGGGGCTGGGGTAGCAGACTAAAACAATGAAATGGAAACCACACTATTTAAGGGTCGATGAAGTGAACTTTTCTTGGGAATATATTTTGTGCAACTTTCTACTCCTCCTCAATGAAAAATATTTCACGACTCTTTTGGTTAATTTTATTTTTAAAAAATACACTTCTTTAATCGTGAAAAATGTTGCATGTTTTTCCGGACAACTGAGAGCACTGTTGCTTTGACGTCATTTCAGGAAGACGCTGTGTAGTTTAGTGTTTTTCTGTTCAAATTGTGAACCCCAAACTGCTCACTGAACACAGTTGTGAGAAACGTTTGTTCTTTTGGCTTACTGCCTTACGAAGAAAAGAAAACTAGCAAAACATCCACAATTTTGGCAACTTTTGGTGCTGAAATAGCTGTACAATCAATGTTTCTGGCTGAAATGACATCACAGTTTAACTCACGAATATAAAAATTCACATTACTATAAAAACCAAAACAGCACCAAATTACCCTTGAAAATGGCAAACCGAAAAATTAAAAATAAGGATTAATGGAACACAAAGGTGTTCTTTTAAGGATTGCATTAAAAAGTACATTCTATAGCACAGTGGTGATCCTCACACTTTGTAATGAGCACAGGCTTTGCAGTGTGCAACAAACACTCGACATTATTTAAAGGCAAAGAGTTACTTGATTTTCATGCATTTTGTTCGTTTACAATTTACACCTTTCAAAATCCAAAGAAGAATGGTCATAACCTAACCTAATAAGTTTCAGCTCAGTGGACATTACACTTTCGTGAGTGAAATTAATATTGAATTTAATAACAGGTTCTTATATAGCGCTTTTAACTAAGATCAAAGCGCTTTACATTGTTGTTACCCCTGATCATTGGGCCAACGAAACATTCAAAATAGAATCCCAGTTCCCTGGGGAGTATACATCTCGATGAAGCCATTTTGGCGCAAGGCAACTAACGTCAATCAAAATAACCACACCTGCCTCGCACAGGTACCCATTTACTCCTGGGTGGGGAGAAGCAATGAGGGACAAAGTGACTTGCCAAAGGGCACTAGCGCAACAACCCCAGGCAGAAATTACCCGCAAATCACGAGTTCAATGCTCTTGACCACGAGGCCATAACCTTTTGATCACGAAGCACGAGTTCCTCATTTGCACTCATTATTTCCGAACTTTGGTCAATTGACTGATCTTTGGGGGAAAACATACATTTTCATTTTTTTCAATTTCAATTTCTTGGGTTGTTTAGTACCAGTACGATCTTTAGCCCAAGTAATTTTTTTTTAAAAATAATTCGGTAGGTATACTTTTGGGAGAATTACAAATAAACATATATGCCATTGAAAGTCTTTTTGGTAATGAAACCAAGGCTGGTTCAAAGTGCACAGGCAAGGTAGCTCGGGAGCCTGAAAATAAAAGACAATGAACTTAGAAAAAAGTATTCAGTGGAGAGCTAAAAAACCGAAGACTTTTCCAATGAAAACCAACGGAATTATAACAGTAAGGGTGATGGAAAATATAGACCTATGGATTTATGTTCTTAAGATTGTCAAGTTCTCCACCTATGCAGATTTAAGAAAACATGCGGATTTAAGATCAGCAGTTTTGTTAATCTTCTCTATTCTTGCGTTTAAGTAAAACGAATGTCTTTGTTCATTCAGGGGACGTACCTCACTTGACGAGGGTGCTGGACAGAAATCAAACAGCGGGCAGATGTAGGCAGCTTGCTAAAAACAAAAGAACGAACGAAGTCAATATGTTCAATTATTTCAAAAGAAAGGAGGGAAGTTGATAGAGCAACAAAGAAAAAGTGACACATAAGTATTAAGTGACGGTGCAAATCGGCTTAAACCTCCCTTCGGTTCAAATCGGCTTAAACCTCCCTGAGCCCAATCTACAGCCGAGGTTTCACAAAAAAAACAATGGATTAGAAAGTCGGCGTTAAGACTTACAATTTTGTCCAGAATAACCTGCAGCAGGTAGTCTCTGTAAGTCTTGATCACAGCTTCGCACAGACCTTTAAATATGGTTGCGTCGATTTTGCAAACGTCCTTGGAAACCTTTGAAATTAGTTGCTTGAAATAATAAGAAGAAATACAATGCTATTTGAATTTGAGAAAATAAAATAAACCATGTCAAGTGTAGCTTTGACGAGAGATATTTTTGACAAATTCATGAATGTTACAAAATGTTATTGTTGATTTTTTTTTTAGTAGGCCTACATTTTCGAAACACCCCCTCCCCCAAGTACTAAAACTGTGTGGTAAGAACGAAGCGTAAGGACCAAACTGTGTTGATGAGTCGAATACATTAGTGGGCTGACACAAAGCTTATCCAGAGGTATCTTACGAAATAGTTTTTCCTGACATTCGTATTGTATTGCAATCGATGTAAGTAGCGAGTAAAAACTTTGGCCTGTTTATATGCAGTACAACATAAGGGCGTAATGATAATATTAGGGAAATATGACGAAGACACTAGAAGTGAAAGGACAAACAATGAATGATGTGAAATCCCAAAATTATGTCCTAAATACTTAGTCTGTTTACGACAAAAGGGCAATAACGTATTACCACAAACAATTAAGTTGAGGCACTAGACTAGCCATTTCTTGTTGCCATGATCTATGTGCACATCATGACGTCACCCAAACTCAACTCACCTCCCCTATTTGTGTTTCGAGGTATGAGTGGTATTGATACATGTACCAACGGCAGGGATCACAGTCGGGGTACGCCTTGACATCAAAAAAAAATGAAAAGTTAATAATGGGTGCATTTAGAAAGCGCACATTGTTACCACTATTACCCCTGCTCAATGGGTCAATGAAATCTCAGCTACCCAGGGAGTATAGAGTTCGATGCTGCCATTTCGGCACCAATCAGCTAAAATCAACCACAATAATCATCACTGCCCTCACATGTACCTATCTACTGCTGGGTGGAGCGAAGCAATGAGTGACAAAATGTCGCTCCTAAGGACACAGGCAGTACAACCCCAGGCTGGACTCGAACCCGCTGAATTACCCACGGACCACGAGTTCGATGCTCCAGGCAACGAGGCCACGGCACTCCACAGCATAAAGCAACCAGTACTGCTCAATCATATCAACAATAATATTGATTGATATAACATGCCAGGGGCTTCGGGATATTGAGAATTTTTCATAATGTTGTCAGACGCAAGGGGGTGACTACTGAGCCCAGGCTTTCCTTAAATCAGCCCAAAATTATGAGAAAGAAAAGAGTCATATATGGAAGGGAAATTGATACCGGGGCTGAATTCAATGCAGACTGGTATCCGTGGCTCTCCAGCTCAGATGAACGGCTCAGGTCTGGTTTCAACAGATCTGACATGCCAGGCGAGATCAGAAGTCGGCTGAGGTGCTCAAACAAAGCCTTGAAAGAGGGAACCAGACAAATTTCTTTTCACATATCATTCTGTATTTTAAAAATGTGTCGGTGACATTTCAAATGTATTAGTAAACTGTTTTAAATGTATTAAGAAATTGTACCCACATTTTTCACTTGAATCTACGACATGTACAAATGTTGGGATCAATGTGATATATTTAAGCACAGTGCTGAGCATGTTACAACAATCAAGCATAAACAAAAAAAATAAAGCTATAGAAAACAACGAATATATCAAATAAGAAAAAATAAATAAACATGACTTAGGCCTATGGGGTTTACGCCGAACATCATGATAGATACACACATGCTCTTTATGTTCCCTATCATGATGTACTTGATTTTTTTAATATAGTTCTTGATGGAACTGTCTGGCCTTAGTAGGCTTACTTAACAAACATCTAAACAGAGAGATTTAGCACGAGAAAATAGTGGGTGCAAAAGTTGTTGAATGTTGTGCATTGTAGTTTTAACCGTAAACAGAATGCGGTACGGAAACTGCAAGAAGTGTAAAAAAAATCAGATTATTGTAATTACCTTGTACTTGTTACCACTGTTAACGCCCTCCGTCGTCGGTTTAGGACACGCCCCTATTTGTTGACACATGTTGTCAGCTTGCTGTTGAGAATGAAAATAATGTGAAGATTATCTCCTTGAAAATGCAGACAATCAAAGGTAATTAAATTTGTAAAACGTTCCCATAATTATTTTGTTATGATGATTGACTTCGCCTATTAAACCAGAAATGAAAAGGATAGGAAAAGTATATAATTCGTCACCGTTTTCACGAAGAGCCAAATAATTATTATGTGAATTTTGAAGAAAAGCGTTTTCGAGATTATCGCAAAAAAAGTTGGTCCTATTTTAAAACTGCAAAAAATCCTACTTTGCATCAACTTTGTGCAGTAGGAAAAACTTCACATGATTCTATGAGCGCTGAACTTTTACGTGCACCCAGTAATTAGAATTAATACTACTGCATTAATGAGTTAATTAGTGAAAATTAATTAGTAAAGATAGGTGGCTCTTCGTGAAAACGAAAATCTCATTGAAAATTGAAAAGTTAATAATGGGTGCATTTAGAAAGCGCACATTGCTACCATTATTACCCCTGCTCAATGGGTCAATGAAGTCTCAGCTACCCAGGGAGTATACAGTTCGATGCTGCCATTTCGGCACCAATCAGCTAAAATCAACCACAATAATCATCACTGCCCTCACAGGTACCAATTTACTGCTGGGTGGACGTTACAAATTAATAAGCCACGTTACCAATTAATAAGCCACATTTTAAAAGAAAAGAAAGCGAGGCTATAGTGAATAAATATTCTGGCACCATCCCATTCAACAGTTCACAATTTATGCAATACATTCAGGGAACACGACAAGAATGGCCAGGTGGGAGGTGGCTGGACTCGCTAGCCAATAGCTTCCATAGGTACGCGTATAATCCCGCATGTAGCAAAGTGATTCGGTCACAGCCCAACTCACAAGCCTGTTGCCCATGACAGCCACCAGTGATTCGCCGTACTCGTCCGCGGCCTCGATGCAGACTTTGGAGGTCGCACAACCAGCGAGACAGAAAGTCTTCAGGAAGTCCACCAAGGGTTTCTATGGGAAGCGATGCAAATAATAGCAACAAAGCGATTTAAGGTTATTTTAGGTTCCTACTCCACAGAGACAAAGGGGGGGGGGGCCGGACAATTTCGAGTAAAAATCAAATAAAGAAAACATTTGAGATTAGAAGTCACACTAACTTAATATTTCCTTATTTGCAAGAGAATCACTAGGGCGGGAGCTCGGTTTAAAACTCGATCTATTCGACTGAATGATGTTCACTCTAAATTTCTAGTTAATTCGTTGGGAGTGAGATTGCGCTCAAGCAAAGTGTTCACTCCGTTCTGTCCGTCTGCCAAATGTTAAGACTATTTATTTGAATTGTAATAGAAGGGTCCCACATTTCGTCTTAAGAAATATAATGTCATACAATTTATTGAAAACATCGAATCGTTTTTTTTTTTAAAGGAAGGCAAATTTCCGTTTTCTAACGAAATGAATTTCTTGTAAGTTAAGACAAACCTCGTATGACGGGTCTTTAAGTCGCGCTACAGCTTGGCCGAAGAATTCCTTGCAGCTATCGCATTTGCTCGGGGCGGCGTCTGGGGGCGCGTGGGTGATGACGTCGTGACCAGAGGGAAGACTGCCACCATCGGCGGTGCAGAACTTCAAAGCCGGGCAGAACGCATCTGGCGCCTGCAGGTGAATACCATAAGAAGACACCTGCTGATTGTTTGTTCATTCTGGTTGAATTAAGGGCCCATGCATTGTAGGGTTTTTAGCAATCCTTGAAAGTGCACTTTCGTGTGACATTTAACTCTATTTTCGATTTTTGTTCTGCCCTTTTCAAGGCTATTTGATGCCTTTTGGGCGTTTACGCTAATAAAAATGTCAGTGTTCATGAGCAAAACTGCGATGTCAGGCAAACACCTCAGTGTTACAGCTATTTTAGCATCAAACACTGACAGAATTTTGGATAACAAATTCATCTCATTGACCTTTCAAATGGCGCATAAAAAAATGAATAAGAGGAGAAAAGAAAAATCAACAGACGAAAATAAATAGATAAAAGTAAAACACTGAATTAAGGTCATTCAATGAACTACTTCCTTTGAATTCCAAATCCCACCGGGGTGTTGACAGGTGCAATGTAGGTAGGAGCTTCTAAAACTTTCACAAATTCAATACCGGACGTCATTCTGCAATAAACTAGGCTATCAAATGTTCAGATTCGACCCGAATTCGGGTCAGACCGGGCTGCCCTGAGACTTTTCGGGTCAAAAGAACACGTCCTTGAGAAAATTGTCCATGCTGTTTCACACTTAAAGTGACATTTTGACACGGAGAATTGTCAATTTGACCAGGGAAGAATATCGGGTCAAAATAATCTGACCCGGACTCTAGGTCGATTCTGAACTGAAACTTTGGAGAGAGGACGTCCAAGTTGGCTTGCTGGAGTCTGCATGCTCTATAGGCCTACTCATATACTCACGACAAACAACAAGACAAGTTCACGGAGTTTCTCGAAGTACGCTTTGAACAGCTGCTTGCATAGGTCCGAAAAATCCCCCATGTCCTCCTTGCAGAAATAAGAAAAGACGGCGACATCGAACTCCTTGAAAACGAAACGAGAAACTTTTTTGAAAGTCTGTTTCGTAGAAAACCTGAGAGCGATCTCGACTTTAAAGGCATTCATTTGCTTTCATGTATTCTGTTCGTTTCTTATAACGACTCTTCTTCAAAATCCTTCAAAATCCAAACCTATCCTGTCGAAGTTTCAGCTCAGAGCATATTACATTTTTCGACATAACATCGAAAAACCTTTCGAAGCACTAGTTTGATGAAAGCTCTCTTTACTAAAAAAAAAAAAAAAAAATTCAATTGACTGATTGTTGAAAATCACAGGCATTTCTCGATTTCTTCTAAATGACAGCGTAATTTCACGGGGTGTAGAATCAGTACGATCTCTAATCGAAGTAAGATAGCCGAGAAAAAAAAATAAATCTGCAGGTTGCTTTTGATACTGTAGCGTAGACCTAGTTGGGTTCTTGTCCTCCGAGTCCAGCAAAACGCCAGAAAAAGGGGACGCAATTGACCCAAGGCTTGAAGCAAAACTCAACTTGTTTCGTTTTAATTCTCTAAAGACCGGCTACCTGCCGCAATGCTTCCAAAAACACAACTGAACATTCTCAGCATACAAAACGCACTGTCTGAAAAAGTATACATTTGTAACAACTTAACCCAGCCCTGGAATTTATCCAAACCCTTCCCGCGTACCCAAACAAAAGAACCCAATTGAAGTGATCTATTTACAACAACCTATTTCCGGAGCGCGCGCCGGCCCAGACCCAAAACCAGGCCAGGTGCGCGCCGCCGGAGGCACTCCGCCGGCGGCGGTAGCGCCGTCTACTACTGGTAACTACGGGAAACAAACTGTCCGCTACAATACAAATGCAAATGATCATATGCCTTTCAATATCAAATCTGAACCAAAAAAGAAACACAAACATGAATTGTGTCCAGTGCGTTCTGACTGAAGACAAACTTAGTCCGTGTAGGAATAAAACAACGTATTTGCCAGAAATTATGTGTTGCCACTTAATACCGTAATTGTCTACGATGTAATAACTTTGTTTGGATTACTATCGCAAAGGCGAAATAAACGCTGAACAACTGCTTCAACTTTTTCAAAATACCCACATATTGAGTGATCAAAATAATGACTGTAAAAGGAAAACCCCTTCGGGCCCCCTTTGCAATGTGTACGACAATGTTACGACAATGGTCTCAATGTGTGATAACATCTGTGTGGGCTTTTTGTACTTGACTGAAGTGTATACACCATGAACCATCTTGGCGGACCGCCTAGCATTTAATGTATACAGTCGATAACAGAACGCGTAAACGGGCAATCTTTTTATAGTAGCAAATAATTTATGTATGACATTATTGTTGTTATCAACTGCATAGTGTTGCGGGCTGGTAAAGAGGTCCATGCAAAGTCGACCAAACCACGATTTCTACACTGTCAAATTCTCTCTTTATTTTTGTGGCCCACTTACTGGAGGTTTTTAGCAACGAAGAGTCTCAGCTTTGTACCTATCTTTGAACTTGTATTTCGGAGACATTTGGGATTAAATCGCTCTTTATGTTTAATGGAGTGCAGGGATAATTGGGCTTTTTTCAATAGCGGTGGACAACTGTTTCGGTTATCATATTTGAAGAAAAAATCATCTGAAAGTCATTAATTAATCCCAAAATATTAAAGAGAAATTGAAAGCGCGGTAAATCAAGCTGGGATGTGAATTATATCTTTAAACCCCGACATCAAACAGTTGTGGGAATTGTGCCTGATTGGGAAGCGAGAGCATTTATCTTTGCAAAATGGCAGTCAATTCACCTAACTTACAGGCGCCTGCGGGAATAGCGAACCGTTTTCTTTACTTATGTTTATTTCATTCATTTTTTTTTAGATCGCATATGCTGCGTATAGAAAATGCAACTTATTTGTTCGCTTCAAGGTAATTATACGCCTGCAGGCAAAGCGCACCTGTTTTTAACTTATTTTATTTATTTATTACAAAATGCTACCTATTTGTGTGCTTAAAGGTAATTATACAACATTTGCTTTGGTCGTGATTTTCAAAAATGGATGTATTGGGAGTATTTTTGTTACACTGACCTTCAATAAAGTTTTGTGTTAATAGATGCTTGAAAAGACTAAGAGACAAATTGCTTTTTTGTAGTCTGGTTCCCTGACCCTACCCGGACAAAACAGAGTAATTTATAGACATCGGAGAATCAGGTCAGGGAACCAGACTAGCTGGCTTGAACCCGTTCGTGGATGTGTAACCGATTGCAAACGAAATGTGGACTAACTAAATTTGGTAAACTGGGGGCAGTACTTATTTGAAAAAAAAGTCAGTTTGTTTTTCTCAAAAGATACGGCTAACCATCGTTGGAAAATATTACAAAAAACCTGTTTCTCTTGAAAATGACGTCACACCAGGAACCACGATTTCATAGGATAACTGAGGTTATTATTCACTTACAGTCAAGTAAACTGCTTCATACAAATTTGTTAGTTTTTTTATGTTTTGATGTGCTAATCACCAATCACAGATTTTTGCGGTTGGCAGTTCCATAAAAGTGTCCCCATCAATGGCCTTCCACCATCCAGCGAGTCGTATGTAGGGTGCACAAGGATAGTTCTTCTTTCTAAAGAAAATCCCAATTTCAAATGAACCCGTGCATTATTAAGTGCCCTTTTTGTAGGAGTCAAGCACTTTTTTTAATATATTTATATAACAGTATGGGTTAATCATCGTTATTATTTATTTTACCTTTCCAACTGCCGTTTCCAGAACCTGCTTGGTGTCCGTCATGAAGGCTTTGCAAGTAGCGCAATCAATGGCCTACCAATGGAGAAAAGGACAAATCGTGAACGCCTGGTGACAAAAATCCTATCAATTTTATAAAAGCTTGCAAAAAAAGGGGGGGGGCTGTGTTTGTGCCTATTTCAAAAAAGGACTCTATATATAATTTAATATAATTTTAAACATTTTCATCTCTCAGAATATTAAAATTAATAAGACCCAGGCAATCAACTTGAAAGTAACACAAAAGAGAGGAAATTTCAGGCTTTATACAAGATGTTTAAATTTTTAATGTCATAATTTTGAAGTAAAAACGAGTTAATCCGCTGATGATCCGAGGAAAAGTTGCTTGCTGTAGAATGGGTTGTGAAACAACCACTCCAGCATTACTGTCTCATGTTTTTTTTTTGGTACTTTTATTAGTTTTTTTTGTCAATAGTAACACTTGGTACCTAGTCTATCTGTGCATACCACAACGTTTGCAACGGGACTTCTTTTCTACTTAAAAAATTACGATTCGCGGTGTAATCTTGTTGCTTCACAATCTATTTGCAAATATGAAGTCTTCGTCGGTTACCACAAGCAACATTTTGAGTTCTCAAATTTGAAAGGAAAGATTTCTACACTCTTTTGCACCAGTGACTGAAACCTTGTAATTAATATTCAAAGATAAAGGCTAGACTCCTAGTACTGTACCGATTGTTTTTGTTTTAGTTTTAATTTCGACCATTTATCAGTCTGGTGGCATCAATGTGGTTAAAAACTGTATTGAAAGACTGGGAACTAGATGTTTCTTTTGCTATATTTAAAAGGCCATGCAATGTAATTTGTGAATCCAATCCTTGAACATGCATTTTCGAGTCCCATTTATCCTTATTTTCAATTTTCATTTTGCCACTTTGAATGGTATTTTGGTGTTTTTGTTTGTGTCATGATATGTAAATTTACATATACAATATTCATGTGCAAAACTGTGATGTCATTCCGGGTACAAACCTCAATGTTAAAGCTATTTTAGCACAAAAAAGTTGCTAGAATTTTTCTTTGAGAATTCGTTGGTGTGTCAGCACATGGCAGTAAGCAAACGAGCAAACTTTTCTCACAAACGTTTTCACTGAGCAAATTTTGGGTTCACAATTTGAACAGAAAACCCCTAAAAGGTACAGTGTCTTCCTGAAATAACATCACAGCAACAACGCCCTCAGTTGTCTGGAAAAGCATGGACAATTGTACATGTTTGAAGCAAAACACTTTTCCATGAAATTAACCAAAAGGGATGTCAATTTGTTTTCGTACATTTAAGAGGAGAAAAACGTTGCACAAAATGTGTTCCTTAGAGAAATTCATTGCACAGTACCTTTACCCCACTTACCACTTTACCTAAGAGATGCCGTACAATGTACCACATAAGTTTCATGCACCGGTCTATTATCTTCTTCTTTCTGGTTTATATATTTTTTTCACTTTTTCAAATTTTAGGGCCCTTAATACACAGTTGTTTTCTTACCTTAGGAGGAGGGATGTCAGTAACAGGCTGTCCATTACGTCCAACAACCGTTTGTTTAACATGAGCGCCTTCCGTGCCTGCATGTAACGTAACAAAGAAAGGGAGAAGATTTTACTGTCATACCCACACCAGAAATGGTCAGAGGGGGAGAGTAAAATCTGAGAAAACGAGGAAACAAACGACATGCCTTGATCAGAAGGATGAGTATACTTATAAATTCATGACGATTGTGGATTTGTGTATAAAATTAAGGGTCAAAAACTGGCTTCTATATCGCGAATGCCATCTAGTTCACATAGTTTCTGACGATTTTTTAAACATAAATTTCCTCCATAATGAAGGGTTGTTTCCTTTGGTTTTTCCTGTCCCTGACCCTTTTTTTATGCTAAAGGCGATATGAAAGTAAAATCATCCCATATTCGGACATCACTTCTTTGGTTGTGTGGGCTTATAATGTCGAAGTGTTGAAAAAATGTAAAATTCTTTCCAAATTGTAATTCGTATTGTTAATTCGTACAGCGTTTGTGTACATAACATTGCAATAATTATTGATCGTCATTATGATGCAAAAAGCAACGTCTCTATATTTTAAATACACTATATTTTATATAAACTGCATTCCTTCCATAATGCATTCACTAATATTTGTACTACATATTGCCCGTAAAAAGACATTATGCGTTGCAGGTATCTGCCTATCCAAGCCTAGCCCCATAAACATGGCCAATTTACTGGACTACCTCCGTAAATAAAGGCCACACTTTCACCATGTACAAAAACATGTCGAACTTTGTCAAATTTAGATTTTCACATTTAGGCTTAGTTTGTAGTTTATTTTTTTTCTTTTAGAAGCATACTCACCCTCTTTATATGCTAATCAGAAAGTGCTGCCTTTTTCAGATGTCTATTTTTCGTAAAATTTCCAGATTCGTTTGCACACATTTGCGTATCAAAGTTTCAACATGAAATTTCAAGAAAATTAGACATCTGAAAGAGGGTGAGTATGCTTCTAAAGCAAATATAAACTACAAACCAAGCCTAAATGTGAAAATCTAAATTTGATAAAGTTCGACAGGTTTTTGTACATGATGGAAGTGTGGCCTTTATTTACGGAGGTAGTCCCGTAAATTGGCCACATTTATGGGGCTAATCCAAGCCGTACAAAACCACTCCCCTTTATCTTCACCTTTTCAAGTTTGTTCAAGTAGCCTACGCAACTATTTGTGTGCGTTTCGAGAGCGTGCATAATTTGGATGACATATTCATGACATTACTTACCCTGAATCTGAGCCACGGCAGCTATGGCAATTATTAGCAACCCAAGCCTGATCATTCTGAAAACGATTGTCGACGAAACTCCGATACGTGATTTGCTCTCCAATCGGCACGATCGAGATCCTTTGCTTTACCTATCTACACAGAATATGCACCGCCAAAAAGGCCTACCAGCATAACTCGCATAAATGTACACGTAACAAAAAGTTGTGCTGCAACCGTGTACCAACATCGGTCCGCTTATTTTGTTGTGGATTCGTCTATACCTATTGTGCTCTTATAATACGGATGACTGTTTCCCTATGTTAACCTTCTGAGTGAATTCACGGTATTTGTTACCAATGCAGACTCAGTTCAGTCAAGTCCTTTATCCCTAACTTTCCTTTGTGAATGAAAAACCGTTGAGATTTACTGTAAAGGCGACGACGCAAATTCTACGTGTTTTGTTCGGTTCGCGACAAGGTCAGGACAACTAATGCGTATACCTGTACATAGGCCTATACATACAGGTTTTACTGCAACAATTTACCTATCAATAAAGTGCATGCAACATGTTAAATTATTATGCATCAGTTAGAATGTGAGTTTATGTTATCTTTTTTTTGCAGTATAAAGAACAACCATACAAATGTATCAGGCGATTTCTGTAATAGAGTTTTTTTTTTTAAATATGTCCAGTGCAGCAAAAATTAAATCAACAGTCGTTGCTTCCTTCATCGCGCAAACGTTGGAAATTAGTAAAGTCAGTGGTAGAGGTCGAATTTCTAACGACTGATTGCTGTTACGACATACAGTGGAAGGGACGCGCGCGTGCCCTCCCACTAATTGTGCCAGCAGGTGCCCGGAGAAAAAATGTCTACATTTCTTAATTAATTTGCTGATGAAAATTTCCCCCCCCCCAAGAAAATCCTGGATCCGCCCCTGCCACCGCAACACCCCCGGCTTTTCGAATTGCAGCAGCTGAAAATGTGGGAACATTTGTTTCTAATTCCTCCCTTGGTGCCTCTCTAAAAAAAATGTGTTTGCCCCTCCCTTCCACTCCAACCCCCCTCCCCTGCAAAACTGCAAACAAATTTTGGCGAGGCCACTGCGTGCATTAGATCTGCATACAGGTTGCCCCCCCCCCTCCAAAAAAAACCCCACTGTACAAGAACTCCTCGATGTAGCGTCATTTGCATGCTGCCCCCAGCGACAACTTCCGGACAAGTAAAACACTCATGGCTATAGGGTGCAGCCCAGACAAAAACCCGCCCGTCGAGCTCATGAATAAAAGTTATACATGTACACTCAATTTATTATGGAGAGTTCAAAGATATATGGGAGCCGTGGAATTGGGGAATTGAAGATATGCAAATCGCACGGCAATTCCAGCATTTTGGATGCAATTGGGTCCGCCCAAGGTGGGGCTATTTAGCCATGTTGTGGAGGGATCCTTTTCAAAAAGGCTACTTTTCCAGTTTGGGAAACATAATTCCTTTTAGGGGTGATCTTCAAAAAATTAGAAGTCACCGGTAAACACACCAACATTTGAAAGGAAAATGAAAACGGCATGTTGATCATCATTTTTTTTTTTGTAGCCTGAAAATCTCTGAGAGTTTTGAGTATTTTTGAAAGAATTTTGAAGAATGGGGCTTTGTCACTGGTCTCTATGGGAATTTATTTACTGGGTTGCACCCATAGGGAAGACACAAAAACAGCTCTCGAAAGAGACTAGTTTTTACTTGATTCTCAACATTATTGTCTATTTTATTTTAATTTACGTATAACTATAATGAGTCTGATGTGTTCTAAGATTCTATTTCAACACTTTTCCCTACCACATAATAGTTCGTATTATACTTAGTCTTCTTGCAAAAACAAAACTTTACATTCGTACCTTATGTGTGTGTGTGTGTTTTTACTTCTACTTAATATTCAGGGTGGTCAAAAAAACGGAATAGCATACTTCCACTACCTGTGACTCAAACCACATATACCAATGCATGGAAAATCTTTTAAGAAGTAAAATCGGTCTAGTAGTTTTTGTTCTAGAGCCTATTTTGTGGAGCAAGGTGGGGGTCATTTTTGTCCCGATGAATTACTAAACCGCGCCCGGGAATTGGACTTTCATTGTAATTGATAGAGGGATTGTTATATAATAATACCCACGTGAAAGAAGTATTCTTCAAAAAAAAAGGCTATGCATCGAAAACTATTGGAACAAATCGGAATATTTTGGTATCATAATTCTTCTAAAAGGATTCTCCATCAATTGGTTCAAGTTGTTTGAGTCTCAAGGTAGTGGAAGTATGCCGCTCCGGGCTTCTTTTTGGCCGCCCTGTATAGCAACTTTTAATTGAGATGCTATTCTAAGTGCATGCCACAAATTAGTGTACAAAATCAATTCACATGAAAGCTGCTACTTAAAGTTTAGTACGTATTTACAGATATAATTTTAACTATACACGTGCTGAAAAAATCAATAATTGTAATTGGTGAATTGAAGTTGTTCTTCATTGGTACGAACAAAAGCAAGCGTGTCCGTGCCCTAAAGGTTTTATCCACAGAAATAAATTTGACAGAATTGTACATACATGTAACTCGTTATAGCCTAAACTAAATTCTTGAATAAACTCCTGCCGTCATATTACGCGTATCTAAAAAATACAGACCTACTTGCTTCAATATAATTAATCAACAACAAAATACAGTACAATGAAAGTTAAAGAATAATCTACAATCAATGAAATCCGATTTGACTTCAGCGTCAGTTTTTAACTGCAAACGGGCATATCCGTTAATATACCATCGGTGACACTTGTTGGAAACCAGTCCTTTGACACCTAATTGAAATCGGTGATCCTTTTCCATGCATCGTTCGATTTTTGAATGGAATCGAAGAGCTGCCGATCGTTTTACAAAACTTCATGGTTTTTTGGCAACTCTATCGATCCTCTTTTTATATCTAGCGGAATAATAATATTAGGGCGACAACAAAAAGCAAAAGATTAGCCGGTAAATTATTAGTGATAATGAAATTATTTTAAAATTCAATACGGCTGTCATTCCTGGTGTCTATGTGAGTCAGATCTACCCCGGCCTCCATCCAACGATTTTCCTTCTCTGCTCCATTTGCCCGGGCCTTTTTATTTGCCACACACAACCCCAAAAAGATAATAGCTAACACCCCAACTCCTACGGTTGTTCCGATCAGTGCTGCGATGACGGTACTAGCCTCAGAAAGGGGAAGCCTCAACCCACCCACACTGACGGTACAAGGTTCCGGGTCCGGTGGGCAGGGCCGGTCCGGTGGGCAGGGGGTAGGCTCCGGTGGGCAGGGGGTAGGCTCCGGAGGAGTAGGGGCAGGTGCTGTGATGGACGGTAGGTAGCTTGCCCAGAAGCGAAGGAGATGTTGCCAGTTGTTGTCATTGCCTGAGAGGGCCTGGGGACAGTCGGTGAGTGACATGTAGGTCAGGTTGGCCGAGTCGAATGCTGGCCACTTCACTCCAGAAAGTGAAGATCCCGGAGCCCTAAAATGGAAAAGTGTAGGTAAGCGAATTTGTCAGAGAGTCTGAAAATACAAACCCCAATACTGTTTAGAGATTTCACCAAGGTATTATAGTGAAGCAACTGTATGCTAAGATAGTGCAATTCATTTTCTTTATGTCCAATGATTCAGTTCATTTCTTCCTCACAACAGGTATTTAGTGAGTAACAAAATATTACTGAAATTTCCTGCAAGTTCTATAAAGATGGTTAGTAATCTTACCCATTGTATGTAAACATTTCCAAGAATGCCATCAGCTCTTGGGTGAACCGCTTATCTTCCAGCCTGTAGGATAGCTGGAGTTCATCCACGAGAGGACTGTATGGATCTCCAAACAGGAACTGAAGATCATCTGCAAACGTTGGTCCGACCTGAGGTGGAAGTGGCCCCTTGTAATAATGAGCAGGTGGTTTGAGATTAAACGAGTAGAAGTAGACAGAGTGGCCGGCGTCGGCGTGGAGTCTAGCAGCTTCCAATGTGCTCCAGTATGACAGATAGTCGTTTATGAACTGTCTGAAACTTCCACGTGTCTGGCAATCATCATCGAGTCCACCCTTTCCGATATATTCCGTCGCAAGAGCGAAAGCTGTTTTATCAGGATTGGTGAAACACAGGCTGCTCACTGTGTCTATGTACTGCTGGACTTCTGCGGTACTTGGACAATCAAGGCCGGTGAAGGCAAATGCCACCCCGGCAAATCCGTCCTGTGCCAACCCAACAAGTATGTCAACGTCGTTGATTCGGCCTGCTTTCAGCAACTCAAGAGGTTTGTCAGTGATAAGATCACCGTCTACAACGGTCGGAAAGGCTAAGCCAAATGGAGCACTTATAGTAATGGACACAAGGTCGGCCGCGGGCTTGTCACGGAGACAGCTGACCATCATGTCACTGGTCTCAGTTGGACATCCAAGTTTGCTTGCTAGAGTTTTAGCTCTCTCGGATACACTTGGAAGTACTGGATTATCGACAGGTGGGGTTATAGCAGTTGCACTCATCAAAACAGCTCTGTTGAATAAGCCCTTCGCTGTCTCAGAGAGTGTCAGCATATGGGCGAGAATTGCACCGGAGCCGTAGCCTTGGACTGTGACGCGCTCCGGGTTACCTCCAAAGCTTCCGATGTACTTGTTGACCCATTTGAGAGCAGCCAGGGTATCATGCAGCCCATAATTACCAGGTGCTACTTCGTCTTCTGTAGACAGGAAACCAAGAGCTCCTAGACGGTAGTTCATCACCACAACGACAGCTTTGACCCGAGATGCAAGGAGAGTAGCATCGTAGACTGAGGAGGTGCCGTATTTTGCGTCCCCACCGTGAATGAAAACCAAAACCGGCAGAGCTGGGTCGTTGGGGTCTTGAGTTGGGGCGTAGATGTTTAGAGTCAGACAGTCCTCGCTAGTTTGGTTGAACCCAAGACGAACCATCCAAGGATCTCGAGTGACGTCCTGTGGGCAGGCAGGCGGTAGCTTCTCCGGGATTCCAAGCGGTTCATCGCCCCACTTTCCTGTGTCTTCAGGCGGCCTGAATCGCAGTTCGCCGAGTGGCGGTTTTGCATAAGGAATACCCAAGTACTCGGCAATCTCTTGTCCTCCCATCGCCTCGTCTGCTACTCGCAAAGCCCCGACGACAGATCCAAGCACTTCTCCGTCTTTGCCTGAAATCTGCACCGTCATATTGTCTGGCTTTCGCAAGGTGCCCCTCCTGACAGGTACTTCGTATAAGCAGGCTTTCTTGTAATATTCAGGCTCGGTTATGGTTGGAATATAGTCATTCCAGAAGGCTACTTTGCCAGGTTTGAAACGTTGTCCTGTCTTGTAGCCAGGATCTAAAATGATGTAGGATCCGTTCTCTGTTTCAAACTCTGGCCACTCCGGTAAGTCTGGTAAGCCAGCACCGTTTGGATTCCTGCATACGAAGAAAAGAATTGGAGGGGAAAAAATAATGTATATTTTGCCTCAATTCACAGATTTCTGAATCGGATGAAAAGAATATAAATTCTGTCACACATAACATCCTATCTCAGTCTAGGTATGGGCTGATTTTTTTTTTTGGGGGGGGGGTTGTTGATTGCTGTTTTTTGTGTGTGTGGAGGGGGGCTCCTTTGACCTTACATTGTATTGTATGTCCACTGTGCTATTGTGGTTTTTAGCTTCTTAGTTTTGCATCCGTTATTTTATACTCGGTGTCGGTTTGGCAGCGAGTCCACGCATGGTTCAGAGACCAACTGCAGTCAGTAGTACGTTATAATAGGGGTCAACATTCACTCAACTATTTGCTGTCAGTAGTTCAACCATGGTTAAAGGGACTCTTACAACTTTATTTGATATGTTCTAATGAAGAACTTGTGAAATATGAAATCTTTTTACCCACAACTTTCAGAGTAATTACGTAATAATATTATTAATTACGTAACACATGCTGCAAAAATAGTACTGACCCTGATAAGCCTGCTCTTATACTGTCATTGCTCTTATTTTTAGTTGTACATGTAAATTGCACTGATATTTGCAAAACTGGACTAACTTCGTACATTTCATTTGATCGATCTTTTAACTATATCATCATTTTGGAAATCATCAAACCAGTCCAGTGAGCAAAAGCTTATCCAAAATATCAACTTTGGTAATCTATTAAATGTGTCATTTGAAATCAAATTCAAAACAAAATTCCTCACCCGTATCGTGCAAACTGGGTCAAGTAATCCATCGTCCTGTTGGAAAGGATGGCTGCGTCCAGGTCGTTCGGATAAAAAGCGCTGATGGAACCAAACACGTAAAGGAGCTCGAGTGCGTGCGGTGCCCCTGAGATCAAATCCCACCATTCTAGCGGAAGGAAGTACTCCTTCCCGGTCTCGTAGATGAATTGGTAAAAATATGTGCTCGTGTTGGCCGCGGATTCAGCATGACGAGTGAGAAAGTTGATACTGGGGACCTTGAAGGACATGTCACCGGTAACGTCCAAGAATCTCATCACGTTTTCATCGGGGTCTTCTAGATCTTGTCCGCCGAAGTAGTAGGCGAAAATCGCATCGGTGATTTCCTGCGATGTCGTACACTGACAGATCAACACAAAGTACTGAATATCGGCTCTTAACTCCTCTTCTGTATAATCCTTATCGACTCGACTCAGGTAGACACTTGCATCTTGGTCGTTGAAGCCCATGATGAGGTCGTACTGTCCAACACGGGGATGGGCAAGGAGCGTATTGATGTCGGTAGGGAGGAGCTCTCCGTCAACTGTCGGTGACGCATTCACGGTATAAAATTGAGTCAGAAGAGACTCCATGCTCATCCCTCGGAGGCAGCTGATTAGGTCATGGGATGTACTACCGATGGGTAGGTTACACCCGAGGATTGAGCCGAGGGTAAACGCCTGGAACTGAGCCAATATTCCCGGGATGACTACGTTGGGGGACACCACCCCACTCTCAGCAATCACCCGTTGGAAAAGAGTCCTGTCGTTCAGTGGGGAGATCATCTGGTAGGTCACGCTCGACGCACCAGCCGACTCACCAAAGATGGTGATTTGGTCCGGATCACCACCAAAGCTTGCGATGTTGTCTTTGACCCACTGGATAGCCAGGCGTTGGTCCCAGAGTCCGTAGTTCCCGGGTGCTGAGTCGTCACCGGTGCTGAGAAAGCCGAAGGGTCCAAGACGATAGTTAATGGTCACCACGACGACCTGTCCGTGTAACGCCAGGACTGTCCCGTCAAAGGCCATACCTTGACCGGCAATAAAACCACCCCCGTGTATGAAAATCATGACGGGAAGAGGTCCAGACAAGGCCAAGGCATCATGAGGCACAAACATGTTCAAAAGAAGACAGTCTTCGTCAATGTCTGTATTTGGGAGAGAAGCGCCCGATGTGTTTAGTCCAGGTTGCGGACAGCTGGGACCGTACACCGTGGCGTCCAGTACGTCGTCCCAGGGAGCTTTCGGCACGGGCTTGGAAAACCGCCGTTCCCCGGTCGGCGGTTCCGCGTATGGTATGGCGGTGTACCGCGTCACGAGTTGATCCGTAAGAGGCGGAAAGGATGTTTTCACTCCCATAACGGGGCCCAGGGTAGTATTTGTGATAACAAATTGCCCCTCTCCACTTTGCAAACCAGCTGTGAAAATGAACAAATTCAGAAAGAGGCACATACATCTTGTTACTGAAGCCATGTTGTCACGAATATAAATCACAATGATGGTCTTTGTGTAGAAATCTACGATTAAATGCAATTTAGTAAGTTGTGGTGCAATGTATGTACTTAACATTCACAGTTTTGGCTGCCGGGTTGCCCTCAACCAAAACTTATTTGCTTTGAATAAATCAGTAACTTTCATACCGATATGATTGCAGTTGTCTGCTTAATTTCTCACTGCACGAACCCGTCACCCGTTTTTTTTTATATGTTGATTCCTATCTAGTAGTTTTGTTTACGTGTCTATTGTGTGCAAACGTGTGCAAACGTGTGCAAACGTGTGCAAACCTGTGCAGGTACCAATCTGTCGGGTGTAATAGGCCCATGTTTGTGCAAAAGTGCAAGGTTAAATATCTTGAACAAAACAAATGAGTGATCCGATCCTACCCAACAAAGTTAAAGTATAAATTGCTGTTGTTTCTGTTATAATTAAACAGTACTGTCCTTTTTGCAACTTGTACCTAATATCTGGATTTTATCAGGATTAGTGCGGTTTTTTTCATAACCCTCCTTAATAGAGGTAAAAGTCCAGAATGTGACTGCAGAAACTTCACTAAAATAAGTCTGGGCAACAGGTTGTGTCATGCGTATGTATAATTCTGAACACAAGTGGGGCGTCTAATCCAGGGATTTTAACTTATTTTTTAACTTTGTTAGTATGTCGGTTACCGTCTGACGTTGTTGGTAATTACTTCTTGTATAAAGGGGGGATCTCAACTTGATAAGCAGTGCTTTTGGGGATCCCTCCCCCCCCCCCCAAAAAAAAAGCGCTATTTTCTGTGGCTTTTCTGTTCCTCACCTATTGAAGGATGTAGGATATTCGAATCTTTCTGATATGTCAGAACGAGATTAGGGAAGACTTTCATATTCAGACGGCACCCCATCTGGTTGTTTGTGTGGGCCTTCTATAGGTGGACTGTACAGAAATTTAAAAAATAAAATTCCCAAGTCCCACGTTCATGTATTTAAATATCAGGATGCAAGAAAAACTGACCGTCTGACACACGAGTTGGCTCTTTATAGTTGAACAAAATGAGTCTGGATATTGGCCTTGGATTGCTTCCAGAAATGTACAAACGTTATACCACCAGTTAATTCGTTCTGGAATTTGTCTCAAGTATACAATTGTTGGTGTACACAACTTTTAAAGGAATATATGTTAGAATATTACTTACCCTGAATCTGAGGCACGGCAACTATGACAATCATTAACAACCCAAGCCAGATCATTCTGAAGTTATTGTCGACGAAACTGCGATACTCGAACTACTGCAACCAACGCGATTGAGCCCCCGATGGATCACGAAACTATACACCGACGAAAGTGGACCGTTTCGCACCCGGGCATTGAAGTTTGTGCTGAAACACAACGACCTTGGCCCGCTTATTTCCTTTGCCCGTGGATTCGTCTATTTTTAACGCCAATTGTGTTCTTTCGGACCCTGTTTTCTCTGTGTGTGAATTATACTTCATTGGAAAGAGCGTATTCACCAATGCTGACTCGGTTCAGTTAAGTCCTTTTTCAATTTCTTTCTCTTTTGAATTAGAAATATGCTGGGACTGTAAAGGCAATGGCCAAGTGTAATATTTGGTTCCTGATGTGAGGGAATTAGAACGCACTGGTGTCAAACCATGTACATGTATTATTCATACTGTAGCGTAAACCTATCGGGCCCTTGTCCTCCGAATCCAGAAAAACACAAGAAAAAGGGACACACACACAGGATTTCCAACTCGGGTAATTATTATCAGGCTTCGCCTCGGGTAATTATCACCCACCCAGACTCCAACCGGGCTTAAACACAGTGTTATAATACCTCCCAAACACACTTATTCCCCTAGTAATACAGCTGGATGTATCTTTCCTATAGCACGTGACCCGAGCTCAACGCACATTGTGCGCGTAAACGACGTTGCGTTCGTCACGTCACGTTTTGCGCGCTTTTTTTGGTATACATTTCCTCTGGCACGTTACTCGCCAGGCAAGACCGCACGTATGCACGCGCTGCTGAAACAGATATAATATTTTTATTTCATCCCGAATGATAATCCTTAACTATAGAGCTATTTTAAATATTAGTTGATGTCAGGCTTTAAGCGGTATTGATGCTTTCGTAATTAATGTACAGTAATACAGCTGGATGTTTATATCTTTTCTCTAACACTAGACCTATAGATCATCGCGCACTGCGTCGTGCGTACCACATACCATTCGGTCTTCGGCCTCATTGTGGTATGTGGGACACAGACACACTACATTATTTAGTGTTCCACTTGCGCTCACGGGTTAACTAATATAGCTCTAAGCCCGTGACCCATTTCATTGTGCTAAGAAAAAATCAATGATTAGTTAATGAACTGCTGTTATTTGTATGGGTACCAAAAAAAGTAAGCGTTCCCTAAAGGTTTTATCCACAGAAATAAATTTAATAGAATTGTACATAATTCTTTATACCCTAAAAGAACATTCTTGAATGAACTCATGACGTCATTACGCGTGTCTAAAATACAAACAGGCTTACTTGCTTCAATATAATAAATCTAAGTACAAAAATAGCATGAAATTAAAAGAATCATTTACAATTTGATTCAATGTATTCAGAATTGACTACAGCCGTCATTTTTAAACTGCAAAAGGGCAAAATTATCCGTTATTCGGTGACACTTTTTTTTTAATAGGAATATTTTGGAAGCGAATACTTGACACCAAATAATGTAATCGGTGATCATTTCCCTTCCACAATTTGGTGTGTGATTGAATCGAAGAGATGTTGATCGTTGGACAAAACTTCGTAGTTTTTGACAACTCTATATAACAGGGCTACACTAAAAAAAAAAAAAAAAGCCAAAGATTAGATAGCAAATTATTGGTGACAATGAAGACAGTTTAGGATTCAAGATTGCCATTATCCATGGTGTCTATGTGAGTCAGACCTACCCCGGCCTCCATCAAACGTTTTTCCTTCTCTGCTCCATTTGCCCGGGCCTTTTTATTTGCCACACACAACCCTAAAAAGATGATTGCTAACACCCCAACTCCTACGGTCGTTCCAATCAGTGCTGCGATGACGGTACTAGCCTCAGATAGGGGAAGCCTCAACCCACCCACACTGACGGTACAAGGTTCCGGATCCAGTGGGCAGGGCCGGTCCGGTGGGCAGGGGGTAGGCTCCGGTGGGCAGGGGGTAGGCTCCGGAGGAGTAGGGGCAGGTGCTGTGATGGACGGTAGGTAGTTTGCCCAGAAGCGAAGGAGATGTTGCCAGTTGTTGTCATTGCCAGAGAGGGCCTGGGGACAGTCGGTAAGTGACATGTAAGTCAGGTCGGCCGAGTCGAATGCTGGCCACTTCGCTCCAGAAAGTGAAGCTCCCGGATCCCTAAATTGGAAAACAACAATCAGACAAAAAGTCTACGTAATGAATTGGTGAGAGAATCTGAAAATACTAATCCCCAATACTATTTAGAGATATGAGCAAGGTAATAGTGGACGAGTTGTATGGCACGATAGTGCTATTAATTTTCTTCATGTGCAAGGATTCCGTTAACTCCGTTCTCGCACAACAGGAATTTGATGACAAACGACATTTTAATCAAAATTCTTGCAATTTCTAGACCGAATCGTACCCATTGTATGTATACATTTTCAAGAATGCCATCAGCTCGAGGGTGAACCGCTTATCTTCCAGCCTGTAGGATAGCTGTAGTTCATCTCCAAGAGGACTGTACGGATCTCCAAACAGGAACTGAAGATCATCTGCAAATGTTGGTCCGACCTGAGGTGGAAGTGGCCCCTTGTAATGATGAGCAGGTGGTTTGAGATCAATCGAGTAGAAGTAGACAGAGTGACCGGCGTCGGCGTGGAGTCTAGCAGCTTCCAATGTGCTCCAGTATGACAGATAGTCGTTTATGAACTGTCTGAAACTTCCCCGTGTCTGGCAATCATCATCGAGTCCACCCTTTCCGATATATTCCGTCGCAAGAGCGAAAGCTGTTTTATTAGGATTGGTGAAAGACAGCCTGCTCACTGTGTCTATGTACTGCTGGATTTCTGCGGTACTTGGACAATCAAGGCCGGTGAAGGCAAATGCCACCGCGGCATGTTCGTCCTGTGTCAAGCCAACAAGTATGTCAACGTCATTGATTCGGCCTGCTTTTAGCAACTCGAGAGGTTTGTCAGTGATGAGATCACCGTCAACAACGGTCGGGAAAGCTAGGCCAAATGGAGCACTTATGGTGACGGACACAAGGGCAGCCGCGGGCTTGTTACGGAGACAGCTGACCATCATCTCACTGGTCTTAGTTGGACATCGAAGTTTGCTGGCTAGAGTTTTAGCTGTCTCGGATGCACTGGGAAGTACTGGATTATCGACAGGTGGGCTTATAGCAGTTGCGCTCATCAAAACAGCTCTGTTGAATAAGCCCTTCGCTGTCTCAGAGAGTGTAAGCATGTGAGCAAGAATTGCACCGGAGCCGTGACCTTGAACTGTGACGCGCTCTGGGTCGCCTCCAAAGCTTCCGATATACTTGTTGACCCATTTGAGAGAAGCCAGGATGTCATGCAGCCCGTAATTACCAGGCACTATTTCGTCTTCTGTAGACAGGAAACCAAGAGCTCCTAGACGGTAGTTCATCACCACAACGACAGCTTTGACCCGAGATGCAAGGAGAGTTGCATCGTAGACAGAGGATGTGCCGTATTCTGCGTCCCCACCGTGAATGAAAACCAAGACCGGCAGAGCAGGGTCGTTAGGGTCTTGAGTCGGTGCGTAGATGTTTAGAGTCAGACAGTCCTCGCTAGTTTGGTTGAACCCCAGACGAACCATCCAAGGATCTCGAGTGACATCCTGTGGGCAGGCAGGCGGTAGGTTCGCCGGGATTCCGAGCGGTTCATCGCCCCATGGGCCAGTTTCTTGAGGTGGCCTAAATCGCAGTTCGCCGAGTGGCGGTTTTGCGTAAGGAATTCCCAAGAATTCAGCAATCTCTTGTCCTCCCATCGCCTCGTCTGCTACTCGCAATGCCCCGGCGACAGATCCAAGCACTTCTCCGTCTTTGCTTGAAATCTGCAGCGTCATATTGTCTGGCTTTCGTAAAGTGCCCCTCCTAACAGGTACTTCGTAGGAGCAGGTTTTCTTGTAAGATGCAGGTTCGGTTATGGTTGGGATGTAGTTGTTCCAGAAGGCTATTTTGTCAGGTTTGAAGCGCTGCCCCGTCTTGAAGTCAGGGTCTAGAATGATGTAAGATCCGTTCTCTGTTTTAAACTCTGGCCACTCCGGTAAGCCTGGTAAGCCAGCTCCATTTGGATTCCTGCAGAAGTAGAAAATAATTGGGCAAAAAACAATGTATCGTGCCTTAATTCATGGATATCTGATTCGGCTGAAAATGAAGATAAATTTTGTCACAAATGGCTTTATCTAAGTCCAGGGATGGACTGGGTTTTTTTAGGGGGGAGGGGTGTGTTGGAAGGTAGGGTTATTTTTTTTGCTGGGGGGTTCCATTTGCGTTCTATTGAATTTCGAATGTGATATTGTGGTTTTTAGCATCCTAGTTTTGCATCCTTTATTTTACCAACGGTGTCCGTTTCTTATTGACCCGGCATGATTCAGGGACCGTACTGCAAATTTGTGCAGTCAGTAGTTCAAATGTCTATAGGTTTTCCCGGCCAATTTCCTAAAATGTTCATTCACTTCTGAAAATTGGTTATTCACTTTCGTCTGAATTTGAGAATCTCTCTGAACTACCAGAGCATTCAATTCCATTTCAGTACATTCGATTAAGTGATTGAGCAGCACCTTTCGTTTATGTCCTTTCATATTCATTTACAAGACTTCTTTTTCGCTTTTAGAGGGAAATTTCAAACATTCACTATTCTATTTCACTTTTAGTTTAATGCCATCGGCACGACATAAAATTAGGGGTTTCTTTTTCATTAACCGTCAATAAAATTAGCTGTTCCTGAAAACAATTTTGAAAAGGTATGCTTGAGCAAATGAATGCACAGGTAACGTAATTGGCCGTCTGTATCTCAAGACCGAATGCACGGACAGTGATAACGATTGAAGTTTCGCTGAATTCCCGTGTTGAGGGCACGTGTGGTCTTGCGGTGGAGCACAAGATTCATGATAGTGAGATGGTGTGGGTTTGAGCCCCACCGTGGCCATGCGTGTTGTACCCTTGAGTAATTGCTTCACCTCAATTACTTCTCTCAACCCATGTGTTAAATGGGTACGCACCGGCATTATCCAATGCTGGGAAGGTAACATATTCGCTGTGGAGGATGTGTGGCGACCCCCCCCCCCCCCCCCCCACAGGGGACTTGAGTTGACTTGAGTTGAATTGATCTGTTATTTGAAATCAATTTTAAAACAAAATTCCTTACCCGTATCGTGCAAATTGGGTCCAGTAATCCATAGTCGTGTTGGAAAGGATGGCTGCGTCCAGGTCGTTGGGATAAAAGGCGCTGATGAAACCAAAGACGTAAAAGGTGTCTAGTGCGTGCGGTGCCCCTGAGATCAGACCCGACCATTCTGGTGGAAGGAAGAACTCCTTCCCCGTCTCGTAGGTGAAGTGGTAAAAATATGTGCTCGTGTTGGCCGCGGATTCAGCATGACGAGTTAGAAAGTTGATACTGGGAACCTTGAAAAACTGATCACCGGTAACGTCCAGGTATCTCAGCACATTTTCATCGGGGTCTTCTAGATCTTGTCCGCCGAAGTAGTAAGCGAAAACCGCATCGGTGATTTCCTGCGGGTTTTCACACTGGCATGACAACAAGAAGTATTGAATATCGGATCTGAGTTCCTCTGCTGTATAATTTTTACTAACTTGACTGATGAAGACACTTCCATCTTGGTCGTTGAAGCCCATAATGAGATCGTACTGTCCAACACGGGGATGGGCAAGGAGCGTGTTGATGTTGGTAGGAAGAAACTCTCCGTCAATTATTGCTGACGATTGCACGGTGTAAGTTTGAGTAAGTAGAGTCTCCACGCTGATACCTCGGAGGCAGCTGATAAGATCACGAGATGTACTGACGACGGGTAGGTTACACCCGAGGATTGAGCCGACGTTAAAAGCCTGAAACCGAGCCACAGTGGCCGGGATGACCAGGTTAGGGAACACCACCCCACTTTCAGCAATCACCCGCTGGAAAAGAGTCCTGTCGTTGAGTGGTGTGATCATCTGGTAGGTCACGCTCCACGCACCGGCCGACTCACCAAAGATGGTGATTTGGTCCGGATTGCCACCAAAGTTTGCGATGTTGTCTTTGACCCACTGGATAGCCAGGCGTTGGTCCCAGAGTCCGTAGTTCCCGGGTGCTGAGTCGTCACCGGTGCTGAGGAAGCCGAAGAGTCCAAGACGATAGTTGATATTCACCACGACGACCTGCCCGTGCAACGCCAGGATTGTTCCATCATAGGTCATACTTTGACCGGACGTAAAACCACCCCCGTGTATGAAAATCATGACAGGAAGAGGTCCGGACGAGGCCACAGCATCATGAGGCACATACACGTTCAGCAGAAGACAGTCTTCGTCCATGTCAGCCATGTTTAGTCCAGGTTGCGGACAGCTGGGGCCGTACACCGTGGCGTTCAGCACGTCCTCCCAGGGAGCCTTCGGTACGGGCTTGGCAAATCGCCGTTCCCCGGTCGGCGGTTCAGCGTACGGTATGGCGGTGTACCGCGTCACGAGTTGATCCGTAAGAGGCTGTAATGGTGTTTTCACTCCCATAACGGGACCAGAGGTGGTATTTGTAATAACAAATTGCCCCTCACCGCTTTGCAAACATGCGGTAAAAATGAGAAAATTCAGCAGAAGGAGATTCATACTTCTTGTTACCGAAGGCATCATGTTTGCCAGGAAAAATGACCACAATGATGTTCTCTATGTAGACATCTATGATTAAATGCAATTCAGTTAGTGTGTGGTGCAATATATCTACTTGACCCACAAAACAATTCTGACTGCCGAGTGACGTGTCTATTGAAAACGATGACCCTCAACCAAACCCATATTTGCTTTGATTTTATAAGAAATACTCTTGCCGATATGATTGTTGAATTGTGGTTTATTTATCACTGCACGAACCTGGCACCCCATTATTGAGATGTTGCCTTTGAATCTGATATCAAGTGTTTTTGTTTACGTGTCAAGTGCGTGCTGACCGTGAGCTGATGTCGATCTGTCGCATAAATAATACGGCCCACGATTGTGCAAATGTACACGATTTATTATCTTGGACTAAACAAATGAGTGATCCGATCCTCCCCAACAAAGTTCAAGTGTCTTAAACAATTATATAGGAGAAGCACTAAGCAGGATCCACGATTGGAGAAGTTTACAATGTTTTTTTTTATATAAACTGCTATTTTTCTGTTATAATTGAACAGTTTTCCTTTTTGCAACAAATTGTGACGTGTCGTATACTACAATCTCGGCCAAAATGGTTGGGACACTTCCTGAGCCTGCCAAGGTCACCCACTCCCCCGCTCCCCCGGTCAATGTTTTTCTCTCCAGCTGATGGAGCACACACCGCGCAATGAGAGACAACATTGAACGGGGGCCGGGGGGGGGGGGGTTGTGGGCCCAGCGAGATTTGGCCAGGATTGTAGCTCTCCTTCGTCTAGGTGGTTTGTTCGGTAGCGTGCCGCCTCGATGGTGCCCTATCCCTCAAGTGGTGGGTCACAGCACCAGGTGCGCCCCTTTGCCCGGTGGGCAGGAACAGTAGGCCGGTGGAAGTAGGGCCAATGGAATACACAGGGAAATGGGAATGGGGAGCCGCAATAGAAATGTGGAGTTGGAACGTGGGTCGAGTCGGAATGCGGGCAGGCGCGGTTCTACGGGGGGCTAGGGGGGGGGCTGTAGCCCCCCCCCCCCAAATTTTGTCTAGCCCCCCCCCCCCCCCAAAAAATAAATTCCGTAAAAAAAAAATTGCATTAGCAAAAAGAAGGATTGTGATGTACATGCGAACGGTCTCCCCCTAAAGAAGAAATAGCCGTGATAAGGGTGCATTAGTTAATATAGTGTTTATGATTTTAGGATTTTATTGGCGCTCCCCATTGAAAATATGGCATGAGCCCCCCCCCCCCCCCCTCCCCCCCCCCACCCCCCTTTTGATTTTCGGAGGCCTAAGTGTCTGGAAAAAATAACCGGTCAACATTTCAGCACGCCTCCCTGAAAAAATTCTGGATCCACCGTGCTATAGCCCCCCCCCAAAAAATATTGGTTCTAGAACCGCGCCTGAATGCGGGTCGAGTCGGAATGTGTGATGAAGTCGGAATGTGGGTGGAGTCGGAGTGTGGGTGGAGTAACTTATTTTTCCCTGGGGGATTTTGCCCTTGAATCGTTTAATGCTAAGTAGATCTGACCATATGACACAGACTAGTAATTGGTGATCGGAGACAGTCATCAAGTACTATTATTAATTATTATTATTATTATTAATGGTTTATTTTATTAAACTTTCACGGCCATAAGGCCGAATTGCAGTTTAATTTACACACATTAAAAATAGTTACATATTAAAATTACAGAGAATTACATCGTGTAAAAGATACAATAAAAAGGTAAATCACAACAAAATACACACAAGTAATAAATATTAAAATCATTCAAATCCGACTGCGTAAAATACGCAGTCGCAGTCCCCCCACAGAGATTGCCGTCATTGAGTGAGCTCTATACGTTCATGAATACAATAAAAAGGTAAATCACAACAAAATACACACAAGTAATAAAATTAAAATCATTCAAATCCGACTGCGTAAAATACGCAGCGTATGATCGTTTAATACACGATATTAAAGTTCATCAACTATTCTTTCTAGTATTGCGAGTGACTTAGAAAAAGAAGTCAATAGGAACATAGTGCAGGACGGCGGGATTGCGTTAACATCTGGTTCCAGTTGTGCAGAAAGTGCTGGAGGTGACGTCACACCAACGAACCGGATAGGTCTCACTCAATGACGTCACTTCCTACAGATTATAGCCATAGACATATAATTAAACCTAGACACGACATTATCTGCTTTTACGTTGTGAATTCTGTGAGAAACGGGCTGCATGACGCGGCCTGGGCGATGCGCGAATTATCATGTGGCCATGTGACTTCGATTTACGCACATACTTCATACACATACCACGTATGTTCAGGCCAGCGGTGCCAACGCACTTGTGCACCACTTAGTTGTTTTTACCCACATGCGTACGGGACCAAACGATTCCAAATAACGCGCAGTGCGACCGCTTTCACCATTGGCGTGACGCGTCGCGCCAAAAATGAGCGTTCGCGTAATTAACATCATTCTATACGCGCAGCATTTTGCTCACAGGCGCAATAGACCGCTTGCCGACGCGTTCGATAACTGACGCGCGAAGGTGCGCAACGCCATGTTGTGGGACAAAATGTACATGGATAGATATGCGCTTGTCCCACAACATGGCGTCGCGCGCCTTCGCGCGTCGATTATCGAACGCATCTGCAAGCGGTCTATAGCAAATGTCGTGTCTAGGTTTTATTATACTAATGCAGTGCCCGTCTAAAATGTGCATATTCGGGAAACGCAAATTGCTTTGCCGCTGGTATAGGTTGCATCATTGCAGAGTTTTGGAGAACTGCTCGTGCAAACAACGCACGCGATTCAATGGTGTTGGTTTCACAGGTTGAACGCACACTTACGTCAACATTTTTGCCAAGTTTGAAGTTCGACCACCTACAATGGTCGCTCAGTCGACGGCAAAAATAATGTGCCCGTGTACATACGAAAACATGGTACGCAGTGCTATTCACCCATTGATCTCCATATACACAGACTGGATAGGACATCGCGTACGAACGTGCGTCCGCGCGCGCGTTTTTTGAAAAGGGTAAAGAACACAATTTCGCATTCGAGTTGTGTACACTTTCGAACGGAGGATTAAAAAAAGAAGTTGGGTTTTCTTCGGTTTCTTTGTCATTTTTGAAAGAATAAAAGAAACAGAGATCTAAATTGATCAAAATCGACGAGGAGTATAATCAAGGTGTGCGCAGCATTGGATTGCTGGAGTCGGCAAGTAAGGAGCGTTGAAGAATAGGACAATTATTCGCAAGTAAGTTGTTTTTTTAACGAGGCCTATACAAGTCAACATGGCATGGCATGGAGGAATATGAACATGGGAATGACAAAGCAAATTATGTCGCTCTGAGTTTGAGGGGACGGGCCTGTGTGGTAGCTAGCGAGATATTCTGTTCAAATTCCATGCGATCTAGGCCTGTCATGAGTGCTCAGTGGTCGGCATCATTTTTCTTTAAAAGACATAGGCCTAAACGTGCATGTATGATTGACCCGGCAATGGCAATGAACAAAAGTTGACTTGTTTAAGATAGTTTATTCGAATAACTTTATGCAAAATCTGATTGAATTATGTCTGCCTTGGCTTAACGCCTACCGAAATGTTTCTATTCTTTTCTTTATAAAGAGAAACCGAGGAGATGGTTTATGCTAACTGTAGAACCCCTCTGTAGTAAAACCCAGAGTGAAGTTTTTGTAGAAAGTAACACCCCCATAAAAAATTGGAATTGGCCAAAGACAACACAGAGTGCATGTGAGTGTGCCTGGTCACTTTCACATATTTTGGCAAAGTGACCAGACGTACTTACAACAGTGCTCTCTTTTGTCTTTGCCCAATAGGTATGTACAAATGTTTCTTTCTTTTTATTCACATCTAGGTTCCATTATTTCTGTTGTTCACATTTTCATTTACTTGGAGTATACAATCAATGACTTGAGTTGATCAGTTGGTTGAAGGTAAATTGTTCTTTGAATTTGTCAAGTTTACTCTTTTGCCAAGTTATCTAGAGATTGACAAGATTGAACTTTGTTTTATGATGCTTAGATATTTCCATTATTGTTTGTTTATTCACTTTTTGTAACTTTGGATGAGATTTAAGATGATATAAGTTTGATTAGTTTTTAGCAACTTTACTTTAGTTATTCACTTCAGTTATTCATGGAAAGTTTCACTAAGTTTCCTGGATTTGAGGAAAGTTTGGTGAATGTTTGTGGAGTTGATAATTTGTATTTCATTTATTCAAGAAACTGGACCATGTATGTTTTAGTAAACTGTGTTTGTGGATTTTAACATTGAATGTAAGTTTCACCATGTAGCCAAGGAAACTTCCATTGCAAGCACTGAGTGTATATAGATAAGCTGAAGCATGGCCTTGCCACGTTGTGGAGAGTGAATACTAATTAGGCTAGCTAGAACAATGACTGACTTGTGTGTGTAGAATGGAAAGACCACCTGTCACACAGTAAGGGTAGCACTGGGGGAGCAGTAGTATGCCCCAGGCCATTGACTTGGCTGGAGTTGAGCCATACAGTGGAAAGTCTGTTGCTATAGCAACAAGGGTGCTGGCCAGCCTGAGTAATGTGTTTATCTTTAAGACATGGCAGATAAGAGTTCTGGTAGTTGTGGCCATGAGATTATTAAGTTAAGTTTCCCCTATAGGTTAGATAGTACATGTAGTTGGCCATTAGTTTTAAAGTGATGGTTCTCCTAAAGTTTGATAGTTTTGGCCATACTGATTTAAAGTGTTGTTATTTAGGAAACTGACTTAACCTTTTTCTTGTACATTGTTTGTTTATTATGATGTTTGAATAAACACTTTCACATATTTTGGCAAAGTGACCAGACGTACTTACAACAGTGTTCTCTTTTGTCTTTACCCAATAGAAATAACGTTACCACATGACAGCTGGGTAACATAACTTACTGCACAACTGGCCGATTGACCTTCATATCAAACAAAGAACTTCAGCAAAGCCATATAGCAAAAACCACCAGCTGCAGGACCGAGCCGGACGAAAATGGAGAACTTCACGGAGGGATGGAATCGACTGTATCATCCACTGAATGGAACATGCGATGTGATAGGCATCTGAGCGTTTGACTTAATCAATTTTTACGATGTGGAACTGTTAACATTGATTGATTTTGGTTTTGGAAAGAAGTTGTGGAGTTCAACGCAAGTATTTTTATAAGCTCCCAAGATGACTGTCACATTATTGACAGTTTGTATGGTGAAGAAAGCAATGAGTACTTTTACGGTTTGAAATTATGTTGTGTACGCCGTTATATAAGATTACTAGCTATAGCCATAAACACCGTCATATTCGCTCACAAAAACGATTCCCATTACACTTACAAGTAATTATATTTATTTTCAGAAGTATAGCTTAACATTTAATTGCAAGACCGTGCGTAGCTTGAATTATTCTTTGACAAAATTAGTATAGTACTATTTTGGTTTGTGATTCATCTCCTTTCACACAATATCACAAAGAGGTAAACGATGTCATTCCCTGATCAATCTAGGGACGGGAAGAAGTTTTTACTGATTACTTTGTAAAATTAAAGTTTTTTTACCTTTTAGATTGTAATTGGTTCATGTTCAGGTTTTTTAATAAATATATCAATCATTTGAATGAATCTTCATACAATTTCTCGTGTGAGTGTTCAGTTAAAAAATATGATGTCATTTCAGCATATTATTAATACAATTATTCATTTCGTTGATGGAGTAATTCAGTGTGCTCTAATGACCAATGTGCCAAAAATGAAATGGCAATTTACTTACAATCATTTTTGGGAGGAGAAGGGATTTAAAAAAAATAAGGGAAAAGGAAATGGGGGGTTCTTGAATTTCAAAAATGCATAATAAGAAAGTGTATATCAAGAAAGTGTGGAAAAGCTGTTTGGAGGGTAACTCTTCATCGTTCAGGGTTTTTTTTTAAGATTGTTTTGGAGGAGCGCTTGAACTCCCTCCTGTAAGAAAAATTTCACTAAACAATCCATTTTCCAAAGTAAACAAAGTGAAAGCACAATGCGCGTTTACCCGTCTGACAGTAAACGCGCCGCCATTGTTCGGCCGCGCATTCGTGCACAAACACGGCGCGATGTCCTATCCAGTCTGTGTATATGGAGATCAATGTATTCACCCATTGATCCATTAGTATTCACCCATACTGGACAATGTATCGCCCTGCAATGCACGTGCGCGTGCCCGTCCTTTTTGCATTGTTTGCGTCATATTGAGCACGCGCGCTTTAGCTTAAACATGACGTAAAAACAATTGAAAAGAACGGCAGTGCGTGCGGGTGTTATGTTCTAAGCTATATACTGCCACGTTTGCCTCAGAAAATACTGCTTTTTTCAGCTTTTTCGAGAACCGCTGGTCCAAACTTCAAACTTTGCACTGCATATTCTGTTGTCCCGAAAAATATACCCGCCGATTTTTAACTTCATACGGTGCCCGGTTCTGAAGATAATCGACGGACAGACAGACAGAGATTCCTGGAATTATAGTAAGACTAGTGCAGGGCCAGTCGAAAATGTGCGTGTTCGGAAGGGGCAGTTGAGAACTGCAGCTCTTGCAAACAACGCACATTATTCAATGGTGTGAACGCACACTCGCAAGTTAAACGCACAAAAATGTCGTCACCCCCCCCCCCCCCCGGCACTGATATTTACCCCTACTGGACAATATGGTATCGCCCTACAACTGTAGGGCGTAGTTGTAGGGCGATACCATATTGTATTAGACTTGCTCAGTCGACCGCCTACATACAGTGCAGTGATGGTTGCTCAGTTGACTACAAAATGCATGTGCCCGTGCATGCCACTCACCTACATATGTACGTACGAAGACGGTGTGCAGTGCTATCTATCGCTCTACAATGTGACCGTCCTTTTTGCACTGTTTGCGTCATATTGAGCACGCGCGCTATAGCTCGAACATGACGTAAACAATTGAAAAGATCCCAATGATGTGCCCGTCCTTTTTTCGTTGTTGCGTCATATTAAGCACGCGCGCTTTTGCTCAAACATGACGTAAACAATTGAAAATCCCTGCGCGTGTTCTAGGTATGTAATCTGCCACGTTAAGTCTAAAAAACTGCTGCTTTTTTGCAGCTTTTTCGAGAACCGCTGGTCCAAACCACTTTAAACTTGGCACTGCACATTCGGTTGTCCCGAGCAGTACACCCGCCGATTTTCAACTTCATACGGTGCCCGGTTCTGGAGATAATCGGCGGACAGACAGACAGACAGACAGACAGACAGACAGACAGAGATTCCTTGAATTGTAGTATAGACTAGTGCAGGGCCAGTTGAAAACGTGCCTGTTCGGAAGGGGCAGTTCAGCTCATGGAAACAACGCACATTATTCAATGGTGCTTCCACAGGTTGAACGAACACTCGCAGGTTAAACGCACACAATGTCGTCTTGCCCTGGCGCTGATATTTACCCCTACTGGATAATATGGTATCACCCTACAGTAAGAGTTGCTCAGTCGACCGCCTACATACAGTGCAGTGATGGCTGTTCAGTAGATTACAAAATGCATGTGCCCGTGCCTGTGCCCGTGCATGCCACTCACGTACATGTACGTCAAAAAAAATGCACCTGTTCGTTAGGGGCAATTTCAAAATGCTCATATCATGCAAACAACGCACACGATTCAATTTGTGTTGTTTTCACAGGTAAAACTCACACTCATAGAGCGCACTTTGTACATGTCGCCAGGCCATCCCCGGCACTGATATTCACCCATACGCCCGTGCAGCTACTCACCTACGTGAGTAAGGTTGCTCAATCCACCGCCTACAATAGTGGTTCAATCGACTGCAAAATGCATGTGCCCGTGCAGTAAACGGAAACATATGGTACGCAGTGCTATTCACCCATACTGGACAATGGTATCGCCCTACAATGCACGTGCGCGTGCCCGTCCTTTTTGAATTGTTTGCGTCATATTGAGCACGCGCGGTTTAGCTTTACAAGACGTAAACAATTGAACAGAACGGCTGTGCGTGGTGTTATGTTCTAGGCTATATTCTGGCGCGTTTGCCTCAGAAAATACTGCTTTTCTGAGGCCAGTCGAAAATGTGCGTGTTCGGAAGGGGCAGTTGAGAACTGCAGCTCGTGTAACAACGCACATTATTCAATGGTGTGAACGCACACTCGCAAGTTAAACGCACAAAATGTCGTCACCCCCCTGGCACTGATATTTACCCCTACTGGACAATATGGTATCGCCCAACAACTGTAGGGCGTAGTTGTAGGGCGATACCATATTGTATTAGAGTCGCTCAGTCGACCGCCTACATACAGTGCAGTGATGGTTGCTCAGTTGACCACAAAATGCATGTGCCCGTGCATGCCACTCTCGTATATGTACGTACGAAGACATGGTTGCAGTGCTATAGCCCTACAATGTGCCCGTCCTTTTTGCACTATTTGCGTCATACTGAGCACGCGCGTTAGCTCGAACATGACGTAAACAATTGAAAAGAACCCCATGATGTGCCCGTCCTTTTTTCCATTGTTGCGTCATATTAAGCACGCGCGCTCTTGCTTTAACATGACGTAAACAATTGAAAAAAAAATCAGTGCGCGGAGTTCTAGGCTATATTCTGGCGCGTTTGCCTCCGAAAATACTGCTTTTTTGCAGCTTTTTCGAGAACCGCTGGTCCAAACCACTTCAAACTTGGCACTGCACATTCGGTTGTCCCGAGCAACACACCCGCCGATTTTCAACTCCATACGGTGCCCGGTTCTGGAGATAATCGGCGGACAGACAGACAGACAGACGGACAGACGGACAGACAGACAGAGATTCCTTGAATTGTAGTATAGATGTCTATGATTGTAACGTGCATCGGTATTTTGCATAGATATAGAATAAAAAGATTAACCGACCGACATACAGATCCTTGTCATTTGATTGGTGTAACTCACATCATGTCGTTCTCATACAGTGTACGATATACACGTTGGGAGGCTCGGAAAAAGCGGTGACCAATAACCAATGCCAAAAAATGGGGGTTCTTCAACGTCCGCAACAGGTGAACACTTTACGAATGAAATCACAACTAGCATCCAAACCGCTCGAATTTATGGGGTCGCAAAAGTGGACCCCGAAATTTGTTCTCACATGCATAATACAGGAATAACACAAAAACACCCAGTTTTGAAAGGATAGTTGTGTGGATGTTTATATTCTTGTTTTAAATGTTCTTTCCGATTAACATAGTCTCGTTCAAAGTGCGTTTTGTAGCCCAATTGGGCTGTTCCAGGACCTATAGTGTCCAAAAGCGACACCGATTCGAAAACGTATTCGTATTCCGTCGTGTCCGATGTAAATAACCGGGGATTTTTGCGCCTTTCCCGGGAACGGTAAGTCTTTATGTTGGTTTCCTTTTAACCACACGTTTGGAATAGGATAAGTGAACAATCCAAAACATGAAATTTTCGGGAATTTCAGGACCTAGTGCCCCTTTAATGATGATAAAGACAGATTAAAATATGGGATCGTCATCATGCGTGGTTTCTATGTGGGTCAGATCTACCCCGGGCATCATCCAACTCTTTCTCTTCTCTGCTCCATTTGCCTTGGCCTTATTTGCCACACACACCCCTAAAAAGATGATTGCTAACACCCCAACTCCTACGGTCGTTCCAATCAGTGCTGCGATGACGGTACTAGCCTCAGAAAGGGGAAGCCTCAACCCACCCAGACTGACGGTACAAGGTTCCGGGTCCGGTGGGCAGGGGGTAGGCTCCGGAGGAGTAGGGGCAGGTGCTGTGATGGACGGTAGGTAGCTTGCCCAGAAGCGAAGGAGATGTTGCCAGTTGTTGTCATTGCCCGAGAGGGCCTGGGGACAGTCGGTGAGTGACATGTAAGTCAGGTTGGCCGAGTCGAATGCTGGCCACTCCACGCCAGAAAGCGAAGGCCCCGGAGCTCTAAATGTAATAAAAAACAATACAAAATGTGTACGTCAGCGAATTTGTCAGAGAGTCTGAAGAAAAAAATCACCAATGCTAATACGGGACTTGAACAAGGTCTTTAAGATAGGTTTTAATCAAGCAACTGTATGATAACATTTTCGTCATGTCCAACGATTCAGTTCACTCTTCCTCACCAGTTGGTAGTTGGTCAGGTACAAAATATTACTGAAATTTCCTGCAAGTTCTGGAAAGATGGTTGGTAATCTTACCCATTGTATGTAAACATTTTCAAGAATGCCATCAGCTCGAGGGTGAACCGCTTATCTTCCAACCTGTAAGACAGCTGCAGTTCATCCACGAGAAGACTGTATGGATCTCCAAACAGGAACTGAAGATCATCTGCAAACGTTGGTCCGACCTGAGGTGGAAGTGGCCCCTTGTAATGATGAGCAGGTGGTTTGAGATCAAACGAGTAGAAGTAGACAGAGTGACCGGCGTCGGCGTGGAGTCTAGCAGCTTCCAATGTGCTCCAGTATGACAGATAGTCGTTTATGAACTGTCTGAAACTTCCACGTGTCTGGCAATCATCATCGAGTCCACCCTTTCCGATATATTCCGTCACAAGAGCGAAAGCTGTTTTATCAGCATTGGTGAAAGAAAGTGTGCTCACTGTTTCTATATACTTCTGGACTTCGGCGGTACTTGGACAATCAAGGCCGGTGAAGGCAAATGCCACCCCGGCAAATCCGTCCTGTGCCAACCCAACAAGTATGTCAACGTCGTTGATAAGGCCTGCTTTCAGCAACTCGAGAGGTTTGTCAGTGATGAGATCACCGTCTACGACGGTCGGGAAAGCTAGGCCAAATGGAGCACTTATGGTGATGGACACAAGGTCGGCCGCGGGCTTGTCACGGAGACAGCTGACCATTATGTCACTGGTCTCAGTTGGACATCCAAGTTTGCTTGCCAGAGTTTTAGCTCTCTCGGATACACTTGGAAGTACTGCATTATCGACAGGTGGGAATATAGCAGTTGCGCTCATCAAAACAGCTCTGTTGAATAAGCCCTTCGCTGTCTCAGAGAGTGTCAGCGTATGGGCGAGAACTGCACCGGAGCCGTAGCCTTGGACTGTGACGCGCTCTGGATCGCCTCCAAAGCTTCCGATGTACTTGTTGACCCATTTGAGAGAAGCCAGGATGTCATGCAACCCGTAATTACCAGGAGCTGCTTCGTTTTCTGTCGACAGGAAACCAAGAGCCCCTAGACGGTAGTTCATTACAACAACGACAGCTTTGACCCGAGATGCAAGTAGGGTTGCATCGTAGACAGAGGATGTGCCGTATTTTGCGTCCCCACCGTGAATGAAAACCAAGACCGGCAGAGCAGGGTCGTTGGGGTCTTGAGTTGGTGCGTAGATGTTTAGAGTCAGACAGTCCTCGCTAGTTTGGTTGAACCCAAGACGAACCATCCAAGGATCTCGAGTGACGTCCTGTGGGCAGGCAGGCGGTAGCTTCTCCGGAATTCGAAGCGGTTCGTCGCCCCACTTTCCTTTGTCTTCTGGTGGCTTGAATCGGAGTTCGCCGAGTGGCGGTTTTGCGTAAGGAATTCCCAAGAATTCAGCGATCTCTAGCCCTCCCATCGCCTTGTCGGCCATTCGCAAAGCCCCGACGACAGATCCAAGCACTTCTCCGCCTTTGCTTGTAACCTGCACCGTCATATTGTCTGACTTTAGAGACGTTCCTCTTCTGACAGGTACTTCGTATGTGCAGGTTTTCTTGTAAGATGCAGGCTCGGTTATGGTTGGGATGTAGTCGTTCCAGAAGGCTACTTTGTTTGGTTTGAAGCGATGTCCCGTCTTCAAGTCAGGGTCAAGAATGAGGTAAGATCCATTCTCTGTTCCAAATTCTGGCCACTCCGGTAAGGCTGGTAAGCCAGCTCCATTTGGATTCCTGCATAGGAAGACAGGAATTGGGGAAAAAATGTATTTTTCCTCAATTCACAGATTATAGACTCAGGTGAAAAGCAGTTAAACCTTTGTCCCATATTACACCATATCTGAGTTAAGGCAAGGTCTGAGATTTGTTGGTGGATTGTGGGTTCGATTTGGGGTTATTTGCCTTCTATTAAATGTTGGATGTGATATTGTGGGTGTTTACTTCTTAGTTTGCATCCTTACTACTGTGAAGTAAAGTTTGTGTTCATCTTTAAACTGCACCTTTTTCTTTGATCGATCGTTTCACTGTCATCTTAAATGACTTATAATGAAACGCATTCGGTGAGCAACATCCAATCCAAAACTTTTATGTTGGTAAATACTAATTTATCTTTTACTTTAAATCAAATTTAAAACAACATTTCTCACCCGTATCGTGCAAATTGGGTCCAGTAATCCATCGTCCTGTTGGAAAGGATGGCTGCATCCAGGTCGTTCGGATAAAAGGCGCTGATGGAACCAAAGACGTAAAATACGTCCAGTCCGTGCGGTGCCCCTGAGATCAAACCCGACCATTCTGGGGGAAGTAGGTACTCCTTCCCTGTCTCGTATGTGAATTGGTAAAAATATGTGCTCGTGTTGGCCGCGGATTCAGCATGACGAGTTAGAAAGTTGATACTGGGAACCTTGAAGAACTGATCCCCGGTAACGTCCAGGTATCTCAGCACATTTTCATCGGGGTCTTCTAGATCGTGTCCGCCGAAGTAGTAGGCGAAAACCGCATCGGTGATTTCCTGCGAGTTTTCACACTGGCAGGACAACAAGAAGTATTGGATATCGGCTCTGAGCTCCTCCTTGGTATAATTTTTATTTACCTGACTCAGGAAGACACTTCCATCTTGGTCGTTGAAGCCCATGATGAGATCGTACTGTCCAACACGGGGATGGGCAAGGAGCGTGTTGATGTCGGTAGGAAGAAACTCTCCGTCGATTATTGCTGACGTTTGCACGGTGTAAGTTTGAGTTAGTAGAGTCTCCATGCTCATCCCTCGGAGGCAGCTGATAAGCTCACGAGATGTACTGACGACGGGTAGGTTACACCCGAGGATTGAGCCGACGTTAAAAGCCTGAAACCGAGCCACGGTGGCCGGGATGACCAGGTTAGGGAACACCACCCCACTTTCAGCAATCACCCGCTGGAAAAGAGTCCTGTCGTTGAGTGGTGTGATCATCTGGTAGGTCACGCTCCACCCACCGGCAGACTCGCCAAAGATGGTAATTTGGTCCGGATCACCACCAAAGTTTGCGATGTTGTCTTTGACCCACTGGATAGCCAGGCGTTGGTCCCAGAGTCCGTAGTTCCCGGGTGCTGAGTCGTCGCCGGTGCTGAGGAAGCCGAAGAGTCCAAGACGATAGTTGATATTCACCACGACGACCTGCCCGTGCAACGCCAGGATTGTTCCATCATAGGTCATACTTTGACCGGACGTAAAACCACCCCCGTGTATGAAAATCATGACAGGAAGAGGGCCGGACGAGGCCACAGCATCATGAGGCACATACACGTTCAGCAGAAGACAGTCTTCATCCATGTCAGCCATGTTTAGTCCAGGTTGCGGACAGCTGGGGCCGTACACCGTGGCGTTCAGCACGTCCTCCCAGGGACCCTTCGGTACGGGCTTGGCAAATCGCCGTTCCCCGGTCGGCGGTTCAGCGTACGGTATGGCGGTGTACCGCGTCACGAGTTGATCCGTAAGAGGCGGTAATGGTGTTTTCACTCCCATAACGGGACCAGAGGTGGTATTTGTAATAACAAATTGCCCCTCACCGCTTTGCAAACATGCGGTAAAAATGAGAAAATTCAGCAGAAGGAGATTCATACTTCTTGTTACCGAAGGCATCATGTTTGCCAGGAAAAATGACCACAATGATGTTCTCTATGTAGACATCTATGATTAAATGCAATTCAGTTAGTGTGTGGTGCAATATATCTAATTGACCCACAAAACAATTCTGACTGCCGAGTGACGTGTCTATTGAAAACGATGACCCTCAACCAAACCCATATTTGCTTTGATTTTATAAGAAATACTCTTGCCGATATGATTGTTGAATTGTGGTTTATTTATTACTGCACGAACCTGGCACCCCATTATTGAGATGTTGCCTTTGAATCTGATATCAAGTGTTTTTGTTTACGTGTCAAGTGCGTGCTGACCGTGAGCTGATGTCGATCTGTCGCGTATATAATACGGCCCACGATTGTGCAAATGTACACGATTTATTATCTTGGACTAAACAAATGAGTGATCCGATCCTCCCCAACAAAGTTCAAGTGTCTTAAACAATTTTATAGGAGAAGCACTAAGCAGGATCCACGATTGGAGAAGTTTACAATGTTTTTTTTATATAAACTGTTATTTTGTCTGTTATAATTGAACAGTTTTCCTTTTTGCAACAAATTGTGACGTGTCGTATACTTCAATCCCGGCCAAAATGGTTTGGACACTTCCTGAGCCTGCCACGGTCGCCCACTCCCCCGCTCCCCTGGTCAATGTTGTTCTCTCCAGCTGATGGAGCACACACCGCGCAATGAGAGACAACATTGAACGGGGGCCGGGGGGTTGTGGGCCCAGCGAGATTTGGCCAGGATTGTAGCTCTCCTTCGTCTAGGTGGTTTGTTCGGTAGCGTGCCGCCTCGATGGTGCCCTATCCCTCAAGTGGTGGGTCACAGCACCAGGTGCGCCCCTTTGCCCGGTGGACAGGAACAGTAGGCCGGTGGAAGTAGGGCCAATGGAATACACAGGGAAATGGAAATGGGGAGCTGCAATAGAAATGTGGAGTTGGAACGTGGGTCGAGTCGGAATGCGGGTCGAGTCGAAATGTGTGATGAAGTCCCTGAATGTGGGTGGAGTCGGAGTGTGGGTGGAGCAACAAATTTTTCCATTGGGGATTTTGCCCTTGAATCGTTTAATGCTAAGTAGATCCGACCATAGGACACAGACTAGTAATTGGTGATCGGAGACAGTCATGAAGTACTATGATCATGCCTGTAATCATCATCATCCGTCGTGTCATTCAATCCTGATCAAGGGGCCTTAGGAATTATCCTAATCATTGGAGAATCAAGCAATCAACTACCTAAACCTAGCCCTGCAACGCCTTTCATACACTTTTTTACAAAACAAAACTTAACGCACATACATCAGACAGACAGATAGACAGCGTATGATCGTTTAATACACGATATTAAAGTTCATCAACTATTCTTTTTAGTAATGCGAGTGACTTAAAAAAAGAAGTCAATAGGAGCATATTGAAGGACGGCGGGATAGCTTTAGTTGAAGGATGTAGTCACCCTTGTAACACCCAGAGCCGTACACAGAAAGAGTTGCGACAACGTAGGCCTACACATTTAGGCGCGTCATGCGTTATAGGTCCAACAGCTCGTGTGACATTGTGCACAATCACTGGTATCTCTGTCACTAATGTTGACAATGCCATTACAAAAACCCCAGAGTCTCATGACAGAAGTTTTCTTGGACCACAAATATCGTCCAAAATCGGTACCCCTCATGTCGCAACCCTCTCTTTTGGGGCCTACGGTTCTGAACTACTCTAACTGTAATCAATAAACGGTTCGATAATGTATACATAAAAACAATTATAATTGTAAAATGAAGCAAATGGTCGATTTAAGACACATACTATTCATTGCTAAAAAGAGCTGCGAGAACTGAAGGTTCATGACCTTAAAATATATTCAAAGTTAGAAATGTTGGCCTAATGCCAAGGCACCAATGTTTAGTTTTTAGCAGGGTCAAAACATAGAAATATACTCTTTATTTGGTAAGTTAAAAGTGTCAGTGATGGTAGGGGATGTGTCTTCTTTCTGTTCAAAATGGCTTTCTTATTGTCAACTCGAAAATCATTGATTCAGAAGGTACAATGTTTTCTTTTATTCCCATGATATTTTCTTTGTCGTTTGATTTATTTTCTTGAAGCAAATATAGGGCCAAAAACTATTTTTATACACGCGTTATGATTATACTTGAGATACTTGTAAGACAGCCTCTGGCGCTGTACAAGCGCACAATTAATGTCACGCCCTCTGTGGAGAGGTCCCGAAGACCGACACGCTTCAGAAAATGACGTCACTCATCCAGACTCGTATTAAATGAACCACGTGACTGACGCAACGACCTCCCGAAACCAAGGAAACGTTTCTAGCAAAATCAAATATGACACTTTTTAGGTTACGGGCTATACATCTTACGCAATGGTCATACACAAGATTATAAAAACTATTTCGCCACAATAATTATATATGTGAATGTACAATGTTGCAGACAAATCCTTGAAATCAAACTAAAATCAATTGATTAGTTATCATTTTGCTTCTAGAATGTTTTAATTGAAGACATGCTTAACACTAGATACAGCTCTAAATTCACACTATCTATCGCCTTTTGTTATGATTTACTAAGCGATTAAAATCCAAAGGATATTCAGCAGCCTTGACTCCATGGGCGCGTGCGCGTTCCTTACACTCCCGCAAGGCATAATGGAAAACAACATGGCGCAGCAAGATCGTACCCATGGGGAACGAGGTTGGATATTCAGTCTATCCGGCTCGTAAGTAAAAAGGTCATACACGCGCGCGCACCACTGATTACTAGCACCCAATGGCTGCAAACGCTCGAGCCGCGTTAACATCTGGTTCCAGTTATACAGAAAGTGCTGGAGGTGACGTCACGCTAACGAACCGGATAGGTCTCACTCAATGACGTCACTTCCTACAGATTATAACCATAGACATATAATTATACCTAGACACGACATTATCTGCGTTTACGTTGTGAATTCTGTGAGAAACGGGCTGCATGACGCGGCCTGGGCGATGCGCGAATTATCATGTGGCCATGTGACTTCGATTTACGCACATACTTCATACACATACCACGTATGTTCAGGCCAGCGGTGCCAACGCACTTGTGCACCACTTAGTTGTTTTTACCCACATGCGTACGGGACCAAACGATTCCAAATAACGCGCAGTGCGACCGCTTTCACCATTGGCGCGCCAAAAATGAGCGTTCGCGTAATTAACATCCTTCTATACGCGCAGCATTTTGCTCACACGCGCAATAGGAAATGTCGTGTCTAGGTTTTATTATATGTCTATGATTGTAACGTGCATCGGTATTTTGCATAGATATAGAATAAAAAAGATTAACCGACCGACATACAGATCCTTGTCATTTGATTGGTGTTACTCACATCATGTGGCAATCGTTATTGCTCCCATTCATGCCGCGGATCAAAAAGTACTATCCGCCCATGGGGAATGGGAAATACTATTCAACAGTTAGGATCATGACGCGGTATTTGTGTGCAAATGCATGCTGGTGTGCGCGTTCAGCGTTGCGCGTAGCGCGTATTGTTCCAAAGAGCCAGCGCTACAGCGTTAGGTTCAAACATTTTCGTGAAAGGGTGGTTTGGAAGAGAGAAATACATTCAACTCCTGTTTTGTATTGAAAAAAAGTTCAAATATATCAAATGACAAGGATCTATATGTCAGTTATATAAAACAAATATTGGGTGGCTTTAAATTGTGAAATGGGAGGAATATTATCGCTCAGTAAAATCTGGACTTTTCCAGTTCACTCGGCTTCGCCTCGTGAAATGGAAAAGTCCAGATTTTACCTTGCGATAATATTCCTCCCATTCCACGCAATATTTGTATACTAGATCGGATGCGCGTGTATACGCGCAGCCTTGCATGGAGGGTCACGTGCTGGGGTAAAGATACAAATTGCGCGCTAGACCGTGACGAACGCAACGCCGTTGACGCGCACAATGCGAGTTTACTTCTGTTATGTACTTTACTTGAGACCTTCAATGCTAATAAAAACACAAGAGCATAGATAAGAAACACCGTTCCCATAATGTGAAACACCAGTCTACTCTTGTTGTTTATTTCAATAAATATCTCTTGAACATGAATGGTTATTATTATGACTATGGCCTACTTATCTTTGGTTGTCTTAAAACAGGTTTATTGTGCCGAAATTAAACTGATATATCCCATGCGGCATACCAACGTGTAAGCGTGCATGTACGCATTGCGTAAATACTCGGTGCGCATTTCTAGCTTCGCGCGCGTTGAGCTTGGTCACTTGCTGAAAGAAAGATACATTTAGCTCCATTATTTCACGTTAGTTTGTTGCGCGTCCACGAGAGACAATAAAAATGGCGGAGATTTATCGCACAGTGAATGGGTGCGTGTGGACGCTGTGCGATCTAGTCTTTTTATTCTATATCTATGGTATTTTGAGCGTCAAATTTTTGTGACACGCATCAGCTGCGCTACGCTGCGCCCGCGCCGGGCCGTATTTCGAAAAAAATTCGAGCAACACGCGCGTGTGTTTAGAACAGTTTGTCCACTGCGCGCACACGCACCTGATGGGGCTGAATACACAGTTGTAATTTGCCTACGAAGATGGCGTAGTATGAGAGAGATGTATAGGTTAAAGGGGCACTAGGTCCTGAAATCCTCGAAACTTTCATGTGTTGGATACTTATCCTATTTCAATCGTCTGGTTGGAAGGAAACCAACCTAATGTCATATCGTTCCCGAGAAAAGACGAAAAAAAACCGCTTGTTTACATCAGAAATGACGGAGTACGAATACGTTTTTTGTGTCGTTCTCATACAGTGTACGATATACACGTTGAGAGGCTCGGGAACAGCGGTGACCAATAACCAATGCCAAAAAATGGGGGTTCTGCAACGTCCACAACAGGTGAACACTTTACGAATGAAATCACAACTAGCATCCAAACCGCTCGAATTTATGGGGTCGCAAAAGTGGACCCCGAAATTTGTTCTCACATGCATAATACAGGAATAACACAAAAACACCCAGTTTTGAAAGGATAGTTGTGTGGATGTTTATATTCTAGTTTTAAATGTTCTTTCCGATTAACATAGTATCGTTCAAAGTGCGTTTTGTAGCCCAATTGGGCTGTTCCAGGACCTATAGTGTCCAAAAGCGACACCGATTCGAAAACGTATTCGTATTCCGTCGTGTCCGATGTAAATAACCGGGGATTTTTGCGCCTTTCTCGGGAACGGTAAGACATTATGTTGGTTTCCTTTTAACCACACGTTTGGAATAGGATAAGTGAACAATCCAAAACATGAAATTTTCGGGAATTTCAGGACCTAGTGCCCCTTTAATGATGATAAAGACAGATTAAAATATGGGATCGTCATCATGCGTGGTTTCTATGTGGGTCAGATCTACCCCGGGCATCATCCAACTCTTTCTCTTCTCTGCTCCATTTGCCTTGGCCTTATTTGCCACACACACCCCTAAAAAGATGATAGCCAACACCCCAACTCCTACGGTCGTTCCAATCAGTGCTGCGATGACGGTACTAGCCTCAGAAAGGGGAAGCCTCAACCCACCCAGAGTGACGGTACAAGGTTCCGGCTCCGGTGGGCAGGAGGTAGGCTCCGGAGGAGTAGGGGCAGGTGCTGTGATGGACGGTAGGTAGCTTGCCCAGAAGCGAAGGAGATGTTGCCAGTTGTTGTCATTGCCCGAGAGGGCCTGGGGACAGTCGGTGAGTGACATGTAAGTCAGGTTGGCCGAGTCGAATGCTGGCCACTCTACGCCAGAAAGCGAAGGCCCCGGAGCTCTAAATGTAATAAAAAACCATACAAAATGTGTACGTCAGCGAATTTGTCAGAGAGTCTGAAGAAAAAAATCACCAATGCTAATACGGGACTTGAACAAGGTCTTTAAGATAGGTTTTAATCAAGCAACTGTATGATAACATTTTCGTCATGTCCAACGATTCAGTTCACTCTTCCTCACCAGTTGGTAGTTGGTCAGGTACAAAATATTACTGAAATTTCCTGCAAGTTCTGGAAAGATGGTTGGTAATCTTACCCATTGTATGTAAACATTTTCAAGAATGCCATCAGCTCGAGGGTGAACCGCTTATCTTCCAACCTGTAAGACAGCTGCAGTTCATCCACGAGAAGACTGTATGGATCTCCAAACAGGAACTGAAGATCATCTGCAAACGTTGGTCCGACCTGAGGTGGAAGTGGCCCCTTGTAATGATGAGCAGGTGGTTTGAGATCAAACGAGTAGAAGTAGACAGAGTGACCGGCGTCGGCGTGGAGTCTAGCAGCTTCCAATGTGCTCCAGTATGACAGATAGTCGTTTATGAACTGTCTGAAACTTCCACGTGTCTGGCAATCATCATCGAGTCCACCCTTTCCGATATATTCCGTCACAAGAGCGAAAGCTGTTTTATCAGCATTGGTGAAAGAAAGTGTGCTCACTGTTTCTATATACTTCTGGACTTCGGCGGTACTTGGACAATCAAGGCCGGTGAAGGCAAATGCCACCCCGGCAAATCCGTCCTGTGCCAACCCAACAAGTATGTCAACGTCGTTGATAAGGCCTGCTTTCAGCAACTCGAGAGGTTTGTCAGTGATGAGATCACCGTCTACAACGATCGGGAAAGCTAGGCCAAATGGAGCACTTATGGTGATGGACACAAGGTCGGCCGCGGGCTTGTCACGGAGACAGCTGACCATCATGTCACTGGTCTCAGTTGGACATCCAAGTTTGCTTGCCAGAGTTTTAGCTCTCTCGGATACACTTGGAAGTACTGCATTATCGACAGGTGGGAATATAGCAGTTGCGCTCATCAAAACAGCTCTGTTGAATAAGCCCTTCGCTGTCTCAGAGAGTGTCAGCGTATGGGCGAGAACTGCACCGGAGCCGTAGCCTTGGACTGTGACGCGCTCTGGATCGCCTCCAAAGCTTCCGATGTACTTGTTGACCCATTTGAGAGAAGCCAGGATGTCATGCAACCCGTAATTACCAGGAGCTGCTTCGTTTTCTGTCGACAGGAAACCAAGAGCCCCTAGACGGTAGTTCATTACAACAACGACAGCTTTGACCCGAGATGCAAGTAGGGTTGCATCGTAGACAGAGGATGTGCCGTATTTTGCGTCCCCACCGTGAATGAAAACCAAGACCGGCAGAGCAGGGTCGTTGGGGTCTTGAGTTGGTGCGTAGATGTTTAGAGTCAGACAGTCCTCGCTAGTTTGGTTGAACCCAAGACGAACCATCCAAGGATCTCGAGTGACGTCCTGTGGGCAGGCAGGCGGTAGCTTCTCCGGAATTCGAAGCGGTTCGTCGCCCCACTTTCCTTTGTCTTCTGGTGGCTTGAATCGGAGTTCGCCGAGTGGCGGTTTTGCGTAAGGAATTCCCAAGAATTCAGCGATCTCTAGCCCTCCCATCGCCTTGTCGGCCATTCGCAAAGCCCCGACGACAGATCCAAGCACTTCTCCGCCTTTGCTTGTAACCTGCACCGTCATATTGTCTGACTTTAGAGACGTTCCTCTTCTGACAGGTACTTCGTAGGTGCAGGTTTTCTTGTAAGATGCAGGCTCGGTTATGGTTGGGATGTAGTCGTTCCAGAAGGCTACTTTGTTTGGTTTGAAGCGATGTCCCGTCTTCAAGTCAGGGTCAAGAATGAGGTAAGATCCATTCTCTGTTCCAAATTCTGGCCACTCCGGTAAGGCTGGTAAGCCAGCTCCATTTGGATTCCTGCATAGGAAGACAGGAATTGGGGGAAAAATGTATTTTTCCTCAATTCACAGATTATAGACTCAGGTGAAAAGCAGTTAAACCTTTGTCCCATATTACACCATATCTGAGTTAAGGCAAGATCTGAGATTTGTTGGTGGATTGTGGGTTCGATTTGGGGTTATTTGCCTTCTATTAAATGTTGGATGTGATATTGTGGGTGTTTACTTCTTAGTTTGCATCCTTACTACTGTGAAGTAAAGTTTGTGTTCATCTTTAAACTGCACCTTTTTCTTTGATCGATCGTTTCACTGTCATCTTAAATGACTTATAATGAAACGCATTCGGTGAGCAACATCCAATCCAAAACTTTTATGTTGGTAAATACTAATTTATCTTTTACTTTAAATCAAATTTAAAACAACATTTCTCACCCGTATCGTGCAAATTGGGTCCAGTAATCCATCGTCCTGTTGGAAAGGATGGCTGCATCCAGGTCGTTCGGATAAAAGGCGCTGATGGAACCAAAGACGTAAAATACGTCCAGTCCGTGCGGTGCCCCTGAGATCAAACCCGACCATTCTGGGGGAAGTAGGTACTCCTTCCCCGTCTCGTAGGTGAATTGGTAAAAATATGTGCTCGTGTTGGCCGCGGATTCAGCATGACGAGTTAGAAAGTTGATACTGGGAACCTTGAAGAACTGATCACCGGTAACGTCCAGGTATCTCAGCACATTTTCATCGGGGTCTTCTAGATCGTGTCCGCCGAAGTAGTAGGCGAAAACCGCATCGGTGATTTCCTGCGAGTTTTCACACTGGCAGGACAACAAGAAGTATTGGATATCGGCTCTGAGCTCCTCCTTGGTATAATTCTTATTTACCTGACTCAGGAAGACACTTCCATCTTGGTCGTTGAAGCCCATGATGAGATCGTACTGTCCAACACGGGGATGGGCAAGGAGCGTGTTGATGTCGGTAGGAAGAAACTCTCCGTCGATTATTGCTGACGTTTGCACGGTGTAAGTTTGAGTTAGTAGAGTCTCCATGCTCATCCCTCGGAGGCAGCTGATAAGCTCACGAGATGTACTGACGGCGGGTGGGTTACACCCGAGGATTGAGCCGACGCTAAAAGCCTGAAACTGAGCCACAGTGGCTGGGATGACCAGGTTAGGGAACACCACCCCACTTTCAGCAATCACCCGCTGGAAAAGAGTCCTGTCGTTCAGTGGTGAAATCATATGGTAGGTCACGCTCCATCCACCAGCAGACACACCAAAGATAGTGATTTGGTCCGGATTGCCACCAAAGTTTGCGATGTTGTCTTTGACCCACTGGATAGCCAGGCGTTGGTCCCAGAGTCCGTAGTTCCCGGGTGCTGAGTCGTCACCGGTGCTGAGGAAGCCGAAGAGTCCAAGACGATAGTTGATATTCACCACGACGACCTGCCCGTGCAACGCCAGGATTGTTCCATCATAGGTCATACTTTGACCGGACGTAAAACCACCCCCGTGTATGAAAATCATGACAGGAAGAGGTCCGAACGAGGCCACAGCATCATGAGGCACATACACGTTCAGCAGAAGACAGTCTTCATCCATGTCAGCCATGTTTAGTCCAGGTTGCGGGCAGCTGGGGCCGTACACCGTGGCGTTCAGCACGTCGTCCCAGGGAGCTTTCGGTACGGGCTTGGCAAATCGCCGTTCCCCGGTCGGCGGTTCCGCGTATGGTATGGCGGTGTACCGCGTCACGAGTTGATCCGTAAGAGGCGGTAGGGGTGTTTTCACTCCCATAACGGGACCAGAGGTGGTATTTGTAATAACAAATTGCCCCTCACCGCTTTGCAAACATGCGGTAAAAATGAGAAAATTCAGCAGAAGGAGATTCATACTTCTTGTTACCGAAGGCATCATGTTTGCCATGAAAAGTGACCACAATGATGTTCTCTATGTAGACATCTTACGATTAAATGTAATTCAGTCAGTGTGTGGTGCAATATATCTACTTGACCCACAAAACAATTCTGACTGCCGAGTGACGTGTCTATTGAAAACGATGACCCTTAACCAAACCCATATTTGCTTTGATTTTATAAGAAATACTTGCTGATATGATTGTTGAATTGTGGTTTATTTATCACTGCACGAACCTGGCACCCCATTATTGAGATGTTGCCTTTGAATCTGATATCAAGTGTTTTTGTTTACGTGTCAAGTGCGTGCTGACCGTGAGCTGATGTCGATCTGTCGCGTATATAATACGGCCCACGATTGTGCAAATGTACACGATTTATTATCTTGGACTAAACAAATGAATGATCCGATCCTCCCCAACAAAGTTTAAGTGTCTTAAACAATTATATAGAAATCAGGATCCACGATTGGAGAAGTTTACAATGTCTTTTTTTATATAAACTGCTATTTTTTCTGTTATAGTTGAACAGTTTTCCTTTTTGCAACAAATTGTGACGTGTCGTATACTACAATCCCGGCGAAAATGGTTGGGACACTTCCTGAGCCTGCCACGGTCACCCACTCCCCCGCTCCCCCGGTCAATGTTGTTCTCTCCAGCTAATGGAGCACACACCGCGCAACGAGAGACAACATTGAACGGGGGCCGGGGGGTTGTAGGCCCAGCGAGATTTGGCCAGGATTGTAGCTCTCCTTCGTCTGGCTGGTTTGTTCGGTAGCGTGCCGCCTCGATGGTGCCCTATCCCTCCAGTGGTGGGTCACAGCACCAGGCGCGCCCCTTCGCCCGGTGGACAGGAACAGTAGACCGGAAGTAGGGCCAATGGAATACACAGGGAAATGGGAATGGGGAGCCGCAATAGAAATGTGGAGTTGGAACGTAGGTCGAGTCGGAATGCGGGCAGGCGCGGTAATACGGGGGGGGGGGGCTAGGGGGGGCTGTAGCCCCCCCCCCCAAAAAAAAAATTGTCTAGCCCCCCCCAAAATAAATTCCGTAAAAAAAAAATTGCATTAGCAAAAAGAAGGATTGTGATGTACATGCGAACGGTCTCCCCCTAAAGAAGAAATAGCCGTGATAAGGGTGCATTAGTTAATATAGTGTTTATGATTTTAGGATTTTATTGGCGCTCCCCCCCCCCCCCCCCCCCACCTTTTGATTTTCGGAGGCCTAAGTGTCTGGAAAAAATAACCGGTCAACATTTCAGCACGCCTCCCTGAAAAAATTCTGGATCCACCGTGCTATAGCCCCCCCAAAATATTGGTTCTAGAACCGCGCCTGAATGCGGGTCGAGTCGGAATGTGTGATGAAGTCGGAATGTGTGATGAAGTCGGAGTGTGGGTGGAGTAACTTATTTTTCCCTTGGGGAGTTTGCCCTTGAATCGTTTAATGCTAAGTAGATCCGACCATAGGACACAGACTAGTAATTGGTGATCGGAGACAGTCATCAAGTACTATGGTCATGCCTTTAATCATCATCATCCGTCATGTCATTCAATCCTGATCAAGGGGCCTTAGGAATTATCCTAATCATTGGAGAATCAAGCAATCAACTGCCTAAACCTAGCCCTGCAACGCCTTTCATACACTTTTTGACAAAACAAAACTTAACACACATACATCAGACAGACAGATAGACAGCGTATGATCGTTTAATACACGATATTAAAGTTCATCAACTATTCTTTTTAGTAATGCGAGTGACTTAGAAAAAGAAGTCAATAGGAACATAGTGCAGGACGGCGGGATTGCTTTAGTTGAAGGATGTAGTCACCCTTGTAACACCCAGAGCCGTACACAGAAAGAGTTGCGACAACTAGGCCTACACATTTAGGCGCGTCATGCGTTATAGGTCCAAAAGCTCGTGTGACATTGTGCACAATCACTGGTATCTCTGTCACTAATGTTGACAATGCCATTACAAAAAACCCAGAGTCTCATGACAGAAGTTTTCTTGGACCACAAATATCGTCCAAAATCGGTACCCCTCATGTCGCAACCCTCTCTTTTGGGGCCTACGGTTCTGAACTACTCTAACTGTAATCAATAAACGGTTCGATAATGTATACATAAAAACAATTATAATTGTAAAATGAAGCAAATGGTCGATTTAGGGCTGCGAGAACTGAAGGTTCATAACCTTAAAATATATTCAAAGTTAGAAATGTTGGCCTAATGCCAAGGCACCAATGTTTAGTTTTTAGCAGGGTCAAAACATAGAAATATACTCTTTATTTGGTAAGTTAAAAGTGTCAGTGATGGAAGGGCATGTGCCTTCTTTCTGTTCAAAATGGCTTTCTTATTGTCAACTCGAAAATCATTGATTCAGAAGGTAAAATGTTTTCTTTTATTCCCATGATATTTTCTTTGTCGTTTAATTTACCTTCTTGAAGCAAGTATAGGGCCAAAATCTATATTTAGAAATGCGTTATGATTATACTTGATATACTTGTAAGACAGCCTCAGTGCGCTGCACATGCGCACAATTAATGTCACGCCCTCTGTCGCTAGGTCCTAAAGACCGACACGCTTAAGAAAATGACGTCACTCATCCAGACTCGTATTAAATGAACCACGTGACTGACGCAACGACCTCCCGAAACCAAGGAAACGTTTCTAGCAAAATCAAATATGACACTTTTTAGGTTACGGGCTATACATATAACGCAATGGTCATACACAAGATTATAAAAACTATTTCGGCAAAATAATTATATATGTGAATGTACAATGTTGCAGACAAATCCTTGAAATCAAACTAAAATCAATTGATTAGTTATCATTTTGCTTCTAGAATGTTTTGATTGAAGACATGCTTAACACTAGATACAGCTCCAAATTCACACTATCTATCGCCTTTTGTTATGATTTACTAAGCGATTAAAATCCAAAGGATATTCAGCAGCCTTGACTCCATGGGCGCGTGCGCGTTCCTTACACTCCCGCAAGGCATGATGGAAAACAACATGGCGCAGCAAGATCGTACCCATGGGGAACGAGGTTGGATATTCAGTCTATCGCGGTGCCAACGCACTTGTGCACCACTTAGTTGTTTTTACCCACATGCGTACGGGACCAAACGATTCCAAATAATGCGCAGTGCGACCGCTTTCACCATTGGCGTGACGCGTCGCGCCAAAAACGAGCGTTCGCGTAATTAACATCATTCTATACGCGCAGCATTTTGCTCACAGGCGCAATAGCAAATGTCGTGTCTAGGTTTTATTATACTAGTGCAGTGCCCGTCTAAAATGTGCATGTTCGGGAAACGCAAATTGCTTTGCCGCTGGTATAGGTTGCATCATTGCAGAGTTTTGGAGAACTGCTCGTGCAAACAACGCACGCGATTCAATGGTGTTGGTTTCACAGGTTGAACGCACACTTACGTCAACATTTTTGCCAAGTTTGAAGTTCGACCACCTACAATGGTCGCTCAGTCGACGGCAAAAATAATGTGCCCGTGTACATACGAAAACATGGTGCGCAGTGCTATTCACTTTATTGATCCATTAGTATTCACCCATACTGGACAATGTATCGCCCTGCAATGCACGTGCGCGTGCCCGTCCTTTTTGCATTGTTTGCGTCATATTGAGCACGCGCGCTTTAGCTTAAACATGACGTAAAAACAATTGAAAAGAACGGCAGTGCGTGCGGGTGTTATGTTCTAAGCTATATACTGCCACGTTTGCCTCAGAAAATACTGCTTTTTTCAGCTTTTTCGAGAACCGCTGGTCCAAAGTTCAAACTTTGCACTGCATATTCTGTTGTCCCGAAAAATATACCCGCCGATTTTTGACTTCATACGGTGCCCGGTTCTGAAGATAATCGACGGACAGACAGACAGACAGAGATTCCTGGAATTATAGTAAGAAGACTAGTGCAGGGCCAGTCGAAAATGTGCGTGTTCGGAAGGGGCAGTTGAGAACTGCAGCTCTTGCAAACAACGCACATTATTCAATGGTGTGAACGCACACTCGCAAGTTAAACGCACAAAATGTTGTCACCCCCCTGGCACTGATATTTACCCCTACTGGACAGTATGGTATCGCCCTACAACTGTAGGGCGTAGTTGTAGGGCGATACCATATTGTATTAGAGTTGCTCAGTCGACCGCCTACATACAGTGCAGTGATGGTTGCTCAGTTGACTACAAAATGCATGTGCCCGTGCATGCCTCTCACGTATATGTACGTACGAAGACATGGTGTGCAGTGCTATCGCCCTACAATGTGCCCGTCCTTTTTGCACTGCTTGCGTCATATTGAGCACGCGCGCTTTAGCTCGAACATGACGTAAACAATTGAAAAGAACCCCATGATGTGCCCGTCCTTTTTTTCATTGTTGCGTCATATTAAGCACGCGCGCTTTAGCTTTACATGACGTAAACAATTGAAAAGGACTGCGTGTGTTCTAGGTATATAATCTGCCACGTTGAGGCTAAAAAAATACTGCTTTTTTGCAGCTTTTTCGAGAACCGCTCGTCCAAATAACTTCAAACTTGGAACTGCACATTCTGCTGTCCCAAGCAACACACCCGCCGATTTTCAACTCCATACGGTGCCCGGTTCTGGAGATAATCGGCGGACAGACAAACAGACGGACAGACAGACAGACAGAGATTCCTTGAATTGTAGTATAGACTAGTGCAGGGCCAGTCGAAAATGTGCGTGTTCGGAAGGGGCAGTTGAGAACTGCAGCTCGTGCAAATAACGCACATTATTCAATGGTGTGAACGCACACTCGCAAGTTAAACTCACAAAATGTCGTCAACCCCTGGCACTGATATTTACCCCTACTGGACAATATGGTATCGCCCTACAACTGTAGGGCGTAGTTGTAGGGCGATACAATATTGTATTAGAGTTGCTCAGTCGACCGCCTACATACAGTGCAGTGATGGTTGCTCAGTTGAGTGCAAAATGCATGTGCCCGTGCATGCCACTCACGTATATGTACGTACGAAGACATGGTTTGCAGTGTTATCGCCCTACAATGTGCCCGTCATTTTTGCAGGGCCAGTCAAAAAAAATGCACCTGTTCGTTAGGGGCAATTTCAAAATGCTCATATCATGCAAACAACGCACACGATTCAATTGTGTTGTTTTCACAGGTTAAACTCACACTCATAGGTTGAGCGCACTTTGTACATGTCGCCAGGCCATCCCCGGTACTGATATTCACCCATATACGCCCGTGCAGCTACTCACCTACGTGAGTAAGGTTGCTCAATCCACCGCCTACAATAGTGGTTCAATCGACTGCAAAATGCATGTGCCCGTGCAGTCATCACGTACCGAAACATATGGTATGCAGTGCTATTCACTCATACTGGACAATGGTATCGCCCTACAATGCACGTGCGCGTGCCCGTCCTTTTTCCATCGTTTGCGTCATATTGAGCACGCGCGCTCTTGCTTTAACATGACGCAAACAATTGAAAAGAACATCAGTGCGTGGTGTTATGTTCTAAGCTGCCACGTTGAGGCTCCGAAAATGCTGCTTTTTTGCAGCTTTTTCGAGAACCCCTAGTCCAAACAACTTCAAACTTGGCACTGCACATTCTGGTGTCCCGAGCAACACGCCCGCCGATTTTCAACTCCATACGGTGCCCGGTTCTGGAGATAATCGGCGGACAGACAGACAGACGGACAGACGGACGTTCTAGCCAGACGGACTTGTGGGGTGATAGCATTGTGTTCCCATTATCCCTTTTTCTAAAGATTCCCTTCTGGGGTGATGTTTTTCCATTGTGTAAAAAGTGGGGTGATGTGTTCTGAAAGGAACATCACCCCACAAGGGTGGTCTGGTCAGAACAGACAGACAGACAGACAGACAGAGATTCCTTGAATTGTAGTAAGGATGTCTATGATTGTAACGTGCATCGGTATTTTGCATAGATATAGAATAAAAAAAGATTAACCGACCGACATACAGATCCTTGTCATTTGATTGGTGTAACTCACATCATGTCGTTCTCATACAGTGTACGATATACACGTTGGGAGGCTCGGAAAAAGCGGTGACCAATAACCAATGCCAAAAATTGGGGGTTCTTTAACGTCCGCAACAGGTGAACACTTTACGAATGAAATCACAACTAGCATCCAAACCGCTCGAATTTATGGGGTCGCAAAAGTGGACCCCGAAATTTGTTCTCACATGCATAATACAGGAATAACACAAAAACACCCAGTTTTGAAAGGATAGTTGTGTGGATGTTTATATTCTAGTTTTAAATGTTCTTTCCGATTAACATAGTATGCTCAAAGTGCGTTTTGTAGCCCAATTGGGCTGTTCCAGGACCTATAGTGTCCAAAAGCGACACCGATTCGAAAACGTATTCGTATTCCGTCGTGTCCGATGTAAATAACCGGGGATTTTTGCGCCTTTCCCGGGAACGGTAAGTCTTTATGTTGGTTTCCTTTTAACCACACGTTTGGAATAGGATAAGTGAACAATCCAAAACATAAAATTTTCGGGGATTTCAGGACCTAGTGCCACTTTAATGATGATAAAGACAGATTAAAATATCGGATCGTCATCAGGCATGGTTTCTATGTGGGTCAGATCTACCCCGGGCATCATCCAACTCTTTCTCTTCGCTGCTCCATTTGCCTTGGCCTTATTTGCCACACACACTCCTAAAAAGATGATTGCTAACACCCCAACTCCTACGGTCGTTCCAATCAGTGCTGCGATGACGGTACTAGCCTCAGAAAGGGGAAGCCTCAACCCACCCAGACTGACGGTACAAGGTTCCGGGTCCGGTGGGCAGGGGGTAGGCTCCGCAGGAGTAGGGGCAGGTGCTGTGATGGACGGTAGGTAGCTTGCCCAGAAGCGAAGGAGATGTTGCCAGTTGTTGTCATTGCCCGAGAGAACCTGGGGACAGTCGGTGAGTGACATGTAAGTCAGGTTGGCCGAGTCGAATGCTGGCCACTCTACGCCAGAAAGCGAAGGCCCCGGAGCTCTAAATGTAATAAAAAAAAACATACAAAATGTGTACTTCAGCGAATTTGTCAGAGTCTGAAGAAAAAAATCACCAATGCTAATACGGGACTTGAACAAGGTCTTTAAGATAGGTTTTAATCAAGCAACTGTATGATAACATTTTCGTCATGTCCAACGATTCAGTTCACTCTTCCTCACCAGTTGGTAGTTGGTCAGGTACAAAATATTACTGAAATTTCCTGCAAGTTCTGGAAAGATGGTTGGTAATCTTACCCATTGTATGTAAACATTTTCAAGAATGCCATCAGCTCGAGGGTGAACCGCTTATCTTCCAACCTGTAAGACAGCTGCAGTTCATCCACGAGAGGACTGTACGGATCTCCAAACAGGAACTGAAGATCATCTGCAAACGTTGGTCCGACCTGAGGTGGAAGTAGCCCCTTGTAATGATGAGCAGGTGGTTTGAGATCAAACGAGTAGAAGTAGACAGAGTGACCGGCGTCAGCGTGGAGTCTAGCAGCTTCCAATGTGCTCCAGTATGACAGATAGTCGTTTATGAACTGTCTGAAACTTCCACGTGTCTGGCAATCATCATCGAGTCCACCCTTTCCAATATATTCCGTCACAAGAGCGAAAGCTGTTTTATCAGCATTGGTGAAAGAAAGTGTGCTCACTGTTTCTATATACTTCTGGACTTCGGCGGTACTTGGACAATCAAGGCCGGTGAAGGCAAATGCCACCCCGGCAAATCCGTCCTGTGCCAAGCCAACAAGTATGTCAACGTCGTTGATTCGGCCTGCTTTCAGCATCTCGAGAGGTGTGTCAGTGATGAGATCACCGTCTACAACGGTCGGAAAGGCTAGGCCAAATGGAGCACTTATAGTAATGGACACAAGGTCGGCCGCGGGCTTGTCACGGAGACAGCTGACCATCATGTCACTGGTCTCAGTTGGACATCCAAGTTTGCTTGCCAGAGTTTTAGCTCTCTCGGATACACTTGGAAGTACTGGATTATCGACAGGTGGGAATATAGCAGTTGCGCTCATCAAAACAGCTCTGTTGAATAAGCCCTTCGCTGTCTCAGAGAGTGTCAGCAAATGGGCGAGAACTGCACCGGAGCCGTAGCCTTGGACTGTGACGCGCTCTGGATCGCCTCCAAAGCTTCCGATGAACTTGTTGACCCATTTGAGAGCAGCCAGGATGTCATGCAACCCGTAATTACCAGGAGCTGCTTCGTTTTCTGTCGACAGGAAACCAAGAGCCCCTAGACGGTAGTTCATTACAACAACGACAGCTTTGACCCGAGATGCAAGTAGGGTTGCATCGTAGACAGAGGATGTGCCGTATTTTGCGTCCCCACCGTGAATGAAAACCAAGACCGGCAGAGCAGGGTCGTTGGGGTCTTGAGTTGGTGCGTAGATGTTTAGAGTCAGACAGTCCTCGCTAGTTTGGTTGAACCCAAGACGAACCATCCAAGGATCTCGAGTGACGTCCTGTGGGCAGGCAGGCGGTAGCTTCTCCGGAATTCCAAGCGGTTCGTCGCCCCACTTTCCTTTGTCTTCTGGTGGTTTGAATCGGAGTTCGCCGAGTGGCGGTTTTGCGTAAGGAATTCCCAAGAATTCAGCGATCTCTAGCCCTCCCATCGCCTTGTCGGCCATTCGCAAAGCCCCGACGACAGATCCAAGCACTTCTCCGCCTTTGCTTGTAACCTGCACCGTCATATTGTCTGACTTTAGAGACGTTCCTCTTCTGACAGGTACTTCGTAGGAGCAGGTTTTCTTGTAAGATGCAGGCTCGGTTATGGTCGGGATGTAGTCGTTCCAGAAGGCTACTTTGTTTGGTTTGAAGCGATATCCCGTCTTCAAGTCAGGGTCAAGAATGAGGTAAGAACCATTCTCTGTTCCAAAATCTGGCCACTCCGGTAAGGCTGATAAGCCAGCTCCATTTGGATTCCTGCATAGGAAGACAGGAATTGGGGAAAAACAATGTATCTTTCCTCAATTCACAGATTTTAGACTCAGATGAAAAGTAGTTAAACCTTTGTCCCATATTCCACCATATCTGAGTCCAGGCATGGTCTGAGATTTGTAAGTGGATTGTGAGTTTGATTTGGGGTTATTTTCCTTCTATTAAATGTCGGATGTGATATTGTGGGTGTTTACTTCTTAGTTTGCATCCTTACTACTGTCAAGTAATTGTTTTGTTCATCTGTAAACTGCACTTTTCCTTTGATCGATCGTTTCACTATCATCTTTTTATGACTTATAATGAAACGCGTTCGGTGAGCAATATCCAATCCAAAAAATGTTAAGTTGGTAAATACTAATTTTATCTTTTATTTTAAATCAATTTTAAACAAAATTTCTCACCCGTATCGTGCAAACTGGGTCCAATAATCCATCGTCCTGTTGGAAAGGATGGCTGCGTCCGTGTCGTTTGGATACAAGGCTTTGATGAAACCAAAGACGTAAAAGATGTCCAGTGCGTGCGGTGCCCCTGAAATCAAACCCAACCATTCTGGCGGAAGGAGGAACTCCTTCCCCGTCTCGTAGGTGAATTGGTAAAAATATGTGCTCGTGTTGGCCGCGGATTCAGCATGGCGAGTTAAGAAGTTGATACTGGGAACCTTGAAGAACTGATCACCGGTAACGTCCAGGTATCTCAGCACATTTTCATCGGGGTCTTCTAGATCGTGTCCGCCGAAGTAGTAGGCGAAAACCGCATTGGTGATTTCCTGCGAGTTTTCACACTGGCATGTCAACAAGAATAATTGAATATCGGCTCTGAGCTCCTCCTCTGTGTAATCTGTATTGACTTGACTCAGGAAGACACTTCCATCTTGGTCATTGAAGCCCATGATGAGATCGTACTGTGTAACACGGGGATGGGCAAGGAGCGTGTTGATGTTGGCAGGGAGGAACTCTCCGTCAATTGTTGCTGACGATTGCACGGTGTAAGTTTGAGTTAGTAGAGTCTCCACGCTGATCCCTCGGAGGCAGCTGACAAGCTCACGGGATGTACTGACGGCTGGTAGGTTACACCCGAGGATTGAGCCGAGGGTAAACGCCTGAAACCGAGCCACAGTGGCCGGGATGACCAGGTTAGGGAACACCACCCCACTCTCAGCAATCACCCGCTGGAAAAGAGTCCTGTCGTTCAGTGGTGAAATCATCTGGTAGGTCACGCTCCACCCACCGGCCGACTCACCAAAGATGGTGATTTGGTCCGGATCACCACCAAAGTTTGCGATGTTGTCTTTGACCCACTGGATAGCCAGGCGTTGGTCCCAGAGTCCGTAGTTTCCGGGTGCTGAGTCGTCACCGGTGCTGAGGAAGCCGAAGAGTCCAAGACGATAGTTGATATTCACCACGACGACCTGCCCGTGTAACGCCAGGACTGTCCCGTCATACAACATACCTTGACCGGTAAAAAAACCTCCTCCGTGTATAAAAATCATGACAGGAAGAGGTCCAGAGGAGGCCACAGCATCATCAGGCACATACACGTTCAGAAGAAGACAGTCTTCGTCCATGTCTGTATTTGGGAGAAAAGCGTCCATAGATGATATGTTTAGTCCAGGTTGTGGGCAGCTGGGGCCGTACACCGTGGCGTTCAGCACGTCGTCCCAGGGAGATTTTGGCACGGGCTTGGCAAATCGCCGTTCCCCGGTCGGCGGTTCAGCGTACGGTATGGCGGTGTACCGCGTCACGAGTTGATCCGTAAGAGGCGGAAAGGATGTTTTCACTCCCACAACGGGACCAGAGGTGGTATTTGTGATAACAAATTGCCCTTCACCGCTTTGCAAACAAGCGGTGAAAATGAGCAATTTCAGCGCGAGACTTGTTATTGAAGCCATGTTGTCATGAATAGGCCTATGGATCACAGTGAGAATCTCTGATTGCAATTTAGTGAGTGTGTTGTCCAATATCATGTACTTGACACTAACATGTTTGACTGCCGAGTGACGTCAGATGAAAACGATGACGCTCACCCGAAACATATTTACTCTGACTGCAAACGCATTCCATGCCGATATGATTGTTGTATTCTTGTTTACTTCTCACTGTCAAGCATGTTTGATATATCGCCGTTGATTCTTATCGAGTGTTTTGTTTACGTGTCTAGCGTGTACTACTAACCAGGAAGCTGATACCGATCTGTCGGGTGTAACACGGCCCACGACTGTGCAAAGATACAAGCATTACAATCTTGCCAAAAATAACCAGAAAATCAGTGATCCTCCCCAACAAAGTTTAAGTGTCTTATACAATAGGACAAAGTAGGATCCATGATTGGAGAAGTTTGCAATTTTCCGGTTTTGGTTATTATTGCTGTCGTTTCTGTTATAATTGAACAGTACCGTTGTACTTTTTGTAAATACCTGCATTGTTATCATAGTGTATTTGTTTTTCTCAGGGCACTCCTTTAAATAGAGGTAAAAGTCCAGAATTTGATTATAGAGGTAAAAGTCCAGAATTTGATTACAAACAAATATAAAACTCTTTTGTCAATCATATTTTATGATTTTGAAATGTGTATGAGGCAAGGGGCGGACTGACCTCAAAAGAGACCAATTTTCACACAACACTGGCACTACTTTTTTTCCCTTCACTGGTAGGGGGCTTTTACAAATGGGCAACAACAATAATATTATGCCATCATCAACTGAACTTTCTTTACAAAACGTACCTTATAGTAATATGCTACTATACAATACTCCACCTGTATACATTCTTTATGAAATTATCACTGATAATCCAGGTTTGTAAACTACATAGAAAATAGTAATATATAACGAATTAGGTCTTATGTTAAAACATAATGACGGGGAAGATTTAGTCACTTTAATTGTATCAACCACCCTACGGTCGCAGCTCGCTGGTGACCGCTAGTCAATTTAACACAAAACCAAACTGTGAAGGAAACGCAAAGTATTGTGGGCAGCTCGCTGCCACCGAGTGTCCGATCAAACAACATTTATCCAATGGGAGCACAAGGAAATTAGTCACCCGTAAAAATTTACTAGGCCTTGATATTTTTTATCAGTTACATTATCAGTGCAGTAAAATAACAACTGGCCGAAGAATATTTATAATAGTCATCATGATTAATGACCTTAAAAAGTTTCAGTCAGAAATGTTGGCACAATGCCAAAGTGTCACAAGTTCATGTTTTGACACTGTCAAAACATAAAAACGGAGCTCATTATTGTTGAACATGTACAAGACTGTAAGCATTTTATGTTGGCTAAAATAGTAATTATTATAATCCTGTGTATGATCATTACGTAATAATAGTCCGTGATCTAAAGAAAAAAAAAGTACAATTGCCGTCATAGGTCCAATGTTACAACCTCAGTATTGCGATATGTTAATTGTTATGACTTTTCCTTGGTTTCGTGGGGTCATTAGCCGCCAGTCACGTGGTTTATTTACGAGGCTTGATGAGTGACGTCATTTTTTCAAGCGTGTCGGTCTTCAGGACTTCGTGACAGAGGGCGTAGTATTTGTACGGGAGTGCGGTGCAGACGCTGTCTGCAATGCGCTGAAGGTCAACCTGGCAGGAAAAATAATAACAAAAGAAATTGGTATGGTGGCCATAGTAAGCCTTGTAAATATTCTAAACATCTACAACATTACAAATCGTACAGTAACCTCGTTAGTTCTGCAATAACATGGCACTGATCAAAGTAAATACATGTACGTTAATCCCCCTGCACTGACAGGAACCAGAAAAAAAATATGTCCTTCGCCCTCCGACTATTATTATTAGTTGTATTTTTGTCAATTTTGGTTTTACCTCTTTTCCCCTGAGGGCGCCCAGCTTGTTCATGTTGGGTACTCCATCGCCATGCAAGACTGCGGGATTTTGCAATTCTGCAAGGAAATTATTCACAAAGAATTTAGTGGCGAAATTGCCAATGTTGGGCGGTAGAGACACGCCCACCGAAATCAGTGCCCCGCCATCCGCTGTAACAAAACTGACTAATGCTTCAAGTGGTATGAACAATGGGCACATACAATCAATCACTGTGTCATTTGCGAACACATATTTCCTTTTATTGATCCACCATCAAGACATAATCGTGTCAGGTTACAGGAAGAAGGTTCGGATTTCGGTTGAAAGATTGTATTTGTGCATGTGCATAATGATAGCATCCCCAACCCCCACATATTTACCCCCCTCCCCAATTTTATTATTAGTACGGCAGATAGGCCTAGGGGATGGCATTGTGCCTTTTGTGATACAAGCATGGGATTTGGCACACAAAATATGTCATGAGAAAGATATGTGGCTTTAGGGCCATCGCATATATTTCCTTTGAATATTGGTAGAATAACAAGCAATGGCAACCGTTTTGGAAATTTTTAAAATTGCTTGTTATTTTACCTATATTTTTTCAAAGGACAAATCTGCGATGGCCCCATAGCCAAATACCTTTCTCATGACATACTCTGACTGTGTGCCAAATTACATGCTTGTGTCATTTAAGGCACATATTCCCTCAAATATCTCCCCTATCTGCCTCACTATAATAGAGTCTGGAGCAACCACTGTCAACTCTACCCCCACCCCTTGATTCCCTCTCAAGATACCTGAGACATCGCAGACAGTCAGGAGCCTGCACACTTGGACCGGGATGAACTCCTCCAGAAGCAACTCGGTCAGCATGGGCACCAGCTGGTTGGCCAGGTCGTTGCATTCAGCCCGCACAGAGGTGGGCAGGGCATTGCAGACCTTGCCGAATAAGAAGAAAAGACCGTTCTGTTGCAAAGAAAATTAAACAATGATTATCAGGAATTTCACACCGATATATTTTGTGAACATCTTCTAAAAACCCTAGATTATTGAACAAACGTCTGTGACTTCTTTTTACTTTTCGATGCACGAATGAATCGCTTTTGTTTTTTTTCATGGTGTATGTCGGAGTCGAATTGACTTTTAGCCCGCTGCGTGAGATGGTAGGGGGAAAAATAAGAACCTGAATTAGCTCGTTAGTGCGCCCGCACTGAGGACAGCTTTTGTTATTTCAATTCAGTGAAAATGAAGGCACAAAATGTATTCTAGATTTCATGCGTATCACAGAGGAACATAATGACCTGCCCTCAGTTGTGGCGTCAGAATGCAAGAGGTGTATTGTTTGTGTGTGTTGCTCTATGCACGAAGTTTCACGTTCTAAAATGGCCATGCCCAAAGTGTGATTACGAAACTTAGGGGGCTTGTACAGACTTGCCTGTCCGCAACTGGGTCTGTTGAAACTAAATCTGAAGTCCCCAGTAAGCTCTCGGAGCTGATTGGTTGAACGTACCTCGGTTTCATTGATAATGTGGGCATCCAGCCACTCAACGAGGGCCACGCATATCGAGCACCAGTTCACGATCACTTTTTTCTCTCCGGGGGCGCCCTCCACGGCTGTTCCATCTCCCTGTGGCTCATACAACACCTATCATCAACCATAGAAACAAAAGTAATTCAGAAATCGCTTTTTATGAACCTGCTCAAAACAGCACCCTAGAAACAAACAAAAAATATCCCAAAGAGACAATAAACAAGATGACCTAATGTACAGCCAGGCGAAATAGCAAAAACCGTCAAAATCTATGAGTAATACATTGCGTAACCAGCGGGGTTGGGGGAGGGGGGTTAACGGTTTTTAATCCCCCCCCCCATATTTTATAAAGACTGCCCTTTTCCATTCAAATCCCTTTTTTACCAGCGCTTACCCCCCCCCCCCCTCAATACTTTGTAAAGAATGTTTTTTTCTGAACAAGTGCCCTTTTGAAAAAGAAGAGGTGCCCTTTTTTGTGTCATCGGCCGTTCTGTGTGCCTTTTTATTTAATTTCACGCATGTATCCCCTAATTGTCCGTTAGTGTGCATAATCGTCGGTGTTGAACAGCGCCCCCATCGACAGATGGTACCACATCGACAGATGGTACCCCGAAATAGGTGCTGGGGTATTAGGGAGCCATTGAAATGTCTCCCTAATTCTACGTCTCCCAAAGGTAAACCTCCCACGCTAAAGTGTCTCCCAATTGGTACAATTTGCAACAGTAATCATACATTTACATTGCGCAAATTTCATAAGAATATGATCAAATGATTACAATTATTATCCCTGTTCATCAGGAATGACACCCTGCAGCATCTCAAGATCCGAGCAATATGGTCTGTACTTTCACAGGTACCCATTTATACTCCTGGGTGGAGAGAGGCCGAGTAAAGTGCCTTGCCCGAGGGCACAAGCACCATGTTCCCTGTCAGGGTTCAACCCATGTGCCACAACACACGAGTCGAACACCGTAACCATTGGACCACGGCACCCCACCATACTGGAAACATGACAGGACCATATCCACAAGAAGGGGGTCTAGAAACTGGCCATTGGCATCATGAAATAAACAAATCTGTTTTGAAATAAATGCATTTTGCTTAATGAGCAAAACTTAATACGGACCTTCGTTGCTGGCTTCTCAGGGTTGTTAACAACACCGCTCTCTGCTCCTAAAAAAAAAAACCATGAGCAACACAATTTCATAAGATGAAATTTGCGTCGGGATGATGTGAATTAATCGGGTAAATTAATAGCGGCAAATTAATATTAAACATAATTTCAGTCAACACTTTCCAAAAGCAAAATTCAACCTAAAATTCTGTATTTAAATACAGGGTGGTGCAAAAAAGAAGGAAACCAACTTTTAACAGGAATTGTAACCCTACTTACTTAAATTATTTGAACTGTTTTTTTTTTTTTGTAAAGTGTAGTCAAGTATAGCTCTTCAACTAAACGTGCTGAAAACAAAAATCTTTACAAAAATTGCAAGAACAGTGTTATATTATGCTAATTTGAATACAAGATCACTGTTGTCCACGTGTAAATCTAGTGTAGTGGTTTTTTTGTCCTTAAATCAAGCTCCGGAGCTCAGTCAAGCGGATGGAATAAAGCCGTGGACAAACATGGTTTGGCACATGACATTTTTAAACTACTATATCTCAGAGGCAAAATATGCATTTGCAATCATTTTTTCGTCACTTATGTTTAAAGATCAATATTTTAATACCATTAAATTGAATATTTAAATATGCTCAACAAGTTGGTGAAATTTTTTGTCAAAGGTGGGTTTCCTTCTTTTTGCACCACTCTTTAAATCTCGGTACAACTCTTTCCACAACATGCCGTGGTTGGGCAGCTTGCATTTTTTTTTTATCTGAGAGTAATTTCAGAGCAAATACATACAATATGAGCCTAAATGCTATACTATTTCCTTGCCTACAAACAGCAGAAAAAACACCAGGCAAACCGCAGTTGCGAGTTGAAACTTCATCATTGAAGAATCTTCAAGATGCGTGATGCTCGGCAGGCTGATGAAAGGTTAATTCTAGTTCTGTGTAGACTGAGTATATCTAGCACTAGAAGTGTGTAGCCTCGCGAAAGTACGACGTTCCAGCTGAGTATCAAAAAACTGTATCACCTGATTATTCAATAGAATTTTGTATTGCCTCGCACAGGTACAGCTGCGGGGTGAATTGGGGCCATTACGTGTACATGTACATAATACCTCTACGCTACGCTGCACTCTGAAGGTTTTTCCATACAAATGAGTTGACCCCTACACCCAACACGGTAGCTATGCGATATGCCCGAATGAGTCTTTTCACAAAAGCCTATTTATGAAGCTAATTTTGAAGGCTTTAATATGGAACCGGGGGCCTCCGAAAGGTAGTCGTCTGATCTGTCCTTGATGAGGAAAATATTCATCATGCGGTTTTTCGACAACGTTAAATCGATGTCACACTCATGTTTTGTCACTTTTCTGAAATGATGGTGGTGTCTCGGGTGAAGGGGATCCGGAATTGTCCCCAGGGCCGTATCATATTAAGTCCGACGCCTCATAGGTCCAACGCCTCATGTCCGACGCCTCATAGGTCCGACGCCTCATAAGTCCGAAATTTATGAGGCGTCGGACCTATGTCGCGTCGGACTGGGCCCTTACTTGGTTGGGGGACGCGATTAGTGTCGGACCATGAGGCGTCGGACTTATGAGCGGACCCCGTTGTCCCCTTATCGTTTTGGTAATTAATTGTCGTCCTGTCAGCAAAATCACGTGTCTGCCAGCACTATATTGTGCCGCATCGAATGTCGCTTTAACGTAGTTAAATGATGTGCACTCCAGCAGAGTTTGACTTTAGAGGTAGCCTGCTAGCCCAATATGCTAGTCAAAACAGCGGCGGGCCTAGTCAAACTTCATGTACTCCTTATAAGTTGACGAGTCAAACATTATTTAAATTCAGAAAACAAACCTGTAATTTTGTATCAATTAGTATATATTTTTATGAACTGTTTGGGGTTAATATAGATCTGTTTATTAAAGACACGAAGAAGATTGCCTCAGCTCAGGATACACGTTTTACATGCATGATGTTTATGAGACAATCTATAAAAGACAAAATGAGGGCTAGTGGACACGCCCAGGGACTAGTAAAGACGGTCTACCTTTTTTAATTTGTGACCCAAGTGTCTGGGAAATTGTTAATCTGAATATTTTAAAACTTGGTGATATTTTTTTTCATTTGGCTAGCTAAATGTATGTTTACTCTCGTAATTTATTACCACAAAATAATCCAAGCCAACTTTTTACCCAGTTCTTCAGTTCACACTCACCAGACTCGGAGTTCAGCTGAAGGGAATCTTTTTGTGAAACCAAGTAGGACTGATTTTTTTTTTAAAGAGTGTCTTTCATAAAGGGGTAATTCTATGCTGGAATGATTTAAAGATATAGTCCATCATTTGTAATTTGTGCATTTTGTTGGTTTGAAGCAACAAAAGTGCTCAAAATCTAAAGAAGGGTACTGAACAACTAACCTGATGAAGTTCAGCTCAGCTTCAGCTGTATACTCCGAGAAAAACAGCATTCTAGGATCTCAATTTCAAATCAAAAGTTGCTGAATCATGTTTTGAATTGGGCCAGAATTCAGCGTCCGAGACACGTTCTCACTGAGCCGATTGCAGCTACGCGATGTCGCGCACTGAACCGACGAATTATAGCAACCGCGCGCGCGTGTGCGTCGTGTCAACGCTTGCGCGCGCTTCGCCGAATAAAAAAAAACGCACTACTAACGGAAATTTCCAACGGTGCGTCTTAAGACGCACCGTTGGAAAGGCCTTCTTTCCTTGATTACTTCAAAATGACAGCTTGCCAGAACGAATAATTTCACAGGGAGTTTAGCCCCCTTACTATCCTTCAACCAAGTATGTTTTTCAACAATAATTACGCCAGTTACATTTCGGATAGCTGCAAATGATGGACTATAGCTTTAAATACAGACCTTAAACAAATCAGCCAGTTTTGCATTTTTTGTAAAAAAACTAAAGAATATTAATAAGGGAATAAATGTGTGCTCCGGAGGTTTTTATCACTCGTTTAATACCGCTTAGAGTCTGGGTGCTGATAATTACCCGAGCCGGAGGCGAGGGTAATTATCAGCACCCAGACTCTAAGCGGTATTAAACAGAGTGATAAATACCGACGGAGCACATATTTATTCCCATTCATAAATACCTTATCCGTAAAAAAATATCAAATAATTCGTTCAAAACATCCCGATTTTGTTCAACGAATTCACTTTATGCTTTTTGAAACATCCCTCTTGCAAAATAATGGAGTGTTCAGCTGGCGAGTAAGATGTAAACAACCCTTTTATGGAGATTGACGCGCGCGTAACATGTTCTGCGCGATGTCACGCTGAACGCACCTGGGGCGTTGCGTTTTGAATTTAGAACTATAAAATTCTGACTCGCTTGTAGTGTTGCGCATGCCTACGTGAGGATTGTGAACGTTCAACCAATGAAACGGTAAGAGGCACTGGATTTTTAGGAGTCCACATTTTATTGTGACACTGGAAAAGTGTTTAAGACCAGCTGGCCATGTCTTTATCATCCGTTTAAGACCGGCCACGTGACGGGCTCTCGACCAATAGGAATAGCTAAACTGTCTGAGGTATTTATGAATGCTGATTTATACAACTCTTAATTTATTTGCATCTCTCTTCATATTTTTATTACACAAAATATTTTGATCTCTATATATCTATTGCCCGGTCTCACTCATGCATAACATGTCCTTGTCCCTATTACATTATTTGTATGTACTTTTGTCCTCTTGTGCCAGTTTATTCTTTTGTTTTTGTGTTCATAGGGACGGGGAACAAAAAGCAATTGCTTCTCCTTTTTCCTACATGTTAACATCACTTCATTATTTATTTATTATATATTGCTAATTTGCTATAGACAAAATATTTCTTTTGAACAAGTTGCAGTGTACGATGAACATTGTTATCACATTTTTTTCAATGATGTTGACATGAAATAAATGTATCTGAAATGGAATGAAATATGAAATGAAATGAATTCCTTGTATGCTGGCCGCTTTTTTTCTAGCACGTGGTCTGTCGGCAAATTTGTCGCGAGCCCCTCCCCTCCCCCTCTGAACCCCCCCCCCCCCCCCCCATTTCAAATTGGTCTGTCGCACCTTTGCGTTATATGGTGAACACTATATATAGAAGATAGAGAAAACAGCGAATGCATTTGCCCAAATAGCCTGACTCGTAATTCAGTTTCGTCGCTAGGTTTGGACAACTTTTTTTTGATGTGGCCATTTGAGGACACCGTAGCAATTGCATCAGACGAGTGGAAATAATACATTCGTGTAGTACATGCAAATCAAAATATACACACTTTAATATGGAAAGTTGTGGTACGAACTGCACGGTACTTGAAGTATAGCACTCACACGTGAAAACATGGCGGCGCCCACAGATGGTAAGTTTTGAGTGGAGAAAAGGAAGTATTTGATCCAATGACAGAGTTTATTTTGTAGTGAATGCACGATTTGAGATTATGACATACATAGCGACTATAAAGCAACGCAGTTTAGACTATGAAATGGCATGAATGGGGGCTATTTGAGAACAGAACGTGTATTCGCATGAATGTCAGACAAGTCGACCGTTGTCGTTGAGACAACTCGACTCGGGACAAGTCGACCGTTGAGACAACTCGACCGTTGAGACAAGTCGACCGTTGAGACAACTCGACTCGGGACAACTCGACCGTTGAGACAGCTCGACTTAATGGAAATGTGTACACGTGGAGCGGAAAAAGTTGCAAAAATCTGTGGCAGGACCGGTCCCGGGCGCGGCGCGGGCATACTCGATGCACAGAGGGCGATCCGATCCGGTGGCCGTCGCGTTGGGCCGGCGCGCCCTGCCCGCGAGGACCGGGCCCGGCCCGGCACGCGGGCATGTCAACCGGCGCGGCAAGTGGGCGCACAGGCCCGGCAAAAACAATCACGCTGCGCTATATCGGCTCTGTTATATATGCAACAAAAAATCCTCATGTGTCATCACTCCCAAACGGCGATCAGCCGCCGTCATAAAACCCCGGTACTATCCCCAAAACTAGGCCCAAAAACATGCGAGGCGACTTGCCTCAACGGTCGACTTGTCTTCCATTTATCGCACATACGGTCGAGTTGTCTCAACGGTCGAGTTGTCTCAACGGTCGACTTGTCCCGAGTCGAGTTGTCTCAACGGTCGACTTGTCTGACCCCCATTCGCATGATGTACGTCATGATGTACACAAAAGTCCACGAAATCCAAGTCTACGCACTGCTATGAATGACTGCGTGATTGCCAGTGCCACTGGAGTCTGGAGTCTGTGGCACTGGCAATAAGCCATTTACGAAATAAATTTGAAACCAATATTTGCTTTAACATACCAATCCTCCAAATCCATTTAGGCATATTTCTGAAACTTGCAGCAAAATTAAAAGCAAATGTTGTACATTCCCTTTAAACCGGAATTCGGGGGGGGGGGGGTAGTAGTGTTTCTGGCTTTTTATTGATATATTGGTGGCATCTCTGCAAATTAAACTTTGAATTCTCCAGACCAGATACTGTTAATTTTACATGTACCTCAAACTTGTTGAGAAATTGAGGCATCTTTTTGGATTTGATATGCACATTAAACATCCACTATCTTGGGGGGGGGGGGGGGGGGAAGGAGAGGGGAAAAAAGCGTCTCCTTCATCATTTCAAAAAGCCTGCAAATTATAAGTGAACATTGTAATGTTTCTCCTCAGCCAAGAAGAGAACGCAACCCCCCTGGGAGCCTCCCAGTGGAGCTGGCTGCCCCAAGCTACACCTGTACAACAGCCTGACAAGGCGGAAGGAACCATTTGTGCCACAGGAGGGCAAGAAGGTGACATGGTACAGCTGTGGTCCGACGGTGTACGATGCATCCCATATGGGACATGCGAGGTAGAGCCATTTCATCATTGCATTTTCTTTTTAACCCTCCTGCTGTTTAAAAGGTCACAGACGGTCAAAATTTCCATCCACTCCCCGTGGCATACTTTTAACAAACCAATGGGTCACTTGACCAATATTGATCCAAATAACAGCATGGCTCTGAATGCATGCTTCCATAGTGTGAATGACACATTTTTTTCTGGTGAAATTCAGTATGGAAAAATGTCTTATGTATTGAATCTGAATCAATATTATAAATGTCTGGTTGCCCATCTACATTATAATCCTCATCATTTAAATCCTCATTCATAAATACCTAAGACAGTTTACACATTCCTATTGGTCGAGAGCCCGTCACGTGGCCGGTCTTAAACGGATGATAAAGACATGGCTAGCTGGTCTTAAACACTTTTCCAGTGTCACAATAAAATGTGGACACCTAAAAATCCAGTGCCTCTTATCGTTTCATTGGTTGAACGTTCACAATCCTCACGTAGGCATGCGCAACACTACCAGGGAGTCAGAATTTTAAAGTTCTAAATTCAAAATGCAACGCGCCAGGTGCGTTCTGCACGACATCGCGCAGAACATGATACGCGTGCGTCAATCTCCATAAAAGGGTTGTTTACATCTTACTCGCCAGCTGAACACTCCATTATTTTGCAAGAGGGATGTTTCAAAAAGCATAAAGTGAATTTGTTGAACAAAATCGGGATGTTTTGAACGAATTATATGATTTTTTCTTACCGAAAAGGTATTTATGAATAGGAATAAATATGTGCTCCGTCGGTATTTATCACTCTGTTTAAGACCACTTAGAGTCTGGGTGCTGATAATTACCCTCGCCTCCGGCTCGGGTAATTATCAGCACCCAGACTCTAAGTGGTCTTAAACAGAGTGATAAAAACCTCCGAAGCACACATTTATTCCCTTATTCATAAATACCTGAGATAGTTTACCCATTCAGTATTGGTTGAGAGCCCGTCAAGTGGGTGGTTTTAAACATGTTAACTCTTTCGCTACTGAATTTAATTTCCCGATTTTTTCACGTTTGTACGTAATAAATCGCTGGAAATTCCGCCGTGTGTCGATGTCGACGCCGCCATCTTTAAACGTCTCTCTGTAAACAAACTGCTCACAATAACCTGCAGCAGACCCCGGCGAGACGGAGAGCCGTTGGCAGCGGCTCAAACTAGGGTCAGAGGTTATATGATATAAATTATGTGAATAAGGCACACGTCATGGGGATACCCCTGTTTATCTACAGTGCCGTCCTCGAGCCGCTGCCAGCGGCTTGCCGTATGACATGTACAGTTTTTGTGCGCTGCTGTCAGCGGCTCACCGTAGCAAAAGAGTTAAACTGCCGGTAAAACACCTATCAGTGTTAAAAACAGCAATGTTTAAAACCAGTTGCATGCACACAGTACAAAACCACAGCTTATAAGAGCCCCGATATAATCTCCTTATAAGGAAAGTTGTCCTCAGGCGCCTCACAAACCATAGAGAAGTCACAGCACTAATTGGAGGACGTTTGTCAACTTTAATAAAGACTTTTTATGGTTTTTAACAAAAAGGTATTTGTAAAAAACCATGGTGCTACTGCAAACCACTTATCTTATTACCTTTTTACCATGCAAACCTTTGAATCTGATATTAGCCTCTTAATATTAACCAATTTGACATATCCCCCTCCATGTCGTCAGAAAGTAGTCAAATCCGCCAACACCTCACACATGCATAATTTCAAATGACCTCCCTCAAACCATGCTCTATCATTGTACATCTCACATGTTCTCATCAGGTCATACATTTCGTTTGACATCCTGCGGCGTGTGCTGACTTACTACTTTGACTATGACATCCTCTATGTCATGAACATCACGGACATTGACGACAAGATCATCAAGAGGGGGCGCACTAACTATCTGATGGACCGGTACCTGCTGGAGGCATCGAGCCCGGAGCAACGCCTGAAAGACGTCCAAGAAGCAATGAAGGTGTTTATAGAGTGTAGTTGGGTTTTATGAATGTTAGGGGAAAAACTAAATGTTTGTATTACCCCTGGATGGGATGCCAGTCCATCACAGTTACTCCCTAGCTAATGCACTTACATATGCCCACTCATACTCCTGGGTGGAGAGAGGTAAGTACAAGTAGGGGTGACGTGGCTTGCCCAAGGACACAACAGATGGCAGGCAGCTGGATTCAAACCCCTGACCCTCTGATCATGAGTCAAAAACCCCAACCACTAGGCCACACTCTCTTCGCACACTCAGGACGACCGAAGCATAATGCTCAGTGGTGAAAGATTTTTTTTTTTAATTAAAAATCAAGAGTCCAAGAGGTGAAAGCTTTCAATTGCACAATAAAAAGATTTTCTGTTGGGGTAAAGTGGATTGCCCATGGACAGAACCTATGGCCAGCAGTAGGATTGGAACCCCTGACCCTGTGTTGGTAATTTTTTTCCTCTCTGTGATAGATGTTTGAGAGTAAGCTTAACAAGGAGACAAATCCGGACAAAAAGCAGATGTACATCGGCATTGCCAAAGCAACAACAGAAGCTACTGAAGGCCTGCAGAGCACCCTCAAGAGCCAGAAAGAAGGAAGTGAGATTGAAAAAAGTACCAAGGTACATCTGTAATAAATTTGTATATTTCATATCATTAAATATCAATTTCGAAAGTTTTGGTTTTATATCAATAAATATCAATTTCCAACATTTTGGTTTATGGTTTTTAATTCTCTAAAGTTTCATAAAAGTGCAAATCTTCACTTTTTTGAAATGGAAATAACTCCCTAGGGGATGTGCAAAATCGTATTGAATTTGGAGGATTCAGGACTGTTACGGCCATTGGAAACCTTCAGCACTTCTGATCTTGCCTTCTTATTAAACTCCTTGGAGAACTTTTTATTAACTCCTTGGAGAACACCTACTACGTCTCATTTCTAGTTCTCGTCCTTCCATCATAGGTGATGCTTGAGGCAGCCAGAGACCCACTCTGTGATTGGCTGGATGCGGAGCACGGCAGCGAAGTCAAAGATAAATCCATCTTCTTCAAATTAACCCAGCATTGGGAACGAGAATACCACAAGGATATGGATGCGCTCAATGTACGCTGCAGCCCATATTACAGAATCTTACACAAATAATGAATGTTTATGAGTGCAATGGTCAGAATAATTTCATCATAATGTGACAAATTGAATGTTCCAAAGCTGAGTGAAATGAAACATTCGATCTGTCACCTCATGGCAAAGCAGAGTGAAATAGAACATTCCATCTGTCACCTCATGAAATTATTCTTTCCATTGCACGAGTGTGAAACATTGACTTTTTGTTTTATACAACACCTGAATAAATCCTTGTCATCTGATTGGCCAGTGCCACCAATCGTGTGACCGTATCAATGGAACTTGTATTTACTGTGGAATAGAACTTCAGTGTTGGCGTTACGAATAATTCAGTGACGTGAAAAACGACCCACCAATCAGATAACAGGGATTTATTCAGGCGTTGTATATATACAACTATAAACTGAGGGACCCAAAGGTTGACATTTTTCCTGCACTTTGTAGAAAGAATGCATAAAGGAGTGCATCTGTAACCGTATCCAAACTTATAGAATTACCCAATGGCATAACTTCACTCTTGTGCATCACTTAAGCTGCAGCTGCACAGCAAGTTTTGACACATTTCATGAAAGTTATTGAAGGAGAATAACTCGGTGTTTTGAATTGCACATCTTGCATAATGATAATTTACATTTATTCAAATTAAAAAGTATGAACATCTCGATAAAAGCAAATTGGAATTACAAGTATTTGACTTTTGATCAGATATTTCTACAAACCACATCTTAAAATTATCACTACAGCATCCGGAAGAACCTGTTTTTTTTATATGTTTGATACATATTCTTTTTTGAAGCTACACAGTTGTATGTAAGCTGAATTTAAATCTGTTTGGTTTTGTTTTTCTCTTAGGTCCTACCTGCTGACGTTCTTACCAGAGTCAGCGAATATGTGCCGGAAGTCATCGCCTACACACAAAAGATTGTGGACAATGGCTTTGGGTGAGTTTTGAAAAGCATCTACTTTAATTTCAGGCACAAGAAATCAGCCAAAATGTCATTTAACATAGCTCTATGGTTAGTGCCCGTCTTAAAGCCGGAGTCCATCATTTGCAGCCATCCAAAAAAGTAACTGGCGTAATTATTGTTGAAAAACATACTGGTTGAAAGATAATAAGGGGACTAAACTCCCTGTGAAATTATTCTTTCTGCCAAGCTCTCATTTTGAAGAAATCAACGAAAGAAGGCATTTCCAACGGTGCGTCTTAAGAAGCACCGTAGGAAAATTTAAATTAGTAGTTCGTTTTGTTATTCGGCGCAGCGCGCGCAAGCATTGCCACGACGCACAGGCGCGCGCCGTTGCTATAATTTGTCGGATCAGTGCGCGACATTGCGTAAAGCTGCAATTCAAAACAATTCAAAACATGATTTAGCAACTTTTGATCTGAAATTGAGATCCTAGAATGCTGTTTTTCTCGGAATATACAGCTGAAGCTGAGCTGAAACTTCATCAGGTTAGTTGTTCAGTATCCTTCATTAGATATTGAACACTTTTGTTGCTTCAAACGAACAAAATGCACAATTACAAATGATGGACTATGTCTTTAAATCATATCCAGGATGAGTTCCTGACAAGTTAGGGACATTGTATTGTGTACAAGTTGCAGGATTCTGAACTTCTTCCGGACAAAGTGAATGACACCAAATATGCCTTTCGGATATTTGAAGAAAAAAATTAATGTACACACATGCGCAACGACTGTGATGTTATTTTAATCGGAAATTTGTGGTGCTTTATTGTCAGATGCCACTTTTTTGTCCACAGTACCTTTTTTTGTCAAACGACAATTCATTCTTCCCATCCTTTTAGCAGGTTAAAGCCCTCGACAAAGAAAAGTATACTTATGCCTACTTCAAAACACTACAGCATCCAAAAATATCAATGCACACAAATTTAACTTTTGAACGGCGCGGCACACTGGCAAGTGTAAAACTTGATTAGCAAGTATCGAATATTCGAATATTTGGTCAAATGCACTTTCGAATAATCAAATACTAATTTAGTCGGAAATGGACAGCCTTAATCCCACACGGTCTGGAATGTGGATGGAGTTTTCAGTCCCTATTAGTAAAACTTCACATATCTTCTTGACAGATACGAGTCCAATGGCTCGGTGTACTTCACCACTTCCAAGTTTGACACTGCTCCCGGTCACCACTATGCTAAGCTGGTACCCGAGGCCTTCGGGGACCAGGAAGCATTGAAGGAAGGCGAGGGGGACCTGTGCATCTCTCAGGACCGGCTGAGCGAGAAGCGATCGGCCAACGACTTCGCACTGTGGAAGGCTTCCAAACCCGGCGAACCGGCTTGGGACTCGCCCTGGGGGCAGGTAATGCATACTGTGAATAGACTGATCAACTTATCCGTTACCAACAATACTACATTGCATTACAATGTGTTTATTTACTGATGTATCCATAAAACTATATAATACTTTGGCAATTTTCAGGAGTAACAGGCAAGGCAGCTGGGGGGGGGGGGGGTTTGGAATACGGTAACTAATGAGTTAAAGAGCAAATATCCATTCCACCAAACTGAATAAGCCTCTGTACTGATTACGTCACACTTTGCTTTCCTATGGTGCTCAGTGGACCGTGGGCCCCCACTGGCGCCAGAGGAAAATGTACATGTAAAAAAAGTGTGACGTCCTCAGTACAGAGGCTTATTAAAATACTGAAATACCCCCTTTTGGTTTAAATTTTCTAAAACTGCATTTTTTTTCACAGAAAATGCCCCATCCTGCTCTTGACACTTGACGGCACTGTTGCATGCCGTTACTTCAGGCACACGCATATAGTTTACAAATGCAGAGTTTATTTCAGAAAAGCGATAAAGACCATTCACTTCCCATTTACAACCTTGCTCTCTCCTGACTGCCCAAAGACAGTTTCGACAGGTTTCATTTAAACACAATTTCAGAAGGCACTAGAGCTAAAATGAAGTTTAGAAACAGATATTTAAATTGTTTTTTTATTCTTTGAACTTTAGTAAACATGTGTAAACCTGTCTCTTTTTTTTTCAAGTGGATATGTCACGTCATGTGAAAAATTTTGAACCCAAAATGTGGCTCATTGACAACATTTGCGCATGAAATTTACTCAGTGACTTAATGTACGTGTAAGTGCTGTATCGACAATGAAACACCAAACAACTTCAAGATGATTGCGGTAAAACCCAAACATTGAGTCATTGCATTTCTGAGATCAGAAGGGGTGTGGGAAATCTTGGTCCCCTTTACAGTGGCCTAAACAATCTTTCAGGGTTAACTATAAGACTATTTTTGAAGTTAACAATGATTCATAATTTTCTTGATCAACAGGGTCGTCCCGGATGGCACATTGAATGCTCCGTCATGGCAAGCAGTATACTGGGAGGGTCCATGGACATACATACAGGAGGAGTCGACTTGAAGTTCCCTCACCATGACAACGAACTGGCCCAAGCTGAGGTAAGTAGTAGGACCCAGTCTATGAAGTCTGTGATAGACAAAAGGGTAGTCTATGGCCAAGTGAATTTGGATTTTGTGCCACTAATTAAGCCAGTCCCAAAAAGCCTTGACAAGTTAGAAGGTAGAATAAGGTGCCATGAACTAAATCCCTTCTTGGGAACTTTGGCACTGGGACCCAAGAAATCTTGACCCAAGGAAGAATGAGGTTCACTTAGCCCTAACCACCCCAACTCCATCAAAATCTAACCCCCCCCCCCCCCCCCCATTCGGTGGATTTTGGGGGACTTGGTCCAGAAGGCCTGGCGTGACTAAATATTGATGGAGTATGATGGACTTGGGCCTAATGGCCTGAAGCAGTGCTAGGGGTATCCGATTGATTTTGCCTAGCTTCCTGTACTGCTATTGCGATAAAAGCCATGTGTAGCACATCCATGAATGTCAACCAGGGCGTCAGTGGTGGATTCCATTATGTCATGTACAGTTTTGTATTGGACGCACAGTGATTGATGGATTTTGATGGACTGGGTCCAGTTTTTAGTAAAGACGCTAGGGAGTTAGGATTATCAACCATCCCTTCAAATTTTGGCTCTTCCTTATTGCAGTGCAAAAGTTATGGCAATTGTTTTTGCAGCTTTAGCTCATTCCATGGTGACAGGTCACATTTTTGTCCGTTCATTTTCCTTGCCAGGCCCACTACGACAATGACCACTGGGTCCACTACTTCCTCCACTCGGGCCACTTGACCATTGCCGGCTGCAAGATGTCCAAGTCCCTTAAGAACTTCGTCACCATCAAGGATGCCTTGAAGCAGTACACTTCCCGACAGATTCGATTGGTCTTCTTGCTCCATTCCTGGAAGGACACGCTGGACTACTCGGCCGACACGATGGACGTTGCGGTGCAGTACGAGAAGACAGTCAATGTGAGTCAGATCTCCTAACTGCTGTTGTAGTTAGGCCGGGTTTAAAAAAAAAAGGAGGAGGCAGTTTTTTTTTTTTTTCAAAATAGCCGACAGCAGTTGGTTTTTACACTGTTCAAAGATACAAGAAAGGAAAAGGACATTCTTGACAAGAGAATTCAACATATTTACATTGTTTTTTAATCGTTTTCTAGCACGGTGTTACAAGAATAAAAAAAACCTGCTGCATGGGCAAGAATGTCCGTGTCGTGGCTGGTATGGGGATGGCAGGGTCGACTGCATGATGTGGGAAGTGACCGTTAGAGTCTAGAATTAGAAGTTCTGACTTGCTAGTATTTAATTTTATTATGGACTAGTCACCATTTTTGCTTTTTTTTTTCAAAAATAAAAAAACAAACATTCCAAGCGGCTGCCAAAAAGGAAGCAGGGCGGGGTTGCTAAACATTTTTTTTTTTATACTTCCCCTTAAGATTAATCACAAGTCTGGTCACAAGTAACATGGGATGAAACAAAATAACACACATCACCACATTTCATTTGGATAGCTTGTACCTTCATTCGAGACTGGAAGAGTTGTGATGGACTTGTGATGCTTGTGATGGACTCGACTACAATGTACAACACTGCCCTCAATCTAATTGCAACAGATTCACAAAATACAGTTGCATAACTTTTGCCACATCTTATTGCAAAAGTTGCACAACCAAATGTGTTGAAAAAAGACTAGCGAGTGAAAACGCATTGCATTTAACTGAGTGTTTATTGTTGTGCCCAGGAGTTCTTTCTGAATGTCAAAGCCATACTGCGTGATGCTCCCTCTAGCGGCCCCGAGGCATTTGAGAAATGGAACCAGCCAGAGCTGGATCTCAACGAAAAGTAAGAATTCTCTCTGGATTCTTACACTTAGTGTATATTTGAAAGAAAAAAAACGTACAGTACTTATGTACAGTTAAACTTATATTTGTCCTCATGTTTTCCCTTCATTTTCTCAAAAAAGAAATCACTTTGACAACAAAGGAATCATTTTAAGCAATAGAGGTTTTCCATTCCAATGATGTAATTGTAGATGAAGTGACGATATAGTTTTCTGAGGGTGAAATTACGGTCAGACAACTGGGTATTTGCAACAACCATTTAAGTGTAGCAACCAATCTACTATACATGCCCCTTGTTCATTCAAAAACAGGTGGCAGCTCATAATTGATTGATTCTGCTGGTTTATTTTGTTTTTTTTTGCGAGAGCAGTTTCTGTGTCTAATTTCTCTCTTTTGAGTTTTGGAAAAGGTAAACTTTTTGTTATTGTATAGCGAAGGATCTGACAATTTTTGGAAGGAACTTGCTTCATTAAAATTGAGTTTAAATAAACCTATACAATACTATTTATTCAAGATAAATGGACAGGAAAATTTGTCCAAACTTACCACTGTCTTTTACAAGTTTTTATTTTATTTATTTTCTCAAAAGGTTTGAGACTTGCAGATCAAAGGTCAACGAGGCGCTGTGCGACTCGGTTGACACCAAGATGGCGCTGGAGAGCATGCGGGCGCTGATTGGCCAGTGCAACGTGTACATGCAGGAGAGGCGGGCTGCTAAGGCCCCGCCCAACAGGAGACTGCTGCAGAACGCTGCAGTCTATATCACCAAGATGCTCAGGGTGAGGGCAAACTACTGTCAAACATGTAAACAACATCAAAAATTAGAAAGTATAAGGCCAAGTTAACAAATAAGCCAGTTTCTCGCCCTCACCTGCTTTCTTTTTCGGCCATGTTTGCAGTTTCTATAGTTGTAGTGGTGCTCAGCACTTTGTAAAACCATGAAATTGCTATAAGATTTTAGGCTTTGCATGGTGGAATATCAGTATCGTTTCGGTTTGCGGTAACACCATGTGGCATGATAAGAACTTGTCCTGCTTATCAACTTTCGCTCAGTAGATTTTAATTCTGATAAGAGCAGTCCTGCTTTAAGTTCTAAAAGAACTTGTCTTTGGTCTCAACATTTCGACTAGCCTGTTCTAGCCATTGTCAGGAGATGACTAGAGCAAATGAAATTTTCTGGGAAGATGGTAACAAATTAGATGCTAGGAAGACAGTAACAGGATGCCTTATAAGATTTTTTTAGGGTGACATAAAGTTTAACATGAAAAAGTGGGAGGACCAAGTGTACATGTATTGTAGGGTCCTAAGATGCTGGGTAGGAATTCATCACGGAAAGCCCAATTTTTGTCCTGGAAAAGTCGTGGTATTTCATTTAAAGATATCTGTGAAAACTTTAGATTAAATGAGTCAATCTTTTGATGACTTGTACATGTAGTCACACCTAACCATTTCAATGTCAAACTTTAAAATCAAATTTAGGAATAATTTAGTTCTGGTTCACCAGATTGAAACAGGTGGAATTTTTACCATTGTTTTTCAGGTGTTCGGTGCAATAGAAGGTGACGAGCCCATAGGCTTCCCGATGAGTGGGGCTGCCCAAAATGTGAATGTAAGTATTCAGTCTTTAAATGTGTCATAGTTATTAAAGGTTTCCAGCCAAACATGCTTTGGAATTAAAAAGCAAAACTTAATACTGTACTTGAAGACTTGCAATCGTATCTGTAGATGAGAACTATTGATTTCAAATGAACCCACGAGCACCTGTACTACACTGTATAATGTATTGCATTGTATAACATTGTATTACATTGTATAACACTGTATTACATTGTATAACACTGTATTACATTGTATAACATTGTATTACATTGTATAACATTGTATTACATTGTATAACACTGTATTACATTGTATTACATAGTATATCATTGTTTTACATTGTATAACATTGTGTTACATTGTATAACACTGTATTACATTGTATATCATTGTATTACATTGTACATATTCCCTGCTGCATCCATAAAACCGTACAGTGCTGGAGCAGTTTGGGCAATACAGGGAGTAACAGAGAGAGCAGTTTTGGTGGTTCCGGGAATAATGTGGGTAGGCGTGGAACTGGGGTGCAATGGACAAGGATTGGTCATGCATGCCTCATATCATATGCAGGAAAGGGTTGATTAATCCCAGGTCTGTTCCTCAGTTTAACCCCTTACTTACCACCCCAAAGCGCCCTGTCAATTACTCCTTATATTGTCCAAACCGCTCAAGCATTCTGTGGCTCTCTGGATTAATCATAGAGTAATAGGGCCGATATCAATTCATGTCTCGGATGAGTTCCGAACATTGTGTCAGGTATAAGATGCGTGAATCTGAACAACTTCCCCGCAATCTTCCCACAATGAAGTTATCAGTATTGGTGAGTCAGGCATTCGCTAATAAAAAGGGAATAATTCTAGCCACAACTTGACCAGAACTCGTCCCGGATATGAATTGAGACGGGCCCTAAATTCAATGTAATATAATGTAATGGAAGTGTTAATGGGTGAAAACGGCTTTTGTTTTCCTATACACATTGATAACAGGTGGAAGAGACCGTCATGCCTTATCTGCAAGTCTTGTCAGAGTTCAGAGAACAAGTCAGACAAACCGCTCGACAACAAAAAGGTATGCATTTTTTTAAATACATGTACATGTAAATAAGGCCACAAAAAAAAGTCTCCGGTTTCTGGTATGGAGCTTGCCCAAAAAGTGGTGCGGCGATGCAGCTTTTTTTTTTAACCTGTTTTTTTTGCTTCAAATGTCTTCTGATGACTGCAAATGGTGCCCGACTAAACTTAGTGCAAATATATGGGAGTCCAGAGAGGCCACATCAAGCTTATTCTCGATCATAAACCCATCTAAAAACACGTTAAAATTGTGCAGCAGCAGGATTCAAGTCAAACCAGTGAGTTTGGCGGTTTTGAGACATCATCTTTTATTGAAAAAAAAAACTTTTTCATTTGCCGACGCGCATGGCTACAACGACGCGCGAGCATACCAGAAACCGGATACTTTTTTTTTTGGCCTAAAAAAAATGTACTTCTTTTGTTTAAATGGAAACACGTTCCTTTTCACACATCCATGTGGGTATCTGTCTTTTGTTCACCAGCCGTGGATATCCTGAAATTGTGTGATGCCCTGCGGGACGACATTCTGCCTGACCTAGGGGTCAGACTAGAGGACAGAGAGGAAGGGGCAGCGGTGGTCAAACTGGTGGACAAAGAGACAATACTGCGAGAGAGACAACTCGCTAAGCAGGTTTGTATATATGCCATAAGTTGGGTAGATTTGCGTTTTTGATTCTCTGTTATTTAAAAGCATGCAAATCCAACTGTGTATAGGACTTGTCTGGTATTGTTAAATACAACAATATGCAAAAGGTTTTTTGATGACTAAATATCTTCGGTGCATGATGCCGATTCGGATATCTTCGCTTGTATGATTTTTATTATTTTTTTCATGTTAAGCATTTACAATATTTAAGACAGATTTTTTTGTGGTTGTTTTGACGTCAATTTCACAAAAATCAGATGTAGCGTTCTGCAAAATGCCACATTTTGCAACCCGGTTACTGAAAAATCTTTTTGTTTCTCAATGACGGCGGGTAGGAAAATACACTTACTTATTCTCACTCATTTACAGAGGGAAGCCTGGAATGTTCATGATCAAAATTACAAAATACTTTGTTCGATTGACCTGTAACTTTGCGTAGGTAAGAAGCATGAATGTTTCATAACAATCAGCCATTGCAATTCCGAGACGAGAAGGGGGCAGAATCCCTCCCCCCCCCTTTTTCCCATGGTTTAAATTGACCTGAAAAAAAAACGGCTCTTTATAAATGCTTTTGTTTTTGTTTTTTTCTTCGGATTGATGCAGCAAGCGGAAGAGAAGCAGAGGAAGAAGGAGGAAGCCAAGAGGAAGGAGCAGGAGAAGCAAGCTGCCAAGGATGCCCAGCGACGCATCCCTCCATCACAGATGTTCCTCCAGGAAACATCCAAATACTCAGCCTTTGATGATAAGGTAAGTCATCAGGCCTGGGGGGGGGATCAACTCCCAAAGTAAAACTTTTCGTCTCAACTTGCTCAACATGCACCGTACTCTGCTTAATATGAAAGTTGCTCATGCTAACCTATGTTTTGTGAGCACAGGGTGTCTTACCTATATTTTTTTCTACATTGAGAGGCCTCGCAAATGCATGAAAGTTAGAAAAACATTTAAACCAGAAAAAAGTAATAGTGGAGTACGAGGGTTACTTCAAACCTCCCCCCCCCCCCCTTTCCCCAAGCATACTGACTTGGTAATCTTATCAGCCCAGATTAGCTGTAGTTAAGGCCTATACACAGAATTGTGGTTATAAAAAATGAAAACAAAAGGTGGCATAATTATGTGAAAGTAAACATACACATTGTACACATTGATAGAGAACTGTGGGATAAATCTATTATGTTTTGCAAGTAAAGAAAGATTAAATTATCAATCCTAACAAATCCCCAACCAGCCAAACTCCAACACCAGGGTTTGCTGGAATCTGTTAGGATGAGTGCTGCACTAGTAAACGCACTGTGCTTTACATATGATTAGGCATACCACAAAAATTAGAGTCCAATTGTTCATGTGCACAGTTTATGGTGTTAAGATTTTGCAAGCACGAGGAAGGTTCCTAGTAAATCACCCTAGGGAGTTAGGGTTAATGGGATGTACACAGGCACACAAGTCAAAATCCTTGCTGAACTTTTAAGAAGTACACTAATTATTGACATATATTTTTCTGCTATAATAGTTAGCAAGGCATCGTCGCTTACGGTAAGCACAGTTATGTAATTTGGTCTTGATCACATTTTTTATTGTGCTTATCTTCAGGGCATGCCCACCCACGATGCCGAGGGGAAGGAGCTTAGTGGGAAACAAATAAAGAAACTTGCCAAGTTGTACCAAGCGCAGGAGAAACTCTACAATGAGTACCTCAAGGTCTCTGAGGCAACACCCAGCAACGACTCAGTCTCAGCGGCAACGAATCTATCTTAACGATAAAAACCTAGTCACACTTTTTATTTAATTTCCTAATTATACTAGGAAAGGTATTTGTTGCAACCATAGAGCTATGTTAAATGACTAAGGAGCTAATGACTAAGGTGCGCATCAGCATTTTTATTCGAAAAACAATGCTTAAATTTACGATTTGAAAATTGTACGTTTACAAATTTAAACAAAAAAAATCCATATCCGTTTACAAATTTTCCAAAACATTTAAATGAAACCCGAATGATAATTCAGGGACAGGTTACAAAATGTACGTTTACACTTTCTTCCTTAGAGTTAAACTTTACATGGCACATATACTTATTGATGTTAGTTCTTGATTACATTCAGGGTATAAATATAGTTTTTACGTCTTCCATGACTGTCCGCTATTTATTTTGTCAGTCATTGTTGATTTATCATGTCAATTATGCCGGTCAATGTCTACAGACATAATGGGCAGGCGTCAGCTTCTGTGAAAATAGCTAAACGTTAAAGGTTCTTGAAATATTTACCAAATGTTTACAATATCAATGCAGTCAAGTGCAAATCTTCAGCTTAAATGGAACTAATGCGCCCAGACCAAAATACACAATCCGTAAAATGAGCAATTGATTTGTAAACAAGGCACATGTACGCGTATGGCTTTCGATGATGTGGGTTTCTTTTATACTTTAACCTCGTCTTCGTACGGTGTTTGATGTACACTCGCATTGCATTGAAAACTCATCACTGAAATTTTGTTTCATGTAAATTTCAATATGATCTATGATCACGCACATTCGCTTCAAAACGTCTGCACCTAGCAAGCGTCTAAAAGTATTCTACACGAGAAGTGAGTTTAGCACTGTAGTAATTTAATACAGCTCTACGGTAGTAACAGAGACGATCATGTTTTGTCGTCAATTTGAATCTCAGATATATTTGTGAATTTAAAGCTGCTTTGAAGCTTTTTGTTTTTGTTTGTGTTCCATTTGTTGAATTTATGCAAAGTATGTCGGGTACTTCGTATGACATTTGCTGATGCCTAGAAGCATTGTGTACCATTATAATTATGTACAACTACATGTATATGTCATTTTATTTTCTGTCTGCAAACTTTTTTTCTCTATCCATCTCTTATTTTCACTTCTAAACTGTAACCAACAAATGGACTCTTGTCTTGTTTGAAAAACCTTAAAAATCACTTGAAATGAAGCAATCTTTATTTAAATTTTATCCTGCATGTTTCAATGCACACTGAGTACGTATTTAAAACCCAAGGAGTTTCGGTTTTTACATTGGCTTAAAGCTTTGGGCGGTTTAGGCGATATTCGCGATTTGATTATTTGCGCCATTGAGCAAAAAAAAAAAATTCCATCTTATGAATAGCTTTTGAATTGATAATGATCATTCCGGTTATTTAATCATCCATGAATCTGCTTTTCATATTATTACATGGTCCCATCTTTGAGTGAAGGTCTCTATTTAATGAATTTGTTTTAAAAATATATATAAAAAAAAAATAGCCAAATAAAAACAAAAAATTCTTAATTAAGGCATGACATGTCGTGTGTTCAGTCCTCATTTCAATGGAGTCTGATGTAGCTCCGTTTATAATATCGATGCTCGAAGACCGACGACACAATACAGCGTTATTGGTTGGCGCGGATTTTTTTTTCATTGCCTTGTCTAGCTCCCAGACCTATGTTCTTAAAACTCGATGGTTCTTGAGTCTGGAGTGTTGAATGGTAACACATAGTAACCGATGAAAACTGGTGTACACATGATTAGATGTTTTCATCTGAGGACTCCACTCCGCCCCGATCTATGATCGCGCGACCGACTGTAAACCGGCCTTCAAAGATGATTGCTGAAAACCATGAGGCGTTGAATTTTGTAAACACACCTCACTTTATACCTAGGGCGCATATTACTTAGCGACTTATTTAAATTGCATTTTTTATAATCTTTTAAGGAATGGATAACTACCGGAAATGTTCAAAGCTTCATTTTTCACATGTTTTCACCTTTTTCTCTTTTGTGATGTAATTTTATGTGAACCTGCATGCCCACATTAAGCCTTCGAGTCAGAATTGGGGAATAAACGGATGATGATGGCGATAATGAAGACCAAAGCGCCGGTGTCCGCCACAGATGGGCGCCAATGGCGCTTGCAACTGCCAACCTAAACCTTATAAACAGCAATTAGGGCCTATACAGTACATTATTCAGTCAAAACTTAAATATATACAATGTAAAACAGTGTAAACAACAAATTGAAGTACCTTATACCCAAATATTCTTTAATAGCAAAACATGATTTAGAATTTGCACAGAATTCGGAATTTGGAATAGGGTTTTCTTTTATTCGGTATAGCAAAGCCTTCAAGCTCGAGTCCATCATTTGCAGCTATCCAAAAAAGTAACCGGCGTAATTATTGTTGAAAAACATACTGGTTGAAAGATAGTAAGGGGACTAAACTCCCTGTGAAATTATCCTTTCTGACAAGCTCTCATTTTGAAGAAATCAACGAAAGAAGGCATTTCCAATGGTGCTTCTTAAGAAGCGGTGCTTCTTAAGAAGCACCGTAGGAAAATTTAAATTAGTTGTTCGTTTTGTTATTCGGCGCAGCGCGCACAAGCATTGGAACGACGCACAGGCGCGCGCGGTTGCTATAATTCGTTGGATCAGAGCGCGACATCGCGTAAAGCTGCAATTCAAAACAATTCGAAACATGATTTAGCAACTTTGGATTTTAAATTGAGATCCTAGAATGCTGTTTTTTCGGAATATGAAGCTGAAGCACACCTGAAACTTCATCAAGTAAGTTGTTCAGTATCCTTCATTAGATTTTGAACACTTTTGTTGCTTCAAACTGTGACGGTTGCGATGCGAACCCCCCTCTATTTATTTTTACATTACGTAATCGTTTTCTGTTATTTAAATTGGCGAGCGCCCTCTTGGTTTTGTAAACCAGTTCGCGCGCTTTCCACATTTCGTCATTCTGTTTTCGGTCGAAGACCAAGTAACACGTTGTTTTCGTTCCTCAACAGGTAATGATCTTTTTACATTTTACCTCAATATTTCTCATAATAATAACTTATATTAATTCACAGTTAACAGGTACTATCCTTGAGTAGATTTAGATTGCTCTTAGGTCATTTTAGTTGATTTTGGAAGCATTTTCGACTATTTCAGGATATTGATTGATTTGTGATTTTTCATGTATTCAAGAATTCATTTAATTATCTTATCGTAAGAGTGATAGATATTTCGATATTGTAGAAGAAATTCAGCAGTTCATTTCTTCATTATTATATAAGATTGGATTAATTATCTTGTATTTATTGGGTTTTCACAGTAAAATTCAATATGGCGGACGCTGCCCGAATTTAGGCGCAAACCGCGGGATCTTGAGTAAATATTGATGAATCCTTTTTGGTATTAAGTATCTAGATTTTTTCATAAGTATTTTGTACAGTCATTCTTTTGTATTTTGTATATTTGATTCTGTTTTCGGTCGAAGACCAAGTAACACGTTGTCTTCGTTCCTCAACAGAAATAAACCAGCACAAACTGAGAATCAGCCGTTCAGCCCGTATTATTTAGAAGGGTCACATTTGGTGGAAGATCCGGGTACGGGCTTACCAACGGCAGGCAACGATCACCCGACAATCCTGTACCTTGTCTACGGCCAAGACATCTATCCTGTAGACGACCGGGAAGAGGATCTCGCCCCAAGGAGTGTGACGGCAGCATCAGCCGGGGTGCGGGTAGCACCGCAGACAGGGTAGCTGCAGAGCCCTGTTCCAGGCCAACCCGTCCCCGACTCAAGACGTGAAGACGAGCTCGTGTTCCTCACCGTCCGGTAACACCAACCAACACCATCATCAGTTGCAACGGACCGCTGTGTTTCCCGTATTCCAGGACGTGAAGGACCTTGCCAAGCCATCCCCATACCGTCAGCGAGCCTTGAGCGCCAGCCTACCGGAAAAGTCAGCGAGCTGACCCGTCTACCGAATACTGTCACCAAGCCTTGAGCGCCCGTCTAACGGAAAAGTTCGTCCATCCACTAGCAGAACTGTTGGATCGAACTACTGGCCGACGCTGACATTCACAAGTCAAGAACCATTTACCGCGAACTTTCTGAAATCGCTGATGATCGGAGTCCCATGTATATTTCCAAGATTCAAACATTCTAGTTTGTTTTCCCACGGACTCCCACTGTTTGAACATAGATACGATCGCAAAGACACGCACCGTGCACCACCGTTGATCCATAGTACTTCACAACGATCAAGACTACATTGGGCTGATTAACGACGCTGTGTAAGTTACCCTAGTAACCGTTGTTATAAAAGACTACGATTTAATCCAAATACTCACCTGGTTCTTAAACCCCCCGTTGTATTGTGAATTCCGATTTGATAGAAAGCCCTTTCATTAAGTAAGTCGTTGACAATCATTGATCTTGCTTTGCATTCTTGTCTAGCTAGTGTACAAATTGGATTAAGTACTTCAGTGCCAACACTTGGTAGCAGATGCTCACTGTTCTTTTGCCTTTATTGACATATAGTCCAGCGGATATGTGAAAAAATTGTGCACTTTTGCATAAAAGCGTGAAACTTGGCACAGATGTTTATATTCATGCGAGAAAACGTTTTAGATGTGGAGCCATCGCAAATTTACCCTTTTAGGGGCGTGGCATCCATTTAAAAAAAGGGGGGCGGGACTTGTCGTGCCCGCAGTAAAAATGGTTTTTCCCACTTGTTACAAAAGCAGGAAACTTCACAAAGACATAATTATATAGATTATTAGTGTTTTCCAGATTTGGAGCCACCACAAAAGTACCTTTTTAGGGGCGTGGCAGCCATTAAAAGAAAAGGGGGGGGTTAATTATTATGCCCACTTTGGAAAACATTGTGCCCATATTTCATGAACGAATAAAACGTCCCACAGACGTTTATATTCATGAAAAAAAAATTCCAGATGTGGAGCCATCTTGAACACACCCTTTTAGGGGCGTGGCAACCATATAGGAAAAAAAAAGGGGGGCGGGGTTTTCATTATGCCCACCCTGGAAATATTGTTCCCACACTCATAGAGAAATGGAACTTTCCACAAACATTGACATTCATGAGAAAACAAATTCCAGATGTGGAGCCATCTCGAACACACCCTTTTAGAGGCGTGGCAACCATATCAGAAAAAGGGGGGGCGGGGTTTTCATTATGCCCACCCTGGAAATATTGTTCCCACATTCATAGAGAAATGGAACTTTTCACAGACATTGACATTCATGATAAAAACAATTCCAGATGTAGAGCCATCGCGAACACACCCTTTTAGGGGCGTGGCAGCCATATTGAAAAAAGGGGGCGGGGTTCTCATTATGCCCAACATGGGAAAAATGTGCCCACATCTCATAAACGAATGAAGCTAATTTCCACAGACATTAAACTCACGAGATAAAAATCACACGTGGAGCCATTGTAAACATCCATTTAGGGGCGTGGCAGCCATAATAAAATGGGGGGGGGAGTAGTCATGATGCCCCTATAAAAGAGAGTTCTTATGTAGAGCCACAGCAAACTCATCCTTGTAGAGGTGTGAGGGGCCTACTCACTGTGCCCACAATTGCATTTTTATATTTTGTTGTTGATTTCTTATAATGTTCCAAACCTATATTATTTGGTAATCCAATGACTTACCCCAAAGAGCATGGGTAAGTACCGGTAGGCTAACCCGTGTTATATTGTTCAATTTGTGTACTTGCACCTATATTATCACGCACATCTAAATTCCAGAGTGATTTCATAATCTATATATATAAGAGAGAGTTTAACTCGGCCTCCGAGACGATGTTTGCTCATGAAAGGATCCGAGACCGCGGTCTCCCGCATCGCCAAAATCGCTCCACGTCCGTGGAAAAATGCGGAGGGTGTCTTCCGCCGGGTCGGACACTTCGGGTCGTCCTGATTTTCCATGGTGCGTGGCCACCAAGTGCCCCTATTCTTTCGTATGCTTCGCTTGCAACCCCTGCGCCGAGTGCAACGAATACTCGGAAGGACTACACATTAAGTATGCCTTGCGCGGTCTGACCAATCGAAAGTCTACACTGCGTAGTATTTCCGGGCTATGCAAAACTGTCGATGGCAACGCGTACTGCAGCCTGCTCCACACCCTGGAAACGAGGTTGGGTCTACGGTGCTCGCTATTTGAGGCGCAAGCATGTGACGTCGCGTGATAGAGTGCTGTTGCTTCCATAATGTGTTTACAGCTCCATGCTTCCACCACCAAGGCTGAGTGTTGTGAGTTCGCTGCCCGCCACGTATGATTCAGTGTCGTGTTATAATTTCGGGGGCCTGTTTGGGGTCAACGAAGGATCGATGCATTGCTTCAAACTCGCGATCTTAAACGCAGTCACAAAAAAATCCACGAAACAGTGTCCGACCCGGCGGAAGACACCCACATTTTTCCACGGACGTGAAGCCGCGGTCTCGGATCCTTTCAGGAGCAAACATTTCTCGGAGGCCGAGTAAAACTTGCTCTTATATAGATGGTTGTACCAACTTCAATAAAAGTTACCGACTTTTTCCTCGCAGACGGTCTCGCAAATTGTTAGAAGTTCAAGTTTACGTTTTTTGAAGAGTCCAATACTGAAACTTAATTATGACCTTCCTCCATGATTCAGACCGTTTGTAATTTAATGTTAACACTCAACATTTTCATTTCAAATGACACCTTCACGTTTTATTGCATTATGAATTAAACCAGCCTTTGCCTGTGTACTACAGTAACCTTTTCACTACGTTTTCCAAATGCGACTGCCTCACAAAAAGCCAATTTAACAGACCAACGGCAACATTTACAGACAGTTGCCACGGTACATAATTATCATGTGCGTAAATCGACGGGGGACATGGGGACCCACCCCCCCCCCTTCCCCCCCCCCCCCCCCCCCCACACACACACACACACACATTTTGAGGCGGGGGGCATTTTTTGGTGTCCCCCCCCCCACTTTTTCTTCCCCGAATAAAAATATTGTAGCCTACAATAATGATTCTATTGCTCAGAATATATGTAGCTGATTCAATTACTCCAAACTCAAAACTTTAAAAGATGATCTTTGGTTTTAGTGGTCAGAAATTGCCTCAGATCACACCACAGAAATTGCTTTTCTATAACTGCATGTCTCCCCAACTATATCCCCCATTGACATTTAATTCCCCACATTTTCATCCCCAACACTACGCCCTACCCGATCTATGATCGGGTAAATCAGCTTGTTACAAATACACAGCACACAATGGCAGCCCTAAACTCTAACATTTAACATTAAAGGGCCATGGAAATCCTTTTTTACGGGAAGGGGGGGGGGGAGTGTAAAATCCCCCTACCTCTTACCTGTTGTGCCGCATTGACAGCAGATTGGGTAACAACACGATGTACTCGCCTCACAAAGTGGTGGACACGTCCACTATGACTTCACATTCAATGAATCTGTGTACCCCCACCACACAGCACCTCTGTTCTCTTAAAAATGGTATATCAAGCTCTTATGAGTGTTTTTTTTACCCCGACCAAATCCATTTAACAAAAATTATACGTTATACAGGTGCGACACTGCATATGCCTTTTGGTCTGTCAGAAAAAAAGGCAGGAGAAACAATGTATTTGAAGAAGTAACTCTAGTCTTTCCAGGACTAACTGAGGTACCCCAGTTTATACCCCTAATTCAGATATTGATGCTGTTGAAAGGTTATCAATAATTCTACAGACGAAAGAACCAGTAACTGGGTTAATATAGATGAGGCAAGAATGCATAGTGTAAGAAAACAAAGGGTTTGTCAACAGTAAATTCCAACTATAAAGGCGGCCCTACTCCAACACATTAAACAGCTATCTGAGGTGGATTTTATTATATGAAACGCGGTCAAAATTTTCCACGTTGTGCATATTGAGTACCCCCCCCTTTTAAAAATGGATGCCGCACCTCTAAAAGGGTAGGTTTGTGAAGGCCTCACATTAAAAAAAAAAGATTTTTATGAATATATTGTCCGAGTGGAATTTAATCCATTCATGAAAGGTAGGCACAACTTTCTTTTATAGGGGCATCATGACTACCCCCCCCCCCCCATTTTATTATGGCTGCCACGCCCCTAAAAGGGTGTGTTTACGATTGCTCCACGTGTGATTTTTATCTCGTGAGTATTAATGTCTGTGGAAATTAGCTTCATTCGTTTATGAGATGTGGGCACATTTTTCCCATGTTGGGCATAATGAGAACCCCGCCCCCCTTTTTTCAATATGGCTGCCACGCCCCTAAAAGGGTGTGTTCGCGATGGCTCTACATCTGGAATTGTTTTTATCATGAATGTCAATGTCTGTGAAAAGTTCCATTTCTCTATGAATGTGGGAACAATATTTCCAGGGTGGGCATAATGAAAACCCCGCCCCCCCCCTTTTTCTGATATGGTTGCCACGCCCATAAAAGGGTGTGTTCGAGATGGCTCCACATCTGGAATTTGTTTTCTCATGAATGTCAATGTTTGTGGAAAGTTCCATTTCTCTATGAGTGTGGGAACAATATTTCCAGGGTGGGCATAATGAAAACCCCGCCCCCCTTTTTTTTCCTATATGGTTGCCACGCCCCTAAAAGGGTGTGTTCGAGATGGCTCCACATCTGGAATTTTTTTTCTCATGAATATAAACGTCTGTGGGACGCATTTTTTCTCGTGCACATTTTCCCCTTGTATATCTCCCCTTTGGACTGTTTTCTCGCAAGTTCAGATTGTCTCCTTCAAAGCAAAATGGCAGCCTCCAGAATGCATATGTCCGACGACGAAATCAATTGGTCAAATGTCGTCTCGTCGACCACGACTCAACCTCCCTCAAGACACCAGACCCAAGGAAAGACGCATACCTCAACAGGCATCTCCCTTTCAAGAAGATCTGCGTAACATCCAGCTCACCACAGACCAAATGCTAACGCAACTGGAAGACATCGAGAGACGACTATCTCGCAGCACACCCCGACAACCAGTACAAGATTCACATATACAGCGTTCAACCCCCATAAGGCCTACCCCCATATTGAGACGAGGTTCTATTTCAACTGGTTATCCAGTGCTTACACCACAGGATCAACACAGACCTGACCGTTCGTCTCCTATGCCTACATCTCAGCATCGTCTTCTTCCATCGCATCAGGTGAAAACTGTACCGATCTTCACTGGGCGCGACCAAGGTGCAACCATTGCCGTTGATGATTGGGTACGAGACGTGAAGTACCTCATCGAGACCACGTCTATGCCTACAGAACTCCAGTTTTCCACCATCGTCAGATACCTCGGCGGAGCCGCCAGAAAACTGGTCCTCAATCTACCTCCGACACATCAGACCCCTAGCCACGCTTTTGTAGAACTCAAGGCACAATTCGGAGATGTATTTCTAACTGGTGATCCATTGGCCAACTTCTACGAGCGTGTGAGACTTCCCAACGAGGTACCAAGCATATACGCCGTCGAGCTTGAAGCAACATTGAGGATCATCGAAGAAAGATCAAGTCTTAGACGCCCATTTCCAAACAGAAACAGCATGCTCACGCAACAATTCATGAGAGGCGTCAAAGATGAAAAGGTCACCCAGAGACTGGCACCAATGAGACCAAGGGAGATGACATTTAGAGAACTCCAAGTTGAGCTTCGTCAATTGGAACGAGAATCTCGAATTGCTGCAGCTGTGAAGACAGAAGCCAAGATCCAGTCCCAGCAATCCCAGCAGATTCGTCCTCAGTACCATCAGCGATCTTCGTCAAGCACGCCAGATGCGACTGACCATCCACGAAACCAACTGGTGGACAATAAGCCCAAGTCCAGTACCGATCACGACGTTTTGCAAGACCTGCTCCTTACTGTACATCAATTAGCACAGAAGGTTGAGCAGATCTCTACAAGACCACGGCGATATCAGCACCCGAAGGAAGACCAACAGCCTGCTGGCCAACGGGTTTTCATCTGTCATAGATGTGGTAACGAGGGGCACATTGCCAAAGGATGTAGAAGTGTTCCTTTAAACCCCAAGGGCCCGCGGCCGATGGGCAAGCCGTCAGAGGCCAACAACCAACAAGCCCAATGAAGTCTTCTTCAAACAGCGCATCTCGACAATCAACAATATTCCAACATGATAGCAAGCCTCACCATCAACAATTAATTGGTCCTAACAATGAAGATGTAGTCAAGATAAATGGCGTCAATTATACTGCCTTGATAGATTCTGGTTCGCAGATCACTTCAATAACAGAAGACCTTTGGAAGCGACATCCTGAGCTCCAGAACAGAGAACCCTCTCCTACAGAAGTTTCCATCGAGAGTGCGAGTGGGCATAGTGTACCTCACTTAGGCATCGTACCAGTTACCCTTGATATAATGGACGTTGTTTATGAAGATGTCCCTGCATTCGTGGTACCAACAGATAGTTACCGCAGAGATGTTCCAGTCCTCATTGGTACCAATGTGATCAGAGCTGTCAAGAGGGATCAGCAAATAGCAAAGAGTAACCAATTCACGCGACATCTTCAGACGAAGAGCTCTGCGTGGCATGCAGCATTCAGCAGCCTCACCGCTTCGGAACCTGGTAACCACCATGATGGTACTATCGGCTACGCGAAGTACATCGGGCGAAATCCCCGAGTGATATCACCAGGCCAAGAAGAAGACATCATTTGTCAAGCACCCCGTGGTCAAGGCCTTCCTTACACCGCAGTCGTCGAGAATTTTCCTCAAAGCTCTTCATGCTTGAAAGTCAGCAACCTAGTCACAGATGTTGGACCTAACTGCCAAGTACCTGTGAGACTGTGCAACATTTCTGCAAAACCCATAACCATCAGACACAATTGTAAACTGGCACAGTTATCGTCCATCTTGCGCATTGATGATTTACCACGCCATCAAAATCAAGATAGGTCACAATCTAGACGGAAAGATAGAGACCATGAATGCACAACTCCGACAGATCAGAGTCAAGTCCATGATGATCCATCAGATGTAAGATTTACGCCTCCGGTAGACCTCTCCACTGCGAAATTTGACAGCGAGTCACAGAAGAAACAGCTGGAAAATCTTCTTCAAGAATACTCTGATGTATTCTCATCTAGTTCACTTGACTTCGGATGTACATCAACGATTAAGCACAGCATTCCACTCATAGATGATCAACCATTTCGACTTCCTCATCGCCGAGTCCCACCTTCGCAATACCAAGCTGTCAAGGATCACCTCAAGGCCATGGAGGAAACAAACGTAATTCGTAGAAGTAGCAGTCCCTTTGCCTCGCCGATCGTGATTGCACATAAGAAAGATGGCTCATTGCGAATATGCATCGACTACCGTCGTCTGAACAGCAAAACTATACGGGATGCTTATCCACTCCCACGCATTGACGAAGCTCTGGATGCTCTTGGAAACGCCCAACTCTTCACCACTTTAGACCTTACATCAGGCTACTGGCAAGTCCAAATGGAAGAAAAAGACATACCCAAGACAGCCTTCACTACTCCCATGGGCTTATATGAATGTAACCGGATGCCTTTCGGGTTAGCCAATGCTCCGGCTACGTTCCAACGCCTTATGATGACTTGTCTAGGAGAGCAAAACTATGTCACATGTCTGCTGTATCTCGACGACATAATCATTTTCTCTACCAACTTCGAAGAACATCTTGACCGTCTTGCCAAAGTATTCTCATGCCTGAGACAACATGGCCTAAAACTCAAGCCGTCGAAGTGTAACCTTCTCCAAGAAGAAGTAAAGTATCTTGGTCACATTGTTTCGGGCAAAGGTATCTGTAGTGATCCAGACAAAACTGTGCAAGTACAACACTGGCCAACTCCCACTAGCCGCAAAGAATTACAACGATTTCTCGGCTTCACCGGCTACTATAGGCGATTCATTAAAGCGTATTCGCACATTGCCTCACCTCTCTACAAACTCACATCCGGTGACCCAAGACGGAAGAAGAAGAAGATCAGAAAAACCTCTACATCTGTAACCCCACCATTCATTTGGACGGATGATTGTCAGAGGGCCATGGATCAATTGAAACAACAGTTGACATCTCCACCGATCCTCGCCTACGCCAACTACTCACTCCCATTCATCCTGCAGACTGATGCGTCTGGAGTCGGGCTCGGAGCTGTTCTCAGCCAAGTACAGGAAGGAACGGAACGAGTCATCGCATACGCCAGTAGAGTTCTCAGCCCCGCCGAATCTCGCTACCCAGCGCACAAGCTAGAATTCTTAGCGATGAAGTGGGCAATTACTGACAAGTTTCGAGATTACCTACTGGGCAACCAATTTACAGTGCTGACTGATAACAATCCTCTCCTGTATGTCACCACCTCTGCCAAGCTAGATGCAACAGGCCAAAGATGGATTGCTGCGTTATCCCAGTTCAACTTCACCGTGAAGTACAAACCAGGCAAGAGCAACGAAGCAGCCGATGCGCTATCTCGCAAACCACATTCTGATACCTCGAGGACTCTCCTGACATTCCAGAAGGACGCCATCACCATCCCACCTCACATCGTGCAAGCCATCTGCAACAGTCACCCACTAGAACCAAATCTCTTTGTACAGCCTCCATTAGCTAGATGTGAAGTCACGACCGAGAGTCACATGCCTGGACCAACCAATGACTTGCCTAGACTATCCAAAAAAGACATCATTTCAGCCCAGAGAAGTGATCATAATATCGCCAGAGTCATACACTACATGGAGAAGGGCAGAAAGCCAACCAGAGAAGAGAGAGGTTGCGAACAGCTTGGATGTCTCATCTGTTTACGACAATGGGCAAAGCTCCAGATGAGGGATGGCGTGCTCTATCGTCTGAGAAAGAACCAGGATGGATCAACAACAGAACAACTTGTTCTTCCTCAACAATACAGAGACACTGTCATGAGATCTCTCCACAATGACTTCGGCCACCTTGGCTTCGACAGAACGCTCGACATGGCAAGAAACAGGTTTTTCTGGCCTAAGATGGCACAGGACATCAAAACCTGGTGCGAGCACTGCAAGAGATGCTGCCTGAGGAAGACTCCCTCCCCAAAAACTCGTGTACCTTTGGTCAACATCAGCACAAGCGAACCTATGGAGCTACTTTGCATCGAATATCTCAAGTTGGAAAGGAGCAAAGGCGGTTATGAAAACATACTGGTCATAACCGACCATTTCACCAAATATGCTCAGGCGTTCCCTACTCGCGATCAAAAGGCCGACACGGTTGCCAAGATACTCTGGGAAAAGATAATTCAGCACTATGGATTTCCGGTGAGAATACACGCGGACCAGGGTCGTAATTTCGAAAGTCAGCTCATCCGGGAACTCTGTAAGATCTCTGGCATCAAAAAAAGTCGAACAACCCCCTACCATCCTCAAGGGAATGGCCTTACAGAACGCTTCAACCACACTCTGCTGAACATGCTCGGTACACTTGAAGAAGACCAGAAGAAAGACTGGAAACAATACGTAGGAACAATGACACACGCCTATAATTCCACACGACACGACTCTACCGGTTATGCTCCATTTTATCTCATGTTCGGCAGACATCCAAACCTACCAGTTGACTTGATGTTCGGACTCAAGTCCACGGAGAGAGAAACACCAAATTACGATGAGTATGTCGAACAGCTGAGGGACAGACTTCAAGCCTCGTACAAAAGGGCTAGCGACTTCGTCAAGCAGGCAAAGGCGAAACAGAAACGCCTTTATGACAGAGGTTCCTGTATCGCCCCCCTACGTATAGGTGACAGAGTCCTTGTCCAAAATAAACATCTGGTCGGAACTAGCAAGTTAGCCGACAGGTAGGAGTCACAACCCTACGTAGTAATATCTAAGCATCAAGACCTTCCGGTGTATACCCTCCGTTCTCTTAATAATGGAAGAGAGAGAACCGTACACAGAAATCTGCTGACTCCATGTATGTTTCTGCCCATGGAAGAGGCCAGCTTGAGATTAGACGTGCCCCCGATGAACACTCAAACAAAAACAGAGTCAGACAAGGAACAGGCAGATGACCAACCTCAAAAGATAGGCATGGAAGAAAGTGAAACCAGCGAGGAAGAGGTGGACATAGCATTTCTCCCAGTAGAAACAGAATCACCTTCACCTTCACCTCCACCACCTGTGCTTACTCCAATGATTGATCTTGGTACGAGAAACAGTGATGATACTCCTCCTTCAATCTTACCACCATCACTAACTCCTGAGGTACTGAGCACGCAGGCTAACGAGACCCCAGATGAGTTAAACATCTCTGACAGCACAGCTTGTCTCACACCACCAAGCCCTAGACCTACCAGAACCAGAAGACCTGTCAGTAGGTTGACATACGACTACCTTGGTCAAAACAAACAGCAGCGAGCACAGTACCAATCACATCAAGAGAGAGTCAACGCCGGAAGACGACTGTTTGAAAAGTGGAAGGAACCAAAGATGGCCGAGACAAGAAGAAAAGCTTGTCTAAGACTCCTTCTGCGAGAAAACAGTCCAATCTAACCATGGCTCTATCCCAAATATAATTGTATATATTAAATTTAATTTGCTTTTAATAATGATGTAAGATTATCTTGCGAACATTGGTGACCGAGATCTTGAAAAGACGAAAATTATGATCTCTTTATTTTCATGTATATTATGCATTATGCTATTTCAAGGCTGATCTTCGTAATCAAAGGTGGATTATGTTAATTTCTTTTATATAGAAAGTGATGTTACCATGTATATATCTTCTGCATCAGAATAAGTTAACTTAATTGTCCAAAACGACAGATTTTCAAGGAAACATTTTGATATTAATCTAAGTGATTTTGGATAACTGGTGTTCTAATTAAGTTAAAGAATACTTCTTTTTGACTTCTTTGAGTTTCCGGAGGACGAGGAGCCGACCGGATGTTTGATTTAGTGGTTATAATAATGACATTAGAAGGTAGAAGTCATGATTCTGTTTATCTTTATTTAATTATTCTGTATTACATTTTTTTTTAATTATTTAATACTTTCTTATATTATCATTGTATAAATAGTGTACGTTAAACAAAATGTCGAGGACGACATTTTCTCTCGAGAGGGAATAATGTGACGGTTGCGATGCGAACCCCCCTCTATTTATTTTTACATTACGTAATCGTTTTCTGTTATTTAAATTGGCGAGCGCCCTCTTGGTTTTGTAAACCAGTTCGCGCGCTTTCCACATTTCGTCATTCTGTTTTCGGTCGAAGACCAAGTAACACGTTGTCTTCGTTCCTCAACAGGTAATGATCTTTTTACATTTTACCTCAATATTTCTCATAATAATAACTTATATTAATTCACAGTTAACAGGTACTATCCTTGAGTAGATTTAGATTGCTCTTAGGTCATTTTAGTTGATTTTGGAAGCATTTTCGACTATTTCAGGATATTGATTGATTTGTGATTTTTCATGTATTCAAGAATTCATTTAATTATCTTATCGTAAGAGTGATAGATATTTCGATATTGTAGAAGAAATTCAGCAGTTCATTTCTTCATTATTATATAAGATTGGATTAATTATCTTGTATTTATTGGGTTTTCACAGTAAAATTCAATATTGCGGACGCTGCCCGAATTTAGGCGCAAACCGCGGGATCTTGAGTAAATATTGATGAATCCTTTTTGGTATTAAGTATCTAGATTTTTTCATAAGTATTTTGTACAGTCATTCTTTTGTATTTTGTATATTTGATTCTGTTTTCGGTCGAAGACCAAGTAACACGTTGTCTTCGTTCCTCAACAGAAATAAACCAGCACAAACTGAGAATCAGCCGTTCAGCCCGTATTATTTAGAAGGGTCACAAAACGAACAAAATGCACTAACTACAAATGATGGACTATAGCTTTAATGACTTATTCGCTCTCTCGCATAAACACTGTGTATGTCAAAGTGAAATTATGAGAATCCGATGCACGGTAACTCGCTGCAGATCGTTTTCTAAAGACCCACTGTTTCCAGTGTTTACGGAGGATTCCATATCTAGACCAACCATAACTGCTGCTGGGGTTCTGTGCTTATAATTATTACCGTCGAAGAAACTTCAGTCATTACGCATGCGGTGCCGCGCCATTTCATCAATTTCTGAAATTGTTATGATTTCGCAGTCGTATTGGCAATGCGTAATATTTCTGCGAATTTTAACTCGCTGCACATCTTTTCTATGATACATCCAATATTGTAAATGTTCACGGAGGTTTCCATAATATTGTAGAACAACCTTGACTGCTGTTGTTATAGGTTCTGTGTTTATTACCGGAAGGGGCCTCAATTCACGTGTGGTGCCGCACCGTTTCATATCGATTTCGGACTATTATGTCCTACCAGCGCTGTAGACGGAGGTCATTGTTGAATTTAGCGACGATATTTTATTAAATCGAAAACTGCACAATCAGCAACAAGTTCTCATTGGTCAATGCGTCACCCGCTTCCAGCATAAGCTCCGCCCACAATATAGACCTAATCCAAAGAAAACATGTTAACCTTCATATCAAATTAAGGTTCTCACCTAATTGGCTAGATTTACCGTTGGTCTGATGACGTCATCCTGTTTGGTGGTTTACGTTGTTGCCGAAAACAGATTGGTGCGGTTTGTGTGTCATACGATGCAACTGACAGATTCTCGATCATTGCATCAGGGAGAATGGACGGAGCAGTAGCTTGGATTCTGATGGCATCAGCAGTGGCAGGTAGGCTGGAATTATCAAACTTTTTTTATACTGAAACATCTTGTTCTCTTCTTTATTTTTTTTTTTGGGGGGGGGTAACGCGTTTGACAATGATTTTACCGAAAATTACGGCACTTTTTTAATAGGCGCGAAGGGCCTCTACGCGCCTATCAAACAAGGGCCCGTGATTTACGGTAAGTTTATTATTTATAGGATGATCCTGGCGTCCCGACATCTAGGAATTTCCCGTAAAAATACGGCTTAAGTTTCACACTGTGTGGAAATGTTTATTTAACCAACAAAATGGGTGCAAGTGCGCAATTATTGGACGTATATCTTCAATCAATAAATTTGCCAAATTTATAAAGACCAACTAAATGGTTCGAAATTCACTCCAAAGAAATGGATACGGGGGAAACTCTGACAAACATTTACATGGGGTAAATTAATGTATTAATATATAGGCTTGTAGGTTGGCGCGGACACCCGGGATTTCTTTCCTACTGGCCATTCATGGGCATCGCCAGGATTTTTTCCGGGTGGGGGAGGGGCAAAGCAAATATTCCCCAAAATTTCTTAACTTGTTCATTGTATTCTCAATTTATCAGGAGAGCATCCCCCCCCCCCCAATCAAATTAACAGCAATGTGGCTTCGCACCTATTTTTCCTTTCTTCTTTTTTTTTTCCTTTTTCCTTTTTTTTGGTTTTTTGTTTTCCGGAGGGGGGGGCAAGCCCGCCCCTCCCTCCCCCCCTTGCGTCGCCCATGATACTGGCTTATCTAGCTCCCAGACCTATGTTCTTGAAACTCAGTGGTTCTTGAGTCTGGAGGGCTGAATGGTAACACATAGCAACCGATGAAATGTTGTGTACAAAATAGATGTTTTCATCGGATGACGTCAGCTCGCCCCATCTATAGGCATTTCGTATATGCTCACCAATATTGATATCGAAATCGGTTCTGAAGTTTTACCCAACTTTCAACGACCGTTATCGGTATTAATCCAAAGTGTTCTTGGTTGGTGTGGAGAGCAAGGCGAGGGTGTGTTACTTCGGACCCCCACCGGAACCTGATCCTGAAAATCCGGATGGCTGGATGAAGCAAGTCATGCAAGAGGTACGGGCGCGTTGCCCGGGACAGGGAAGGAGGCAACCTACCACAGCTGGTTAGTAAAAATTACTATCTTTCTGACGTCACGGTGATCGCAGGGGAGTTTGCCCTTGTGTAGGCATGCCATGCTTATAGTCTGCATCTTCAAACGACCACCAGATATATGATTATCTGAGCTCTATCGGAATAAGCAAAAGCCAGTTACAAAGTATAGTGTTATAATCTGATACAGGCCTATACAAATGGTGAATAACATGGCTTGAAATGCAAGAGATACGGGTAGGCTATAGATTATTCCGTTAAATGATAATTCAAGTACCTAGCTAGTAGAGCAAAGGTAATATGTTGAACTGATAGAATAAGAATATAGGTCTACGTTTTAATTTCGCCCCATGGTTGTCCTTCTGCCTAAAATTGTTGTCCACTCCCCCAAAAATATTCTCTACCAAAAGTTAAAGAAAAAGAGAGGGGGAAAAAAAATTATGTTCTGAGCAAACTGGTGGGTGAAGAATCATTTTTATATTCTAAAAACTACCGGATCAGATTGACCAGGAATCCGGGTTCTTTCGGCTTAAAATGACAATACGGGTCAAAAATGACAGGTTTCCGGGTCAATAATGAACCGCTGAAGTGTCACTTTTTACCCGGAAAAGTTTCAATCTGACCGGGGAGTATTAGGAGTCTTTATATTATGTTTTCCCCGCCATGCAGGAACAGCGGCGTGTTCGAGTCCGGAGCCCCTAGGTATGGAGGACCGGACCATCCCCGATGATCGCATCAAGGCGTCCAGTAGTTTGCTGTGTTGCCCTGCCAATAACTCACGTCTCAACGGTGACACTGCATGGGTAGCCCTCGAGTATGTATTAGTACAACACTTGCATCCCTATGAATATACATTGTGACAAACGCAACATGATTTATTTATTCAATTATTTTGTTTCTCCTGGTATTGAAACCAAGGATTCCTCAAAAGTACCCTATAAAGCACTGTAGCTCGAAAGCCTGAAGAAACCTGAAGAGAGGAGACAATGGGAATACAGTTGTAGAGGTGGGAGGAAAAGCCCAGAAGAATATTCTGAGGGAAACCCACGGAATCAGGTAGGGACTGAAATCCAATCCACAATATTGGCCCCGGGCGGGATTCGAACCCGGGTCACAGTGGTGGAAAGTAACGCTGCCCGCCAACCTGACTCCCCTTAAATATACATTGTGACAAACGCAACAGGATATAGTGAAATGAAACGAAGCAAATTTGAAAAGTAACACAATACAAAGAAGTCTGTCTAAAGACGATGGCAAATCCAAACGGGGTTTGGGGTTGTTGCGCTAATCCCCCCTCCCCCCTCACTGTAGCTGCTTTTGCTATTAGTAAAATAAGGCCAAACATAATAAATGGAATCATAGTTAAATTTACTTCCCGAATTGCCTCCACTCTACCCCCTCCCCCATACCAATCCCTATTCCTGAAAGTTAGATCATGTGTTCGATCTGCACGGCACCATTCCCCTCAGCGGATTTCAATGCAAAGTATGTTTTGTTTTCCACCACTTCACATTTGTGTACAGTTCCGAAGCCCTGAATTCCTGGATTGGGGTGAACCTCGTCAAGAGGACAGTGGTGTCCGGCATCACCACACAAGGACATCACTATGGAGATCATACAACGAAGTACAAGGTGGCGTATAAGGAGCGGCCCTCTTCTGCCTATGAATATGTGACCGATGGAAACGGTGACATCAAGGTACACATAAAACATTGCACTCGATTTATATGCATTTAGTATACATTAAACTACGATTTCACGTTTTTAATCGACTGGTTTCTTGTAAACGTCCTTTATCCTTTCCATCCGTAAAAGTGAAACTACACGGACAGGACAATTCACAGTGAAAATCATTCTTACGAATTGATCGGGTTTTCACTCTAGTTTTCCGTGGAGTGCAAGGATATTTTTCAACGAATCTAAATCGAAAATAGGAGTAATTTTTGTTCTGAATCGTGTATTCTCTAGTCTCACTCTCAGAAAATATAAGTTTTATTTGAAGGAACCTAGGAATATATAAAGATATATAAAGTGATTTCCGACCCAGAGATTAATATCAATTTAAGCCTGAATTCTGAACGATTTTACAGCAAAGACATTCAGCACCATTTGTTTTTTTCAATTTTGGATGGAGTTCGCTCAAGTTTGTAGTCGATTTTTTTTTTAATGTTAAAACATAAATAATTAAATTAATTACAGGTGTTCATCGGTAACACTGATGGCAGCAGTCCGGTCACCAATATGTTTAATGAGAACGTTGTGGCCACGGTAGTGCGCATAGAGCCAACTGCCATCTATGTTCATGCTGCTCTGCGATTTGAGTTGCTGGGATGTCGCCTGGGTTAAAGCAGCTTTGACATTCAGTGTGATTCTGATTATCTCGGCTAGCACTTTCTTACTGAAAACAGACCCGGTTCAACAGTGATAAACGTAACTAACTGGACATCTTGAACAAAAGGAATAATTGTGGCCTATTTAAAACTCGCCATATTTTGCGAGCTTGTAATTTTCGAGTTTCACCATGAAAAAAAATAGATTTATTTTTAATTAATTTAACACTGCTATATTTTCTAGCAATATAAAACACTATTTAGTTTTGAATAAGACTTCGAAAAGCAAAATCGATCGAAATTTAGCTTAAGGAATTATTACCTTACAAATTTCAAATAATTAATCGGAAGACAATATAGCCACATTGATTTACCGCAGTATAGACTGGTTCCCGCCTCCTTCTGGTAATAATATAACGGAAAAGTCGTTGGAAGAAACAAATATCGATTTTGTTGTACAGCGCGTGCCATACAAACTTTAATGTGGTTTGAGCTCTTAGTTGTAGCGTTGTTCATGCTTGTGAATTTTATCTGAATGAGGAAGCCTTCGTGGTTTAAATTAATTTTTTTGTAAGTAGTATTTAAAGTTGAAAGTCATGTACATTTGAATATATAATCGCATTAAGAAAAAAAGATCAGTGGTATATGGGTTGCTAGGCACATTGGTTGTTCGATTCATGTGACGTGGTACGCCCGTCCGTGTCGTGGGTTCGAACCCTGATGGGGAACACGGTGCTTGTGTTCTTGGGCAGGACTACTACAATTGCTCCTTTCCACTCATCAGGAATATAAATATGTGTACATGTAAAAGTAGAGACCAGATAGCACTGATGAACACCGGGTAATAATAATTTGTGAAGCGCTTTCATTTTTATATAAGCACGTGATTAATGTTAAATCCTTTTCAAGACACAACTAATTAAGTATAAAGTAAGATTTGGCTAAGATTGTTTTTAAATGTTCTGTTGTGAAAAAAAGTTAAACTTTGCAATTCGGATGCTGCTTTAGCCTTGTGCAGTAGTTTGCTTCGTTGTATAAATGAAGATGTACGCAAGTAACTTTTGGCTTCTTGTTTGATTTGAAGTGTTTTGTTCGACAACATTAGCAACCTTCAAAAATAGGCAATGTTGATATTGCAAGACTTGATTTGGGTTTTGCTCTCCTGCCACCGGCCGATTCTTGCACGTCAAGCGCAGTCTAGCTCCTGTGGTGGGCGAAGGGAACTAAAGGGTGAGTCAGAATGATCTGGAGCCAAACTAAAGAAAATGTTTTTAAGATATGTAGCAATTACCAAAACAAGTCCAAATGAGATATGTTATAGGCTCGTATTTTGAACATATTTGGTGAAAGTTTCGTGTACATGTATATCCATTGCACAATTTTGAATAAAAGCGCCAGAAATAAAAACACAAGCTATGAAAACACTCTGACCATGCTTCGACTCCATGGTTCGACTAATTTATTGAAATCGCGTACTTTACTGACGTGAAGCAGTATAATAAATAAAAACCTATGGTGACTGACTCACTTGAAGTTATTGACACACTAAAAAAAAGCATTACCTATTCTGTGTGCATCATGGAAAATGAGCCGCTCTAATGAAAATAGCATAGTTCCTCAACAGAGCCAATAATTTGAAAAAAATTGATGTGAGATTGCACCCCAGATCCTTTACTGTCTGATTTTTCCATTGCCAAATCCAAAAACCGATTGACCCCATCGATTATCGATGAACTCCCGAATACATAGACGATGAATATTCTTCGTTGATTTTTGTTATAATTTAACCACTCTTCTCGAGCCTCAGGTTTCTACTTCATTTCGTTCATATATAATCAATACTCATCCATTCTCTTTTACTAAACATATTTATGGTATCTATTATCAGCTACAAGTGGTTTTGTCATATACGTGCACATTACACTTCCCACCTATAATGAGAAACACAATTAGTAACATTATAAAGATAATACCAAAACCAGTTATGAATCAAGAAGCTCGAACAGAGGCTTTGACACTGGTTGCGATGCATTACACCATTTGGAAGAAATGAATCATAAAAAAATTAATACGGCCTCCCATCTCCCCTTACAGCCGTCCTGTCCACACCATTGTCAACGAAATTGCAACCAATTTACAATTAATCAATTAGGCCTCCGTAATACAAAAAAACAATCTAGGTACACGCTCCGATAACAGATATGCTTACCCGCAATGATCAATCAATCCATGTGCGTAACTTTTTTTTTCTTAGCAAACTATCATGGAACATGTTCATCATTCCACACCATACAGTTCTTATAACGGCCGCATCAGCGTAATCGAATCACTGTTCCTTGCAATCACCAATCATTATCGAGAAATAATCGATTCCGGATTTAAACACTCAATATAAAACATGCATAAAAATAAGTGTAGTACGAATAAAACAAATTTAAAAAACCATATCGGCCTCCCATCTCCCCTTACAGCCGTCCTTTCCACACCATCAGCAGTAAAATTAAAAAAAAAAACTATTTATCATAAAGGTCTGAAAACGAGTGACACTGATTAATCGACAAAATTAGCACTTTCCACATACGTTTATTTCAATCATTCGAAATTGAACCTTTATACATACGTTTTGTTCTCGATCAGTTGTGACATTTTAGACATAACAAAAGTCATAATCGGACACGTGTGCGTCTTCCACCCTTGATTAGTCGGAATATCAATTATTTAAAAACAAATAACGGCCTCCCATCACCCTTTACAGCCGTTCTTTCCTCACCATCGGCAATACAATTTCAAAAAGACCACTCTTTGTCAAAAAAATCTGAAAACAGTGACACTGATCAATCGATAAAAAAGCACTTTCCATATATATTTATTTCAATAATACGAAATCGAATCTTCATACATACGTTTTTCTTTTAGATTTAAACAAACAATGTAATAGTTGGACTCGTTTGCGTCTTCCCTCTTGGAAAAATACCAATGAAACTCCCTGCAGTAAATACAACAATAAGTAAGCCTTTTGGTTCCAGAAATATCAACACTTCTGAAAATAATGGATACGATTTACATCGGCATACCTTTATAGTATATACGTTTCCCATCGGGACATAAGAATGGATTTCATCATCATCATTATCATAAGCCCATGTCATTCCACTGCTGGGCGAAGGCCTCTCCCAAACGGTGCCAAGTATTTCTGTTATGTGTGTGTCTTTGCCAGGCTGTTGATCCCACGTGGCGGACTATCTCGTCTCCCCATCTTGCTTGAGGTCTGCCACGTTTTCCTTTTCCGGAGAGAGGTTGCCATTCTGTTGTGATTCTGCTCCATCTTTCATCTTTTGTTCTGCTTAGGTGTCCAGCCCATCTCTATTATCCCTTTTGCTGTTTACTAAGGCATTATCGATGTTTGATTAATCCCTGATCAAAGCATTTGTTTTGCTGTCTCTCCTTGTGTATCCAAGCATCATCCGTTCCATGCTTCTTTGGCCTGTTTGAATTTTTCTTTCCATTTCCTTACTCAAAGAACATTGTTTCGCTTCCTTATGGCACACACACTAGTTAAAAAATTTCATTTTGTAAACAGTTTGGTATTGTCTTCTCTGAATGGATTTAAGCACTCAATATAATGCATTCATAAACATAACTGTACTATGAATAAAACAATAAAAATAAAAACGGCCTCCCATCTCCCCTTACAGCCGTCCTTTCCTCACCATCGGCAATACAATTAAAAGACAACTATTTATCGAAAAAGTCTGAAAACGAGTGACACTGATCAATCAATTCCAAACAGCACTTTTTATATATATTTATTTCAATCATTCGAAATCGAACCTTCATACGTACGTTTTTTCTCAATCAGTTGTGACATTTACACAAAACAAAAGTCGTACTCGTACTCGGACTCGTGTGCGTCTTCCACTCTTGAGTCAGAATATCAATTACAGTCCCTGGAATGAATAAAAAATAAGTAAGCCTTCTGATTTCAGAAATATCAACTCTCAAGTTCCGAAAATATTTGATACTGCACAATTGTAATCTGGAATGTAGGAATCCAAGCTAATTAAATTTGTTATGCAGAAAATATTTTACATACTGCAATCAAACATTCCCTTAATAATCGCTGAGAATGAGAGTTACAGTGTTTGTTAAGGGATGTGTTCTTGCAGCCGTAAGGTGAGACCAGCTCTTCGTCTTACTCTGGCCATGGCGGGTCTTTTCCGTCTTTCCTGTATCTCTCTACCAGTCTACCCTGCCTCCAGCTTTCTGTTGAACTCATCAGAAGACGGAAACTTGGTGACCCGTTCAGGTCTGCCCGAGTACTTCATTATGTAAGACGATCAACTGGTTTGCGGAGTCTGTTTGGCCTCGACGGCGGGATTTCTGCGCGACATCTCCATCTTCTTGGGGTTGTTCTAGACTGACCATTTTTCTTTTGGGGGGAGATGAAGGAGACTCTGAAGTGGTCAACATCCGCTAATTATCCGATATGCCGGTTATAGTATAGGCTATTATGTCACATTTTTGACCTTTGCATTTATTTTTGCTAAAGAAGGAATTTTTGACATATTTGGGTAGAGTTTACCTTCCTAAGCCAGAAATCCATTGGTAACATTTTTTTCCATCTACCATGTGGCGGCCATCTTGGATTTCAAAATGGCGTCCATTTCGGACCTAATTTGTATCATAACTTCGGATCTGATTGTCACATGAAGTCCATTTTGGTGGCAAACCCTATGTTTTTGATACCAAGGAACCCAAGTAAGGTGTTGTTGATGCGGTACTCCCAATGGATGGCAGCCATCTTGGATATTTCAAAATGGCCGCCATTTAGTACCTAATTTGTATCATAACTTCGGACCTGATTGTCATATGAAGTCCATTTTGGTGGCAAACCCCATGTTTTTGATACCAAAGAACCCAAGTAAATCATTGTTGACGGGGTACTCCCAATGGATGGCAGCCATCTTGAATATTTCAAAATGGCCGCCATTTCGGACCTATTTGTATCATAACTTCGGACCTCATTGTCATATGAAGTCCATTTTGGTGGCAAACCCCATGTTTTTGATACCAAAGAACCCAAGTAAATCATTGTTGACGGGGTACTCCCAATGGATGGCAGCCATCTTGGATATTTCAAAATGGCCGCCATTTCGGACCTAATTTGTATCATAACTTCGGACATGATTGTCATATGTGACTGTGTGACTTCTGGACGATGTGACGATGTGATGCTGTTCGACGATTGGACCCCACGTTCAACACTGTTTGACTATGTGACGATGTTTGACGATGGACGATGTGACGATTTCGTGATGTGAAAATATAACAATGTTTGGCGATGTTTGGCGATGTTTATATGCTCGGGGATTAGAGCTAGGAGACCACCAGTAGACCTTAAATGCTTAAAGCCATACTTGACGTCAGTTAGAAGATTGATGTGCTTCAAATGATCTAGCTAATAAGCCGACAGTTAGAGGAACCGGTTTTCTCGCAAGAACCATTGACGATGCGACGATGTGATGACGATGTGACGATGTTTGACGATTTGACGATATGACGATGTGACGATCTTTGACGCTGTCGACGATGCTTGAAGATGTGACGATGTGACGATGCGACGATGTGACAAATTGACGATGTTTTGCGAGGTTAAACGGTGTGGCAATTTGTTGATGTGACAATATAACGATATTCGGCATGTATACATGCTCGGTGATTAGAGCTAGGATCAGGACACCAGAGATAGACCGTGAATGACGGAAGCTACACTTGGCATCAGTTAGAAGATTTAGGTCCTCCAAATGATCTCCAAGATGCAGGCTGATGAGGCAATCGAACTATTTACTCATGATGGGAAGCAGGCTCCTAAGCCAAAAGTAAAAGGGCTCAGACTTCTACCCAGCACCATTGACGATGTGACGATGCGGCGATGCGACGATGTAATGATGTGAAGATGTTTGACGGTGTGACAATGTTCAACGATGTTGGACTGTTTGACGATGTTTAACAATGTTTGACGATGAGACAATGTAACGATGTGACAATGTGACGATTTCACGATGTTTGGCGATGTTTATAGCTCTGTGAATAGAGCTAGGACACCACCAGTAGATCGTACTTGACGTCTTCCAGCATTCTGAAGAAGCTTGATGTCATTTTAATAATCTAGATGATGGTTGACCCAGCATTCAAGCTACAGAAGACAATTCCGTTGTGGTATTTAGATCTGCATTCAGAAGGTCCCCGAAATAGTTCATCAATTCTTTAAGTAGTTCTGATGTGGTGTTAACTGATATGACCATTGGGTACGGAGGCAGCCGCAAAGGGCTAGAATCTGATTTGTTCCTGAGGGTTTGGTGTTTCTGAAGCGGGATGACTGGCTGACGGATGTCGATCTGGCGTTGTGTTATAAACAGGTAAAGTGACTCTCTGGGCTCGTAATAGGTTGTCCAAGCTTTGTGAACAAGACGATGAGGTTAGACGTTTTTATAGTTCGGGATTAGAGGCATTTTGTAAACGTGGTCTTTGTAACTTCTTCAACTCCGTCATTATGTGGCCTGCGAGTGGTAGTAGATGTTTCACTTAAATATGTGACGATGGATTTTTTCTTACAGATAAATATTGAAATAAAAATACTTTCGAAAATATTTAAACAAACCTTCGACAATATTAGCATTGTACTTATTTATGATTGACTGATATAGTACGAATAAAAATACGGCCTCCCTTCTCCCCTTACAGCCGTCCTTTCCACACCAACTATGTTTTTTGATGTGGTGATTTGACGATGTGAATTTTGTTTGACATCTGGCGATGTTTGAAGATGCGACGATGTGACGAAGTGAAAGTACGACGATGTTTGACGATATTTATATGCTCGGTGATTAAAGCTAGGACACCACCAACACGCCGGGAATCCAGACGGCAACACTTGACATCTGGTATGATATTAAGGTCTTCAAAATGATCTAGAAGATGTTGGTCGTTCCAACATTCGTACCCTTTACTCATGGTGGGAATAGGATAATGAGCCGACTGTTATAGGAATCAGACTTATCTCCGGAACCAATGACCAGTGGAGCAGATGGTAACTTCGAACTAAAAGGAAGCACAGACTTCAAAATACAGAAATTGTACAATGTTGAGTATGTGGCGATGTTCGGCTGTGTGACGATGTCACAATGTGACAATGTGGCAGTTGAACGATGTGACCATCTGACGATGTTTTGCGATGTATGACGATGTGACCATTTCACGATGTTTGGCGATGTTTCACAATGTGATGATGTGGCAATATGACGATGCCAACTTCCAGAAGCACAAAGTGACTTTAATATACATAGATTGTACAATTTCGACGATGTAACGATAATAGACGATGTGTCAATGATATAAAATGTGACGATGTGGCGATGGGACGATGTTACCATTTCTCGTTGTTTGGCGATGTTTGACAATGTGACGATTTGACGATATAACGATGTTTGATGATGTTTAACGATGTTTGACGATGTTAATATGCTTGATGATGATTACAGCTAGGACACCACCAGTAAACCGCCAATGCTGGAAGCCACACTTGACATCGGCTAACAGATTACGGTTTTCCAAAAGATCTAGCAGATGTTTGTCGTTCCAGCATTCGAACGCTTTACTCATGGTGGGAAGTAGGATAATGAGCCGATAGTTAGAGGGACCAGGCTTCTCCGCAGATCCATTGAACAGCGGAATAACAGACGCCAACTTCAGAAGCAAAAACAGACTTTAATAGACATAGATTGTACAATTTTGACGATTTGACGATAATAGACGATGTGTCAATGATATATGTGACGATGTGGCGATGGGACTATGTGACCATTTCACGTTGTTTGGCGATGTTTCACAATGACGATGTTTGATGATGTTTAACCATGTTTGACGATGTTAATATGCTCGATGATTAGAAATAGGACACCACCAGTAAACTGCGAATGCTGGAAGCAACACTTGGCATCAGCTAACAGATTACGGTTTTCCAAAAGATCTAGCAGATGTTGGTCGTTCCAGCATTCGAACGCTTTACTCATGGTGGGAAGTAGGATAATGAGCCGATAGTTGGAGGGACCAGGCTTCTCCGCAGATCCATTGAACAGCGGAATAACAGATGCCAACTTCCAGAAGCAAAAACAGACTTCAATAGAAATAGATTGTTCGATTTTGACGATGTGACGATAATAGACGATGTGTCAATGATGATATACAATGTGACGATGTGGCGACTGGACGATGTGGCCATTTCACGTTGTTTGGCCATGTTTCACAATGACGATGTTTGATGATGTTTAACCATGTTTGACGATGTTAATATGCTCGATGATTAGAAATAGGACACCACCAGTAAACCGCGAATGCGGGAAGCCACACTTGACATCGGCTAACAGATTACGATTTTCCAAAAGATCTAGCAGATGTTGGTCGTTCCAGCATTCGAACGCTTTACTCATGGTGGGAAGTAGGATAATGAGCCGATAGTTAGAGGGACCAGGCTTCTCCGCAGATCCATTGAACAGCGGAATAACAGATGCCAACTTCCAGAAGCAAAAACAGACTTTAATAGACATAGATTGTACAATTTCGACAATGTGACGATAATAGACGATGTGTCAATGTTAGACAATATGACGATGTGGCCATTGGACGATGTGGCCATTTCACGTTGTTTGGCCATGTTTCGCAATGACGATGTTTGATGATGTTTAACCATGTTTGATGATGTTTAACCATGTTTGACGATGTTAATATGCTCGATGATTAGAAATAGGACACCACCAGTAAACCGCGAATACTGGAAGCCACACTTGACATCAGCTAACAGATTACGGTCTTCCAAAAGATCTAGCAGATGTTGGTCGTTCCGTCATTCGAACGCTTTACTCATGGTGGGAAGTAGGATAATGAGCCGATAGATAGAGGGTCAGACTTCTCCCCAGAACCATTGAACAGCGGAACACCAAATGCAAACTTTCAACTAGAAGGAAACTCAGACTTTGTTAGACATAAAATGTACAATTTTGACGATATGATGATGTAACACAATATGACGACATTTGACAATGTAGAGATGTAACGATCGATGTTTGACGATGTTTGACGGTGTTTATATGCTCGGTGATAAGAAATAGGACACCACCAGTAAACCGCGAATACAGGAAGCCATACTTGACATCAGTTAACATATTGTGGTCCTCCAAAAGATCTAGAAGATGTTGGTCGTTCCAGCATTCGAACGCTTTACTCATGGTGGGAAGTAAGCTGATGAGCCGATAGTTGGAGGGAACAGACTTCTCCTCAGATCCATTGAACAGCGGAACAACAGATGCCAACTTCCAGAAGCAAACACAGACTTTAATAGACATAGATTGTGCAATTTTTTACGATGTGACGATAGTAGACGATGTGTAAATGTCATTCAATATGACGATGTGGCCATTGGACGATGTGACCATTTCACAATGTTTTGCGATGTTTCACAATGTGACGATTAGACGATATGACGTTGTTTGACGATGTTAATATGCTCGATGATTAGAAATAGGACACCACCAGTAAACCGCGAATACTGGAAGCCACACTTGACATCAGCTAACAGATTACGGTCTTCCAAAAGATCTAGCAGATGTTGGTCGTTCCGTCATTCGAACGCTTTACTCATGGTGGGAAGTAGGATAATGAGCCGATAGATAGAGGGTCAGACTTCTCCCCAGAACCATTGAACAGCGGAACACCAAATGCAAACTTTCAACTAGAAGGAAACTCAGACTTTGTTAGACATAAAATGTACAATTTTGACGATATGATGATGTAACACAATATGACGACATTTGACAATGTAGAGATGTAACGATCGATGTTTGACGATGTTTGACGGTGTTTATATGCTCGGTGATAAGAAATAGGACACCACCAGTAAACCGCGAATGCAGGAAGCCATACTTGACATCAGTTAACATATTGTGGTCCTCCAAAAGATCTAGAAGATGTTGGTCGTTCCAGCATTCGAACGCTTTACTCATGGTGGGAAGTAAGCTGATGAGCCGATAGTTGGAGGGAACAGACTTCTCCTCAGATCCATTGAACAGCGGAACAACAGATGCCAACTTCCAGAAGCAAACACAGACTTTAATAGACATAGATTGTGCAATTTTTTACGATGTGACGATAGTAGACGATGTGTAAATGTCATTCAATATGACGATGTGGCCATTGGACGATGTGACCATTTCACAATGTTTTGCGATGTTTCACAATGTGACGATTAGACGATATGACGTTGTTTGACGATGTTAATATGCTCGATGATTAGAAATAGGACACCACCAGTAAACCGCGAATACTGGAAGCCACACTTGACATCAGCTAACAGATTACGGTCTTCCAAAAGATCTAGCAGATGTTGGTCGTTCCGTCATTCGAACGCTTTACTCATGGTGGGAAGTAGGATAATGAGCCGATAGATAGAGGGTCAGACTTCTCCTCAGAACCATTGAACAGCGGAACACCAGCTGCAAACTTTCAACTAGAAGGAAACTCAGACTTTGTTAGGCATAAAATGTACAATTTTGACGATATGATGATGTAACACAATATGACGACACTTGATAATGTAGAGATGTAACGATCGATGTTTGACGATGTTTGACGGTGTTTATATGCTCGGTGATAAGAAATAAGACACCACCAGTAAACCGCGAATACTGGAAGCCACACTTAACATCAGCTAACAGATTACGGTCTTCCAAAAGATCTAGCAGATGTTGGTCGTTCCGTCATTCGAACGCTTTACTCATGGTGGGAAGTAGGATAATGAGCCGATAGATAGAGGGTCAGACTTCTCCTCAGAACCATTGAACAGCGGAACACCAGATGCAAACTTTCAACTAGAAAGAACCTTAGACTTTGTTAGGCATAAAATGTACAATTTGGACGATATGATGATGTAACACAATATGACGACATTTGACAATGTAGAGATGTAACGATCGATGTTTGACGATGTTTGACGGTGCTTATATGCTCGGTGATAAGAAATAAGACACCACCAGTAAACCGCGAATGCAGGAAGCCATACTTGACATCAGTTAACATATTGTGGTCCTCCAAAAGATCTAGAAGATGTTGGTTCTTCCAGCATTCGAACGCTTTACTCATGGTGGGAAGTAAGCTGATGAGCCGATAGTTGGAGGGAACAGACTTTTCCCCAGATCCATTGAACAGCCGAACAACAGCTGCCAACTTCCAGAAGCAAACAGACTTTAATAGGCATAGATTGTGCAATTTTTTACGATGTGACGATAAAAGACGATGTGTCAATGTTAGACAATATAACGATGTGGCCATTGGACGATGTGACCATTTCACGATGTTTTGCAATGTTTCACAATGGGACGATTTGACGATATGACGATGTTTGCCGATGTTTGACGATGTTTGACGATGTTTAAATGCTCGGTGATTAGAAATAGGACACCACTAGCAAACTGCGAATGCCGGAAGCCATACTTGACATCTGCTAACAGTTAACGGTCTCTCAAAAGATCTAGCAGATGTTGGTCGTTCCGTCATTCGAACGCTTTACTCATGGTGGGAAGTAGGATAATGAGCCAATAGATAGAGGGTCAGACTTCTCCCCAGAACCATTGAACAGCGGAACACCAGATGCAAACTTTCAACTAGAAAGAACCTTAGACTTTGTTAGGCATAAAATGTACAATTTTGACGATATGATGATGTAACACATTTGACAATGTAGAGATGTAACGATCGATGTTTGACGATGTTTGACGGTGTTTATATGCTCGGTGATAAGAAATAGGACACCACCAGTAAACCGCGAATGCCAGGAGCCATACTTGACATCAGTTAACAGATAGAGGTCTTCCAAATGAATCTAGAAGATTTTGGTCGTTCCAGCATTCGAACGCTTTACTCATGGTGGGAAGTGGGCTAATGAGCCGTTAGTTTGAGGGATCAGACCCACTGAACAGCGGAACAACAGATGCCAACTTCCAGAAGCATTGAAACACAGACTTTAATAGACATAGATTGTACATTTTTGACGATGTCACGATAATTGACGATGTGTCAATGTTAGACAATGACAATATGACGATGTGGCGACTGGACGATGTGACCTTTTCACGATTTTTGGCAATGTTTCACAATTTGACCATGTGACGATATGATCATGTTTGACGATGTGTATATGCTCAGTGATTAGAGCTAGAACACCATTATTACGCCGTAAATGCTGGAAACCACACTTGACATCAGCTAACAGATAACGGCTTTCCAAAAGATCTAGCAGATGTTAGTCGTTCCGGCTTTCGAACGCTTTTCTCGTGGTGGGAAGTAGGCATACGAGACGATGTTTAAGGATCAGAATTCTCTCCAAAACCACTGAGCAGCGGAACAACAGACGCCAACTTCCAGAAGGAAAAAAATATCAATAGACATATATTGTACAATTCTGTCGATGTTACATGTCATGATATCACGATGTTTGACGATATGAAGATGTAACGATATGTGATGATGTGACGTTGTCACGAGGTTTGACTATGTTTAGAGGTGTTTGACGATGTGACCATGTGAACATGTGACAATATGACGATGTTTCGACAATTTATGACGATGTTTATAACCTCTGTGATTACAGCTAGGAAACCACCAGTAAACCGTGAATGCCGGAAGTCATCCTTGACACCAGTAAGCCGATAGTTGAAGCATCAGACTTCTCCACAGAACAACTGAACTGCGGAACAACAGATGCCAACTTCCAGAAGAAAACACAGACTTTGACAGACATAGATTGTACAATTTTGACGATGTGATGATGTCACAATACGACGACATTTGACAATGTGGAGACTTGACGATATGACGATGTCACGATGTCATGATGAGACGATGTGACAATGTTTGATAATGTTTGGCGATGTTTGACGATGCGACGATGTTACAATATGACGATGTTTGACGATGCTTGACTATGTCTTCATGTTCGGTGATTAGAGCTATTACACCACCAGTAAACTGCGAATTCCGGAAGCCATACTTGACATCGGTGAGCCGATAGTTGAAGGATCAGACTTCTCCCCAGAAAGATCGAACTGCGGAACAACAAATGCTAACTTTCAAATAGAAGGAACACATAATTTGATACACAGATTGCACAATTTTGACGATGTGACGATGTTAGACGCTGTGTCGATGATGCGACGATAGCAGTCTATGTGGTGGTTGGACGATATGACCATATGACGATGTTTGGCGATGTGATACGATGTGGCGATTGGACAATGCAATGTGACCATTTGATCATGTTTTGCGATATCTGACGATGTTGACAATGTTTCACCATGTAGTAATTGGACAATGTGACCGTTTCATAATGTTTGGTGATGCAACGATGTGACGATGTGACAATATGACGAAGTTTATATGCTCGGTGGTTAGAGCTAGGACTATGTGGTTTGTATACTGCGGTTATCTTCCTCTGACATCAAAACATCAAATTGCGATTCTTTTGGGGCAACTTGAAATCTTCTTTCACGTAATAATACTGTAGTCTGATCCAGTCATAACTTGCATGTTTGACTTTTATTCCTCCAGCTGTCCCGAGTTTTAACAACCTGTGAAATGAGTTAAGCTCCACTGTTTAGCCAATTTCCTCTTTAATGTGGACAAGTTGGCATCGCTTCCGCTAAAATGCTCCCATGTCTATATCCACTGCCTTGCTTTTGGCTGAGTACATTTAAACTGCGCTGGTCCAAGATTGTACTGTTCACACGATGTGACGATATCACGAGGTGACGATGTTTGACGATGTGACGATGTTTGACGATGTGACCATGCTTGACGATTGTTGACAAAGTGACGATGTCACGTTAGGACGATGTTTGACGGTGTGACGATCTTTGACGACGTTTGAAGATGTGATGATCCCTGACGATATGACGACCATTATTATATGAGGACCGCTGGATTGATTAAGAGTTTTGACGAAATTTGTATTTTGAAGATAGAGTTCCTCTCATGTTCAAAGTCTGCTCGAATTGCGGACACAGACAATGGTTGTAGAAGACACATCATGTTAAAGACTGAAGGCGTGCTTTCCGAGGTTGGTGGACGAATACTCTGCCGATGAAGTGCGAAGCAATTTGCCGAAAATGTTTGGTCTTTAAGGACAAGTTGCTAACGTCCATACTTTGAAGAGGAGCTCGAAGAGACAATTCTGTTGTGGTAATAAAATCTGCATTCAGCAGGTCCCTGAAATAGTTTCTCAATTCTTGAAGCAGTTCTGATGTGTTGTCAACTCGGGCACCATCCTTTTTTTCACCCTGACTTTGGCAGCATTTTTCTTTCAAGCCAGTTTATATAACACTGGCCATGTTTTCTTTGTGTCAGTTCTTGAGACAGCGGCGCCGACTTCCTTCATATGGTTCTTTAGTTGTTTTGCCGTATCTTCTCCATATGATTTAGTCATTTTCAGTCAATTTGTGCCAAATCTTTCTTGAAGCTGGACTACGTGATGTTTGGAGTCTGGCCTTAGCGGCATGGCAACGCCGACGTAGGTCTTTAGACTGGGAGCTCACCCGTGATGGCAAAGAGGATGGTTTCTTTTTCCACAGATGATTCCGAGCTGCTTTATTTACTGCTGTCTCAAAAGACCCTATATGGATCAAACGACGGAATTTTAGACTTATAGAAGACTCCGAGTTGCCCCTAAAGAATCGCTTTGAGGTACTGATGTCAGGCGGAGTCTTCTATGACTCTAAAATTCCGTCGTTTGATCCAGTCAAATCTTGCATGTTTGAGTTTCATTACTCCAGCTGTCCTCAGGCTGAGTTTTAACCATCTTTGGTTTGAGTCAAGCTCTACTGTGTTGAATGCGCGTGGTTTTGAACTGAGTTCAGCCATTTTCCCCTCTTACAAGAATGTGGTCAAGTTGGGCATGGCTTCCGCTGGTACCGGTATGCTCCCGTGTCCACTACCTGCCCTTTGGCTGAGTCAATTTGAAATGCGCTGGTCGAAAAATTTCACTGTTCACACGATGTGACGATATGACGATGCAACGATATGACAGTGTGATGATTTGACGATCTGACGTTGTGAGGATGTGACGATATGACGATGTTTGATAATGTTACGATGTGACAATGTGACGATGTTTGATGATGTGACGATGTTTGATGATGCTTCACGATGTGACGATATCACGACCATTTATATGTGAAGACCGCTGAATTTAATATGAATTTTGACGACAGATTTTGAAGAAAGTTTACATTGATGTTCAAAATCTGCTTGAATTGGGAGACAGGCGACGATTGTAGAAGACACATCATGTCGAAGACAGAGGGCGTGTGTTCTGAGGTTGGAGTACTCTGCTAATGAAGTGTGAAGCATTCTGCCGAAAAAAATTGTTTTGTCTTTAAGAAAAAGTTGCTATCGTTCATATTTTGAAGAAGAGCTAGTGGAGGCAATTCTGATGTGGTATTTAAATCTGCTTTTTAATTGACTTAATTGTGGTATTTAAATCTGGTATTTAATTGACTTTGGTAGATTTTTTTTCCGACCGGTTTATGCACCAGTGACGATATTTTCTTGGTGTCATTTATCAATGCAGCGCTGGTTAGTTTCTTCATTTAGTTCTCTCTGAGCTTTGCCTCATCTGATCTTCTTGGTACGATTTGGTGATTGTCAGTAAATATGCGCAAAATATTTCTGGAGCATCGCAGGTTTTCAGTCTGGGAGCTCATCAATGATGGCAAAGAGGGTGGTTGTTCCCCAGATTATTCAGAGCTGCATCATTCACTGCTGTCTCAAAGGAGCCAATATTATGTGATTTGAATACGGAGGGTGTCTTCGCCTGACATCAGTACATCAAAGCGATTCTTCAGGAGCAACTTGGAATCTTCTTTAAATCTAGATTTCCGTCGTTTGATCCAGTCATATCTTCCATGTTTGAGTTTCATTCCTCCAGCTAGTCCTGAGGCTGAGTTTGAACCACATTTGACTTGAGACAAACTCTACTGTGTTGCATACACGTAGTTTCGAACTTGCCATATTCCCCTCTTAAAAGAATGTCGATAAGTTAAGATCCATGGCCTGCCCTTTGGCTGAGTAATTTGAACTGCGCTGGTCGAAGATTTCTTTGCTCACACGATGTGACGATATGACAATGTGACGAGCTGGCGATGTGAAGATGTGACGATATGACGATGTTTGACGATGTTGATGATGTTACGATGTGACCATGTGACGATGTTTGACGATGGTTGACGATGTGTGAAGATGCTTGACGATGTGACGATATCATGATGTGACGATATGACGACCATAAATATATGAAGACCGCTGGATTGATTATTTTGAAGATATATTTTCCTCTGCTCTCGTGTCCACTGCCTGCCTTTTGACTGAGTACATGTCAACTGCGCTGGTCGAAAATTGCATTGTTTGCAAAGCTCATTAAGTTATGCTCCATTTCTGTTGATTGTATAATGGAAAAAAGATTGTCCAAGAATCCTATAGGAGTGGCTAAATTACTGTCTTGACCAACTTTAGCATTGAAGTGTCCTGCGAGTAGAACCACATATGCTGGTCTGGCCTGGACTGCGTCAAGGAATGAATCATAGAATTCATCCTATGACTCACGGGAGGCACCTCAGTATGTGCTTAAGCAGATATGATTATCACTTGTAGGTTGCCTTCGAAGTATGCCATTATGAATCAATGTGAGATTCTTTCAGCATTCTGCAAGTGGTTTCCTGTGTCCTTTCCGAGCAGTAGGCCCACGCATCCTTGCTTTCCTTTGCTAACAGAAGAGTAAACGAAGAGCCAGTTGTTTTTCTCACTCTAGTGGTAAGGTATGGAGTCAGTAGTCAACCACCTTTGTTCTTGGACGGCTACTATGACGATGTTGTATTCCTCGCATCATGTAGTGAGCTGATGGAATTTGCCTGATTGGTGGATGGTATGCACATTTGACGTTGAGATGTTAAATTCCTTGGTAGATCCGTTAAAAGGCTTTCTGCGGCTTCTATCAGAAACAGGTTTCCCCCTGCCTCTTCGTCCTGTCGGGACTAGTCCAAGTCATCCGTCGTCCACCCTCCAGATTTTCCATTCTTATCGATGTGACTTTCATAATCGAAATTGGTGAGAAAGATTTTATTCTCGAGGACTCGTGTGGGTGATGAGCCCTACATGACCTAATACGTTGAGGTACAGGAAGTGATCTGTTTTTTTAGGCGGTTGGTTAAGTGTCGATGATCATCAATATCCTATGATTCGCCTCCAACCCGGAACATGATGGCCATTAGACACCAACGTTTCTTCAGCCCTAACGTTGGAATGTTCAACAACTTGGATAATTACTGACGGAGTTATCTGCTGGATGGCCATCATTGGCTCTCCTGAGCCGACGCCCATGAAGGTGGATTTTGTTTTTAATTCCACTAGAGCGTCCAGCCACCCTGCTCACCAGTTTCACTGGAAACTAATGGGGTGGACGGTTTGGTCGCCGACAACTCGACCCTGGAACAGGTTGTACTGGTTTACAGGTCATCAGTAGCAGATCTCCTGACCTGACCTGACACACAGGCGTGGCAGTTATCAAACACATCTGTGTTTTTTAACAAAACGGGGGAAAACAAAACGGTAAAATCGATTATACATTTCGTGAAGTAAACGACCGATCATAAATATAAACAGATTGACAGAAATTCTGATTCGTACGTTTTCTTGTCATTCCTGAACTCAGAGGCCATTGTCATTTAAGCTATACATTTCAAGTAATAGACTGACCACGACAATGTCCACAGTGTTCAAAACGTTTTCTAGTTAGATCTTGAATTAAAACACAGTCGTATATGAAACGATAAAAATATCCGTCACAGAATTACCCCTCATATTACTCATATTCAAAACAAACACTCATTTTCAATCATATTTGCTTATATCGTATCCGAATTCCATCGAATCGCGAACCGTGATGATAAAACTGTGTCTCTCGAAAGACAACTTCTTATCATGCGACACCTTCTATGATTCTTGTGTTCGTTGCATAATAAACATGCCTACATTATTTTATTATTGACATACCTTAAGTTACAATCAAGTTAAACCTCTAAATATTGAAATAAAATTCAAAACGATTTAAAAATTCTTTCGCATTTATTTTATTGCGCCTAACTATTACAATTTAAAATGGCCTCCCTTCTCCCCTTACAGCCATCCTTTCCACACCAAAAATAAAATTATAAAAATGCAACCATTTATCGAAAAAGTCAGATCACTAATCAATCGATAACGTAACACTTTTCTTTAACTAAATTTGTGATTTTATTACCAATTATGGTATCCCTGTATCAATGGATCTGGTATCAATCCGTTTATATCAATCCATTTATACTAATCGTCGATATCTTCAAACTTAAATCGATATTCAAGTGATTGATATAGAATGACCACTGTAATTTCACGTACACATTACTCGTTTAAATAAATTAGGATATTAACTTTACGACAACCAGCCGTATTGATCAATTAATGTATCACATTATTTTAGCCCTAATAATTGATACACAAGTTACTTAACGCAAATGTTTTTACAATCAAGTACGGCATAAAACAACTCAATCATCGGTTGTGAGGATAACAAAACTGTTAATCAACTACTTTTAATGCCGTAAAGACTCGATCGAAAAAATTATTGCCAGTAGCAGTTTTTATTATTCTATAGGGGTCGTGAGTCCAAAAAGGAAAGAATTGACAGAGAAACTTGCACCTAAATATTACAATTTAAAATGGCCTCCCTTCTCCCCTTACAGCCATCCTTTCCACACCATAAACACAATTACGAAAAGGCAACTATTCATCGAAAAAGTCTGATTACTGATTAACCGATTACAATAATACTTTACACATTGTTTTTAACTATTCGAATCGAATCTTAATCGGTCGGTTTTTTTTGTAAAAATAACTGCAACACAAATACTGGGACTCATTGAGGCTATCCTACTAAGTCCTCGATTTTCTTTCATTACTGACACCCATTTTGAGTGGATTTTGTATCAATCTGGATCCATTTTCAATCGTTGACATCGAGATGTTAACGATGGGTCATTTTGGTGGACTCTGTGCAGACGGTGTTTTTTTAACAAGCAGTGCTTTTATTTCATCGTCATTCTCATCAAACCAGTCCTGGCTCTTGCGTGCTACTGGCCCAAGATGCTCGAAGGCTGTGGAGTAGACAGTGTCTCTGAAAGTTGCCAAGTCCTCTTCCACAGTGGCTTGATCTAGTTGCACGCTGCTCAGTTTGTTGTCCAAATCCCAGGAGAACTGTTCTGGCATTGAGCATTGAGACATTGAGCCTCTTCACGGCCTTCCTTGCATGCGGGCGTCTCTTGGGCAAGATGCGGAGGTTCAATCTTGGACACAATCAGCCTGTGGTCTGTCCAGCAGTCCGCACCATGCACACATGGTCTTGTGCACCCTCACGTCTTCACTATCGTTCTTCCTGGTGATGACATAATCTCGTCAACCGAAGAACTGGTCATTAAGATCATCGGGATTGGTCATTTTTGGGGCACAGGCACTGATTAGCGTAGCTTTCCTCTTGTTTCTCAGAGGGAGATGTAGAGTCATCAGGCGATCGTTGACACCTTTAGGGAGGCTGACCAACGTTTGTACTAGGCGTGACTTGAGGGCAAATCCAACACCCGCTCCAAGACGATCTTTAATGTTGCGAAGATGTGTAGCCGCCAACCACTTCAGATAGCTGGCCCACTTCTACTATATAGACGAGTCTCACTTAATGCTCCTATGTCTATAGTATCGTCATGAACGATGACGACTAGAATATCTATTTTGTTCGCTTCTTATCATTAGACACTTTCCATTATTCATCTTTCCGTGGCACTTTTATACATGCCTACTTTATTATCATAATTATTGACATACCGAAAGTAACAATCAACTTAACCATTGAAATAAAATATATTCAAAACGATTTTTAAAATGTTTCGCAATTATTACATGGGACGCAAATGTACCTAATATGGCCTCCCTTCGCCCCTTACAGCCATCCTTTCCACACCATAAATACACATACGAACACGCAACTATACTTATCGAAAACGTCTGATAACTGATCAATCGATAACAATAGCACTTTTAAACATTTCTTTAACTTTTCGAAATCGAATCTTCACGCGTACGTTTTTTTATTGTAACAAAACGTTACTGGAAATAGTGCGTAATCGTGATTTACAACGTCGCGAATTTATTACCAATCATGGTCATAATCCCTTTTCCATGGATTTTGTATCGTTCCATTACTAATCGTCGACAGCTTTAAACTTAAACTGATAGTCAAGTAATCGATATACATGTAGAGTAACCACTGTAATTTTACGTACACACTATTACACACTACATTTAAATCGATTTGGATATCACATTACCAAAACCAGTCATATTTATCAATTATACCTTTAAAAATATCCGTGACTGAAGTATTACATTTGTCCCTCATGGTAATTACTCAGTGATGCACCACAAGTTACGTTACACCCGCCTATTTACATTCAAGTACGGCATACAATCATCAATTATACCGTTAAGAAATATCTGTCGGTAATTCATTACATTATTTTGGCCCTGATAATTGATATACCAGTTACAAAACGCCCACATTTTTACATTCAAGTACGGCATACAATAGCATACAATAACTCAATCATCGGTTGTGGGAAAAACAAAACAATAAAACAGATTACTTCTCATGCCGTAAAGACACGATCGGAAAAAAAAAATTGCCAGTACAGTTTTGATTATGTTCTACAAGGGTCATGAGTCAAAAAAAGAATAGACAAAGGGACTTGCACCTAAACATTACAATTAAAAATGGCCTCCCTTCTCCCCTTACAGCCATCCTTTCCACACCATAACTACGAAAAGGCTTACGTACTATGTTGTGAATTTGTTTTAAATTATGGCACCAATTCCCATGGATTTTGTATCAATCCATTTTCAATCGCCGATATCGTGAAACTTCAACCGATCGTCAAGTAGGTTCGACACAGAATGACCACTGTAATTTCACGTAAACATCAACACTGACTGGGTTTAAATCGATTAAGATTTTAATTACGAAAAACAGTCGCATTATGATCAATTATACCTCAAGAAATATCCGTTACCCAAGTAATAAAGTTATATCTCATATTGATTACTGATACAAAAGTTACGTAACACCCATTCGCTCACATTCAAGTACGGCATAAAATCATCAATCGTCGGTTGCGGGGAAAACATAACGGTAAAATCGATTACTTTTTATGCGGTAAAGAATCTATCGTGAATAAATAGTGTACAGTAAACATTCAAGTACGGCATTCCATCGTCTATTGTGCGATGTAAGCGGAAACAAAACGGAACAATCGATTACTTTTCTTGAGGTTGAGACTCGATAGTTTAAAACAAAGATTGAAATTACAGATTTGACTACAATACCGAATCGCAGTTCGTACGGTTATTATTTGATCCACGATCATTTGTGCAACACAAAAACGATCGTTATTTAATCGACACATCTCAATTAATACAAAATTGCCAAGAAAATGTACACAGTGTTACACACTTGTAATATAACCAGGAAATCAAAATGGTAACATCGATTAACTCTTATGACATAGGCCTAAATGATAAATCATTTAACAAAAATGATTGACAGTACCGTTCAACTAATTGAGATTGAATCGTACGGCCGGTATTATTTTCCCCTCGAGTATTCGTGGAACTCGAAGCGACCGTAATAAATCATACATTTCAATTAATACGGAGTGACTACACAAAGTGTACACGTTGTTAGGCTCGGTTGATTAAATATTCATACTTAAGGTTCTTAATTCTGCTAATATGTATTCTTGGAAAACTAACGAGTACTTTGAACGGGGAATTAACTTCTTCTTAAATTTCCCAAAATTAATACCATTCCATTTATAAGCTCATTACGCCATGGATCCTCCCGACTCAAAACTGACAAAAAATACACACGAACCCATTAATTAGGATTCTTCTCAACCACCTTCGTGAATATTCATTTAAATTTGCAGCCTGACAGACTGTCTTACATGTGGCTCGCAGCGCTAAACAAAGATGAAACCTTTTTTCCACAATGGACGTAAGCATTTAAATATTTAAATAATAATAAATTTAAAACAATTAAAACAATTTGGCAATGAAGTATTGCCAAAGGTACTAGCATCTAAATTTACAACTAAAATGGCCTCCCTTCTCCCCTTACAGCCATCCTTTCCACACCATAAATACAAATTACGAAAAGGCAACTATTTATCCAAAAATTCTGATTACTGATTAATCGATAACAACAACACTTTACAGTACACAGTTTTGTTTTTAACTAGTCGAACCTTCGGATATCGTGAAACTTCAAACGATCGAAGTCAAGTAGGTTCGACACGGAATGACCACTGTAATTTCAAATCGATTAAGATATTAAATTACGAAAACCAGCCGTATTGCTCAATTATACCTTAATAAATATCCGTGACTGAAGTATTAAATTTATCCCTCATATTCATTACTGATACACAACTTACATAACACCCATTTTTTTACATTCAAGTACGGCATACAATCATCAATCGTCGGTTGTGGGGAAAACAAAACGGTGAAATCGATTAGTTTTCATGCGGTAAAGAATCGACCAAAAAAAGTAATCGCCGGGACAGTTTTGACTATAACGAGATCGAATCGTAGTTCGTACGGTTTTGATTTGTCCCCGATCATTCGTGCAACACAAAAGCGATTTTCATTTAATCAACACTTTTCATTTAATACGAAAATACAAAGAAAATGTACACAATGCTACACACTTCTTTTTACCAAGAAAACAAAATGTAAAATCGATTAAATTTTATGACACAATGATAAATCATTAAAAGATTGACAATACCGTTAAACTATTTGAGATTCAATCCTACGGCCATATTTTTTCCGCCGGCAAATATTCGTGGAACTCGATGCGACCGTAATTAAATCGAAACATTTCACTTAATAGGGAGTGACTACACAAAATTTACACATTACACATTACACGTTTGATTAAAGAGATTTAGATACTAAATTACAAACCCATGCGTAATTGATCAAAACCAATATCATTTCAGAATGCCAAACAGTATCACCGGCATTTTTTTATATATAAATTTATCCAGAAAAAAAGTGGTACAAAAATGATGACATTTTTGGACCCTAACATTGTAAAACACATATGAACAAACATTAAAATTTCTGAGTGACAGAATAATGGATAGTTTTTTATCGGTTTCATAAATCGTACTCCATTTCCGTATTAGAAATTCGATATTTCATATAAGGTTCATAATTCTCTAGGTATTCTTATATGTATTCTTGAGTATACATGGATCCTCCCAACCGAAAGCTGACAAAAATAATTGACATGAACCCATAAATTAGGATTCTTTCTAAACCACTTCCGTGAATATTCATTTAAACTTGCCACTATTTATCGAAAAAACGTTTGATTACTGATCAATTGATAACAATAACACTTTAGCACATTTTTGTTTGTAACTATTCAAAACCAAACCTTTATCGGTATGGGTTTTTTTTATGACTGCAACACAACCACTGGGAATCATCGTGGCTTACGTACTAAGTCGTGAATTTTAATTACAATTAAAACACCCATTTCCGTGGATTTTGTATCAATTCATTATCAATCGTCGATATCATGAAACTTCAACCGATCGTCAACGCTCGACACAGACTGTCCACTGTAATCTCACGTACATATCAATACTGACTGCGTTTAAATCGATTAAAATATTTAATTACGGAAACCAGTCGTAAAGAAATATCCGTGACTGAAATATTAAATTTATCCCTCATAGTAGATACTGATATACAAGTTACATACCCTTTTTTACATTCAAGTACGGTATACAATCATCAATCGTCGGTTGTGGGAAAACAAAACGGTAAAATCGATTACATTCCATGCGGTAAAGAATCGATCATGAATAAAAACAAAAGTTGACAGTACAGTTTTGAATGAATTCCAGATCGAATCGTAGTTCGTACGGTGTTGATTTTTTCCCCCATAATTCGTGCAACACAAAAGCGATCTATATTTAATCGACACATCTCAATTAATACAGAATTGCCAAGAAAATGTACACAGTGTTACACACTTTAATATAACCAGGAAAACAAAATGGTAACATCGATTAACTTTTATGACATAAATGATAAATCATTTAACAAAAATGATTGACAGTACCGTTCAACTAAATTGAGATTGAATCGTACGGCCGGAATTATGTTTCCCCCGAATATTCGTGGAACTCGAAGCGACCGTAATTAAATCGAAACATTTCAATTAATACGGAGTGACTACACAAAATGTAAACGTTGTTAGGCTCGGTTGATGAAATATTCATACTTAAGGTTCTTAATTCTGCTAATATGTATTCTTGAAAAAGTAACGAGTACTTTGGACGGGGAATTAACTTCTTCTTAAATTTACCAAAATGTATACCATTCCATTTATAAGCTCATTGCGTCATGGATCCTCCCGACTCAAAACTGACAAATGATACACATGAACCCATTAATTAGGATTCTTCTCAACCACCTTCGTGAATATTCATTTGAATTTGCAGCCTGACAGACTGTCTTACATGTGGCACGCATCGCTAAACAAAGTAAAACTTTTTTTCCACAATGGACGTAAGCATTTAAATATTTAAAAATTATAAATTTAAAACGATTAAAACAATTTGGCAATGCAGTATTGCCAAATGGACTTGCATCTTAATTTACAATTAAAATGGCCTCCCTTCTCCCCTTACAGCCATCCTTTCCACACCATAAATAAGCAAATTACGAAAAGGCAACTATTTATCCAAAAATTCTGATTACTGATTAATCGATAACAATAACACTTTTACTGTACACATTTTTGTTTTTAACTATTCGAACCTTCGGATATCGTGAAACTTCAAACGATCGTGAAGCAGGTTCGACACAGAATGACCACCGTAATTTCACGTACACAACAATACTGACTGCGTTTACATTAAGAAATATCCGTGACTGAAGTGTTAAACACCCATTTTTTACATCAAAGTACGGTCTACAATCATCAATCGTCGGTTGTGGGGAAACGAAACGGTAAAATCGATTACCTTTCATGCCGTAAAGAATCGATCGTAAATAAATATTCGACAGTTAACATTCAAGTACGGCACTCCATTGTCAATCGTTGGTTGCAGGGGAAACAAAACAATAAAATCGATTACCTTTCATGCCGTAAAAGACTCGATCGTTCAAAAAAATGATTGACAGTACAGTTTTGACTAAATTCGAGACCGAATCGTGGTTCGTACGGTTTTCATATTTTTGTTTCGATCATTCGTGCCACCCATAAACGATCTTCATTTAATCGACACATTTGAATTAATACGGAATTACCAAACTTATGTTCACAACGTTACACACTTTTAATATAGCCAGGGGCATATAAAAACGGTAAAATCGATTAAATGTTATGACCTAAATGATACATCATTTAGTAAGAATGATTAACAGTAGCGTAAACTGTTTGGATTTAATAGTACGGCCGGGTAATTTTCTCGGATTATTCGTAAAACCCAAAGCGATCTTAAATAAATCGATACATATTATTTCATATGGAGTGACTACACAATATGTACACATTGTTAGACTTTTTTAATTAAGTAGAAAAATATACTAAATTACAAAGTCCAGTCGTCTTTGATCAGTGAAACCGTAAAAGATGTTACCGATATACATGTATCAATCATACTACTGATACACAAGTTAATTAAACAATATTTTTTCACTTATATTTCGGTATGTCATACAGCATCAACGGAATTTTTGTTTATAAATTTAACCAGAGAAGACAAAGCGGCGAAACAGTGATAACATTTCGGGCACTAAAGGATCGATCGTAAAAACACAGATCAATCATTAAAATTTCTAACTGATAATATAATAGTCGATATGTTCTTGATCGATTTATTATTTATGTATTGTGTACACCATTTCTTCGTTAGAAATTCAACATTTCATATTTAAAGTTATCAATTCTCTATGTATTCTTTAAAACCCAATGTGTACTTGAGACGGGGTATTAGTATCTTTATAATTAACATCTTCTTAAATTTCACAATATTTATACCATTCCAATTACAAGCATAATTATGCCATGGATCCTCTCAACCAAAAAATGACCAAATAATTACACATGAACCCAGAAATTGGGATTTTCCTAAACAAGCTTCATGAATATTTATTTGAAACTTGCATCTTGGCAGTCTGTTTTATGTGGAACGCAGCGCTAAACAAAGATAAAAACTATTTTATCACTATTCACTTAACCATTATAGTGAAATAATTATACATTGAAGACGATTAAAACAATTCGGCAATGAAGTATTGACAAAGGGACGTGTACCAAAATATTACAATGAAAAATGGCCTCCCTTCTCCCCTTACAGCCATCCTTTCCACACCATAAATACAATTACGAAAAGGTACCTATTCATCCAAAAATTCTGATTACTGATTAATCGATAACAATAACACTTTTACACATTTTTGTTTTTAACTATTCGAAATCGATTTTCAATTATGACGTCCTTTTCCATGGATTTTGTATCTATTCATTTTCAATAATAATAGTTATAATAGTATCGAGCATATACAGCGCTCTTAAACATACGGTATCGCAGCGCTTAACACTGCAAAGTAAGTTACACAAACAAAGACTCAAAATTAACGATTGAACAGAAAAGTCTTGAGACGAGTCTTGAACCCATGAAGTGACTGTGCTGAACGGATTTCCCTCGGAAAACTGTTCCAAAGACGTGGGGCGTGTGCATAGAGACCACGTCCCCCCTACCGCGGAGAATGTACTTTTAATTATAGGAACTACAAGCAGTGAGTTGTCTGAACCGGACCGAAGGCCAGGGCGTCTGGGGCTATACACGTCAATGAGACTGGTGAGATATGAAGGGGCATTGTTATGGAGACATCTGTAGACTATTGTGAGGATCTTGAAGACGACTCGGTGGTGAACTGGGAGCCAGTGAAGTTGATGGAGGAGAGGTGTCACGTGTTTATACTTCCCACATTAAATTTTGTGGATTAATTTGGCAGCACGGTTTTGAACACGTTGCAGCCGTTGGACATCTGAGGACGAAATTCCTTGGAGCAGGCATTTCAATCGTCGAAATAGTGAAACTTAAATTGATCGTCAAGTAATCGAGACTGAATGAATTCACGTACACATCAATACGCACTGCGTGTAAATCGATTAAGATATTAAATTACGAAAACCAGTCGCGTTGATCAATAAATTATTATTATAATACCATAAGAAACCGAAAACTGACAACGTATTACACATGAACCCAGAAAGAAGGTTTCTCCTAAACAACTTCATGAATATTCATTTAAACTGGCAGCCTGGCAGACTGTCTTACATGTGGCCCGCAGCGATAAACAAAGATAAAACTTCTGTTTCCCTCTAATTTGCACAAATTTTGATGCAGATTCATCTCTTCCATGATAAACCATTGTCATTTGCTTGCAGCTATTGCACCACCGGAGATGTTCAATCATGCATGGGATACAGCTACAACATTTCTTGTAAATCTACAGAATTGGGCTCCAAGCTTTGTCCTGAGGAGATTCCCTCCACAATGTTCGCTGCTTCATTTGCCGATTTCTTCTTCCTTATGAGATGACCGGTGGCTAAGATGGGATGGATAGTTTTAACAATGCAAGATGGAAAGAACTCTTCAACATAAGTATTATGGATGGTGTTAGGGTGATGTCTTTCTTGTTGCTAGTTTAATCTTTCCATCGCATTTTTGGTGTGTTTTCCAACATGAAGAATTTTGAAGAATGACACAACATGATCTCTGATGGGTTCCTTTATTGTTATTCAAGAAGCTGTCCATGGTGACGTTTTTTTCTCAGTCTAGTGCCGTGTAAGATGGAGAAGCAAATCCGTTGACTAAAGTTTCTTGAATATCTTGAAGGCTCATCTTCAATCCACGGGGACATTTAATATGTGACTTTAGAGGTTCCAATATTCCAGCGTTTGCAGATGTTTGATGGAGAAACTATAATCTTGTAGCGGAGGTGCCGAGCTGGTACAAGCTATCACGATTTCTTCACTTTCATAACGTCCATTAATATTTTCATCGTGTCACCACAAAACTGAAAGACCGGTTCATGCAGCCCACCCACTGACATCCACTTAAAAAAGTATATTCCTGACACTTATATTGTGAATTGATTTGTTTGCTATTATTGTATAATTATTTAATTTCGTGTTAAATTATAGAGTCAAATTATGAACTTATTCAATCCTTGATGAATTATTAATTGTTTATAGTTATTTCCCTTCTACCCTGAGCCCTTTATATCCCATGAAATTGCCCTAGGCTGCGCTTGGCGGATATCGCTTAGCTTGCTTACGCTGCAGAAGCGACACATGATTCATCCTTCACCAACACAGTAAAGTAAACCATCAAAAATCAACTTCCACTCATTTGCCACAATCTCACCATTAGATGCTTTACAATTAGAAATTTAACCAATCATTCTCAAAGACGGAAACAAACTGCGACATCGACGGTTTAACCGAGATACACCGAGCGATTACGTCACGGCGTTTACCGATACAGTCGGCGGTAGGCCTACAACGGTTAACACGGTTTCCGTCTTCGGTACACTTCATTCAATTCACTCATTACACAATACTTAATCGTACACATGCATGTATCACCACAATCATCACCACAAACAACGCCACAATTCCACCATCATCGCTATCATAATAACCATCCTTTATTTCGCGCGAACAACGCGCTTTTGTGCTGCATCTGCTTTGCGCTTAGCTGTTGCGATGCTGCAAGTAGTTTGCCTTACTACCATCCCCACTCAAAACCCTCTACCTGTCTAAAGTGAAATGATTTATACGCATTTACCTTTAAGTGTGTTTATGAAAGTGATGTAATATTTTAGACATTACTCTTATTGTATGTACCCGTGTGGTAGATTATAAAATTATTTCCCGATTTCCCCGTTTATTACAACCACAATCAGACGCCAAAGTCTACAAGAAAATCAAAAATGTTCAGAAGACCAAAATATCACTTGCCGGGTTAACCACACATACTGTTATGTCACTTGTCCAAAATCCATAAAAACCGAGATCCATGACGATAGATATTCCTTCCAGGGTGTCATTCTTTCGGATGATTTCTTGATACATGCCGAAGCCTGCTGAAACTCCAGTTATGTGCTGAGCGTGAAGAGGAAAATGATGATATCGTTGAGACGAATTTCAAACACTGCAACGAAATAGGCCTATCCTCGCTTGTCATGAAGTAAAAGCTTAAAACAGACGAGTCACCATCTCATTTGTCGATAGAATCGTGGTTGCATATGCAACTGTATCGAATGAAAATATAGGCGTGCTCTGACACGAATTTCTAGATTCTTGACGTTGAATCCCTTAAGGCTTCTTGGTAGTCACTTTTCACGGCGATTGTATTCTTGCTAAATTCAGGTTTTAAGGCTGTTTATCTTGTTGATTATAAAGGTCTGGATGAGTAAGCTTGCTCATAGTGGAAAATTCTGAAGAGACGGTTGCTGCTATAAGCTACTTTCGCGAGAAACTTGAAGGAGAAATCTCTGGATGTGCTCTCGTAGAAATAACAGTCTGTGGCTTTTCTTGAAGACAGGGTAAATTTCTTGGAGCCAAATATACGATGATTATATGAAGATCGCTGCATTGATTAAAGCTGTTTGCCGAAATGTGTAACATATCACAATGGAAAGACTCAGAAGATACATTAAGCTACGTTTGCGGTACGTGAAGGAGACATCCCTGAATGTGCTATCGTAACAATACTTTGAGACATGGTAAATTTCTTCGTGCTTAATTTTCAATTAATTAATGAAGAAGACTGCTTTACTGATGACAAGAGTTTGTCGGAATGTGTAACTTGAAGATAGTATCTTCCTCTGATGCTCAAAACCTGCTTGTATTGAGAGACAGATGATGATTGAAGAAGACATCTGGTCACGATGAAGACAGAGGGCATATTCATTGAGGTTGGTGGACGATCTGCTCTGTCGATGAAGTGTGAAGCATTTTAAGAAACCACAAAGTTGGGTCTTTAAGTAACAGTTGCTAACGTCCATACTGTGAAGATTGTTATTCTAGCGCATTTTGCACAGCGGCCTCCCATCGCCCCTTACAGCCCTCCCTTTCCACATCATTATCAAAATTACAACACAAATATACTTTTAATCATCTCCGTACATGTCAGGAAATCATTATCATTTACAATTTAATCAATACATTTCAACAGACTTACAACGAAACTATCGACAGTGTCACGAAGTTGTGCTTACTAAATTAACGATTTCGATGTTATATCGTTTCGGTATAATTTATACCATTCCATTTAGGCCCTACAACTTCAAAGGGGCATGCACCCTCCTAACCACAAAACTTTAACAACACACGAACCCAGGAATTAGGATTCTCTACAACGTAAACCAACCACAGGAATAATCATTTGGATTTGCAGCCTGACAGTGTCACGATCAATCCTGCTACGCGCCTCTACGCATGTACATATGAAGACAGACTGTCTTACATAATGGGACGCAGCGCTACAATCAATATTTTTCCAATTGGCAAAATTGATGCAGATTCATCTCTCCTTCATACTAAGCGTTTACATTAATTAATGCCGTTACAAAAATCTGGTCTTCTTTTTAATTGCTTGTTGCATCACCAGAAATGTTCAACGATGGAAAACCATTGAAATATGTCTTGTAAAACGGCAGGATTGTGCTCCAATCTTTGTCCTGAGGAGATTTTAAAAAATAGTTCGCTGCTTTAATTGCCGATTTTTCCTTCCTTATGAGATGACCGGTGGCCAAGATGGGATGAATATTTTTACAATGCAAGAGTTAAGGAACTCTGTGACATAAATTACATCGATGGTGTCGGGATAAATTCTTTCTTGTTGATACTTTTCTCTTTTTATCGCAGTTTTTCTGTGTCTTCCAACATGAAGATTTACTTTTCGTGGCATAAGTGCCTTGGTCGACATTATCTTTGAAGAATGATTTCCTGGCTCCATGATTGTTATTCTTGACGGTTTCCATGATGTAGTTTGCTTTTCTCAGTCATGTGAAGATGGAGAAGCAAATCTGAAGATAACATGTTCTTGAATGTCTTGGAGACTGTTCTTCAATCCATGGAGACATTTACTAGCTGACTTCAGTTGTTCCCATAAAAGATTCCAGCGTTTACAGGAGTGTTTGAAGAGAAACGGTGTTCTTATTTCTGACCTGCTAGAAGCTATCACGGCTACTTCACTTTCAGAACGTCAATCTCTTCGCCGTGTAACCATAAAAACTGATAGACAAAAGGCATTCAGCCAACCCACTCACACCCATTAAAAAATCCCTAATTTTTTATATAATGAATTATAATGGTTTTTGTTATTGTCATTGTCATTTTATTGAATAATGGTTTGTAGATACATGCATTTGTAAATGACATTAGGTTAAACGATGAAATTCTCTATCTCGATATAATGTTTAATTAATTCAATTGGCCGTTGAATTATTAATTATTTTATCATTATTTCCCCTGAGCCTTTTATATCCCACGAAATTTCCCCAGGCTTTGCTTGGCGCACATTGCTTAGCTTACGCCGCATGTGTGTGTGCAGAACGCGCAGGCGACACATGATTCATTCTTCACCAACACAGTAAAATGATCCACCACTCATCAACTGTCATCTTCCTCAAACAATCTCATAATCAGATATTTACAATTACACATTTAACCAATCATTCTCGAAGACGGAAACAAACTGCGAAATCGACGGTTTAACCGACTCATATACCGAGCGATTACGTCACCGGCGTTTTCCGATACATTCGGTGGTAGGCCTACCACGGTTAACACGGTTTCCGTCTTCGGTACACTGACATTCCATTCACTCATTACACCACAAAAACATTTCCACCATAATCACTATCATATTAATAACCATCCTTTATTTCGCGCGCACATCGCGCTTTTGGGCCGCATCTGCTTTGCGCTGAGCTGTTGCGATGCTGCGAGTAGTTTGCCTACCATCCCCACTCAAAGCCCCCCAGTGTGTTATTCTACTTATCTTAAGTTACATTACACTAATTAACTAGAAATCATGTTTTATATTTTTATTGTGAACAGTTACGTTAATGTGTGTTTATGAAAGGGATGTAGTAATTTACATGTTGTTATAATTTTTTTTATGCCGCCATAGTAGTAAATCATTGCCCCATTTGCGCGGTATTACAACTGCCACCAGAAGCCAAGCTCTACAAAAAAAATAACACTTTTTCAGAAGACCATAATTATGTCAGTTGCTGAGCTTATTACTGAACCTCTCCGTCACGTGTCAAAATTAAAAAAAAAACAAGGTTCTTTTACGCTAAATGTTGCTTCCAGGGAGACATGTTGGAGGATTTCTCGATACAGCTGGCGAAACCTGCTGACACTGCAGTTAGTGTTGAGCTTGAAGGAGAACAAATTAATGTTCGTTGAGGCAAATTTCCAACACTGTGACGAAATGTTATCCTCCCTCATTTTCACGGACTGTAAGAGCTGAATACTGACGGATCGTACCCACACTTGTTGATGAAATCATTGTTCTACACAACCATTTTGAAGAAAATGTAGTCCTACATGTTGTTGTACAAGTCGCTACGGTGTGAAGATTCAACTCTGAGGCGAATTTCGCGACCCTTGATAAGTTGCGACGCCTTGACTTCTTGAAGATTTATTGAATAGTCTCAGCACTTTTCTTAGTACAGACTGTTTAGCTGACGATGAAGGCTTGGATTTGTGTCACTCATGCGGAGAATTTCGAAGAAACAACATCAAGTTACTTTTACGAGATATTTGAAGGAGACATAGCGCCTCTGGGTGTGCTCTTGTAGCCATGGCTATTTTGGAATGCAGAATAAATTTCTTTGGGTTTAATTTACGATTATTGTATGAAGACCGCTTTGAGCGATGCGTGAAAGTTGTAGTATCCTCCTTGCTGATATCAAAGTTCAAACCCTGTTCCTAGTTGGGTCACTAACGATGGAGATACGTTGTGGCTTTCTAAGATGCAGACACAGGGTACATTTTTCTTTAGTTGATGGACGAACACTCTGCCGAAGAAGTGTGAAGATTCAGAAGTGCTTTATAAAGCATATCTTGCGAACTTTACATTCTTGCACCACAAAAGAAACCTGTTCATTCTCAAAGATGACCATGAAAAGATTCACTGGACAAATGTCATTACAATTACACATTTTAAGCTCCTTCACCCCCCCCCCCCCATTACGCACATGGGTTTGGATAATTATTGGTTTATGAGAAGCCAGCATAATCTAAAACGTTGATTAAATTAATTCTATTGATGTATTTTACATATTTCAGACCGTGACTTGTAGTTGTAAAATAAACTGATTTTATGCGAAGTTGATTTATTTTTAACACCCTATTTATGATTTGCCCCTCCCCCAGTAAAAAAAAACCTATGCCCCACGCTCGCTAGCTGCCACGCAAACTATGCCGGTTATTGCTTAGCATGCTGCAGCATAGTGCTTGTACGCTCACTCACTTTCTCACCTAATTGATTCACCACTCACCATCCTCTAATTAGACATTTCATTGACTCAAAAATCGACTCCACTGACTATCACTTCCCAACTTTCACCACTCGAGTTCACCACACACCGACAAAATGCATTTAATCACACAACACGCTGGCTCGTTACAGTACTCAAACTCACGCTATGTAACAGACACGAGACTCAGTATCGAATCGAGTGAACCATTCGATACTCTGACTTTCACTATACCATGCACTCATCATTAATTGCTCACAAACTATAACTCCCATTTTCACTTGCTCATCAGTAATCTACTCACACTCATGTACAGACTCGATTCTCAGTATCAAATCGAGTGCTCGAATCGATACTCTCACTTTCACTACCCATCTCTCATCACTACTCTCAACATATAACTCGTGTCTCACTTGCTCATCAGCAGTACATGTATTTAAACTCACACATCACTACAGACTCGATTACAGAGTCGACGAGTATCGAATCGAGTGCTCGAATCGATACTCTCACTCTCATCACTCATCATTCACTATCCATAATGCACATCTCATTTTTTCATCAATTCAGACTCAGTTTCACTGACTCGAATCTCAGTATCGAATCGAATAATCGAGTCGATACGTTCGTACCGCTACAGTTTACCGAGACCGAAGACTGAGTAGGCCTACTCAGCGATGTACGCGTCCGGATACGAGTTTTCGATTCCGAATACCCGTTTCCAAATCTTTATCGGAAACGAGCAAACAATCGACACATCTCTCATCAATGACCATTAATTTCGTCACTCATTCATTCACAAAGTGTACTCACTCATAACTCATTCACACAAGAAACTCACACATGTCTGTATGAACACTCAGATACTCACAAACTCACTCATGCGCAAGAGCTTGCCCGGAGCTTTTTTGCTTTTTGCATTACCGCCGTGCTGCAGATAATTTCCCACAATGTACCCTGAACCCACCCTATGCTATATTAATCATTTACTAACTATAATTTGTTAAATTTACATGAATTATATTGCAACTGGTGAATTAGTTTAACTGGTGCCCATAATCTACTTTGCATTTTAATAGTTTATTAATTTTGCAAAAAAAAGAGAGTACATAATAATGACCCCCCCCCTTCCATGACAATAGCCTCAACCAACAACGGAGAGTTAGGACACATTATACGACAGAAGTTGGTAGTGTTGAACAGTTTACATTCAAGCTGAAGAGGACAACGAAGTACATTTTGAAGGAGATTTTAGTGGAAGTACGAATGTCACATCCCTTGGCTGGTTTCGATCATTTCTCTGAAGGCCTGAATTATCTTTGTTCGACGAAGAGCTGTTTTTCTGAAGGAGATTAAAACATTAAGACTGTCACTCGTTTTGTTGTTGTCCACGAGTCAGAGATTGTTGCGACGAATTATCTGTTGAAAATGTAGAAGTTGAGGATGAATATCCAGCAAATTTGAAGGAGATTATATTCTTGAAACTGGGGTATATACTCCATGCTTGATCAGAAGGAGACCTTAAAGTTTTGAAGGAGAAAATGAAGGTCTTCATGTACTTTATATTTTTTTCAGAGCTCAGAGGCACCCAATTTGGAAATGGAAATGAGGTACAAACTCGGGGAAATTCCTTGAGTCATGTCGACTGAAAAATAAAATCTCAAATATCACATAAACATTATCCCGATTTTTTCTGGAGACGAAGATGAAATACATAGGGAAGGAGTGTTCCATTGACCAGGCTATCTTTTATATTTAAGAATTTTTATTGTCTTATTATTAGGCCTAAAGACAGCAAGTCAACTTTGACACTGAAACACGCGTGGAGAATCTGTCAATTACAGAGAGCGCTATCCAGCCAGACAAATATTTCGGGGACAAAAGGCACGTGCCAGCTGCGTCACATAACTTCACCAGAGAGAACAATAGGACTGAACGCGCATCCACGGCACGTGCCGACAGGGGGTTCAAAGGTCATAAACTTTATACACGGCCCTTCGGCCAGACACTCCTTATAAGGGATTAACAGGTGTGGATCTCTTTCATATCCAAATATGCCCTCACTTCACTTCAGACAATGCCACGGGGAGAAAAATCAATACTCATGTCATGTTGACAACAAAAAATTGACTTGGCGACAAAAAAAGAAAGTTCCTGAAGCTGGGAGCCTATTAATTTTGGAAAATAAAAGAGGACAAACTTGGGACGATATGCATGTAGCTCTGGTATTAGGCCTAATGTTGACAAGCATACTACATTTCATAAAAAAAAATCCCCAGAACAAATCAAATCTACCCTGCAAGGGTTTTTGCTTTTTAAGCTCGGAGGCAACTAATTTTCGAATGGAAACGAGGGGCACTACTCTGGGAGTTAATACCATGAGTCATGTTGACTGAAAAAATATATTACCATAGAACTAGGTTTTTTAAAATCCTGATGATAACAGAGGAGATTCGGAGATGTTTTTAATCACAACCGTTATTATTTTTGGAAGTAAAAGGTACAGGGACAAATTCGAAATTTGGACAAAACATCTTTTAGATAAAGTGGAAATTGTAGAAGGAGAAAATATAAAAAAAGATACACATTAAGCCTGTTAAAAAATATCATTACTACAAGTGGCCACAGAAAATAAAAGACCCAGTAAATTTTATCTTGAAATAAGGGGGCATAAAAATACCAGTATAATTTTTGCCATTCACAAAATTATAGGTAGACACCAGACATCTGGACACAAAATCTCATAAACGGAGAGCTTATTTTTGTTTTTACAAATAGAGCAGCAAGCATTATGAAAGGGATATACAACTATTCATGCAAATTGTAACTGAAAGGGAGCAGACTTGGAGTACATTTTTTTTTAAATTTTACCTGTTATTTTTACAATTCACAAAATTTACAGGGACTAGTGAGACACCCCACATCTGGACACAAAATCTCATAGAAATGAGGAGCTCATTGTTTTTTTTTATAAATAGAGCAATACATATGAAAAGGATATACACAAATACTTTCTGCATTTTATAATTGAAAGGGGGCACACTTGGGTACCTCTTTCAACTACACCCTATATTTTTTTGGGAATTTGCAAAAGAAAAGGGTGACACTCGAATCTGGACACACAATCTCATAAATTAGGAGGTCTTTTCTACAAGTACCAAGAGGAACTAGGAAAATTATTTCCTGGAATAATTTCTAAAGTTTTCACTTACCTCAGAAATTGTTTCTGACTTACCAAATTGACGAATTCTTAACTTGTCCACACGATAAATTCCACAAGAATAATATCCACGCCGGCAATGCATAATAAGAAATCCATGACACTCGAGTTTGAGCTGTTTCACAGTTTTAGTTCATAGTTCAACTCATGCATTTATCTCAATTTATTGGTTCTGATCTTCAAGTTCAGGTGTTCCTCGCTTTTTGGAGAAAAAACTATGCCTACTCCCAGACAAAAAAAATGCAAAGTCAGAGTAAATGAAACTTTAGGTACCTTTCCTCAAAATCCGTTGAAGTACAGTTACAGTTTTAGTTCAGTATTTCACTCACAACAATTCCATAGACAGAAAGTCCGAGAACCCATTCGTAGAAACTTGGAGTGCTGCGAATTTCAAAAGAATAGCGACCATGGCGACAGGGTTGAACCTCGGTCGGGATTCATTTTCCAAAAAAGTTCACTCGAAGTTCAGACAAAGTTTCTGGTCCATATAAGGTTTAACTCACGACACATGCAGGTAAGAAGTCCAAGAGGTGAGTGCAGATTGCAGAACTTGGGTGGAGAAAATGCCAAAGAGCACGGGTGACGACAACGGCAGGGTGAAAATCCGGCCGCCGCTTGATTCATCGTGAGCCGTCTGTCATGTCCGCACTCCGTGCATGCAGTCGGTTGACCCTCTGACTCTGCCTAGCACCGTGAAGCTCGCCTAATTTCCCAACGAAATACTCCAAAGAAATCCACGACTCCATGCTGCAGTCTTCCACACATTGTTTCACTTGAGTTAGTGAGATAAGCAGTTTTGTAAATTCGACAAATCCGCTGGAAAATTGTCCTCTTTGTGGACAAAAGGAGAGTGCAAGTCCACTCGTTCCGAATTTCGAGCACAAATTATTGCAGCACATTAGCAAACTTGCTCGCGCCCATCGCAAAAGTAGCTGACAGGTGAGTGATCAGGTCAGGTGTGCACAAAAATTATGAGACTTAAAGAAATGTTCATGCGCGGCTAGAATTTTCCTACCAAATCAAACAAAACTTTATTAATCCAATACAGTTTTCAACTCGTTGTTATTGTATGCACTGTGTTCGCAAAATAAAATCAAACAATCTTTGATTTTGACCCAAAAAAACATCGTATTTGATGAAACAGCCCGGCCTATATTTTTGAAACGAGGAGAGATATCGACAGAAAACCGGCCGAGTACAACTTCGTCCCCAGAGCTTACTTTCTTTTCAGTTTCAGTTTAAGTTTCAGGTATAGTGATGGGAGCGTACTGCTCGACGTCATAAGAACGAGCTTGAGCTGAGTTGGTCACGCACTCATAGTCTGGTTCCCCGACCCCATTGTCCTTCGGATTTCAAGGGATGGGTTGGGGGAGGGGACAGTCTGACGCGCCCAGCGTCGAGAGTGATTCCCATTGGTTGGAAGTGTAATAGTACAAGTTTTGATTGGCAGGTAGAAACCGCTCTTGTTTACGTAGTGTTTTTCCAACCTCGACTTCGTTCCAGCATCGGTTTTATCGATTCACGTCTCAATATCAAAAAAGGTCTGTGAAACAAAACAGGAGTGTATTGATTTACATTTTGAAGTTTTTTAGAGGCCTCGTATTAGATTACGCGTAAGCAGAGCGAACTTTAGGAGATATAAAGCCATGGCTTTTCCATTTCAAGAACCTACAGCTTTCCCGACGCCGTATTGGTGATCGAACCTAGGTTTCGGAAAGCCCCAATTTTATTGTACGCTGTACCGCCGGCTGCAGGCAGGCCAGTAACAGGACAGAAATTGCCTACGCATCGGCCAAATCAAGACTTGCATGTCCTCAGATTTTCTGGGCCATGAACTTGAGGGTCTACAAGAACGGTGGTACTTGTGTAAAACGGGACCAGCATCTAGCAAAATTATGCTAGATGCATTTTAAAAGGATGTTAGATTTAACAAATATCCGCTAAATCACCTATTATTACATGAAATATATTATAACCACTTATACTCACATGCAGATGTTCTAAATTTGTCTTAAACAAAAACAAAAGCAAACAATCGTAAAATTTCCTTTCAAATAATTAAATTAAAGAACTCATTTTCAATAATGTGCACGCTGGCCTGGTAGGGTTTGCAAGTTGCAATGGTCTAAAGTAGTTTACTAATGTACTAATACACATCAGGGAACCTCAAATTGAAGCTTTTTCAAAACTTATTAGCTATATTTTTGTAAACCTGCCATATTTTTCTGTCAAATCACCAAATTACAGATTTCTGCTAGAAATCTGCTAAAAAATTCATTCTGCCAAATTTTCTGTCAACCCACTTTTTTTCCAAAACAATCTGTCAAATTTAGCCGAAATTTGGCTAAAATTGTCACCCTGAACAGGACTGTTATTTAAACTCCACTCTGATGAGCTGAGGGGTGAGCTGATACACCCAATTTTCTTTTTGTGCATTAGAGACACAAAAGCAACACAACGTTGACAATTTCGTTGAAATAAATTGTACAAATATTGAAACTCATGTAGAGACAAATCTGAACTTGCTGAAAAGCATTGGCATCGATTGACAGTCGTAAAAAGTGACACGCCCACCACAAACCACAGCAAATACCCATACTACAGCTCCACCTTTGTTTTTCTCCCTGCTGAAAAGCCAAACTATCCAGCTGTCTAATTCCCTATTTTCGGTTATCAAAAAGGAAGTTAATTGCTTTCGGCAAGTTTTACATTCAGTTCATAAAACTGCAGAAGGGGATCTTCTTTTCTTAATTGTTTTAATCAAGCCCTTAGGATGATCGATGAAATAAATTTCACATTTAGTTTGGATTCACGGCTAGGGAGGGTGGGTTTTTTTAAGGTTTTTTTTTTTAAGGGTTAACGTCCCAAAACCACTCCGTGTGTCTATGGGATATACTGGGTTGCAGAAAAAAAACAATTGTTTCCATTGGGATATACTTGGTTGCAGAAAACATAATTGCTTCCGGGCTGTTGGATTTATCTTTTTTGCTCGTGTAGTTGATGCTTCATGACGTCATCTCCTAGGCGACATTCCGTAAATATGGCGTTGAGATTGAGTGGACGTTTGGAATGTGTGCATCGAAAAAACTGATTGTGGAAAAGGTGAGGATACGATTACAACGTTTGAAGTGTGGTTTTGCTGTAAATGATTTGAATTTGTTATTTCAAGCCTTAAGTTTCGCATCATCACTGCAGTTTTCCTTAATACACGTATACAAATCGTTGAACAACGGCACTGGCACTGCACCACGCACTGCACCACGCACTGCAGACAACTGCAGACTACCCGGCACCCAGGGCGTCCGGAAATTGGGCCACAAACCGGCCGAGTGTTCGCTTGGCTATTTTTTTATTACAACTTAACAACATCTCGGAAAATCCCAAGTTAACATTAAGAACTTCTTAAAAGTTCTGATAAACATTATTTCCACTCAGATACCAAACTATAAAATAAGTTTGCAAATATAATTTATAAATGTCAGACAATTCCTACTTATTTTTCGGCATGATGCCCCTAGGGCCTAGCCCCACTAGTGTGGCCGCGATATTGCTGTGCTGTATCACTGACCACACGCCAGGTCCTCCAGTATTACTGAGGAGTTTATTTCAAACACTGGCGCACACTTTTCTGCAATTTTTTTACACACCACTGTTTATGGTTGTAATTCTATGACTTCTCATCTTTTGCCCTCCGGGTAGATTTGGTAATATTTCTTTAAATTTTTCGAGAAATTTAGCATCTTTCTGGAGTCCATATGCACCAGTGTTTGAACTAAACTCCTCAGTAGATTGGGAAACCAGACGTGTGGCCTAACGTACAGCGCAGCAATACTTAGGCCACACAAGTGGGGCTACATGATGCCATGCCCGGCATGATGATGTTGGGCGTGTTTTTTTTTACATGTTTAACATGCTGATGAATTTTGTAGAATTGTGTGTTTGGTTCTCTCCTGTGCCACCAGGGTTTTTCAATGGGCCATCCGGCTTTCCTCCCTCCGGAAAAATCAAACACTTCTGATCTCTGTCTGTGCTCCATGGACAAACATGTCATAGGCCTAGTATATGGGTCGAATGTGGCCGGCAGCCATAGGCGCCTTTACATGCCTGCGGCCCGACCACCGTGACGTTGTAGCCGCGTCCTTCGCAATTCAGCATACCAGCTGCGAGTAAGGATGATTAGCCTCCCAAATTAGTATTATTTTTGTTATTATTATATTTTTTTAACCGCAGCTCTTATTAAATTGAAGAAATGGCACCAACTGGTACCCAGGGGGAGACACGCATCTCAGACTCCATCGGTGCCCACCAAGCGCATCACCCCGATCGTACCAAGTATAACCGATCGTCCAGCGATGCCATCAGTTATGAGGACTTGCTGGTGGCACAGTACCTGGAAGGGCTCAAGAAGGCTGAGGCAGCTGGCTCCAGGAGAAGGTAACAGTCTAACCCTAAAAACCCTCACCCCCTAGTAGTTCAACTCTTTTCAGTTGCCTGCTAAATCCAACAGATGTCAACAGGAAAATTCACAAGGGGTTTTACTGCTCAATCCAACAGGTCTCAGCAGGTATCTAAAGTAGTTCGATCGTGTTGGATTGAGCAGGGTTCTAAAAACAACAACATAATATAGGCCTAAGCACTGTCGATATCAGAATTTGCAATAATCAATATAAATCAGAAATCTAATATCGAGAATATACATGTACATGTATAGTATCGATTATCCCCATGTAAAACCATAACCAATCAATGAAACACCAAGCAGTGTCAGTTTGTGCTCTGCGTTCGCTGGCATTTGCGGTCTCCCCAAAAGTTTGAGCAATATGTTCCAGAGTAAGCCGTGGAAAATTGGAACTACAAACTACAAAAAAAACCCATTAAATTCCTCTTACATTTCTGATGTATTCAATAAAATATGGGTTTTTGAAGTGTGTTATGAATTATGGAGCCTCAAAAGTGGACAACCATATTTTCCCATTTTCTGCTAGTAGAATTTGAGGGTTTTTTTAAATTGCAACATCGGTTTAAAAAAACCTCAATTTTCTGCTAGCAGAAATTTGGATTTTACTTTTACGGCTATCTCGGCGCCTCAAAAGTGGTCATCTAAAAAATAACATAATTTCTGTGAGTAAATATTCGGGTAACACTTTTTGTAGAAACCAAAATACTAGTATTTTCTGCCAGCACAACTATGGTCGTGAACCACAAACTACATGTACAAACTACTGTACATTTGTAAGTTGAAGTTGTCTATACTTCAAATGGTTGTTTTTTTGGGCCAGACCAAAGAGTTTTGTAAAAACCGGTGATGCAATTTCAAAAAACCTCAAATTTTGTGCTAGCAGAAAATGGGAAAAAAACGGTTGTTCACTTTTGACGCTCCATATTTTATCACCGCCTCCCTTCTCGAAGGGTTAAAATGTATGAAAATATTGGGTGCAGTTTGCAGACTTGGCTGGACGGGGCCTTGCATGTTGTTGCTAGGCATCATGGTGACAGAGGCTCATAAAAGGGCTGCTTACTGGTGTACGTACAAAGAACACATGCCGATTTGTCGTCCTATTTACTGTCATGACTGTTGGGTCACTATGTGTCGTATTAAAGCCAGAGTCCATCATTTGCAGTTATCCAAAAAGTAACTGGCTTGATTGTTGTTGAAAAACATACTTGGTTGAAAGATAGTAAGGAAACTAAACTCCCTGTAAAATTACTCTTTCTGACAAGCTGTCATTTTGAAGAAATCAACAAAAGAAGGCCTTTCCAATGGAGCGTCTTAAGAAGCACCGTTTAAAATTTCTGTCAGTAGTTTGTTTTTTTATTCGGCGAAGTGCACGCAAGCGTTGACACGACGCACACGCGTGTGTGGTTGCTGTAATTTGTCGGATCGGTGCAGGACATCGCGTACCTGTAGCTGCAATTAGCTCAATGAGAAGGTGTCTTGGACGCTGAATTCAAGCCCAATTCAAAACATGATTCAGCAACTTTTGATTTGAAATCATGATCCTTGAATGCTGTTTTTCTCGGAATATACAGCTGAAGCTGAGCTAAACTTCATCAGGTTAGTTGTTCAGCACCCTTCTTAAGATTTTGAGCACTTTTGTTGCTTCAAACGAACAAAATGCACAAATTACAAATGATGGACTTTACCTTTAAACAGGACTGGTGATAGGTAAATGAGCGTGATTGCAGCCAGATCCTTTGTGAGCAGCTAGCGGGAAAATGTATTACATTATCAGTCATTCTGGATCCAAAGTATCAATCATTAAGGGCGGCTTTTGCCTTGATGTTTATCTTCGGTCGCAGGTGCAGTGAAGTGGCATGGCACTGACTTTATCAATAGTGAATGGGAGACAATGCATTTGTGCTCTACATAAATGTATTCTCGGACCAAAAAAAAAAAAAACAGGTCAAGGGGAATACTCAAACAGAACCACATGTTATTTCAATCATGTAGGCCTATACTTCAAAAACTACCATTGCCAATGATGTCGGGCAGGGTGGGGGAATACACACAGAACCCATATCAAATAAATACAAGAAGTTATTTCACAAACTTTCATGCAGACTTCACATAGGGAGAATTTCAAAAGTTTGCCTTCTTCTGTGTTGCGTACAACTGTACATAGTTTCGAAACTGTAATCCGACACACAAAACATGTAGTAACTACCGTAATATACAGTCAAACTAAAACGCCTTCAAAATCAGTTTATGCATAAGATTATTAAAAAAAAATAAAAATACCGGTAAACAACTCAATTCCCACGGCCCTCTCTGGACCGCATTGCTCAAGTTTTAATTTTAATTTTAAACAAATACGATTCCATACAGGACTCAAGATTCCATACGGAATTGAATCCATTTCTATCAATCAAACAATTTGTGAGAAAAGACCTCAATAATTTCACTACTAAACAACAGTACTTTATAATCACTATAAAATGTGTCATGAACATTTACAAGGAGAAAACCTTCTTTTTAATGTCAGATTTTGTGTTTTAAATAAGAAAAACAACTCTTTAATGGTAATTTTTGTTCTTTTTTCGTTTATTCATAGAGGTGGGAAAACGTCCAAGTTTCATTGTATTTAATGGGCATTCATCAGTTCATAGAGTGGGCGGAATCAGTGGTGGACAGCTGAATTTTGTGACCTTTTTTTATAGACATTGTAACTTGGGAATAGAGTATGCAAATGTCATAAAATGTTCACAGTTACTAGTCAGTTACATAATAATAATAATAATAATAACGGAGTCTTAAATAGCGCACGTTTCTACCAACAATTAGGTACTCAAGGTGCTGGTTATTATGTCTATTATTAAAGAAAGGTAAATCAAGTATGAGAAATATGAGACCCAATATGAGACCCATTAGGTTGACAAGATTCTGCGGCGCATATTGCAGCCACTGCCAGAAACACCGGGGCAAACCCCTTCTCTTAGCGATAAGTGTTACTGGGTTCTTTAACGTTCATTACACAACACACGGGACCTGCGGCTTTACGTCCCATCCGAAGGATGAAGCAATAATGGTAAAGTGCCTTGCTTAAGAGCACAAGCACCATGTTCCCACGATCAGGATTCGAACTCATGTACCACGGCACACAAATCGAACACTGTAACCATTGGACTACAGCACCCCACATGTTCATGTACTTTATCCCCATGATATTTTTTTTATGAAAGAGAGCAGACCACATATTTTTAAAAATAGTTTGTCTAAATTCGGTCACTTTCTTTTTGACTCACCCGGTATTCTTGACCAAATTGAATTGTTACTACTGGGAATATATTCCTCAAAGAAGTGGAATCTAGGGGTGTGCATAGGAACCGAGTACCCTACCGCTGATGTCAGGAACTGGTTCCAGATTACGGGATCGGGTACCCATAACCAACTTTACAAATTACTTAGTTACTTCTCAGACAATGAAAAGAAAGGTTGTGAATGCCATTTGTGGGGACTTTTCAAAATGAAAACCAGGGTACATGGAAAAACAAAACAGATTCTAAGCCTAAGACGAACCACCGGCAAGATCATGGTTTTATGAGGCCATGGCGCTCGTAATAAATTCTAATCTCTAGTAAGCTCTACATAACAAGTTTACCGCTTTTATTTCCTGGCAGGTTAAACAGGCCTTCCAAGCCGGCCTCCCCTTACATGCAAAAGTTTGCCCGCAGCGATCAAGCTGCTGTTACCACCACCAGCGCCATGCAGGCCCTACCCAGAACACGTGGCGGCGGCAGCAGCAGGCCATACTCCGCGGCACCGGCCGGCCGCAGCTCGGCCCGGGAACGCAAACGCATCGACGTGAAGTTCGTGATGGATGGCGGGGAAGAGGCGGAGGAGGGGGAGGAGCCTAGAGATCTGAGGAGGGAGGGCGGCAGAACGAAGTCCAAGCTGCGACCGATGAGTGCACCGGTGTATAAAACAAAGAGGTTGGTACGCCACAAAATAAAAAAGGAAAAATAATACAGTTAACTCTCTTTAACCTATGAGCACCTGGGCCCAATTTCACAGCGCTGCTATCACAAAAATTTGCTTAGCACAAAAATAGCCTGGCTTAGAAAAGTAGGTTAGCCAGCCAAAGCTCCAAATGATACATATTGTTCATGATTAGTATTCAGCTGTTGTTTGCTTAGGATGAAAATCACATGGAGTTTTGGCTGGTAACCTGCTTTTGTAAGCCAGACTATTTCTGTGCTAAGCAAATTTTTGTGCTTAGCAGCGCCGTGAAATTGGGCCCTGTTCAACATTGTATTACATTGTGTTTATTCACTTTAGAATCGATAAAACTATAGCCTAGGTTAGGCAGTTTCAGGTGCTATAGGGAGTAAAAGGTTCAACTTGCCCACATTTTGTTTCTACTGAGGTGGCTTTCCACCATTTAATACTGGGACGCTCCAAATCTCACTTTGGTGTTTCTTCACACACTGCACTCCCATTTAGTTACGTGCTCAAAGCTTTACAAATGCCATGGGCACACAGGCATGGAAGTGTCCCAGTAATAGCTACCAGAACCGTCACCGTAATTTCAAAATGGGTATGGTGTGCAGGGCAGTTTGGACGCTACATGTACACTGACTTCAGTCAGACATTCCATGACAAGTTATGGCCGTTTTATCTGCGCATTTAACGACATGTCTAAAAAAAGTAAATTACTGAGAAAAAGGCCTTTACAGTTTTGCATTTTCTCCATTACGGCCTGTGCCCGGTTCCCCTTCTCGTTTTGCCAGCACGCCTCACATAAAATGATGTCACCCAAAGTTAGTTCAACAGTTGTACGACAGGTCTTGGTTTTATTCATTCATACGTTTTTCTCTCTTTGTCAAGGCCTTGGAGCGGCAAGTCAGCCTCCTCCACAGCCACAGTCTCCCAGCGATCCCGACGAAACAAGGCACTGTACCGGCTGCAACCCCAGGTCATCCGAGCTACCGTCTACAAGAACGGTACCCAGACTGACGCGGTCAGAGTCACTGCACACTCCATGAAAACGGTGAGTGGATTAAAACTACCGCACGGCACCACACTGTTCTCTTTTGGTTTGCCACTCTGGTTTACGAAACCACGGCTTTAGGTTGTAGGTTTGGCTTTGCCTCCAGCCCATGATTTATGTGAATCCTGCTGCTTTCAGACCTACTGAAAATACACGCATGATGTGGTGTTTCTAGTTACATATCGCCGAAAATGGACCAATCGATTGTACTGGAGTCGGTCGAGTCAGGGGACTCAAAATCATAAAGCTTTAGCCTTGGATCTCATAAACCTTATCATGTAAACGTGGAAATATAAAGTCTCTGTCAAATCAGCAAATCTCATCACTGGTTTCCTTGACGTAAATCAACTACAAATCTTTGTGTTCATGCAACAAGGTCGTATGTCGTAAAATGGGCCATATGTGAAATGCGAGTTTCAGAATGTCAAAGGTCGTGTCTCACATAAAATAACCCGGATGTACACACAAAGTCAATGGATATCGAGATACGACCTTGTTGCACGGAGCGTATTTACACGAGATACAAGTTTGTTGCAGAATGGAGTTAATACGACCTTGTTGCACTGACACGACGAAATAGGTTATTTGTTCTCCAGGGCAGTGTGAGGGGCCCAGGGGGGGGGGGCCTTGCCATTTTATCAGCAGCTGGATTTGTACCCCTGCCACTCTGGCTGTGAGCCATGAACCTTAAAAGGTCTGTTTCTACTTCAAGCAAGTTTCAGTCCGGCTTAAATTTGTTAGGGTCACAATGAAACTTCAATTGTTGATGACAGGAAATCGGCTTTGGCTTTGAACCGGCCGTGAAGTTGTGAACCATAATAGAAAATTATGCTACAATACTAGTGTTAAAGGATGACAATCCAGATTTTAATAAAACCTGTTTCAAGACTAAAACTTTTTGTTCCAACTTACAGTTTCTGGAAGCCTGCACAATAAAACTGAGCCTGCAGTTTGCCGCTCGGCGGATTTTCTTGCCGGACGGGACGGAAGTGAAGTACCCAGAGGAGATCCCCAAGGATTCTGAAGTGTTTATTTCATGTGGGGAGCCGTACAGAGACCCTACCTCCAATGTAAAAGGTATGTCACTTATTCTTAGACTTAATTCTCTTTTTTTTGGTGAAACAGGTCACATTATGGCAAAAATGTGTGGCTGATTTTTGAGGATGCACTTTGTCAAGGTTTTAAGACCAGACCTTGTCTTGTTTATGCTCAGCTGTGCATCAATTTAGGCCTAGAGTATGCTTGAAATCCTCCGCACTGCTCCAGGATGTCACTGGCTCTGCCTCAACATACTGACAGTGATTGCCGGAGGATTTTGCAAGATTCAGGCAGTGGTTACCCCTTCAAGGACCACATTCAAGAAATAGGATTGATTGCAATTTTTAGATGCGGGAAGTTGGAGGATATTGCAGGATTGAGGTGGCATCCTAACAAAAATGCCTATAGTGGATATTTAATAATAATAGTGGGTATTTATAAAGCGCGTCCAGGACTGGTGCTCAAGGTGCTACATCATTATTACCCCTGCTCATTGGGCACATGAAACATTCCAAATACCATCTCAGCTGAAGCTAATTCAATCACAATAACCATCTCTGCCCTCACAGGTACTCCTGGTTGGAGAGAAGCAATGAGTGACAAAGTGCCTTGCCCAAGGGCACACGCACCATGTCCCCGCCAGGACTCAAACCCACAACCACAACCAACCCTCATAATCATAGCTTTTGGGGTTTATTTTTTAGATGATGCTCACAAGAAACTGTACGCAAACTGGACGATGAACGGGGTGGTGCTTCCGGCTGAAACAAAAAAGAAACCAAAGTCTACACTGTCTAAGAGAATGAGGTGAGTTTTTTTGTGAGGATTTTTCCTGATTTCAGGGTTTTAAAAATAAATCTCTTTGGAAAACTGGAATCTTTGGTTGAACTGTAAGATTCTTTTAGGTATGGCAGTTTATGTGGCAGAAAAGAAATGGGTTTTCCAAGTTGTTATTATTATTAGCAGTGGTATTAATTTCTTATAATGAAACCAAGGATTCCTCAAAAGTGTCCTGGGCACTGTAGCTCGCAAGCCTGAAGAAACCTACAGACTTTATTCACAAGTCGGCCATATTAAATTGAAAGCGAGGTAAATTCGTTATTTTTGGAACTTGCGAGTAGAAATGAAAGCAATGAAATAAAGTTTGTTAGAAATCTATACCAGTCTGCTCTGATGAATAATCACAAATTTGTGATTAAACATACCTTAATGTTTTTAAGCCACATTAAAAAAAAAAAACTTACCTTAATGTTTTTAAGCCACATTAAAAAAAAAACATACCTTAATGTTTTTAAGCCACATTAAAAAAAAAAAAAAGCAAAAAATAGTTAGTGGCCTGACGTTTCGACCCTAGCAGAGTCTTTCTCGAAGGCTAAATGACAAGACTATAAACATAAACAGGTTTTTAAAAAAAAAACAATTAAAAGTGAGGCTTGGAATGCACTCCAATCATGTAATAGTCTGGCACCATCCCATCCAACAGGTAACAATTTATGAAATAGATTCAAGGAACATGATTGAAAATAGGTTCCCATGAATAAGGTTTATTGAGAGATTCACTGATCTCTATATAAAGACTGGATAGCGGATAAAGAGCCGCACAATGAATGAATTTGACGCCATATTGGTGAGACTGGTGAGATCGGCTGGTGATCTACAGAGGACAAGTTGCCGTCTTTTATAGACAGCATGATTTCTTTTGTAACATCGCGGTTCACTTGACGTATATTTTGACCACCACCACCTACCAAGGTTTGCAATTTCTCTAATGTCTTGGTTTACTTTTTTAATGCCGCAGTTCACTTTTTCGGCGTTTTGGAAATAATAATCACTACGGAAATGTGTCCTGTTTAGCACATCATGTACGTGACCAATTTCGCGCTGTGTATACGCGTAGAACGTTCGTATTACGCGGCCATCTTCGTGAGACCGGGGGCGAATTGGTCAATATGCAAAGTCTACTGTGTGAATGGTGTATGGATATCCGCTATCCAGTCTTTATATAGAGATCAGTGGAGAGATAACAGTGAGAAGAAATTATAGTTTTAGAGGTGGGAGGAAATCCCCAGAATGATATTCTATGAAAAACCCACGGAATCAGGTAGGGACTGAAAACCCAATCCACATATTGCCCCAGGAGGGAATCCAACCCGGGTCACAGCGGTGGAAGGCGAGGAAAATACCGCTACGCCAACCTGACTCCCCAGTGGTACCATCCTCCCGTCCCCGGCCGCTTCCTTTTTGGAGGCCGCCTGGATTTTTTAATTATTTTTTATTTTTGAAAAATGTAGTAAAAAAACACCGAAAAAGTCCACAAATTCATCGGAAAATAAATACTAATACCAATACAACTCTTTATGACACTGTAAATATGTTCAGTCATGTCAGTTCTCTTGTCCAACTTGTCTTTCATTTTTAAAAGTTTATTTGAACAGTGGAACACCAACGGTTGCAGGAAATTTAAAATGGCGGCCATCTTGAAAACAAAAATAAATAAAAAATAAAAAGCCCCGCTTCCTTCCTTTTTTCAAAAACCCCAGACGAGAAACATGTTTTTTTTTTATTCGACCTAGTCAAATAAAACATATACCACACATGTACATGCAGACCCTACGTTGCTCTAGGGCCCTCAGCAAACCCTCAAGCCCTCTGTCGATTATTTCGTGGATTCTTTCATTTTCCCCGCTATCTCACCCCTGTGCCTTATCTTTCCCAATGAAATTTGATAAACTTTTGGGAAGATCTGCAAATGCTCTTTCAGTTTAAAATTTGACTACGATGCCTCTGCCGTATTTTTTTTTTTTCAATAGGAAAATGTTGGAGTCCAAAATGCGGAGGGTCATGATTTTCCGCAACGGGGACGGCACCGAGATGTTTGAGACCACGGCCTCGGCTGAGAATTTCGGCAGGGTAGGAGCTAACCATGGAAGTCATTGGGGGATTTGTGGCCTTGTGGTTTGGGTTTGTGAGCGACTCATAGTCAGAGGATAAGGGGTTCAAATCCAGCTTCTGACCATAATGTTGTGTCCTTGGGCAAGCCATTTTACTCCCACTTGCCTGTCTCCATGAAGAAGTGTAAATTGGTACCGGTTTTGTGAAATACAGACTCATTGGTGGTATTGCGCATGCTCATGCATAGATAATTAGGAGAGGGACTGGTCACGTGAGAGGGTTTACCCAATAAAAGGGAAAAAGAGTCCGATTTTCATACGTGTCCGATTTTCATATGACACCGGCATTAGCTGGAGAGTAACTTGCGAAGGACTGGCATCCCATCCAGGGAGAATAAAATAGTCTCCATGGTTTCAATCCAAGGAAACAGGAGTTAAATGCCAGCCTGATGGGCCATATCAGCTCACGACAGACTTTACTTAATAATTTACTTTTAAATTCAATAGGGGGAAACTTGGCAACTTGAAATTTTGCACATATTTTTATATAAATTTATAATCTTTTATATTTAGTTTGTACACATACTCCATTTTTTTTGGCAAGATCCGATGTTTTCAAATTGAAATCGTTGACATTTTTTCTGTACTTTCAGTTTCTTGATGACTGCACGTCACGTCTTGGGCTGACTGTCCCAGCTAGGATCATCTATTCCTGGACAGGCTCAGAAGTGACTGATCTGAACGATGGTAAGTTGTTCCATGGGCTCCGTGGGCAAGTACCCCCTCAATGGTAGGAAAGGGAGAGTTGGGAGAGACCACTGGGAGGGCCATTTGGACACATTGTCGACGACGCTCACGCGAAGATGCTATGGCTTTGTGTACCTTCAGAATAAAATACGTCCTATGTACTTTGCGCTAACCAAACTGCAGACGCGATGTGTCCCGTCTGAAACGCTCTCGAAAGTGGTAAAAAAAAGAGCGCCCTCTCTTGTTGGCGCACAGAGCCTATTACTCATTTCAGGCTGGCTGTTATCTGTAAATCTACATAGGATCATTTGAAATTACCCGAAAAAAGTACCTAATTGAATGACAGAACCTTGCTCAAAGTGAAGATGGGACCGATTTAAAAAACCAGTGAATTTATTCACCCAAAATGGTGACTTGACTCGAATGCAGGATGGTTCCATTGCTGGTTTAACACCGATAACCGCATGCATTATAACGCACAGCAGGGAATTAGCATCAAGCAATCATAACGTTTTGACCTGTGTGTGACTTGAGATGTAGGCACGTTGCTTTTAGTGCGGTGTAAGTTGCGTCACAAATCAAACACTAGTCGACTAACGATCCTCGCCAGAACTTGCTCCATGCTGTCCACCCTAGGTTGTCTAGTTCACGTCCATCCAAAAAGTTTCACCTTTGCTTTTTTGTTCCCCCTTCTTTCACCCCGTCTAGTACCCTTATTGGATCGCTGTCTGCAGACCAGCACCACCCCTCTCTACGGCCCTGTCTGGATCTCCAAGGGGGAAAGATTCAGCCCAAAAGGGGTCAAAGGTAAAAACCTGTAATTCAGAAGGGCGAAAGCAATTTAGATTTAATAGGCCATTTATTTGCATTAAAATGGCATTACAAATATTTTAAGTGTGCCCTATTTAAGAAACATGTATATTTTAATAAACATGTTTATTTAAATAAACAATATGTATTTTGATGTAAAGTTAATATTTATGTATAAATAAGTTGAGTATGTATTCCAAATCTTCCAGATTTATTTCAGTTCCACAATGTAATCTTTACCATTTTTCATCCTCTCTGAAAATTTGCATAGATCCTTACAAAGAGAGAAAGGTACATGATATATTCAGGCGTGCAATACTTTCCTCGGACCTGCTGATTTCCTCCTTGTTTCACCTCAAAGTTTATTCTACTAAAAGTTTAAAAACGCTCAGTGTATGAAGTCTTACAGAGCTTGGAATTTCTTCTTGTTTGTACTTCCCAGTTGCATGCCTGGATGTGATGTGATATGTCAAGCTTTTCTGCCTCTCTTGTTTCAATACTTTTTCGTTCTTTTTCTCCAGCCTTTCTGGAGACCACCATCAGACACTGCAAACAGAAGCTGCAGGCCGCCAACAGTTACAAGAAGCAGCTGCAGTACGGCCTGGCTGGGGAGACCCAGCAAGTCAACGTGATTGAGATACTGTCCAAGACTGAACAGGAACTGGAGAAAGAACTACAGGAGGTATTGTCAAGTAGTAAAGTAGAGTCCGTCAGTACCCATTTATGCTCCTGGGCTCAAGGACACAACATATGTGACCGGCTCCACAAAAAAGGGTATTTGCATATTAGTTACTTCCTTTGAGTTCAGATTACACAACTGAGAAAACAGGCTTTGAAATAGCTGGCTTTGTTGTAGAACAACAGAACGATGCACACAAAATGGTTGTTTTTTACACCTTGTTCATCAAAATCAACATTTCTGTGAATGAAACCTGAAACTGTAGGTATTAAAGATGTCATTCGTGATAAAAAATAAAAATCACATTTTGACAAACTTTTTACCCTCTCAATGTTGAGCGGGCTATTACACAATAATGCTCAGCATGACTTAATACCCTTTTTTGTGGAGCCGGTCACATATGACCAGCAGCGGGATTTGAACCCCCTTACCCTCTGATCACAAATTGCAAAATCACAGAGTGAGAACTGGAAGTTTGTGAAACTGAGAAAATGGAGGAAAAAATTCAGAGGAATGATTTTTTTGGGACAATTTTGTTTGTGAGATATCTGAAGACTGCTGCTCTGTAAAAAAAACACAGATTTTCCCCTACTAAACAAAAATACGGATTCTAAAGGGATTTTTTCTCTTTGAAAATGGTGCATATTTGATCACCCCCAAATTTTGTCTGATTTGGCAAAAACAAATTATGTGGTTCCTTTTTAGGTTTTTGTGTAATTTTCAATTAAAGTTGTCTCTAAAATCAATTTAAGCTAAATCTTCTGAGAAGAGCCATGCTGTTCAAAACCATGAAGTATTAACATTTTAACTGGTGACCTTATTTATATTTTTTTTTTGCTGAACAGAAAGTTACATACATTTCCCCCCACCCCCTGTTTTTTTTTGTTTTTTAAACAAGACTGAGGAAGGCATTGATGAGTTCACCGAGGCCAAACGGAAGCTGCAAGACATCTTGGATGAGATATCAGAATCGGTCGTGGAAGAAGAGGTGGGTTCCTTGTCCAATTTATGGGCCCGGTGTATTATTAATTTTAGGGCCCAAACTGATAAACGTGAGGCCTTCTTTCAAAATGAGGCAGAACTGAGCAGAGGTCAAAATGAGTGTTTGTGGATATTGGGTAAGAGAATACAATTCTGTTTACAATACTGTTTGTTGCTCTTCAATCAGACATTCCATTGACAAGTTAAATTTCGCATTAAGTAACATGTCAAAAAAGAAAAATACTGAGCAAAAGGCCTTTAAAAGTGTCGAGTTTTGTATTCGTGAAGATGAAAGATGCCAATGGTTTTTCCTGAAAAAAAAAATTGGTTCCACAATTTTTATACTATTTCTTAAAAAAATTATGTAGTGGACATATCTAGGGCAACATATATCATAAATCTGAAAAATAAAATGACCCTTATTTGGTTTTTGCATTTTTCTCCACTAGGCTTGTGCCCAGTTCCGTCTCATTTTGCCAGAGCGCCTCACAAATATGAGGGACCTGGGTTATGGAACTCTCAAAGTGATTCATTAAGAAGTGGCCTACCATTAAAACGTGTTTACAAATCTATGTTGCTGAATGTTTTTTGTAGACTCAACAATTATTGTTCTTGTACAGATTGTATGAAATTGAAGAAAACAAATAAAAATGTTATTGTAACTTTTGTATGTTTTTTGTTTTCCATCCAGGGTGCTGGAAGCACGTACACCATGAAACACATCAAAGAGTTTGACTCATCACATCGGCTGGTGGGCCAGCAAGGCATCAGGCTGAAGGTTAGTTTCTGAGTCAGAGTGGCTGAGGGAAGGCGTGGGGAAAGGGATGGGGGAAGGAGTCAGAAAGGGGGTGGGAAGGGGAAGGGGTGGGGGAAGGCAAAGCTTTTTCGAAGGCAAATTCCAATTTTTTTGCAAGAGAAATGACGTCAGGAGTTCGCATGCGTGGCTAGTGCGTAAAGCGTTCGGCTCTCACTAAAGTGGCCCAGGTTCGATTCCTGACTCTGACCACATGTGAGTGAAGTTGTTGGTTGATTCTCTCCTGTGCCACAAGTGTTGGTTTTTTTATGGGGGGGGGGGGCTCTCAGGTTTTTCTCGCTCCACAAAAATCAACAGTTTCGATCTCTGGCTGTGCTCCGTGGTCAGACATGGGTCGTATGGCGGCAGCCTAAGGCGCCTTTACATGCCCTTGACTCAACCACATTGTAGCCACATTTCAGCTTCTCAGCTGCAGTCCTTGTGATTTAAGAATCGCACGTGTGTGGAAAAGGGCACACCTGGATTTTCTAAGTATGTTATTTTTCTAGGCGTGTAATTTTTCTAGGCGTGTGATTCTGTGGTCCAAAATGGTACTGAACAATCTGGTATTTGTTTATAATATTCATCTAGGTTTAGAGTAAAGCCATTTTCTCTTCACCGACATACATTGTACATTATTTTGCACAAATTATGAAGTATAATTATGCTGTAAATGTATGCCAAGGTGTGCGGTACTGACGGATTCAGGCGTGAGATTATTTGCACTTCTTTGGAAGCTTTTAGGCGTGTGATGGCGTGGGTGTGCAATCGCACACCTCAAATCAGAAGGACTGCAGCTGCGAGCAAGAACGATTCTCCCTTTATAAGTATTAATAATTAATAAATCAACATTTTCATAAATTTGAAGAGTCTCTGTAAGAAAAGAATCATCATTGATCATCATGTTGACATGATTTGCACAGTTATGTTTGTTTTATTTTTGACATTACAGTGTTACTTTTAATTGGTCCTGTTTCTTCCACAACAGGTGTATGAAAATGGTCAAGGTGATGGGGAAGAGACGGTATTCTTCAACTTGAAAGAAGCATCCAAAGGCGTCGGCAACGACCACAATCTACTGCTGCAGAGGGTAGTTATCTCTTGCTTTGTTGCTGGCAAATTTATTATTATAATTCACATTTAATTGTTTGTTTGTTTATTTCTGATCTTAAATCAGAATAACTCATTCATAATTAATGTGGTTTCCCACAGGGCATTAAGCATAAAATTGCAAGGAAGATAATAAATAAAATAATTAAGAAAATATTCAAACAACGAGGAGATATGAAAATATTAAATGGGCTGAAACGTGAGATCATAACCGAACTTATGTCATTAGACAAAAAGGAGACATGAACGGGTACTAACATAATATCAATGTGTAAACAAAAAAACAAAAACTAGAAACTGTGACTTGTTAAGACTTGTGTGGACTTGTATTGGACTTGTGAGAATTTGTGAGGACTTGTGTGGACTTGTACATGACTAGTGAAAACTTGTGAGCACTTTTGCTGTGGACTTGTGAGCACTTTTGCTGGACTTGAGGATGTATGAGGACCTGTCTGGACTTGCCAGGACTTGTGATAGATGTGTGAAGACTTGTGGGGACCTTTGAACACTTGTTCAGGACTTCTGATGGTCTTGTGAAGACTTGTTAGGACTTGTGAGTACATGTACTTGTGGAGACTTGTGAGGACTTGTGATGGACTTGTGATGGACTTGTGAGGACTTGTGATGGACTTGTGAGGACTTGTGATGGACTTGTGAGGACCTGTGAGTACATGTACTTGTGATGGACTTGTGAGGACTTGTGATGGACTTGTGAGGATGTGTGTGAGGATGTGTGTGAGGACTTGTGATTGACTCCACCACAACACTGGTTACGAATTACTGCATGTTTTTCTGCATTTGTGTGTTTTTTTTATAGTTACTGGATGTGCTGACTCGCTGGGCCCGCGTGGAGAAGAACACTACAGCCCTGAGCACCGTGGTCACCAAGATCTTTGACCGAGAGGGCAAGGAGATCACCGACGTCTACTCCCTCAAGACGGACCAAGAAGTCTGGATTTCATTTGGAGAGCCGTTCAGAGATCCGAATGGTTCGTTCAAATTTCTAAAATGGAAATGTCCTCTTTTGGGCAAATGGGATTTTCTTGTTTACAAGTTTCTTAACAACTTTTGGCTAAAGGTGTACTACATTTTTGGAGAACACAGAGTAGGAATGTTTTGAGTCAAAAAGCGCAAATTTTAATGGAACACATTGTTCAAAAGTGTAAAGTTAAACCTAACCACCCCAACGCTTCAAAACCCAACTGCAGGTTTTGTTTGATTCTGTTGGAGTGAGTACTGCACTAGTAAACTGAATATGCTTTACATGGGGTCAGGGCTGGCATACCACCATAATCAGAGTCCAACAGTTTGGGTGTTGAGTTTACCAAATGGTGTTGGATGTTGCAAGAGTGAGGAAGGTTCCTAGTTTATCACTCAAGGGTGTTAGGGGTAACTGGTTTTTCTCAGAACAACATTCATCTCACATAAAAAGGTTGTACCAAGGGTGTTTCTTAACACCTCCCCCCCCCAAAAAAAAACAGGTTTTTGATTTCCTTCGTGAGGACCGCATGTGTACAACATTCCCTAATTCTCTGAACTGTGTATCTTTTCTTTGTGGCTTGCTCTGCAGTGTACTGTCTGCAGCTGACTTTTGACAAGGTGCAAGGCCTGGATCTGTATGGGGAGAGGAATGTAGCAGTCAGGGAACCACTCAACTCTGACGACATCCCGAAGGGAGAGGAAAGGTTAGTTGTCATTCAGTCCAAAGGTCAAAGGTTGAAAGCCAAAGGTCTGTAGTCTGGCAACCTATCCTGAGAGTTGAAGGTCGTAAAAAAGTGAATTGAATATCTAGACATTTTGTAGAGTATCACGGTTAAGTGGTTATGATGTCTAACTTGTAAGGCAGTGTGTTAGTCTGAACTCTGACGGGTGTTCGTGGTGCTTGTGTTCTTGGGCAATGCACTTTACAACAATGAAGTAATTATTCCATAACTAAAGGTATGCAGTTTTTTGTTTGATGTTCCATTCAAAAGTGAGAAAACTTTGGTATTGCTAGAAAAATAAATAAATAAAAAAAAATGTCCAGTTAAACTAAAAAATCATGGACAGTACATCTTTAAGGCCAAGTAAAAAAATAAACCAATTTCTCGTCCCCGCCCAGTTCCTTTTGTCCTGCCCGCCTTTTTTTTCTTTTGTTTTTTATTCATACATTCGCAATACATTTTGCACATATATTGTCAATATATTGTCTTTTTTTTATTCATTCCCAACAAAAGTGTAGCTATGTAGAAAGGGTTTTGGCGTATTTGGAAAATACTTCATCTTTTCCAAAAGCCTGTAAGAGAAAATATTTGGGTTTTTTTACTCGGCCTAAACCATCTTAAATCTTTTTTATTGCTACCAGACCAAGCCATTGGGAGGCCACCATAAGTTTTCCTCTCATCTATGACTACGAGGAAGTGACCTATGACCTTCCGAAGGAGGTACAGGATCAGAAACGTCTGGCCGTGGAGAAACGTGAGCTGGATATTACTGGACACTTCTTACAACACAAGGTCAGATCACTAACTTCAATCCTACCTCCGTCTTTTTTTAAGCTGTGTTCGCACTGGACATTTTTGGTAAAATTTTACCAAAACCGTGGTAAAAATTCCAGTAGTAGAATTTTACCTGTGGAAATGACATTCAGGTTGATGTTTTATTTTACCCCACAGGATGATCCCAGCAAAGTGTTGTACTGTGAGTTAGCTTTACAACCCAAGAAGAAGCAAGGCAGTCGTGATGTCTGGCCACCCAGATCACAGACCTGGGTCATTAATAAGGTAAAAACCCTCTTCTTTTGTTTCAAGAAAATTGAAAGTGTGATTTTGTGGAAGGGTTGTGTGAGAGCAACGCCATGTCTGATTCTGGAGATCATCAGGAAAGAAAGTAATCAAGTCTGTCACAAGCCTATATGGCCCATCAAAAAGCGTTTATCTCCGGTTCAATGGCATGACACGACTGAGAATATTTCTGTTCCTCCCTGGATGGGATGCCAGTCTATCGCAGGTTACTGCCCAGCTAATGCCCATTTGTGCTACTGGGCGGAGTGAGGCAAGTTGGGGTAAAGTGACTTGCCCAAAGACACAACATATGACCAGCAGTTGGATTTGAACCCCTGACCCTCTGACATGATCAGGAGTCACGATCCACTGGGCACACTCTCCGAATTTTCAAAGAAAGGACTTTATTTATTTCCTGATTTGTTTTGTGTTCGTTATTTGTAATACAGAGAGGTCAGATATACTGCCGGTCCATGCCGCAGCTAGCCCTAGCTGTCATTGAGAAGTGGCGAGTGGATAAACAGTTCGCTGATGGGGAAACACCTGCGCAGGGCTTGGCTGTGGGACTAGAGAAAAGGTAGGTTGAACAATTAAGGAGCCAGCATGAATTCATCAATTTTCAACCGATTGGTTAAAACTGACTTCACTTTCCTTAAAAAGAATTATCCTCCACAGCCATAAATCAGGAAGAAAAATTTAATCTGCTTCAATGAAAATAGGATTTGAATAAAAACACAAGTAAGGAATATATATTTTGGGAAGTTAAAAAAAAATTCACCTTCGCCGACTCTTCAACTGCAAATTTATCCTATCAAAGTGCTCCACTCGCTGTAGGAATTAAATACCTCATTCCGGGATAGATTTGCAGTGTCGCATGCATATAGCAGTTGCCATTGTAAAATGTGTTAAGGCTTCTGTAAAAATAGCCACTTTGTATTATATCATCTACGCACAATATCCGTTTTTCCCTACACCTAGCTATTTCGGATTGGTACCCTCATGTCTTCTAGACATTTAATAAAAATTGCGCCAATTGTCAGAGTTTGAAAATCTTCTGTTTCCAATTGACCGCGAATAAAAAGGACTCAAGGACGGAAGCATGATAATTAATCGGGATAATTACACAATGCTTTATCCAATTCAGCCAACATTTTGGCACCCTCTCTATTAATTGGTCTTTGCATTTTGGCAATCAGAATTCAACATCCAACCATTTTATTTCCTACTCAGACAACAAGGCAACCCTTACCAACAGTGGGTGTTCAGCGAAGATGGCTTCATTTATGCTACGGTGAGTAACAGTGGCAATCAGTGTGTTACACGAGTGTTCAGGATAATTTCACTAAGAGAATATGTGCTAAGCCGGTTTTAAACAAGTACGCTCAAAACCGGAGCTAGGAGCTTGGTCGCCGATAATGGCCCGAGCCAGAGGTGAGGGCCATTGTCTGCGTTCAGGTCCCTAGCGGGTTTTAATCGTACTTGTTTAAAAACAACCGAGCACATATTTATTGTCCTTGTTATACTCTTGTTTTCAGGCTGAACCGGATCTGGTGCTGACGTACATCGAGGCCAAGGCGCAAGATGACGATGTGGTCGCCATGGAGATGATGATGGCTTTTGGCCAGCAGCAACCCCCGGACCAGCAGGCCCACAGCAGCTCGTCGGATCCGTATGGCGAGGATCCAGACTTTGAGTCCAACGGGGAGGAGAATGCGGACGGAGGGGAGAAGAAAGATGAGTCTAAGACGGAGAAAGATGCGTATCCGGGTCAGGTGTACGCGATGGCTGTCATTCCAAGGTTACCGGCCAGACACCCTTGGGCCAAAGCTCAAAGGTATGTCATGAGAAATGTGACCCCACCATGTCAAATGAAATTTAAAGATGTACAGTCCATGCTCATCAGATTTGTTGCTCCATGGAACTTGGTCCTGATTATTCACGAGCCAAATTTCCATTATTCTAGCCAAATTACTTTATTCTTGGTGCATACTTTTAAAGGTAATATACAACATTTGCTCTTGCTGTAATTTTCAGAAATGGATGGAATTTTTTGGTTTAGCATTTTATAGCAAATATTGTTACACTGACCTGTTTAAAGTTTTGTGTTCATAGATGCTGGAAAAACCAAGGAAAAAAATGCTTTACTTGAAGCCTAGTTCGCTGATCCTACTTCAGACAAAACGGAGCAATTTTTAGAAGTGGGGGAATCGAACCAGACCAGCTGGTTTGCACCTGTTCAGGGGATGTGTAATCGATTGCAAACCAAATCTGGACTAACTAAATTTGGTAAAGTGGGGGAGTATTAGAGAAAAAACAGTTTTTTTTCTTCCAACAATGGTCGGCCAACCATCATTGGAAATTGATTCAAAAATTCCACTTTTCTTGAAAATGAAAAAGTACACCAGGTGCCATGATTTCAAGGGATGCTTTAAGATGACTATTCACAGGATGCTTTAAGACGACTATTCCCAAGCTTTCGACTATTTATTTAAAGTCCAGTAAAGTATGTCATATTAATTCGGTAGGTTTTTTTTCGATGTTACAAATGTTGTATATTACCTTTTAAATTCAGTTTTGGCAGCCATTTTCATACTTAGTTTTGTTGTTGAAATCCCAGATGGGCCATGAAGCAAGAGAGACTGGACAACCTGGGCCAGTGGAAACACACCAAAGCCCAGAACCCGCTGTGGAACAAGCTGGCCTACTCCTGGCCAGTCAACAGCCGGGGGGAATGGAACGAGGACTGTGATTGGCCCATGGAGGGCTACTTCATCCCCTATGCCCCGCCCATTAAGAAGATGACTCGCAAGCCGAGCGCCTCAGAGGCCGAGGCCACCTACGGCAGCGAACAGAAGGAATCGCCAGTCCGAAGTAGGCACCAAATTATTTATTTCCTTATTCATGAATTGAATTGTTTACCACTGTTTTACACCTGTTGGGTGAAATTTTCCATGCAACTTCTTTGGATTATAATGGGTAGCATGAGTGGCATGTAGTACGTAAAGCGCTCACCTCTCACCAATATGGCCCGGGTTCGATTCCCAGCTAGGACCAAATGTGAGTAGAGTTGTTTGTTAAGTCTCTCCTGTGCCACGAGGGCTCTCCGGTTTTCCACCCTCCGCAAAGATTACCACTTTCGATCTGTGGCTGTGCTCCTAGGTCAGACATTGGTCGTATGGCGGCAGCCTAAGGCGCCTTTACATGCCTTCGGCTCGATCACATTGTAGCTACTTCCTCTGCAATTAAGCTTGTCAGCTGCGAGTAAGGATGATTAGCCCCCCAAATTATTAAGAAAATGACTCCTAAACAGATATATTGTATGACACTGTCCGGTGTGGCAACCTGTCTTCACAGTTTAAATGTTAACAATTGTTTAAATCGAGCCGACCTGTCATTGTTTCTTGTGAATCAAAATTTCTAGTAAGGTTCCAAGCAGGTGTGCATGAGATTTGATCATGAAAGTTTCAGACGAATCTTAATTTGGGGGGTTTGTTTTGCTTCCGCAGCTGTCCCATTGAGGCTGAGAGTTCTGAAGAATGGGGAGAGGGACACTCACAGGCAGGCCTTCGTCGTGGGACCAGACCTCACAAATGTAAGCAGCTATAGGGCTCACTCAATGATGGCTATATCTGTAGGAGAACTGCAACTGCATATTTTACGCAATCAAGCACGCATTATGCAGCAATGGTTACGCATTACGCAGCGATGGTTTATATTTAGAATTGCGCCCTTTGTGTAAAATCATTAAATCAGCTGTCATTTCCAGGTAATTACCACTTTAACTTTGGACATTGTTTTTGTTTGCGTAGTATTTTACGCAATAGTTCGAAAAGTGATTTTGGCTGATTTTTTTCTTAATTTGATGTTTCATTCAAAATGAAATAAATCTTGTGTTGCTTGAAATTAATTAAGGAATGAATGTGTGCTTGGCCTGTTTTAAACAAGTACATTTAAAAGCGGCTTAGGGGCGAGCCGAACACATTCATAAAAACCTTTGCTGTCAAAAAGTCAAAGTACATTGTAAGTCAAAAATTGACAAAATTCCAACTGCTTTGTTCAACAATTTTTTTTTTCAAATTTTGTGACACACCCCTATGGCCATGTTTATGATATGTGCCTCGCACTTGTAGTGCTAAAAATCTCCTTATATGGATGTGGCGCAGAACGCAACAGTGTATTATCAATATATTTCAATAGACCTTAATAGCTTGACAGTGGGCAGACTGGCAGAGGCATAAATAGTGGGCCCAGATGTTTGGTAGTTGTTTCAATCAAATCTGTCTGGATTTTCCAACTTTGTGAATGTTCAGATGATGAGGGACCTGAATCGGACCGCGCTGAACGGCAAGCGGCCCCACCGTCGCAGCCAGTCACGGGAGAAGAGCCTGGAGCAACTGGAGCAAGAGATGGCACAGAAGAAGCAGGCTAAGAAAGATGAACTGAAGGCACTGGAGTTCCAACTGGTAAGAGAGGGAGAGAGAACTACGTGTCATAGTGCCGAGATGTGATATTCAGCTCAGTGTATATCACACATTTTGAGAAAACAGAGAAAACCTTTGCACAATTCTTTGTTCTAGTAACTGGGTCTGCTGCCAGAACTTCTGATTCAAAAGTTGCCATTTTATATTTAGAATTGTGCCCTCTTGTGTCAAATCCCTAAATCAGCAGCAGAGGTGGCAGCAAGTCATTTTTTGCAAGTCCAAGTCAAGTCACAAGTCATTGTTTGCAAGTCCAAGTCAAGTCACAAGTCATTAGGTCCAGTCACAAGTCAAGTCACAAGTCATTTGGTCTAAAAACAAGTCAAGTCACAAGTATCTTTGTCCAAGAACACGTCAAGTTGCACATCATTTGGTCCAGCTGTAATAAGCTAAAAGAATTAACCTGGCGTGAACTTACGAGTTATTTTGAACATGCCTCCTTAATTCCCCTTTTTCAATGTGTTGCAATTACTATTAGTTTATCACGTATCTGTCGGATATTAGCCCTTTGTATACTTTAATAAATTTACTTTACATTGTAGAAATAAATGCTGAGATGACCGTGAAAAAAGACTTCCTCACTCGATTACATGTAGTATACTAACACTTTATTGTTCAATTTTCATGTATACTAAACGCCTACCAATGGGTTAGTTAGGCTATCCGGTATTTTACATGCAATTGACAAAGGCCTGCTTTCTTTTCATGAAAGGTTCCTTTCAAAGTTTGTTCAACCAATACATTAAGCAAGAGACAATTGGTCATTGAAAACTGTAGTTTGTTGTGACAGTCTTATTGAAAACTTTTGAAACTAGTGGGAACTATTCATTTTACTGGATTCAGTCACTGAGGTCTATTTTCTGGAATGAAAAAGCTAATTAAAAGTATAATAGCTTAATTAAAGTGTATTGGGTCGCTCGAGTAGCGTCTGACTTGGGTTGGTAACAAGTCATTTTTTGCAATCCCAAGTCAAGTCATAAGTCATTGTTTGCAAGTCCAAGTCAAGTCACAAGTCAAAGCTGGTATTTACAAGTCAAGTCACAAGTCACAAAAATAGCGACTCGAGTCCGACTCGAGTCCAAGTCACATGACTCGAGTCAGCAACTCTGATGAGCAGTCATTTCCAGGTAAATACCACTGTAACTTTGGACATTGTTTTTATTTGCGTAGTATTCCACCCAAAAAGTTCCTGAGTCCGAGTTGACCTGGTACCAGGTTGACTCGGGTAGGAGACAGTTGACTTGGGTACAAGTTGAGTCGGGTACAGGATGAGTCAGGTACAGGTTGATTCGTGCACAGGTTGAGTCGGTTACGAGTTGACTTGGGTACGAGTTGACTTGTGTATAAGTTGACTCGAGTACAAGTCGTCTCGGGTATCAGTTGTCTTGGGAACGAGTTGACTCGGATGCGAGTTCACTTGTACATGAGTTGACTCGGGTACGAAATGTCTCAGGTACGAGTTGACTCGGATACAAGTTGACTCGGATACAGGTTGATTTGGGTACAGGTTGTTCAGGTAAGAGTTGACTTGTGTATGAGTTGACTCTGATACAAGTTGTCTGAGGTACGAGTTGACTGGGAAACAGGTTGTTCGGGTACAGGCTGATTCCGGTACAGGTCGTTCGGGTACAAGTTGACCCGGGTACGAGCTGTCTTGGGTACGAGTTGACTCAGATACAGGTTGATTCGGGTACAGGTTGATTTGGGTACAGGTTGATTTGGGTACATGTTGTTCAGGCACGAGTTGACCCGGATACGAGTTGACTCAGGTACAAGTTGACTTGGGTACAAGTTGACACTTGAAAAGTTACATCTTATTGTCTCTACAGTTCTTGGATCGCTGCACGGCCCTGCTGAACCTGCCTTTCGCAGCCCGCCGCCTCTTTGACCAGGACGGCCGGGAACACGATACCTTGGACCATCTCCAGCGCGACCAGCTGGCCTTTGTGTCCTGCGGGGAGGCCTGGAACGACCCGAACCTCTCCGGTCAGGAGCAGCAGCGACGGACGATACTAGCCACGCTGGCTGCCGACGTCAATGCCATGAAGCAGTACTGCGCACTGCGCAACCCTATGAGTAAGTTCTCAGCAGCATTGTAGCCTAAGTGCTCATGACGAATCACGAGTCACCACAAAGCCATCTCGAGTCACTCACAAGCTATTTGTGACAAAGGCATTCCTTTGTTATTAGAAAGGTAAAAGTTGTTTTTTTCGCAAGGACGTGTACATGCCTAGGAGCCGTGTTGCACCTCAAGAAACACAAGTATTTTTTCAACATTTTTATAAAGGTTCCGCGGAAACTCGGATTCTATAAATACCTTTACTTAAATTCTTTTCCATGTTTGAATGATTGAACATGTCTGTGCCATTCACCTTCATTTCAATGCAAGAATACCCAGACATTGGAGGTTGCCATCTTGGACTGGTAACAGTTCCCGAAAACTAAAGCGCATGTTTATGCATACAGGATTGGAAACAACCAAATGAATGTTATCAGTTTCCAGATAGCTATGTATGTGCACATGTATCCATTTGCATACAGAACCTGAGGCTAATTGCTGCACTGCATTTTAAACTGTTTACTTCTGTCGTACAGATATGGTTATAGAAGTGGAAGGCCCTCTGGCTGCAGGGAGCCCTCTTGTGGTCAACCCGATTGCAGTGTCACCCGAGGAGAGGCAGCACATCCTGCGAGGTCCCACACCGGAGGCAGAGCTTGAGGAAGAGGGTGAGACAGACGGCAACATGTATGCAAATTTGAGGTAAAAAAAGTGTGTTTTTCCCTCTGTTTTTGGTGTCTGAAACCTGAAAAACAGGTGTGTCTTTTCAATAGCTTTTGCACCTCTAGTTTTTACAAAAGATCCATCCATAGTTCCAAAACTGATTTTTTTTTTTTTCATGTTTCATTCAAAATGAAATAAATCTTGTGTTGCTTGAAATTAATTAAGGAATGAATGCGTGCTTGGCCTGTTTTAAAAAAGTACATTTAGAAGGGGCTTAGGGGCGAGCCGAACACATTCATAAATACCTTTGCTGTCAAAAATTGACAAAATTCCAACTGCTTTGTTCAACATTTTTTTTTCTTCAAATTTTGTGACACACCCCTATGGCCATGTCTATGATATGTGCCTCTCACTCGTAGTGCTAAAAATCTCCTTATATGGATGTGGCGCAGAACACAACGGTGTATTATCAGCTCCTTAAAACCACCCATGTGACGGGCTCTCCACCAATCGAAATGGGTAATTAACTGTCTCGGGTGTTACTGAATAGTAATACACTATTTTTGGGTTTCACCTCAAAAATAGCATGGACGGTAAATCTTTAATCCTGTGAATGAAGCAATTTTGTTTTTTAGAGGTGTCATGATTTGACAACAAAATATTGAGCGAAACAATTCTTTGAAAAGATTTGGTTTTATTTTTTTTCTGGACAGTTCCCATGAGCGAGCCCACATTGCGTCGGACCAGCGGGCAGAAGGGCTGAAGTGGCCCTGGGAACGAGTCCTGAACGTCAGCCTGGATCAGGTCATGGAGGTCAACCAGGGGTCAACCAGCGACGAGGCGGCGTTCTCCAATGCCGACCTCTACAGGAAATTCAAGTAAGGCCAAGTTCGGGCAAGGACCATTAGTCGACTAGTGGTTGATTTGTGACGTATCTTACGCCTGCGCACTAATAGCAAAGTGCGAACGTCTCTAGTAGTCGAACGCTGGTCAAAATGTCATTGCAAAACGTCTGGATCCTGGCTCCCTGAGTGTACGTTATGAACGCGCGCGGCTATGGTTACCAGCGAAGCAACCAACCCCAGTAGGTTGGTTCCAAATAGTCGACTAGCGTAGTCAACCACCGTCGACTAGACAGAGTTCGGGCAAGCGTTAGTGGACCAATGGTTAACTATAGTCCTTGCGCGAACTTGCCCATAGTTGTGATTCCCCTGGCCAATCATTGAACATGTGTTGCATTCTATCAGCCATCTCCGTACTGCTTTCGTACTGCTTGGATTGATATGAGTAAAGCTTTCGTGTATTCATTGTTACGAAATTGAAAGATAAAGAACACCCTCTAAGATGGCTGCTTCGCATAAAGTCTACAACCTGTATCATTATTGGCACTGGTTTTTTCAACAGTTGTAGCCATAAAAGATCATTTGCAGTAACACAGAAATGACACAAGAACCGATATATTGCTGACAAACAAACTTAGATTTTGGGTTTTGCCCTTGGAAGAAGGTCGATTGTCGTTTGACCATCAATGGAAGTTGATACAAAAATTCAACTTTTCTTGAAAATGACAGCACACCCAGTGCCATGATTTCACAGTATGCTTGAGACTATTATTAACTTTCATTCAAGTAATGGTATTTCTTTTTTAATTTAGTAGTTTTGTTTTTTGATGTTTGGAAATGTTGTGTATTACATTTAAGTTCCTGTTGCCTAGTATCTGGAGTCGTTCTAAATAAAGCCAATAGTCTAATCATGTAACTGTTTCAGACGTCAATCATTACTTAGGCCGTGTCCGAAACGGGCTTCCAGAGCTACGGCTACGTCTATTGTCAGCGCGTCCCCGCGTATTTTCAATGAGCGCAGACCTAGACCTAGCTCTAGACAACGGATTCGGATGCAGCCTTAGTTTCAGACGTCAATCATTAGACTTAGTCCAAGTCTGCAAAACAATTTGGTGCAAAGCATTCTCTGAAATGTTACTCTGAAATGGGTATATTAACTGCACACCAGATCAGCCACAAAGTCACCCATTGTTGGATTTGCTCTTTAAGTTCATGTTCTTAAAACCTGTTGTTCCAATCTTCTTCTTTTCTGCCAGGCCCAAGCAACCCAAGAGCCCTCGCAGTACCCGTTTATCCCACCAGCGTTTTGTCTTTGCCGACGGCTTCCTAGCCGTCCAGACAGCCCCGTACCTGGTGGTGGGGCTGGAGCAGCCCGAGCTGGAGCTGTCCCGGGTGGTATTGTGCAAGAAGAGCACGGAGGACGCCTCACAGCGATGGGAGGCCGATACGCAGGGGTGAGGTTTAGTACTGGTTGTCTGTGCGGGGACTTTAGGGGGCAGTATTAGGTTTAGACTTGATGACAAGTCGTTATATAATCATATTTTGTCCTTGAACTTCAGTCGAACAAAATCGGAACAGCTGGTATAAGACTAGTACGTACTCGACCGGCGGTTTGCATTTATTAAGTTGTGTAAAATATATAACAGGCATGCAACTTTTCCTCGGATCAGCTGATTTCCTCTTTTTTTACTTCACATGTGTGCCATTGAAAATAGAAAAACACTGTACAAAGTCTGGGAAAAAATTGAATTTCCTCTTTTTTTTGTGATTTCCCAGTTGCATGCCTGATATAAATGTGGGAAGGGGAGGGGGGGCTAATTGTCAGCAGAAGCTGCATTGTGAAGGACGTAGCTACAGTGTGGTTGAGCCGAAGGCAGATAAAGGCGCCATACGACCCATGTCTTGCCAAGGAGCACAACCAGATTGAAAGTGTTGATTTTTGTGGAGGGAAAACCCGAAAAAAAAACCGTTTTTTTTTAAAACAGGAGCGAATCAACTAACAACTCTACTCATATATGACCAAAGTCGGGAATCGAACCAGGGCCACAGCGATGAGAGGCTAGCGCTTTACTGGTTCGCGCGCTCAGTGAAAAATACGCCTGACTTATTTTATTCTTAATGTGCACAAAGCCATAGTGTCTTTGCATCACATCAGGCGTCGTCAGCAATGCGCTCGAATGTCTCACCCCAGTGGTCTTCCCCAAATCTCCCTTTCTTACTGCCGAGGGGGTACTTTTGCATATAGCCCATTAGTATATGAGATGCGATCAAGCTACATGAGTCATTTGTCGGGAATCTCTATTTGGAGATTCAGGCCAAAATAGGGCCACTTCATCACATGACTTCATCACATCTCTAGGTGTTCCGACTTCCGTAATTTTTGAACTAAAGATGGTATCAGCATGCGGTGAATCACAGCAGTAATGCTGAGATTGTTCTCTTTTGAAATCTGTAATAAAATTGTTTTTGACCAGAGTCGACAAACGACTCATGTAGCTTGATCGTATCACATATACAGTTTGAAAGGACATGGCTACCAGACTTTCCTAAAGATCTAAGGTGAATTAAGTGAGCATGAAGAATTTGGACATTTCTTGTGACACCGGGAAAATATATTTCTATACATTCGCTATGGAGGGGGTACATGTGCACAATACAATACAATAAAACTTTATTATCCCATTGTGGGAAATTCCCATTGCCTTTTTACACAAATTTGATTTAAAACACATAAAAAGCACATAAAACACATGAAACACTTAAAAGCACGAATGTTAAAACTACACAAATACAAAATACATACATCAATACAATAAATAAAAACCAAAATTAAATCATAAAATCTGTCCGTAAGCAAGTAAGATTTACTGTGTAGGCCTACCTGTGTGTTATTCCTATTTGTTTTATAAAAGATAGAAGACGAACTTCGTCAACGGAGGATAAGGGTCGCAACACAGCAGCTCAGTGTTCCAACTGCTCATTGAACCACCTGATAGCTTCTGGAACAAATGAGCTGCCATATCGCGTAGTTCTTATCCTCCGTTGTAGAAGACGGTTACTTCGGGAGTTGTGGACAAACTTTGTATGCAGTGGATGGCACCTGTCAGACATAATTAGTTGTAATTTATTGCACATGTTAGACTTGAATAAGTCAATCAGTGGTTCCTGTTGATGGCCAATAATCCTGCTAGCTTGTTTAACTATTTCATCCAACATAATGTGATCCTGGGTCCTCATATTTCCCATTGGTAGCCCATTGGTATATACTTGTGGAAATGAAACGATTCAAGAACAACAGTGGTATTAATTTTCTTTTTTGTTCACTGACTACCCTAGGTTCGTCCGTTCCAAGTTGAACCCAGACCTGGTCCTGGGAGCTCAGATGCCCAGCACGGCATCAGACGATGATGCCGCTGCCCCCAGCAGCAGCTTCTGTGGCCAGCCGGTCACCCTGCAGCACCAGCGGACGGTCCGCTACGGCACGGCCAACCAGAAGTGGTCGTTTGAGAAGGAGACGGGGTTTGTGGATGCGTTTGCTGCAGACATCAAGGACAAAGGTTCGTGAACGGTGAAATTTGGGGGGTTTTGGTGTCATCTTCAAGAGGTAATATTAGGACATTTGTAAATAAAAAGCCATATTTCCTCTGAGTAAGCCCCCTTCACTATTTCCCAGCGTTTCCACATTGCTAATGTTGCTAGCATCGTGACTACTTTGGGCGTGATCCCTGGCTACATGGCATGTATGGGTTTATGGCTTCTGACTAGCGCCCCTTGAACAAAGACATTGACAAAATGGGGAACCGCCAACATAGGGCTGGAAAGCTGAGTTGGTAGAGCACCAGAACGGTAATCTGGAGGTCACAGGTTCAGATCTCATTCCAGTCAGGTTTTTAGTTCAACTTTAAAAAGATATGTCAATTTTTTTTTTACAATGAAAACCCTGATTTTTTGGTTCATTTGTAGAAATTACAGCAGCCAATAAGGCCAGTGTATGTACCTTTGCAGTATGCGGAGAAACTCCCCTTCAACAGACGGTAAGTCATGGCATCCTGTACTTGATTTAAGCAGCTATTGTTAGTCGGCTCCGTGTGTGACATCGCGTACATGTAGCTACAATCAGCTGAATGAGAATCATGGCCCGATTGCTGATTTCGGGTTTGTGTCGCAAGAGGGCATCATTCAAAATATGACTCGGCAACATTTGAATTGAAATTGAATATTGTGTTTTTTTCAAAGTATACAGCATTCACTGAGCTAAAGTTCATTGGGTTAGTTGTTAAGCACCCGTCTTTAGATTTTGAGCACTTTTGTTGCTTCAAACGAACAAAACACATCAATGACAAATGATCCATTCTATCTTTAATACAATGCACCATTGGAAAGTCGTGTTCAGACGAATCCAGAAATAAAAAAATCTGCTCATTTTGTGATGATGGTTCACATATCCTTAAACAACTTTTCATAGTTAATAAACAATTCAAAGCTTTTTAAATGAGAAAATCTGAAGGGTTTTGAGCGTTCTTACATAATGTACTGATTTGTTTTTTATCGCAGTTAGAGGTTAAAAGTCATTTTCTCCCAATGTGTAGGGCTTTGCTGTTACGGGTGTCAAATCAGCTGACCCTGTCATCGTGTGCGCTGCCTGCGCTCGCTCCATGAGAGCCAATCACAGACTACGGAAGCTAGAAGACGCGACGGAATTCGTCTGCGCAGTGGGCCTCGCTCCAAAGCGCAACGTCAAGATGATGGGATGTTTCCAGTGTCTGAATGGAAAGGTAACATTGTATACAAATAATGAATGTTTACGAGTGCAATGGTAAGAATAATTTTATGAGGCGACAGATGGAACATTCCAATGAAATTACTCTTTCCATTGCACGAATGTGACACATTCATTAGTTGTCTTATACAGCACCTAAATAACTCCTCGTCATCTGATTGGTCAGAACCTCCAAATGCGTGACCATGGACTATAACTTTAAATTTTGCAGTGTGGCTGCGCGTTGGGTTGGGAAGAATAATCCAATGACACGTGATCAACTACACACCAATCAGATGACGGGGATTTATTCAGGCTTTGTATAATATCAAATATCAAGGATGGGAATCCACATTTAATACTGGTGAATGTTTAGAATCAACAGTTAAATCACTGCAGAGTAACGTTTTGATTATAATAATCAGGGCACTTATATAGCGTTCTTACACAAACTGGTATCACAACGCTTTACACAAGAAAACAATTACAGTGTATAAACCAAAGCGGAGAATGGAAATAATAGCAAGGTATGAGGCTATGAATTACTGTGAGCTTTCCTGCCAGACATGAGGTTGAGAGTTTGCAGTTCTCTGTCACGCAGGCCCTACACACACACCATACACACAGTCGTTTTTTGATATGCTTCCGAGGATCGGCTTTGTGTTTTCCTTTGTTCCCTCATCTAAACCTTTCCCATAGACTTCATGCACAAACCTGTGTTCGAGGACAATAGGCACCGTCGTTCGAGGATTTGTGCTCCTTTTGTTGTCTGTCCTCGAGCGTAATACAATACAGGAACAGGCAGGCATGTTCAGCAAATGCATGCTGTGTGTGTTGCGCGAATGAGAGGCACTGACCACTGGTACATGAAAACATGCATTGTACATCGTATTGGGGGACAGGCATCATTAATTCTAAGTAAAATAAAACTCATAGAAAATGCAGGTATCTTTTGACTTTTAAAAGTTGAGTATTCACATCACAAGAGGGCGCTGTTTCTCCATTCTAATACTTTCCTCCTCATTCTGCGCTTGTCAGGTGGACCTGTCCACGTTCGAGGCATCCAACACCGTCACCCAGTATGACAAGGAACTCAAGAGACTGCGACAGATGTCCAGCGCTCGCATCATTGCCAGGGAGATATCCGCCTACCAGACGGTGCAGATGGTGAAAATACTAGCCCACCGCAACGGGGATGGGCGGAGCACGGAGGGCGTGGTCATGAACGGATCGACAGTCAGGGGGGTGTGTGTATATATGTGTTCATGTGTTTGGGTGAGGGTGGGTGGGGTTTAGAGGGAATGGGGATGGGCGGAGAAAGATAAGCGTGGTCATGAGTGGATCGACAATCAGGGGGTATGTATATATTTATCTGTTTTGGGTTGAGGATGGGCGGGGTTAAGAGGGAATGGGGATGGGTGGAGCAAATAGGGCGTGGTCCTGAGTGGTTCCACAGTCAGGGGGATATGTGCATATCTTTTATTTGAAGAAGGATGGGCGGGGTCAAAAGGGAACTGTGATGGGCAGAGAACAAAGGGTGCGGTCATGAGTGATGGGAGGGGTGTGAAATGTCAGCTTAAAAGCTGATTTCAGCTTTTTATTGTGTTGGATTTCAGCTTTTTTTCAGCTTTTTTCCCTCACTTGCTGTGTACAAAAATATAGGAGATTTCCAAATTTCAGCTTTTTTACACTTTTTTTCCGGCTGTTTTCAGCTATTTTTTTTCAGTAGTCACTCGCACCCCTGGTGATGGTCATGTTATTTTGCCATGGTTTTGTTTGTTTCATCAGTTGTTGGACCAGTGTACCTACAACCTGCAGCTGTCCACAGCAGCACGGCGACTGTACACGCAAGATGGTACGCTCATCCTCACAGTATCGGATCTCATACAGTGGAACCTAGCATGCTATGGAATGGCTGGGATGGACATCAACGAACAAGGTAAAAAAATAAAATCTGTCTGTACTTGTAGAGCTGTTTGTTATTCATTAATTATTTATGCTGCAAAACTTGTGAATGTTAACCAGTTAAACGCCGGAGGACGTGTAAAAACGATCTGGCAATGTACATATGCAGGGGCAGGTTTCTGGAAAATCATCAAGCTTTCCCCGAGTCTCCAGTGGTGGATGTGAATACACGTCATTTGTTCCCATTGGTTTTGTACACACCGCTGTACATGGCCTGTCAACATAGAAAATATTGCTCCGTGGCTGGGCCTAGGAGTGTTGCAAAATAGTAAATAGTACATGTAAGTAGTAAGTGTGTATACAATAAGAAGTATCGTACAATTATTGTACAAATGACTCTCAAGAGTCAATTTAGACTTGGCCCAAGCCTGGGTTGCGCTCGGTCTGTAAGTATAGTAAATGTGTACACATAGCGCACACGCAACACTATACACGCTATACCATAACGCGCCCTCATGCGTCAAATCCAGACCAACATGTTAAAAACATAGATGTACATGTTATTTTTAAAATGCAGCAACCCATCTAACTTTTGAAACACATGTATGCACACGCTCTGTACATGCACACACACATGTACATTTAATAGGCGTATTGTACAATGTGCATACAGTGTGCGCGCATTGTTATACGGCACTGAAGTGGAACGTGTGCTGGAGTGTAACTTGTCGTGCTTATGGAAAGATGTAAACTAAGTGATTTTTGTGAGTTTTTTTTTACTTATTTTTTAAGATACCGACTTAAAGCGATTCCGACTTGAGTCAAATCTAGAGTCAGTTAGAATACCGAAGTGGCAAATTGAAATGTGCGATATGATGATAATATTAGTATGAACTAAAAATCAAAACATTTCTGTTTCAGCAGAAGACGAGAAAGACAAGACAGCTGACAAGCGGCAAGATTCCTCCTCAGAGCTGAAGGTGTCTTCTGTGCTTCGCATCCCCGTTGAGGTCTGGGTCTCGTGCGGAGAGCAGTTTGTCAGGCCAGAACGTAAGTAGACAATCATAATGTTGCCCCGAATGTCAGTGGGAAGTTTATCAAAACATAAGACAATTGCAGCTGTATTGAAATGTAATCTATCATTAAATCTGATGGATTTGTTTGGACTTACGATGGACTCGTGAGGACTTGTGATGTATTTGTATTTTGTATACACAATTTTTAGACTTACACTACATTCAGTAAAGAGCATTAATTATTTTGTGACGTGATTCACAAAGATAAAGTTATGTGTACCAAACCTTTCAAGTAGACAAAGCACTCAGTAATCTGTCATTTGGTATTTAATCCTTTTGTTTTATTATAAAATTCTGCAATCCTAAGAGTTTGTCTTACATCGAAAAGTACAACAGTACAGAGATAATTGTACCATCCAACCTCCATGAGTGGGCAACAAAGGATAAAAATCCAAAGGGAACTGGACAACTTTTTTTGGCAGCATAACTTTTTGCATAACATTCAAGACTAATGTCTAATATTCAAGACTAGATGAGAAGCAGGTTGAAAATCACCAAGTGTGTGATAACAATAAGCCTTTTCGGAGTTCCAACTGCACATTCTTAACCTGTGACAACGCGCATTATTTGTCTCAAATGGCCTTTGACAACATCGCGCCACTGACTTTACAAAAAGGCTGTTTGTGCATTGTGGGTACTGTCAAAGGGCATTTGAGACAAACAATGTGCGTTGTCACAGGTTACGAAGGCGCGCAGTTGGAACTCCGAAAAGGCTTATTCATTGCTTGATTTGAATAAGTTCACCAATCAGAACAAGGGTAACCAGTTAAAACCGCCGGGGCTACTGTTGAGATTGAGATAAAAACTAGAACCTGAGAATGAGGTGGATTCCAATGTAACTGACTAGTGGGTTATGTTAATGACCATGCATTCTCATTCTCAGACGTTGACTACAAAAGGAAGCTTCTGCTTCAGCAGAGAGAGGAACGTGCTGGAGTCGTCCTGGAACTTGAAAAAGAGAAGCACGTCTTACGCCAGATGCAAGGTACAATTTTCTTTTATGTTTCCATTTCAGGGAGACTTTCTTAAAATGAAGTCGTCTCTGAACTTCTTCAATTTGCAGTGTATTTGAAGTGCTTTTACAATTGTCTGAGATAACAAGCCTTCTTCCATAATGCTGAAATTGTTTTAATTTTTTTTAAGGACGAAGAACTAATGGCATGGAGGGGCCACAGTACATCAGCACCCTTAGCCCAGACGCCCCCGTGATGGTGGAAGGGGGCTGGACCCAGCCCAGCATGGGCGAGGTCAAGAGGTCGCTGGTGGTACACCAGCTGGAGAATCACCTGCAAGAGGTCAAAGGTCAGCAAAAACAACAGGCGGGCAATCACGTTGCCACCAGGCCGGTGATTGACGGCAGCAAGAAGCTCTACAGCCAGCCGAATTTGGTAAAGAATTTTGCGCACTATAGACTGTTTGCACTTCAGCCATGGTAGAGGTGTGTGCTTTTCCTCGACAGGGATACACATGAGTGGACTTCTTGTGTGTTCATTGTTCATGAATTCACAGAACAAAACACACCTCCAAGATGGCAGCTGAATGCAATTGATCTGTTTGTAATTGTGATGCGTTGTATAAAAAAAAGGCTGTTCCAAGCAGCTGGTAGAAAATAAGGTTTTAAATAATGTTAAAATATGGATCTTTCCCCTTGACAGTGACGGTTCCATTTTTTTTAAAGCAGACTTTCCTTGGCAAAGGAATGTTGCCTCGACAAAATGAACACAATTTTAAAAGCTAATACAGTAGATTTTGACCAAGAAGGATAATTGTCAGTTAGCTGTAGGTTTGCTGATCTTGCTGCTTCTTGGTAACCTAAATCCGGAAGTTAGATCAGGCAAAATGGGCTATCATATTGAACATGAGCGGTCTTGTTTGTTAAAAGTTTGTAAAAGGATTGAGATTATTTTTGTTATAATGTCGGTCTTGAAGTCAAGTCAATAACAAGTCCATCAGAACTCCGGTCAAAAAGTAAATCACAAGTCCGTTCACAAGTCCAATCACAAGTAACAGTGGATGAACTATTCCAAAGAATGCTTTTGTTATTTGTGATGCGATCAAGCTAAATGAATCGTTTGTCGAGAATTTTTATTTGGAGATACAGGCCAAAATAGGGCCACTTCATCACATCACTTCATCACATCTCTTGGTGTTCCGACTTCCAGAATATTTTAACTAAAGATGGTATCAGCATTGCGGTTTTTACATCAGTAATGCTGAGATTGTGCTCTTTTCAAATCTGTAATAAAACATTTTTGACCAAGGTCGACAAACGACTCATGTAGCTTGATCGCATCACATTTGTGTTCATTTGAATAGCTAGTGACTTGACTTGAAACTGAAGAACTTGTGTTAGACTTATGACAGAGTTGATTACAACTGTGTAAATGTAACATCAATTACAAGAACACAAAGATTAAGTCCAAATGTTGCTTCTTTTGATCCATGCTTTACTGCGAAAATCTCTCTCTAAATGTTCAGAAGCGTGTCAAGGTGTACAAGAACGGAGAGCCTCCCGACAAGCACACCTTCGCCTGGGGCTCCTCCATGTCCGAGATCCTGCAGGACGGCACGGCCAGGCTGGACATGCGCAAAGCAGCAGCGCAGATCTACACGGCCGATGGCCAGAGAGTGACCGACTTTGGCGAGATCAAAAGGGATCAGCTGCTCTGCCTGTCACATGGCGATCACTTCAAGGGATCCAAAGGTGGGTTCGTGTGGCACGGGTAGTTTTCCTGTTTTTATCGGATTTCCATGACAAATTTCTCCTTTCATTGTCTATTATTTACTTCATTTTCAGCATTGTGTACAGTACAGGGTGAGGTAAAAAAAACAAAAAACAAATGTTGGAACCATTTTTTTAGTGAAGTTCTGCATGTAGCACTTTCAAAATCTAGGATACGAAAGCCCAATTCATAAGCTTTCTTTTAGTACAAGAACCATTCAATCACTTATGTACTTTTCAAGTTACGGAATTTTAAACACAACCGCCGTTTTAAGGTTCTGTCCACGGATCACAAAAAATTTAAGTGTTCTTTCAGCAAAACGAAAACAAATCACATAGGGATGTGTGTGAATTGTTTTCGTTTTGATGAAAGAACGCACACCTTTTTTGTGATCCATGGACAGAACTTTAAAACGGTGGTTGTGTTTAAAACTCCGTAACATGAAAGGTACATGAGTGATTTGAATGATTCTTAAACTAAAAGAAAGCTTATGAATTGGGCTTTAATATCCTAGATTTTGAAAGTGCTTTTTTTTTACTCACCCTGTAGACATTACACTTTTGGGGATCGGCAGGACACTTTGTCCTTTTCTTCCAGAAGGTTGAGTATCATGCCTGGTTTATGGCGCCTTGGCCCACGATGACTCGGTTATTTGTTTAATTGATAGTTTGCCAGTGAACCAAGAATCCACTTTAATAGTGAAAATGAAAGGCTTTTTTTTATCGAGAAGGTGCAAAAACACAAACAGGCCAAGCAATTTTTATGCAGAAGGAACCTAAGTAATTCCACATAAGAAACTCTTTCGCAAGGAAAAGGGATGGACACAAAGATCAGCCATGCTTGAGAAAAAAAACTAAGTGTCCTCAATATTTTGAACGTTGAGTTAAGAATTCTGGCTTATAATATTTTGTTGTACAGGGAGTCGTAATCAGGTGGAGGTCAAGGCAAACTGGTCGAGGGCCAGAAAGAAGGATGGTCCACAAGCCACTGACATCATGGTGACCTCCAACAAACACCCTGCAGTCAGGGTAGGTAGACCAATCATATAGGGCTTGGGAGGGATTCGAACCCGGTTGCAGTTACGTGATAGAGAGATAACTAGTCATGCACAAGCAAAGGCAGTCCTTAGGCACCAGACATTGTAGTAATTTTCAATAAAGGCCCAACATTCAGGATAGGCCCACTTAACATAAAGGGTTCAGGTGGGATTCGAACCTGGTGACAGTAATGTGATGAAAAACTCACTAGTCATGCACCAGAAAGGAAAGTCCTTACCAGGCATCCGACATTATGGTAGTGTCCAATAGATATCCTGCAATCAGGGTAGGCCGACCAATCAGCATACAGGGCTAAGGTGGGATTCGAACCCCGTTGCAGTGAGAAAATAGCTAAGTTGGTCAAGTGCTACCCAAAAAGGACAGTTACCTGGCATTAGAGATTATGTTGACATCCAACAAATATATTGCAGTCAGGGTAAGGAGACTAACAATGTACAAGGCTCGGGAGGGATTCGAACCCAGTGGTGGTCTTCTTCAAACACCAGTGTATTCAATCTGTTTATAAAAGGTAGAGTGGATCATTTGCAGCTATCCAAAAAGTAACTGACCAAATTATTGTTGAAAAGCTTACTTGGTTTAAAGATAGTAATGGGACTAAACTCCCTGTGAAATTATTCTTTCTGGCATAATGTCATTTTAAAGAAAACAATAAACTAAGGCCATTTCCAAAGATGCGCCAAGTTGCGCTTTTTTGAAAATTTCTGTTAGTAGTTGGTTTGAAATTCGGGGGAAGGGTGCGCTCAAGCGTTGACATGAGCACACGTGCGCGCGGTTGTTATTATTCGTCAGTTCAGTGCGTGACATCATGTAGTTGCAATCGGCTGAATGAGAACGTGTCCAGGACGCGGTTTTCGGGTACAGTTCAACATGGCTTGGCTATATTTGAATTGAAAACGAAATCCTAGAATACTGTTGCTTGCAATATACAGCATTCACAGAGCTAAAGCTTCATCAGGTTTAGTTGTTAAGCATCGTCTTCAGATATTGAGCACTTTTATTGGTTCAAACGGAAAAAATGCACAAATGACAAATGATCTACCCTAACACATTGTGCATAGTGTAATATGAAAAGGATATCAATAAATGTCAACTGTAATGCACTTTATTTCTCAATTTTCTTTTTCTGTCCGGATGCAGGTTGATCCGTTTGGGCCGCCATCTCTGGCTCTGACGGCTTCTCCAACTGAAGACTGATCATTAAGGTTAAGGAAATAAAGGTTTGCCCAGACGAGCCTCTAAGCCCGCAGTTAATTGGACACTAGTATTAAGTGGATCAATCAGACAGCAGTCTCTATGGACCAATGAGTGTCACTTTGGCTGGTAACCTGGGTTTTTTTGTAATATTTTGGCAAGGCAAACATTTACTGTGAATTGCACAGTTCTGTTCTTAGCAGCTTCACAACATTTTGCCACGGTCATGACAAATCCATCACAAGTCATAATAATAAAATGTGTCGTCTATATAACGTTTTCCACCAAAGCTAAGTCGCAAAGCACTTCACAGTTGCAAGTATTACCCCTGTTCATCAGGCCATGAGACCACTCAGACCGAGCATTCCTTTTGTTCGTACCTATTGTTTGAGATTCAACTAGTCAGTGGACATGTCGTTGACTCAGTTTAATACTTTGCTTTGCCTGCTTTAAACAAAATTTGAAAGCTGTGCATTTTGTTTTCTATCTGGGCCATCCTATAAATTTAGGAGTCAAAGTGTGACATTTTCCTGTCCCTGTTACCTCTGACCTTTATAATTAGCCATTCAAGTATTATTAAGAACGACTTCAAACAGAAGTTATTTGTTGGGTAGGTAGTTTGCTATTCGTAATCACTCTCTTGAAGGACGACTGCATTAAAGAGTGCATCAGAATTATAAGATCATCAACGTCAGATGTAACAGGGACAGGAAAAAAAGTGGACCCAAGTTAATATAATGACCCAACTGCAACCAGCTTTGCCATCTCCATGTGATTGGCCTGCTCCCTTTGGTGGATGTGAATTAAAAGTCAGCATTATATTTCAGATGCAATTCGCTTGCTGTAGATATCTTTCCTAATCATTTTTTACGGTTTCTGTCCGTCTTGTTTCAGTCATGGACACATAGTAAACTCACCGATATGTATATTTCGTATTTCGGATGCAAACATTTCAAAGTCAAGCAATGTCCGTGTGAAGAGTCAAATGAATAAGCCTCTGTACTAATGACATCACACTTTGTTTACGTGTGTGCATTCCTATGGTGCTCAGTGGACCGTGGGCCCCCACTGGCTCCATAGGAAAGTGCACATGTAAACAAAGTTGGACGTCATTACTACAGAGGCTTATTGTAAATATTGTAATTATTGGCAGCATTGCTTCGTCTTGAATGTCCACACTTTCAGGCTAGTGCAGTTTTGATTTATTCAGGCAACAAACAAAATCCAGAGAAACTAGGATGAAAATGTCCTTGTTTCGTGTGGACTTCTGTTTATTTGATCATCGTGGTACCCCAGAGTGACCTGAAATGTGCCCAGTCTGGTTATTATGACAAAAGAACTAATTGTTTGGAAATGGGACTCGTGTTATCACTTCTCAAGCATTTTTGTAAATTAAAATGAAGCATTATTAATTAAAATTCCAAGCCTGGTCACGTGATGGGTCACGTGAGGGCCTCAACAACACCAGTTGATAAAGACACTGTGCTAGTGTGGCAAGCTCCTGATCTCTGTAACTGAGCTCTGTAACTCAAGTCCCAAAAAGGTATCTTTCATTTACATAAATTTGTCAGTATTTCAAGCTGTGGAACTAGGCATTACATTTTTAGCAGATTTATAGTATTAGTTGTGTTAGGTCGATTAATGCAAAATTGTTTAGTGCGGACTGCTGCAATACCTGTATATATTTTAAATAAATTTGTCAAATAGCTCTTGGAGCTTCTGGTGTAGATACTATTTTTCAAATCGATTAAAGATACAGTAAGGTTATTTTGTGGATTCTGAAGTAAAAAAAAAAATGTTCATTTGTTTCCCTAACTACTTATGAGGGGTATGTTACTTAGTTTTTCTGAAATCAGTCATGAGTAGCTTAAAAGCTTTGTTTTTCTTTTTATAAAACGTCTAATTCCTTTTTCTCTCACCAATTTTCGTGAAATAAAAGTAGAGATATAAAAAACGAAGATACATCTGTTCTTGATTTTGTTTTAGTCTTCTTCAAACACATTGTAAAAAACAATCTTTGTAAATTCGAAAGATGTATGCACTATCAGATCATGTACGAAACATGTACAGTTTGAAACAACATCGATAACAGACTTTTCCGAAGGCCTAAGGTGAATTAAATGAACACGAAGAATTTGGACATTTCTTGTGACATCGGGAAAATATATATCTACACACATTTGCTGATTACGGGAGGTGCGAAAAAAAACGCCTTTTGGCAGAAAAAACGGGAACATTCCCATACTATGGCAGCCATTTGTTTTACTAGACTGTGTCGGTCAAAAGCCATCACTCACCCCGCTACATGTGATGGACTTGGCATTTGGCTTATCTGCACAAAAAAAAATGGGGGGGGGATTTTGGTGGAGTTGGTAAATGGCAATTTACGGCAAATTTGGGCCATTTTTATAAGAACTGTGTCCATTGCAGTAATGCACACACTTCTGGGGGTGGTATAGGTTTAAGCAAAGTGCCCAACCGGTGTCTAGTTATAAAAAATAAAACCCTACTTTTATGTATTCCCATCATTGGACAATTCTGGTGGAGAATATTTCTTCAGTTCTGTCGTATAAACGGACCCGCGGCCAGTAGCAATTTCAAATTAAGTTTTCTCGTCTCGGGTGAGTTTGTGTTTATTAGAGCTTTAGAAGTCACTGGCCATAAAAGAAATAAGGCATTAGAAGATCGTCATTACTTTAATACTTGTCAAACTTACCATGTGAACCATTATTTTACCATCAGTTTGGAAATATTGTCATTTTGCCTTTTCCCTTGAAAAATTAATTTTGTCAAGCTAAACTTTTTTTAGCAAAATCGTCCTTCAATAAAATTACTTATTTAGCATGGTAGGGTCTTGGCAAGGATTTTTGCGGTTCTACCTTGAAAGAACTGGTGAACTGGACATTTGGAATGGTGAGTTCTACTCATCTTCAGGGGAATACCATCAAACTAACTCACAGAAGATTTCACTTTGTTGCCTCCAAACTCCTTGTCTAGTAACCTTCAAGTCTTAATCATCAAAGACGAGGGGGTTGGGGGTAGGTGGGGGAAGTTCGATCATCCATGACAAAATATATATAGGCCTGAAGCCTCCCTACTCATGAATGTTGCCGAGGAATATTTTATGTACAAGTGCACGTTAGTTTCAGTTTCATGACGTCATCAGACGTGCCGTACCGGGTACACTTTAGCATACCTGACTTAGTTTAGATATGATACATGCTCATTATGAAGTGAAAGGAGCTTTTAAAAATTGGAAATTATAATGAATGTTAAGTGTATGTGTTAATAGAGCTGGGGTATAGAGCTACATGTACAGGGCAGCAGTGGGTAGAACAAGGGAGAAGCGAGAAGAAGATTGAGGGAGATTTTCGTAACACGGGCGTGGCGGTGGCGACGACGAAACGGCGACGGAAACGGCGACGGAAACGGCGACGGAAGAAGGACAAATTGGAGAAGGGGAGGCTGCGCGAAGAGAAATGAGGAGAAAGGAGAGGTGGGGTGGCCGGGGAGGGGTTGCAGAGGCTACACATCTCGCTACACGCGAGCAAACTGCTCCAGAGAAGAGAGTAGGGGAGGGCAATCCAACCGGCCAGGGATTGCTTGGGGGCAGGGAATGGGATGGGATTGACTTCCTCAACCACAGCCGGAGGGGGAGGGCCGGCTCCAGCACTAGTGGCGAGGTAGTTCATGGGACGCTTTCTGAACTCTATAAAAACAGTGCACTCACTACTCACTGCGTTCAATAAAAAAGAAACCAAAACAACATAAAAAAAAATTAAAAAAACAATTCGTTTTGTAACCAATATAATTGTAACCAAGATTTGAACAACTGTTTTTATCGTTTCGAATAACTTTTTGTCAACAACTGTAAACTCCAGGAAACATGTTCCTGGGACATGTATTGTAATGGTAACCGCAGTGGAAATAAGTTTTTATAACCATTTCCCCCGCTTTCCCTGCTTTTTGCACTGAATTAAAAGGGGGCTCTATGTAATTTTTTTTTAATTTACAGTTCAAAATATTTTTTTTCTTGTTAAATATTAACTAATCTGTATAATTTTATGTGGAAATTGTGAATAAATCAAATCAATTCAAATCAAATGTACAATCCCTCAAATTTGGAAGTGTTCGTGCATATTTAATTTTATGCAAATCATTGGGGCAGATGGCAGACACACCCATCAGCTATCAGACGGACATTGATAGAAGTCATAAAACAGTAAGTGGACTCTGACTTATCATTTAATGATCATCTTGGGCCGTCGTTTTCATCTCCTGCCACAGCTCCACTGCGAAACTAGCCGTATCGGCATCCAGAAACGACGATATTTCAAAGCAGGGCTTTAAAAGGTGTGCCGCGCCCTCTTTTTGGACATCAAAGCAGTGCACCTGTCATATGCATATGTGCAGAAAACATGCGCAGAAAAGCTATTCTCGGAATCCAAAATGGCGACCTGTCTTCGGCGAAGATGACACTGACAGTGAACATGTAATCGAATGAAAAGTGAACTCAGTTTGTGGTCCGAAACAATGGCTCGCCTTGCGGATTACTTTGCTGTCATTGGCTACGACCACGAAAGAGAACGTGAGTTGAAATTTCTGTCGTTTCATGTCGGAAAGACCGCTTGTTAAAGACGGATGTTCGGCCAACCCAGGCCCAGCTCTGACGATTTTCATTGACCCTGTGCAGTTTGATATGGGCAAAGCACTGTACTGCCTGTAGCTTCGCCCAGTTTCCGGACACTTGCTTTTTCCATTCAGTTCATTTCTGTCAATTCAGTAATAATTTATTTGAAAAATATTTCATGCTCAAAACCTAGGTTGTACATGTTGACATCAGAGATAAACTTTAGAAATTTCAAATTATTTTACTTGTCTAACATTCGGCCTTCTTTGCAGGTGGGGGTGGGGCTAGTCCGAGTAACTTGGACCCAACTTATCGCCTTTTTTAACATTTGGACGTGGTCTGGCGATAGTAAGGTCCAAGCTAATAGTGCGAGCTGGACAACATCATCATGTCACTGTCCCAAAAACCAACATTTCCCAACAAAAAACATCAGATTTCACCCTCAAAACGGCCTCCAAATTACTAGATATGCCAGCTGAGGTACAAGTAGACATCGATGATTAAGATGGTTGTACTGAAGTTTACTTACGATCTGGAAGAAAAGTGAAATTTCCCGTTCAATTCTGAGAGCTCCCCTCGCGATCTTGAACACGTTAAATTTCCGACTAGTGTTAATGTTTGAACGACGCGATTTTTTTCTTCATGCCCAGCGTACATTCGATGGTCCCCGTATCCCGAGTGCGATTCCGATACCGAGTGCGCGCGATGCATCGATTATGATAATGAGTCACGTTTGTAAACACAAGTGCATTTCGAACTGTAAAAGGGAATCGGGAACCAGCTTGAACTGGTATCCGCCATAAAAGCTGCGCTAGATCCCGACTCCCTATTATCGTTCGAAATGCACATGTGTTTACAAACGTGATCCAGTCTGCTCATTATCATAATCGATGCATCGCGCGTGCTCGGTAACGGATCGCACTCGGGATACGGGGACCATCGAATGTACGCTGGGCATGAAGAAGAAATCGCGTCGTTCAAACATTAACACAATAACAGAGTTGGAAATTTAACGTGTTCAAGATCGTGAGGGGAGCTCTCAGAATTGAACGGGAAATTTCACTTTTCTTCCGGATCGTAAGTAAACTTCAGTACAACCATCTTAATCATCGATGTCTACTTGTACCTCAGGTGGCATATCTAGTAATTTGGAGGCCGTTTTGAGGGTGAAATCTGATGTTTTTTGTTGGGAAATGTTGGTTTTTGGGACAGTGACATGATGATGTTGTCCAGCTCGCACTATTAGCTTGGACCTTACTATCGCCAGACCACGTCCAAATGTTAAAAAAGGCGATAAGTTGGGTCCAAGTTACTCGGACTAGGGGTGGGGCCAGGGTGACAATACTGACATCATACGACATGTACGACGAAAATTTGCACACCACTTTTCATCGGTTGCTATGTTGCCCAAGAACCATTGAGTTTCAAGACCCTATCTGAGAGCTTATGGCCATTCTAAATTGATTTTTAGGTTTTCATCACTGCCCGCCCCGATTTTCACGCCCGCCCCGATTTTGTTTTCATATTTTGTTTTCATATTTTTTTTATTGTGTGTAGTCTATTGTATTGACCTACATGACCTATCGCGGTAGAATCGCGTTAGAATCATGTCAACGCAGCTTGTGAGATATTGTCAAATTACATGACGAGCAAAATCTGAGACAAAAAAAAAACCAAATGCATTTTTTTTAAAGTGACGTCGCAATAAAGGTAGGCAGTCCTAAAATGCATCAACAAGCGTCAACAAACTTCAACGGTCATCAACCCAGCGTCAACAAATTTTGTAGTTCTAACAAATTTTGGAAAATCAAAAACAGCTTTATATGGTAGAAATGGCAACAAAGTAACACCTTCAGCATATAATTTATAAATGAAAGTAAAAACTATTTTTTTTCAACGCGAAACATACAACAACTCTGTCGAGTTTGTGTTGGCCGCCATTTTGTTTATGTGAAGCTAGCCCTATTACGCATGCGTGAAGTGTACAGCGCCATCCAAACAAGATGGCGGCCAACACTAATCTGCAAACTCGTCGTACATTCCGCATTCAAAAAACAAGTTTTTAAATTATTTTAACTTTAATTGATATGTAGAAGATGTTCTTTATTGCTTTGTAAAGCTACTTTTAATGTTCAGAAGCGTATACAAAATTTGTTGATGCTTGTTGACGATCGTTGACGCTTGTTGACGATCGCTGACGATCATTGACGCTTGTTGACGCTTGTTGACACATTTAAGTAGGAAAGGTAGGCACCACCATCTTTTCCTTTAAACAAAATTTGGTTACTTAAAGTGGTCAGAAATTGCCTCAGATCGCACTCAGATTTCGGGACCCTTAAGCGGGCCACGAACCCCACGCCTTAATTTTTTGACCCACTTTTAGGGGGACCAAAATTTTGTTGGACCCCCAAATTTTGTTTGGCCCCCATCACCCCCCCCCCATCACCCCCCCCCCCCAAACAAAATTGCAGTCCTTCTGATTTGAAAATCACTGGCGTGTGGAAAAAGGCACACCTGGATTTTTTTAGGCGTGTGGTTTTTCTAGACGTGTGATTTTTCTAGGCATGTGTTTTTTCTAGGCGTGTGATTTTTCTAGGCATGTGTTTTTTCTAGGCGTGTGATTTTTCTAGGCGTGTAATTTTTTCTAGGCGTGTGATTTTTCTAGGCGTGTGATTCCATGGTCCAATCTGGTGCTGAACACTTGGTATTTTTTAAAATAATATTCATCTTGGTGTACAGTAAAGCCATTTTCTCTTCACCGACGTACATTGTAAAAGATATTTCACAAATTATGCTGTAAATGTATGGCGAGGTGTGCAGTACAGAGGGTTTCAGGCGTGCAATTATTCACACTTCTCGGGAAGCTTTTAGGCGTGTGATGGCGTGGGGGTGGGATCGCACGCCTCAAATCAGAAGGACTGAAATTGTGTTCTGGATCCGCCCTTGGTGGGGACTAGCGAAAGCGAGTCAGCAGTTAAACCTCAACTGCACATTTAAAAAATACTCAGGATTGAGGCTATAGTCTATATTATGCTATTTTTCCATGAGGCCAATTGGAGGATTTTGCAGGACTGAGGCTACATGTACATATAGCAAAAAGGCCTAGGGAGTTAGGGTAAATGAGAAACAGGTTTGAGCTTCAACTACAATTTACACCATTTATGACAAAAATACACAAAAGGTTACAGAAATCTGTAGTCAGTTGGCTCCATGCAGTGGATTATAGGAGGACAATGAGATCATTGGCGCCAAACTGATAAATATCCATGACATTCACCATGTTCACAGACACATGTAAACTTCCTTCCTTGTTCCTCATTTCAGTAGCATTGTGGATGATATTCCATAGTGCTGCATTAAGTTACTCAAGGGTTACCGGTAGGTTAGGGTACAAAGCTGTACCGGTGCAATGCAAACACTGTACCACACACAACTACATGTACATACTTGTACCATGCTTTGTTTGTGATCCTTGTCAAAAGCAGTTTCTTCGGAAGATGAGTGTGCATATTTATTTTGGCACATCTTCTGAACCTGTTCAAACTGTTGGAAATACCCATTTTGCATACATGTCAGTAAATGTTAAGGGTAAACTTTGTAACTGTTGCAGTGATGGATGAGTACACATTTAATTTGACACACATTAATTAAGCGAATCTTTCATTTCTGAAAGTTGTCCTGTTGGTTAATTTGCACCATATTATTAGTATTTGTTATTATTATTATTATAAATTATTAAAACCATTTCTGGTAATGAAACCAAGGATTCCTCAAAAGCGCCCTAGGCACTGTAGCTCACAAGCCTGAAGAAACCTGTGGAGAGAAGACAATGAGAAGAAGTTACAGTTTTAGAGGTGGGAGGAAAAGCCCAGAAGAATATTCTGGGAAAAACCCATGGAATCAGGTAGGGACTGAAAACCCAATCCACATATTGGCCCAGGCGGGATTCAAACCCGCAGTACTTGTATACAAGTAATCAGACTAAAGGCCGGTTCATACTCCCCGTGAGCGCGAACGCTAACTTGTGACATCAGGGCAAGGTTTTGTGCTGCAAATTTGCAGAAGTTGAACACATTTCAACTTCGCAGCGAATGCTTCCAGACATCAAATTCGCATCGCATTAGCCATGTTAGCAGTTGCATGAAGTACCGTATGAACAGGCCTTTGGTCGGACTTGACTAGAAAACAGTCTTGCTCACTGCCAGCTGACTACAGAACTTTACATGTACCGGTACATGTAAGATCAAGTGGTGCAGGCTTGACGTTTTCTAGTCAAATGTAAGTTTCAGAGTGTTCACAATACTGCACTCAAGTACATGTACATACCGGTACATACATATCAACACACAGATACTGGAATTTGTATCCTTGTGGAGTCATTTCTTTGTTCTCGTGTACTAAAATTTTAGAGTTTGAATTTGTAGTTTCAAAGTGATCCTATTTTAACCAGAATTAATTTCCTGGGCTGAAATTCGGACTTACTATCCCTTACATAAAATACTTCAATTTGTGACACACCTTGGAAATTCTTAGTTTTTGAGTAAAATCCATATCTATTTCGTGATAACCTTGTGGAGATGTACCGGTACATTCACCTATAGAAATTGCCCTGTCATTGCCTGTGGAGAAGTATACAATCTTTTGTTTCCTATTATGCATGTCTCCACAGGGTACCGTGAACCAGATCATGTATTCCTAAAGTTGTTGGAACAGTATCTTTCAGACAGTCAGATGGCATAGATCCGTGTGTGTATCATGTATACAGAAATAATATTTTGTTGCAATTGGTACACATTATCAATTCACTTAATACAATCAGAAGGATACAGATTTCGATATGCCAGGAAATATGGAGCTATAAAATACAGGGAGAGTCCCTGCTTGATCTTAGCCACTACGATGTGCATTGTAGGTTACACGTGTACACGTTATGGGTCATTCCATGAAGTTGAGGAACAGGCCATAACTTTCTGAGGTCTGATTATAAAACAGTTTTTTCTTTGTTGTGGAATGATTATTTCTAAAACAAATGTCATGTGACAATAAGGCTATAAGTTAAGCTTTTAAATGATACCACGCTCGATGATATTCAAAAATAACTTTCATACCCAAATTCTGTATGTTTTGGCGTCCGGCATAAAAAAATGAGGAAAAAGTGTGTTAGCAGTCTATGGATATTATTAAATGAAGCTATTTGATGATAAACTCAAGTTTGGTGTGAATTGAAGCATTTTAAAGTATTAATTGTGAACAAAACAAGGTTTGGATGTAACAGGACGTGGCTTCCGGTTACATCCACAACTTCTCCATAGTCATTACATGTTGTACAAATTTACCAACTTTCCAAATCATGTGACTTAAATTTTAATGTGTTGTTAGAGCACAATGTATGGGCTATCAAAAAATGCATAAACAAAACTTGTACTTAAGCAAATTGAAAATTTGACCCCAATGTCAATTGTCATACTTTGTATCTCAACTTCTTGGAATGACCCATATATTGTACTATACATGTATGTTGTCAAACTGTCATTTGGACAAATTCAAATCAATTCTTATGAAGATTCCACTCTGATTTTTCAGGAACAAATTATCTTCCAAGACCACAAATATTTTTGTGGAGATTGTGTGTTGTCCCTTACACAGTCTTGAGACTTCTCAGACTTTTGTTTGAAATCAGACCTTTTGAAACTGAGAGAAAGACATCATCAGTATGGAATACTTTTACAGACCTTAAATTGTCTAATTTTCAGACTTTTTTTTAAATTGACAATCTCATCCTTTCTTACATGCAATTTAACCCCAACACAGTTTGAGAAATGTACAATACGGTACATCTTTGTACACACAATACAGTTTTATTTGTCACTGATCAGCTGATTCATTTAGTTGAAGAAGTAATTTGAAAAAAAAGAAAAGTTTTGACCAACCACAACCATGACTGCACAACACCTGTCCAAGTCTGAAAAAGATGCTCTTTACATGCAAGTCACGCAGGGCGTGCATCCCTACAAAATCCTGTTGCAATGTTAGCCAGCACACACTATTGGCTGCTTGCGAAGTGGGCAGGGCTTATGCCCAAATCTGGAAGAGTCCATTTTGAACAGTTGTGGAGAGAAAAAGTACTATGGACTCAACTTTAACAGCTACCGGTACATATGCCTACATAGCCAGTACATAACTTTGCATGTACATGTATTTTCAATAAAGAAAGTACACTGTACATTGTTCACCCATACACCATGTACACTGTACCTATACATTTATTTTATTAATTTTACGTGAAAGCAATTTATACAAAAATGTACATGCACACACTGTTTATGAACAACATTCTTACATAGTTTGCAGTTCCACACTAATGGGCCAATAAGATAATTTTATGGATGTTGCATATAAAGGGTAAAAGATGAGCTACAATGTAGTATTTTCTTCAGTTTCTTCCTTTACCTTGCTACCGGTAAGGTGAAAGTGACTAGGACAAGACAAGACAAGAGATGATATCTTTTTTTATTTGAGAAAATAACAGTCATCTTTTCTGTGTGTACATACATGTAACCTGGACAGACACACTGCAATGAAAAGGGTGCTTAGGACAAATTCAGTTTCTAATAGGCACTTCCAGTGACATTATTAAGCCATTTTACATTGTTATCAAGCGAAAATATAACAGTTTTTATACTGGCTTCAAATTTATGATATGATTAGGGTTACGTACTAACAGGGACGGACATTTTGTGAAAAATGTCCAGTCTGTTCGTACGTATGAATCCTGATTATGAAATATCAAATAATTCTTCAATAACTCTTGAGTTATCTAGGTTTTGACTGAAAGCATTCCTCCAGGGTACATCTTCTTAAATAAGTAAACATAAGGGGATCATGAAATTTGTTGCTTACTTTGTGACTTTATCTAAAATGTCTGTCCTTCGTTCTGTACCGTACGAAACACTTTTAAAAACAATATCCACTGTATTTTCTAAAATACAAAACCAGTTATATCATTTGCAGGTGAAGATATTTGTTCAAAGCTTACAATGATGACAGCCAAATTGAGAGACCAAGATCGTAGTTTTATCATCAAAACTTTAAAGGTCTTCTCAAATGTCACACTTTTGGGCCCATTAGTGTGGAATTGCCCTAGTTCAAATCACACTGACCACTGCGCTCTATTTCCTTTTTTGTTCAACACCAGGATACATTTGGCATATTATGTTTATTTCCGACTTCCACGATATCTCGCAGCATGTCTGTGAAACCAAAGATCTTTCCTCACCAAAAAAGTTAAGGGCTATGCATCGGAACCGGGTGGCCGAGTACCCGCCCGCTGATGTCAGAAACCGGTTCCAGATTATAGGATCGGGTACCCGTACCCAACTAAAGTTACTTCTCAGACATGTCTGACAGTGAAAAAGAAAGGTTTTGAATGTCATTTGTGGGGAATTTTCAAAATGAAAACCAGGCTACATGGGAAAACAAAACATAATTCATGTAATATATGACACTCGCGAAAGTTGCAGTTTACACTGTAAAGCTACCCCCGGTAGTATCTTGTAGTATTAACGCACCGATGTGGTAATATCATGCGGACCTTTATGAACAATCTGAACAGCAACTTCCAAGATTTGAATTTTGGCGTTGGGTTTCTTTAATGGATACCAGGGTACCCATGTTTTTTTTTTCAATCTGGTACTCTGTTCCCGTACTACCAAGGTTTCTGCATAAATTCTGTGATGAAGGTTTCTGCATACATTTGGTGATCATCCTATTTTCATCTAGTAGGGCCTACTGGTATGCAAAAGAAAAAAAACAAAAAAATCAACAAAACAAAACGTTTCATTTTTGAAATTAACCCTCCTATGCAAACATACATTCTGTGTAAAGTTGTCCTTTCCGTCAAAAATCAATCAAGTGACTGTTTTTAAAAGTTACATAAAAGAGCAAGCCTACACATTTAATGATAAAGTAGGATAGTGCTTGTTCAATAGAGGCCATCTCTGAACTGCAACTGCGTATTTTGTACGCAATCAAGCATGCATTGCGCAGTGTTGAAAATGTTCCAAACACGCACGCTTGTTGCTCAAAATGTGTTCGAAATACAACACAGCCGATGCGCGTTATGCAAGTTGACGCTGCACATGGATGGTCTGTAGGAAATGATGTCATAAGAACGAGACCTATTGAATGGCTGTTACTGTTTATAGGTGATTGACTGTAAGCCAACTGTGCCTACCAGTAGCCTGCTTTTGTGTGTTAACTGAATTTGACTACAACTTTACATGTACAGTGAAAATAATTACAAATGTATGGCTGTCTGTGACTGTTCACACAGCAGGAGGTCTAATTCAATTTTTTGTTGTTGAATCTGTAAGTTACCGTACATAAATGAGCTTACTGGTATATTGAGCTACACACATGTTGTACACTGCACAGTATGGTGTACATCTTCAAATACACACATTTTGTGACATGTACATGACAGTAATTTGATATGCTGTATTGTAAACACAACAGTCATGAACTCTACAGCTTATAAAGATGTTGATGTGATATCAACTCTTAAATGTTTATCCAATCTGTTCCTTTGCACTGCATGGGCTCATCATGAACAATTGAGTATGCGTGTGCCGCGTGTAATACTAGTGTTGAATTATACCATTTTGTACGTTAATAAATAATCGCGGCATAGCGGGCTGCCTTATTAAAATAAACAGGGGTCGGTTCCCGCAGCCGAGATGGGGGGTTAGAATGGCCACATTTCATCCGCAATGTCAGGCGGATATTGATTCCACTGACAGTAGGGAATGCGAAGAATTCCGCGCTGGTTAGGCCTGGTTCGGTAATAGGTTTGTGCGTTTATATTGCGGTAATAATATGCAACATTGGCAAGGCATAGTGCAGCAAATTTCTTCCAGGCTTAAAGGCTGTGCCTCTTCTGACAATGATGGATCGAGTGTGCAGTTGGTGGTGTTGAAGAAAATGGGGACCTAGTTTTCCTGAACTGTCCCTGCAGCTCAGTATGTCAATTCCCATACATTACGTGTAGACATGTTCTGTACACTGAGCTAAACTTGATTATAATATAAAATCATGTGCATACATGTATGTATACATGTACATGTCCAAGGATTCCTCAAAAGCTGCCTTGGCCTTGTAGCTCGCAAACCTGAAGAAACCCATGGGCTCCGTGCGTCCACAAAAGAGGGCGCTTTTTAGCACTTTTGAGAGCCCCGTGGACATGACACACTGCATGCGCGTACTGTACTGGTTCAGGCGCAAAGTTCGCATGACTTATTTATCCTGAATGTGCCAAAGCCAAGCCACAGCGTCTTCGCGTTAGCGTCAGGCGTCGTCCGCGCGCAAATGCGTTCAAATTTAGCTTCCGATGGTCTCCCAGACTAATTCCCGCGCCCAATAACTTTGGATGGGATACATTCGAAGTCCACAATGGATAGACCGGGAACCAGTCTAGGTCTCCCCCAACTCTCCTTTACTGGCCGTCGAAGGGGTACTTGTGCACGGAGCCCATAGAGAGAAGACAATGAATGAGAAGAAAATGACAGTTTTAGAGGTGGGAGGAAAACCCCAGAATGATATTCTTGGGGGAAAACCCATGGAATCAGGTAGGGACTGAAAACCGAATTGGGATTCAAACCCAGGTCACAGCGGTGGAAAGTGAGGAAAGTACCGCTGCGCCAACCCGACTCCTATGCATTTATAATATATATTTTTTTATAGGCCTACCGGTACCGTACTTAAGTAAATTTAGCATACAGCCTCAATCCTCCAAAATCCTATTTCTTGAATGTGGTCCATGGAGGGATGACCACTGCCTCAATCCTGCAAAATCCTCCAGCAATCACTGTCAGTACATGTATGTTGAGGCAGAGCCAGTGACATCCTGGAGCAGTGCGGAGGATTTCAAGTATAATCTGGGCCTAAATTTATGCACGGCTAGGCATAAACAACACAAGGTCCGGCCCAAGACCTTGACACATTGCATCCTCCAAAATCAGCGACGCATACATGCTATATTGTTGCAGACCAGTAAATTGGTCCGAAATTGCCTGTGCCGGCCAAATCATGATTTGCATGCCCTCAAAATCTTCAGTATTTGAGCATGCTGTGGGCCATGAACTGGAGGGTTTGTAAAAAATATGGGTGGAAGTCGTGCACAGGACTGTGAGATTGTAGCTCCATTCAATTTGGATGAAATTGGGGCCCTTAAAGAGCTCTATTTTGCAATGGAGTGTAGGCATGGTAGGCATCGTTTTTCAACATGGCGATGGGCTTCAGGACTATTTTCAGGGGTGATCATCTTCGGATGGAAATTTCTCCTAAAAGTCATCAGTTAACCCCCCCGAAAATTGAAAAGAAAATGAAAGATGATGAAATAAGCTTTAATTTGATGTGTGTCTGGAAAACCTTGGAGAGTTGTGAGAATTTTTCCCGAATTTCTGAAGTGTGAGCATTTACCATTGGGGTCTATGGAAGTTTGTTCACTGGTCTGCAACCTTTAGGCCTCAATCCTGCAAAATCCTCCATTTTGCAAAGAGGGTTTGGAGGATTTGGAAAGGTTAGGGTTAGTATAATTTAAATAATAAATACATTCACTGTCTATCAATTGAGACAAAGTGCACATTATGTATGTAATTGTATGCATGGTACATGAATCACTCACTAGTCACGGATTCGTCCATTAGGCACATGTGACCTATTTATATGCAAATGAGGCTGTCTGGCAAATTCTGCATCGTGGGCATGCATTACAGCAGCCAGTCATGCCAGTAGTACAGCTTCTTACACCTGTGTGTTAATCACACACCATTGATACTGATAGTATTGTGTAGTAAAGCACTGTGCAAGTATGACCTGCAAAGAAGGAAGATTTACACAATACAACTTGTTACAACTATGGAGCTATACAACCCCCATAAGATCCATGCTTGACAATGAGGGGCTGCCCAACCCTGAAATTGTCCCAAGCAGTGGTGACAATAGTGTGCTGACCTTGGCCGTTGTCTGGCCCTTATTTACCCACTTGTCTGTGTACACACTACAACAGGTTTGTTGTGGGCGTGTGTGAACTGTGCACCTAATGAGGTGTAGTGCAATGAGATTTGTGGTTGCATGGTTTGTGTACATGAATGCAAAGCATGCATGATGCACCCAGACTGTTATGAATATGTACAGTGTATGGATTGATCACTGAGTTGCTTTCAAGAAATGTAGGCCTATTGTACACATGTGTTACACCTGAATTTTTCACCTCAATTTTTTTATTGCCACATTTGGCTAAAACTTTAAAATAAAGTGTTTTGAATATATAACATGTACACTGTACATGTATGTTAAAGAAAGTCTTTCCGAGAGGCAATTTTTTTGGGTGTGATTACAATTAAACAGGTTAAGGCGAAGTAAAAAAAAAAAAAAGTTTCTCGTCCCCGCCCGCTTCCTTTTTGGAGGCCGCCTGGATTTTTTTATTATTTTTTATTTTTGAAAAATGTAGTAGAAACACACCGAAAAAGTCTACAAATTCATCGGAAAATAAATACCAATAGCAATACAACTCTAAATGACACTGTAAATATGTTCAGTTCTCTTGTCCAACTTGTCTTTCATGTTTAAAAGTGTCTTTGAACAGTGGAACACAAACGGTTGCAGGAAATTTTGAAAAGGCGGTCATCTTGAAAAAAATAAAAAATAAAAAATAAAAAGCCCCGCTTCCTCCCTTTTTTCAAAAACCCCGGACGAGAAACTATTTTTTTTTTTTACTCGGCCTAATAAATAAACATAATTACTGTGACATACATCATATATTTAAAAAATAAAACAATTTAATTGTAAGACCAATAGACAACATAAAAAATGGTTCAAAATAAAATAATTTGTCTGCATGTACCTGGGTAATTTAATTTCTAAACACACAATAATTTTTGTTGGCCTTAATTTTGTATGGTGACATCTACATGTACATGTACCGGTACACATGTGTACCGGTGCATGTAGGCACTGTAGTGTCCCAGTAATATTGACCCAAGTCATTATTTCCAATCAGTCGTGAAGGAAACTGACATAAAGACCTTTTTTTTTTTTTATTTGAAGTAAACCAAAGATAGCCTTGACCATCGTCAGGAAACTCATAATTCATGGAAATTAGTTAGTAGCTGTTGTGAGTGCTTGCACTTTGTTAACTTTTGACCTACATGTACCGTACATGTGTACATGTACCGGTATAAATACGTACACATACATGTACGTGTACCATGTGTACACGTACATATGTACATGTACGTTATACACATGTATGTATGTAACACAACGTGCAGTAAGAGACAATTGTAATATAGGACTATGTACATGAACATGAGTACATGATGTGCATTTGTTCAGTATTGCACATTCTGCCTCCCCCTCCCTCCCTTCCCCCCCACCAAAAAAAATATATATTCTGGAATTCCAAGTGATGTTTATTCGCTCTTTTCACGCTCCGCCATTGGGCATGCAGAGCCTCGATCTGGCAACTTTACGCAATAAAAATAGCCGGTTCAGTGGTCTGAACCCCGACACGGGAATCACTGAACCAGCTATATTTATTGTGTAAAGTTGCCAGATCGAGGCGCTGCATGCCCATGGCGGAAGTGTGAAAAGAGCGTATTGTACGGAATATTTGTACTTAAGATCCTTTTAAGTTTTGATAATTAATGATAAAAATGTGAGAAAGTAATTTACATGTACTAGCTTGAAATTAACATGTTACATGTACATACAATGTACATGTACATGGGCGAGTTCAGGCATTCAAACCGTGGACGAAAAAATGCCGGGGAACAAAAGAGAACAATAGGCCCCCTAGGTCCGCAATTTCATACGTCCGCGATTGGGGCCATTTACAAAATGTATTCATGAGTCTTCCTAACATGTTTGAGTACAAACAAAAGAGGGACGTCCACAATTGCCGGTGTGGATATGACTGCGTGTACAACTACATACATGTACATGTACATGTACCGTACATGTACCGGCATGGAGTTTGTTATTGTACATGTACAGTTACCCAAATAGCGACATGAATGGTAAAACCATACATGGTAAACCATACCCAAAATTGCCACAAAGTGATTGCTCATTTACAGGTGATTTATGACTGTTTAGAAGGTCGTGGCCAATGGCAGTAAATTCTCCAGGGCATAATTGCACACTGTATGAGCAAACCTTCCGGGAAATGCACATGTACCAATATGTTTATGTACGTGTGCATCTTGAAACTGAGACCATTTCCTTGCTGTATGGGTACATGTAAAATTTTCAAGTTGCCTTCCCTGTGCTATTTTCAAGTTTCATCCCGAAAACCAATACTTCTTTTGAATGAGTCATCGACAGAAACAATTGGCCCGGGCTTGAGGAATTGAATGATTACTTTACAAATTCCGAATTACTGGCGCCCAACTATCATTTTGTTCTTGCGGGTTTACAATCAGTTGTGTGTAGCGATAACGTACGGAGCGGGAACCAGTCTCCTCAGAAGGTGGATCCGTTCTCAAAATACTACAAGGTGGATCCTTTTGTTCTGAAATTTGGTGGTTTTTTTTAAAGTGGGTTGTAGACGCCTCCGCCCCCCCCCTCCCAAAAAAACCCACAGTTTTTTTTGGTTGGAATAAAACATACATACCGGTAACTGTAAACAAGTTGAATATTTATCACGAGAAAAGCAACATTTGTTGAAAAGCACCGGTTATGCAACTTTAAGAAAAAAAACTATACTGTGATAGAGATGCATTGGGGCAGGGTCATGCAATAAAAAGACTGGTATAGAGGTGTCACACAAAGTACGTAGGCTCGGAAATGGCTTGGCACGGACAAAATTGTACAAGGTATCAGATTTCTTATTATTGTGTGATATGAAGACACGCCATAATGAATTCACACTCGTCTTCACTGCCGCCGAGATCAAAGCGTATCGCCATCTGTCTATGCTACATGTATAAAGCGTGGCTTTGGAAGTACGGTACATTTACATACAGTACGGTGACAGTACATGACAGTAGCGGGAGAGAGTGCCAGACCAACCCTTGGGTCTCGTCTTGCGCATAAATTATGCGCCTGTCCAGCTGAGCTACGGAGTCTCGTCCATAGTACGAGCCATTGCTTTTCCCGTGTGGTTCATTTTCATTTTTTTCGGAGACGCATCAATTTGACTTTATTATCCCTGACGGGAAATTCCATTCAATAGTTAATGGTGAGTCTTTTGACGAAATCCCCCATCGATCCTTACTACCTATGGTTTGTAAAATCATGTGAAAAGTGAAGGATTCAGGACTTTTAGGATTAATAAATTTTACATTTAAAAAGATACATACATTTAGTACACGTTCTTTGCTAAAAACTACCTTTCTTCATCGTTTTTGATTTGGCATGTAAATCAACGTTGATCGTAGATTTAACCCCACCTTTGCCCAAAACCGCCCTACCTATTACTCACTGTAGCGCCGGAAACGGCCTGAGCGCTCAATGGTTTTATTGATTCTTCGGTGATCAAATTTTATCCATAATGTAATACAATGTAATAATAGAGGTGCTAATGGGTTGAGTGTACAAATACATACATGTAAGTTTGTTTTGGGTTTTTTGGGGGGTTGTGTTTTTAGGGTGGGGTGGGGGTTATGCAAGCTGACCATTGTATGAATTTGGAGCTGTAACTCAAAATTCTTTAAAAATAAGCGAAGCCAAGTTATTTTCTTTTAATTCCATTAAAAAAAAAAAAAATTCAGTACAGACCTACATGTACATGTACATGTTTTACGTGTACATTTTTGTTTACATGTGAAAGCCTTACATAAATTTGTGGGTGGAGCCCCCAATGTGAAGAAGGGAAATGAGCTGCGTGTATGTACGCATGATACTTCCCAATTTGACAGCGCGAACTAATTTGATTCCGGTGCCTCCAGCTGTAGTGTTGTGCATGTATGTACATGTAGTGTGTAACATGTATTATATAGTGTAGTAATGGACATGACAGGCCATCCTTCAAACCGAACCTGCATACATACATGTATACGTGTACATACCTACACAAATGCACTGGTTGTACCGTACTTGGGTAACCATTTGCATTGTACACGTACATGTACAAAATGTACATGTACAATTATGAATAGACATGAGTCAGTGTTAAAATAACATAACATCCTTTGTGCACATCATGTACATGTACCTACAATACATGATATTGTGTGACGTTCGTGTACATGTAGGGTACGTCTAGGAGCGTAGATCATTACAGACTGGGAGGGTACAATTAGTCAGTCTGTAGGTGAATCAGATCCATATACTTTGCCATAGTTATGAATCATCGCTGATGATGAACATACGTATGCACACAATACCTGTATGCATATTATGTATGTATACTGGTTATTTAACCAGCTTGTGACAAAATATTGCATATGGCTCGTAACAATAAGATTCATTAGGCCTATACAATGTACCGGTACATGTAGTATGTATACGTTCAGCCCATTTTTTTTAAGTTCTCCATTGACATTTTTGCCATTCCATAAATCTGGGGTCCAAATTACATGTACATGGTTTTTTTGTACATGTATACATCTGATATAAGATTACATGTATCATGTAAATTCAGAACACAATTCCTAAATGCCGTCTATCTCAAGGAGTTTGGGCAATCAAATTTTTAAAAATGTTTGGAAGTCAATTTTAATGATTCTGCGTACTTGCGTGGCAAATTACACAGGTCAGGTGTAACGGGGACACAAAAAAATCTTTTGGACCCCACATTTATGGACTGATCCTACATAGGCCTACTGTAAGTTTCAAAGTATGTTGACAAGTACTTGTTTGCCTTGACTTTTCCAGTGGAGTACTGTACAAGTGTACACTTAGCCGCAAAAATTATGCACTTGTCTAATGATGGTCCCAACTGATTAAGCCTGTCATTTACATACATTCTACATGTTCATCGCTAACTGTTGCAAACTTTCTCATGCTCGATTGTAATACTTGAGAGAGAGTTACTGCCAAAACGTATCAGATGATAAAACCCTTCTTTTGTTTGATCAGTCACAGACAGTCAAAAAGTCAATCCTGTTCCCCTGCCATGTCTTTTGCACAGGCTAGTCACCAACAGTCGGATTTCTTGTAGGCACTGTGACAGTCGAATTCCATCAATGGACAAAAGCAAGTGACTGGTAGGCAGAGCTGGCTTATCAATCTCCTACAGTCAAAGTATCAAGAACCTACATGTACATGTTCATCAGGTGTCATAACAATCACAGCCAGTCAATCCTGCTTTATGAAGGCAGGGAGCACTCAATGAAAACAGTCACTTGATTTATTTTGACCGCTGGGCCGGCGTTGTTGAAATTGCCAGCCAGAGAGAAAGGGTTATCTGTGCATGGTATATCCATAGCAAAATATGAACACATGGTCTAAGAAGTAAATCCTCAAAATAATCCCACTTTGAGTCACTGTAGCCAAGAGTTATGTGCATATTTAAAGATATAGTCCATCAATTTGTAATTTGTGCATTTTGTTCATTTGAAGCAACAAAAGTGTTCAAAATCTAATGAAGGATACTGAACAACTAACCTGATGAAGTTTCAGCTCAGCTTCAGCTGTATATTCCGAGAAAAACAGCATTCTAGGATCTCAATTTCAAATCAAAAGGTGCTGAATCATGTTTTGAATTGCGCCTGCATTCAGCGTCCGAGACACGTTCTCACTGCGCCGATTGCAGCTATACACGATGGCGCGCACTGATCCGACAAATTATAGCAACCGCGCGCGCATGTGCGTCGTGTCAATGCTTGCACGCGCTTCGCCAAATAACAAAAAGAACTGCGCTTTAAGACGCACCGTTGGAAATGCCTTCTTTCGTTGATTACTTCAAAATGACAGCTTGCCAGAAAGAATAATTTCACAGAGAGTTTAGTCCACTTACTATCTTTCAACCAAGTATATTTTACTTTTCGGATTGCTGCAAATGATGGACTGTAGCTTTAAATATACCTCAACACTCCAAAACCAACACTCCAACACAAATAGACACAACCCAATGAAACATTACAACAAGAATTTGTCTTCCATGAGAAATCAAGCCCCATGTGAAGTCAATGACTTGCCTGGAAAAGCTGAGGTGTGCCTTCCTCAATCCCTAAATCCTGCCAAATCCCCAAGAACCTGGCGGTGGATTTTCGAGGGATCTCGGAGGGTTTAGGGCTAATTAAGTTTGGAAATTAAATAGGTGCTGTTTTCAATGCAGGTTTTCATCAAGTTTTCAGACATCGTCCTCACGGCATAAATCCACAGTCTTTATGTTCGTGGACATGTGAAGGCCTACCAGGGCTGTGCTTGAATATACGGAATATTTGAATATATACGATCATCAACTGAGTATCGAATAGGATTGTTTTGATGCAGATATTTTTTTTTTTAAATGTGAGCGGTCTTGAGGAAATGATGAACAACTATGTACATTGTACAAGTTGTGTGGTTTTATTGTTTGTCAATTTTATACCACACTTTCATATCAATTTCGCACATTTGTCAGGTTGGCATAGAGGTACTTTCCCCGCCTTCCACCACTGTGACCTGGGTCGAGTCCCGCCTAGGCCACATGTGGATTGATGTTTCAGTCCCTGCCTGATTCCTTGGATTTTTTTCCAAAAATATTCTTCTGGGGTTTTCCTTCCTACATGTATCGATACATGTAAAAACTGTCATTTCTACTCATTGTCTTCTCTCTACAGGTTTCTTCAGGTTTGCGAGCTACCGGTACATGTACATAATGTACAGTGCCTGGGGCATGCACTTTAGAGGAATCCTTGGTTTCATTACCAGAAATAAACTTACAATAATTTAATGAAAATTTATATTACGTGAAATGGTACCGGTACCTTACGAAGACATTCTCATAGGGTTGCGCACACAATTTTTTTCAACTTTAATGACCCCTAACCCCAACTTTACCTTATCCTCCCCCATTTTGGTGCTTTTATGTTTTGGACCACGAGCAATCAATCAAGCCTATTTGGGACAATAACATGTTGCCTCTAAATAGGAGCTGTGACATTAGGGAGACATTGAAATGTCTCCCTAATGTCCTGTGTCTCCCTAAGGTATAACTCATTTCTTCTCATTGTTTTTCCCTACATTTTAATGAACTGCTAGTGCTACATAACTTTAAATTTTTGATTTGTGAATGTCTGTGTATTTTAAACGTAATTCAGTTTTTGGGCTGTGATGTTTGAGGTTTTAATAAACCAATAATAATAATAATAATAACAAAAAAAATGTCTTCTGAAGGGTAAATTAAATATCACCCACTACCTGTTTCACATGTAATTTTAACAAGCTCGTCATCAATTTCCGACAAGTGCAGACCTGCGCTCACAAATCCTGATAATCGGCTGGCCAGTTTAGGCCGGCGCATGTCAAACTTGATCAGTGCATTTCAAAATGGAATACTCGAGCATTCGATCAAGTCTAAGTTTGGAAAAATTAAATTAATATTAAATTATTGGAAACATGCACAGCCCACATATGTACCGGTATTTTCCATTGCAATGTATTTTTTAGTTTTGCAAACATGAAATGAAACCGTTCATCAGAACATAACTGAACATGGACTTTGATAACCAACTGCACTAGGTTTTGATATCTACGCATACATGTACCGATAGATACATGTACTTTCATTGTAATACCTTCGCGGAAGTGCAAAGAGTGGTGGCCTTAGGCCTACTCCGTGGCTTCCTCTGACAATATTGAAACCAGATTTCTGTCATCGTTTGGACATTGGAATGATTAATCATATTTGTTGAATGACAGTACAAACCTTGTACAATAGAATTAGTAGAGATACTAAGAAATTACGCAATTGTGTCTGGCATAATACTTAACTGCACATTGCATACGGTGTAGACCCGCAACTGGTGTATTTTTTTGCCATTTTAATACCGATTTTGAAATATAATTATACTGTTAAATATTCAATTAATTCTTTTAATATTATTCCATCATTTCATCATTTGACAATTTTAACACAGCTAGAGAGTAGCCTACCACATGTACGTGTATGTTTAAAAGTGCCGTCACAATTTAGCCATGGTTATATGACATATTTACATGTCACATACGTATACATGTACGTGTACATACTACATATAGTACTTAAATGTACATAATAATTATTTTACCATTTCAAATCCCACATTTGTATACAAACATACAATGTACCGGTACAAATTGTGAACTGTACAACCTTGAGTTTATTCAGATTAGCCTGGCCTTTGTGTCACCATGTCATCTATCAATGACAGTCAAGCATTCTGTGTCAGGCCACTGACCTGTGGTGGTAAATGGAATTCCCAGGCTATAGGCAGTCCCATTGCATCCTTCATATAATATGTTCATCATGTGTAAAGGGCCCATCCTATGCAAACATGTAGGCCTACATTTGTGTATTTAGTGCAAAATTGTCCTTTCAGTCAAAATCAATCAAGTGACTGTTTTTAACAGTTAAAGAGTTCCCAGCTTACATAAAGCAGGATTGACTGGCAATGACTGTTTGTGACACTTGATTCAGCTATGCATTGACTGTAGGTGATTGATAAGCCAGCTGTGCCTACCACTTGCCTGCTCTTGTCTGTTGACTGAATTTGACTAGTCAAAGTGCTTGCTTGAAATATGATCTTACTGTTGGTGACTAGCCTGATTAACTTGGCATAGCAGGGGAGAGGATTATTTTTTGACTGTCTGTGACTGTTCAAACAGCATGAGGGTTATTTTGGCGACCTACCCATAATCTTGCAAATTACAAGTACAGGTACTGTACATTGTACATGTATACTGTACTAATGGAATTTTAAAACCTACATGTGTATGTACATGTATGTCCATACCGGTACATATTTTATGCATGTACATGTACATCATGTAATTGTAAGACATGGATATTACCAGTAGTTTCATCTCAAGGCTAAAAATGTCGCATTGCTTGTGTTGTCTTGGCCTTTTTGTATTGTACCCTGGTATTTAATGTTAAATGCACCTGAAAGTTACAAACTGTGTATGTGTACATGTATGGTACAGGTGTATTGTCATGTCAGTTCATGTGACCTTCACACTGTCAGATTATAATGTGCAGCAAAATGAGGGGATTAATAATTAACAGTAATGAGCTTGTGCTTGCATGTTGAGTACATTAAAGTATCGGAGGATAATGCGTACCGGTATCTACAAATGTAGGAGGGTTAAAGATATCACGTACAACTATGAACAGTAATGTACATCCATGTAATTAATATGGGCATAGTGTACAATAACCATAAAAAGAGATTCCATTTCGAATTCTCTTTTTTTCAATTTAGTTTTTACGTACATGTACACTACTCTCAAACTACCGCTGTTCAAAAAATTCTTTCACACGATCCAACTCCAAGGTCTCTTGGCAGCCATATCCACTGAGTTTGCAGGGCTGACCTACGGGTAATCTCACACATCAACTGGTCATCTGGCAATGGCTGGAAATATTTGGCATAACTCAGCGAAGAAATATTCCTCTTGACTGTGCCGGAAAAAAAGTCAGCCCCCCTGCGTTCCCAGGCACCTCCTAATCATTAGATAGACAAATGAATCGCGCTCCCATCTGTTGGCGGAATGGTCGGGAAATATTTTATGGTTTGTTATTCGCCTAATGGCACCTTATGCCGATGGTTTCAGTCTTAAAGGGGTCATGCAATAAATTTCACTCTTAAACTGATTTTGAGTGTATGAATCCCGCGTGATCACTGTACTGCTGGGGACAGTCACGAGACCCCCTGCTATAGAGAAACTATTGTTCAAGCTATTGTACAAACAAAGCAACTTCCCCATGATGGATTATCTGAATAAGAACTACAGGTAGCACAATGCTTTCGCCGTGGAAGGGGGCCTTCGTATACATAAAAATAAACAAGCATCTACATTTTCTGTACTGCATGAAAATAACGAGACACACCGTATTTGTATACAATTTTTGAAAGTCTTAGATTTTTAGGATTTTCAATGGCAGTAATATTCCCTGACAACTGAGGGTGCACTGGGCTGTGATGTCACTTCAGAGGCAAATTTTACTGAGGTTGTGATTCTACATACATACATGTAGGCCTACATGTACATTCGTACAATGTACATGTACATGTACTGGTACGGTATGCACTACAGTACTACATGTACATGTACATGTACATGTGTGTATGTAGATTGATTTTTTCCCCCCGATACGGTAGCTGGTTACATGTACAATGTGCAGATCAACATTTTGTGTGGTTATTTCACCAAAACCACTACAAAAAATTTATTTCTCTTAACATTTTGATGTGAAATGCACATGTACATTGTATTGCCCACCGTTTGCCAGATGAACCATGCAAAATGGTGATTTAACAAGCAACTTTTACTGGGCCACATACATAAATTGTATGTGTCCCGTACAAACGTGTACATTTGAAGTACATTTATGTACATGTACCATTTCTAGTGGTTCATAGTCAGGAACATATAGCATTTGTACAGTGTGTGCATGTACATGTACACGTTTACAGTACATGTACATGATGTGTATGCACAATATATACATCTTTCAACGCCTTGCAAACTACGGTACATTGTACACTGCTTGCAATTAATTAACTGTTTGTGAAACGATGACAGTTGCAAGTATACTGTCATGAGTCTAGATGTACATGTACCGGTACGTGTACTAGTTGTGTACATGTACAAATGTATGGTTGTAACTAAGACTACACGTACAATGTACAATGTAGGCTGCAAAGTACTTTGACCTTGCTGCCTGTACACAGGGCATGAGGGCACCTGTACATGGTACACCTGTAACTGTATGCTGGTACAAATAGATCATAATTATATTGAGCAACATGATATTGTATGCAGTCTGTGAGTGAGTACGTGCACACACTAAGGGAAACTGAAGTACATTGACACTAGTTGTAAATGGGAAGACACTTGCACGCCATATACATGTATGATTCAACCGTATGACCTTGTTGTTAACCCTACGTTTGTAAATTTCCTAGAAATAGGTTTATTACCTTGTTTTTTCAAACATACATGTACATAATGTGTACCGCGTACCGGTACATGTACTTTTTCTTATTTATATACATGTATGTACATTGTACATGTACATGTATACATGGTACGTACACATGTAAATGTACAGTAGTCTACATGTGTATGTGACACATTGTACATACATTGTACAAACTTGTGCAGTAGCCGTATGTAACACCTTTGGTTTTAGGGTTTAATAAACTAAAAGAATGTTGTAAAAACGAAAATGAGGAAATAAATCAATTCAACTGAAGACCAGATCCATTGAATATGATGAGTTTTTGTCCTCGCAGCCTTTGTAAAATTAAAAAAAAATTAGCTTTGTCCATTTCCACCTTGACAAAAATGCTAAGATGTCATCATTCATTGTGTACAATACTGGTACCTGTACGTTGTTTAGGTAAAGCTAAAGAAGTGAGAAATAAATGATCACGCACAAATTGTACAAATTTGTGTTAACCGGTAACATTGCATTTTATAGTACTTTAAGTTCAGCATTGATTGTCACTAGACATGCTAGAGCTACATGTACATGTGTAAATTATAAGTATTGTCTCTTTTCTTAAATTAGGTTTTGCCCTTCACCGACGTATAAACACTGTATACTCAGTGTGTTACCTCCCGAGTGAAAGTTGGAAAAAATCACTGGGGTGGGACTCGAACCCACGATCTCCTGCTTTCTAGTGCAGATGTTTTACCACTCGACCACCGAGCTAACGGGATCGGTTGGCTGGTTCGAATCTCCATCTTATAATAGTCTCTTTTCTTGTTGTCTCAGAGGGTGCATCGCTTTTTGGAGGAGGCAAGATTCTGCAACGCTTCCCTGAGAAAGACTGGGAGGATGTGCCATTCATTGCTGGGATTGACCTGGTAAGATGGAAGAGTAGGGCTGTGCAGAGTATTCCGCATATTCAAATATTCGATTGGTCATCACCAAACGAATATCCGAATAATGTTTTTCCAATTCGAATATATCAGGCGTTCAGGTATTCCTACTTTTCCTACTTTTCTCTATTTTTTTTTTTACCTTGCCCCTACTTTTCCTCACTTTTTTTCTTGAAATTCCTACTTCTTCCTACAATTTACTTTTTTATCCCACAACTCCGAAAAATGAAAAATCTCACTGAGGACTTTTCATAAAAGTGTTACATATTGTCGTAATGGAAATCACGCCATGAAGGGCTTGGGCGCAGGAGTACTGCAACTGTACTTCCAAGAGCTTAGTTGAGGATGGAGCACAAGTGTTGTTAGTACAGAGCATGCCAAATGAGGCTTGTGATGCTGTGGACACGGGTGGATATCAACAAAAACTACATGTGCTCCCGAAAGCCCGGAAAAGTCCTAGTTTTATTTTGATTTTGTCCTCCAAAAATCCTACTTTTGTCCTTTGTATTTTTTAAAAATTGTGTTCCTACTACATGTATGTGTACTCTCCTACCGGTACCTTTTCACCCTAGATCTGCTTGAAAGCCTGATGTATTCGAAAAATGTGAGCGGTCATGAGAAGCTGTAAAGAATGTCGAGGATGTAATTGCAATCTTATGAGCTTTCAGGAAAAGATGTCTGTCATATTCAGTGCAATACCAGTTCCATCTGGAACAGTAATATAGTTAGCCTCATTCTTTTGAGGGATTGTGCTGTATGTGCGTTGCATCATAATACTAGCCATGATCTCTGGCCACATGCATACCGTACATGTATACAGAGCGTGCCCAAATAAAATGCAACATTCAGAAAACAAACAATTAAAAGTGTTTAATGTTTTTTTTCTTCAATGAAATTTTATTTAATTTTATTAGCATTAGAGCCTGACTATTTCTCAATCCACTCCTTTTTACCCCATTCCATTTGGGTCCTTATAGATCCAGAAATACAATCCATTAAGTGAAAGGGTGTACATTTTACTTGGGCCACTCTCACCTGTGATGTCACCAACTTCAATGCCTATTCAGTGCTTAACCCAGATTCAGCATGTCCAGGTGAGAGTGGCCCTAGTAAAATTTACACCCTTTCACCTAATTGAATGTACATGTATTTCTGGATCTAGGGACCAAAATGGAATGGGGTAAAAAGTAGTGGATTGAGAAATAGTCAGGTTTTAATGTAATGTATAATTTCATTGAAAAAAAAAAAATGAAACAGTTTTCATTTGTTTTCTGAATGTTGCACATTTTTGGGACACACTCTGTACAGTGTAATGCTGGATAACATTTGGTAGAGCACTGGTGTAGTATTCCAGTGGTTCCAGATTCAAACCCAGCTTTAGTCAATTTATTTGTTTGACCTTATGGGCTCTGTGGACAAGTACCCCCTCAACATTAAGAAAGGGAGAGTTGGGGAGACGCAATGTTTTTGTGCACATCAGAATAAAAGTAGGGTGTACTTCGCGCGATACGTGCATGCACTCTTGTTTTACCCTCGGACAATGCTTTGTGTTTCCCTTTGTTCCTGTAATACATGTATAACACTCTCCAATAGACTAAGCACATGAACTTACTACAGAGAACCGTTTGCAACAAAAGACCGGAGGACTGAAAGGATCTGTTGTTCTCCTTTTGTATGTCTGTAGAACACGTATGCGAACACACGTCTGTGTAAACACCATCAATCGTGGACCCCCTATTGCCCCTTCATACTTTTTGGAAGACCTCCCATTTGTTTTGTACACGATCACACATCCCAGACCTTTGGTCAATCATGGACCCTATCGTCCTCAACGTCCACAATTTGAATGTTTGTATACCAGTACGCACTCATAGTGTGTCCTGTCCATGGGGCTCTTGTTCGCGCACGGAGCCCATATTGTTTGACCTCATATTGCTGTTAGGGATTAACTTGATTGCTTTAGGGATTAACTTGATTGCTTTAGGGACAATAGGGGGTCCACGATTGAAGGTGCTTACACAGACGTGTGTTCGCGCACGTATCGCGCGAAGTACACACACCTACTTTTATTCTGATGTGCACAAAAACATAGTCAACCAACTCTCCCTGTCCTGAAGACGGTCAGAGCATACTGACCGGAACGTCGAGTTTATACCTCTGGTTCTTTTCAGAACCATTCTCTTAGTTGAGAAATTATTCGCACATGGTGTTTCCGCAAACCTTTCATTATTAGTATCTCCACCATGCAAAGCCTCAAATCTTACTTGATTGCTTTTATTTCCCATTTCAGTTTTGCCAGCCAGGCGGTTGGAAGCTTCTGTCCAAGGCCTTGGAGCCCACGTTCTTCATCGCGGTCCTGACGGACATCGACGCCGATCGACACTACTGCGCCGTGCTTACCTTCTCCGAGGCCGTCAAGATGACGCCCACGCGGCCCGACGACGTGGAGGATGAGATGGACGGCGCCCTCGTGCACCACACCATGATGTTTGCGCCCAAGAGTCTGGTGCTCATCTCCCGGCTGGGCTACTTTGAAACACTCAAGGTTGGTGGTTGGGTTGTGAGGGTCAGGCATACCTGCCAACCTTTCCGAATTCGGCATAATCATTACGAAAATACAAGCTTTATTCCGAATTACGAATTTATCGCCCTTTATTACAAATTTCCTCAAAATCGTTTACATTGGCCAAGTTCGCGCAAGGACTATAGTTGACCAATGGTTAACTAAAGTTAGCCCGAACTCTGTCTAGTCGACGGTGGTTGACTACACTAGTCGACTATTTGGAACCAGCCTACTGGGGTTGGTTGCTTCGCTGGTAACCAATAGCCGCGCACATTCATAATGCTAGCAGAGAGCCAGGATCCAGAAGTTTTGCGATGACATTTTGACCAGCGTTTGACTAGAGGCGTTCGCACGTTGCTATCAGTGCGCAGGCGTAAGGTACGTCACAAATCAACCGCTAGTCGACTAATGGTCCTTGCCCGAACTTGGCCATTGTCAATTAAATACCGTGATTTTATGAACCGAACACTGAAAAATCGGTTAGATATAAGCCGTGTCTGAAATATTAGGCTACGAATTGAAATTGCACACGAGTCTTATGGAACATGGCTGCAATTGCTACCAATATCATGCTGTAGCCAAGTAATTCTGACATCGATGTAACCGCGGGGCGCCAGCCAGTTAGTATAATACATGTGTGCAAATGACTTGGAACCAGCGTATGTGTCATACACTCGCTTTTTAAGATGGCGCCCTAAGGATTGCCATGTGAGTCTGAAGTTTTCATCATGTTCGTAGTTATTCACGAAACATTTTTCGAACTTTATGTGACATCATCATGGCTTCCAAGACAACAAAAAAGGGACAATTCTTAGTGACAAGTATTGAAAGGAGTTTGAGTTTATCACAACGTCCAGAAAAGATAAAAACAGCATGCGTTTGCAAGGTATGTTGGCGGGATATTTCTATCGCGTACGGCGGCCCTAATGTAAATGTGTGTATAAACATACAAACTCGAACCTCATTTGGATTTTGAAAAGTTGGCAGCTGTGTGTATGTTAAAAGTCATTATACACTGGGCAACTTAACAGCCGTAGCACAGACATTTCCACTTACAGAACTCGTAGTCTCAAGATGAATGTATATTTGCACAAGTCAAAATTCCATTTGCCCTTCACCTAATGTTAACCATAACATCCCTATCGTTTCGGTTTGCGGTTACACCATGTGGTAATAACTACTGCTTAGAAGGTATTAGTTCTGAAAAGAACTTGTCCTGCTTATTATCAACTTTGCTAAGTAGTTTAACAGTCTCCTTACAATGACTAGAGCAGGCTAGTCGAAACGTTGAGACCAAAGACAAGTTTGTTTAGAACTTACAGCAGGACTGTTCTTATCAGAACAAAAAAACTACTCAGCAAAGTTGATAATAAGCAGGACAAGTTCTTTTCAGAACTAATATCTTCTAAGCAGTAGTTACATGTATTACCACATGGTGTTACCACAAACCGAAACGATACCGATACCCCACCATGCAAAGCCTCAAATCTTATAACGTAACATCCCTGTGTGTTGTTTCCAGAATTGCCTGGGTTTGATCTACACGGCCTACATTGACTCCATGGAGGTGCCCCTGGAGACACTAGTTGGGAACATCTTGGGTCACATACAGGTCCCACCAGCCAGCGGGCCTCAGGTGAGACCAAGTTGCATGACGTGGCTACGACTGGCCCTTACACGCGTGTCTATGGGAAGTGGCGTTAGCCGCTGCCATAGATGCACGTGTTACTGTAAGCCATTACCAAGTAAACGAGACGCGGCCATGTTCAATCTTGAGTCTGTTTGAAAGTGGTCTGGATAAAAGAAGGTTCAACGCCGAGAATAGACCTTATTTGATGAGGAAGCCGTTTTGATCATGTTCCCTGAATGTATTCATGAATGGTTAACTATTGAATGGGATGGTGCCAGACTATTTATGCGTTTCAAGCCTCATTTCGTTTTTGTTGTGAATGTGGCTTAAAACATTAGGATATGTTTAAACACAAATTTTAAATTATTCCTCAGAGCAGACTGGTATTAATTTGTAAAACTTTATTTTGCTGCTTTCATTTCTATTCGCGAGTAAAAAAATGAAGATTTTACCTTACTTTCAATTTACAGGCATGCAACTTTTCCTGGGATCCGCTGATTTCCTCTTTTTTTAATTCCCTAAGTCTGCCATTAAAATAGAAAAAAAACTGCACAAAGTCTTAATAAGATTTGAATTTCCTCTTGTTTTGGTGACTTCCCAGTTGCATGCCTGAATTTAATATGGCTGAATCGTGAATAAGGCCTATTGTGAGAGCTTTGTCCAACCTGTAAACCGTTCTGAAATTTAGTTCAGCTTGGATCTCGGTATAAAACTTGAAACTGAGAGTGCAACTCGACTGAAAAATATATATGATTTGTGTAGCAAAGAAACACTGTGTGAGATATTAACTTGGTGAATGTCTCCATTTTGTTGCTGTCCTGCAATGTTTTGTATCCGTGTGTTACTGGGCACTCAGGTTGCAATTACCCGATTACTAATTGGGAATGGGGGTCATTCTATAAATTTGGGGTACCCTTTTTTTCCCGTCCCTGTTACATCGGACATCTGTGATTCTATAATTCTGAGGCACTCCCTAATGCAGTCGGGGCCGTATCATAAGTCCGATGCCTCATAGGTCCGACGCTTCATAAGTCCGACGCCTCATAAGTCCGACAACGGAAAAACGAGTCGTTTAATTTGTCGGACTTACGAAGCGTCGGAGCTATAAGGCGTCGGAGCTATGAGGCGTCGGACTTATGAGGCGTTGGACCTATGAGGCGTCGAACTTATTGGCCTTTATTTGGTTGGGGGATGCGATTCTGTGGGACCTATGAGGCGTCGGACCTATGAGGCGTCCGACTTACATGTATGAGCGGACCCCATGCAGTCGTCCTCCAAGAGTGGTTATGAATAGCAAACTACCTACCCAACAAATACATTTTTTTATTCATTCCCACCAAATGAAACTTGAATTTGAAAGTACCAAGTTCTGAGGTATAAACAGGGACAGGAAAAAATAATGTGACCTGTCCCCACGAAATGAGCTTAAAGTTGCAACTTGCTACCACTGGTCATAGCCGCAATTTGAAGGGATGGTCAATTTTTTTTGTTTTCAGGTAAACCTTAATTTCTGAGTCCTGATTTACTTTTCTCCAATTTTGTTTGGGTTGGTCAGTCAAACGTCTTGAACCCTAACCCCTTGAGCACTTTTACTAGAAAGTATCCTGAATCGGCCGCTAAAATCCACCAATTTTGTCATGCAAACAAAATTGTTGGTGTCCTGAGTCCAGCAGAATCCACCAGTGTAGTACACAATGTACCTCCTACACACCAAAAATATTGGTACATATACATGGACATGTAGTTAAACTGTTGAGATCCTGAATCCATCAAAGGCCCCCAACTGCTCAATATGGAGGTATCCTGAATCCATCAAAATCCTGCAGTACCGCTAGGCTTACTATCCTGAATCCATCAAAATCCCCAAACTTGTTCCATATGGAGGTATCCTGAATCCGCCGAAATCCTCCAAAACAGGGGTGTGGATTTTGATGGATTCAGGTATGTAAGGGTTAAAACCTGTTTCATCCCGTCTATGGTAAGTTGACTGTTCATTCACTGTGACACAACTGCAGGATTTTTAAATACCATTTTCTCGAGAATCAGTTTTACAATTTCAAGTAATCATTGGTGGTCTATATTTCCGTTACTGAACTCAGCACCCCTTAATGTTGTGTACCGTTGGAAAGCTCTTGTTCTGCAGAATCCAGATATGTAAATATCTCAATTCTTAAAAAAAATCTGACTTTAAGCTCATTTTGTGACGACTAGTCACAAACGTCACACTTCGGACCCTAATTTTTTGGAATGACCCCTGTACATACGTACTCTTTCATGTGTGTGTACCGGTATGTTTAAAGCCCAGTGCAGCAGTTTTCAGTTCATGTATTTCGCAAGTTATCAAAACCTCACCTCCCCCCCCCCTCCCCAACATAACAAGAAGAACGCAGCAACTTTTTTTGTTTATAAATGTGTGTGCATTGTGCTGAACTAAATTGCTTGGCGTCTGTGGGTTTGTTTCAGTTTGCACTTGGTTTCATGGAATGCTCAGAAATCTTGAAAACATTTTGAAATTTGGAATATCTGAAACAGTCCGTAGTCTGTCAACTGTAATGACTGTGTTGTGTGTTGCATCTTTAGTGATTTACATGACAAAGGCATGATTGTGATATGGTAATGTGTAGCTCTGACTTTAACATGGGAGTAAATCAAAACTAACCGTGCCACTCTCAAAGGGCGTCCCAAAAAGTTCCCTTGTTGGCGGAGGATTTTTTTATGGAGAGTTTGCTTCATTGATTTTTTTCCCTTTAATATGGATTGGGACTTTGGTCATGCACATGTTCAATTATTGGATTTTACCATTGGCAACGGTTCTGTACTTTGGTTTCTCTGGACTAAGTGCAGGAAAAATAGAATTATGCACTGTGGTCTACTCATGAGATCAAATATAGGGGCAGGAATAACTGTTGCAGAAATGAAAAACGATAAAAATTTAATCTCAAGCTCTAGGGTGGAGCATCAAAGCTCTCCTGTGTGGGGCAGTGTCTTTTAATCATGCCGCAACTATGTGCACTAATTTCCACGTTGGAAGCGTGGATCTGATACACCGTGCCCTCTGGAGACATGCACATAGGGAACAAAAGATTGTATATGTCTCCACAGGGCAATTTCTATAGATGAATACGTCTCCACAAGATTTTCATGAAATAGATATACATGTATGGATTTTACTCAAAAACTAGGAATTTCCAAGGTGGGTTGATCTGTCGCAAATGGAAGAGTTTTAGAAAAGGGATATCAAGTCCGAATTTCAGCCAAGGAAAATAATTCTGGTTAAAATAAGAGCATTTTCAAACTTCACTTTCAAACTCGAAAACTTTACTACACGAGAACAAAGAAATGTCTCCACAATGATAAAAATTTCAGTATGTGTGGGTCAACATTCGATACCCGATAGGTGCTGAATTGGATAAAATCATGGTCTACATGTTGGTCTTATTATTTTTTGGAGACGACATCTATCTTTTTCCCCCAAAGGACAAAGGACAAGAAAAACCAATGATTCTTTGTTTCTTTCTAAGTTAGAACTATTTTGGGTGGACTTTTAATTTACCAAGATATATAAATCAATGTGAACATTTAGAATTTAGGAAGAAATAAATCAGGGTGCACTGGAAATGGCTACAACGCAAGATGTCAATTTCCAGACTACTCTCCATGTTTTATTTGAACATGTAAATAAATAAACCACTTCAAATGTTTGTAAATTGTTGGTTATTTGACACTCGCACCAGCACAGCTGCATTATGTATGTTAGCATTGGCAACACACTGCACATAGTGTGAAGCAACGTGGTGTCAATAAAAATGTGGCATTGCTTGTTGAGTCAGGTGGGATTGTACTGTTATGCACAATGTAGAACGTTCACTTTACTTTGGTTCAGCACTGAAGATGACATGAATCTGTCTTTTGCGGCACAAGATCTGAAAATTCTCGGTATTGGTCCCCCTCGACATTTCCTCTTCTGTTTTATAAACAAACGGAAATATGTTGGTTTTCACACACAGAACTTGTTCAACGACTGCTCACAAGAAACTGTAGAGCATGAATGGGTAGGTGAACATCCAGGTTCGGGGGCCACTCACTCACTTATATAATGCATTTCATCCATAGTTCGGGGCCATCATGCTTTGTAGACTCATGTTTGGTTGGTTTGCTGTTTTAATTAAATGCATGTATTAAATTTAGCTCTTTTTTTCAAAGTAGAGTTTGCATTTTTCTCCCTTATTTTTTTTTTGGTGTGAATCTGATGCCAGGTTCGCGAATTGAGCATAATAATTGACATTTATTTAGCTAATCCTTGCCATGCATATTCCTCATGGAAACATATATTACAGCTTTTTGAGGTATGGTACCGTTTACTCCTGTACATGTACCGTAGGCTACATTCTAATATATTTTTAGTATGCTTTACAAATGTCCATACAGTACATGTTCATGTACGTGTACGTCTAATTCACATTTGTGGAATGCATGCACATGTAGTTTGCCAATTACGTAAGCTATACAGCAGGTGCATAAAGGTGATCACACTATCATATTATCATTTTGGAAATTTGGATGTTTCATGCTGTAAATATATGATGTACCTACATGTAAATTGTACATGTACATGTACACAATGTACGTACCGGTAGATGGAATTTAAGCATCCCTGATTTTACCAATTTCCACACGTATACATTTGCTTGTTTAGACTTACATGTAAACTAAAGTAATTGCTGTATTTTGAGGATATGCAATGCAATATATTCCTGAATTATATTTCTTATTAATCCATATTTAGTTGTCTGTCGTTATCAATGTTTTTTGTCTGTTGGTCTGTTGTTTTTGGTTTCGGATTTTTCTTCATAATGGCTGTTTTTGTTTTTTTGCTTATTAACCATTGCTTGGCTTTCTTACTCTACAGTATGTTGGTTTTGTCTTGTTAACAGTGTTATTACTATAAAAAAAAAAAAAACCAGTGTATGGCCAAAAAAAAAAATAAGTCGGTCTCTGGTCAGTGCGCGCGTCGATTTTAATCATGCGCGTCGATCTTTTTTTTTTTCCCAAAATGTTCCGCGGTAGCTCCAACAGTGCCCTCTATTTCCGCACCTCCTCAATTTTTTTTACCAAAGAGCACCAAGGAATGGGAAATTGCACCAAGGCAAATTATCGAAAGCACCAAGGCAAATTATGGAGGACACCAATGTACATGAGGACACCAAATAGCAAAATAGTACCTACCTTGTCTGTACAATCCAAGCTTGAAGAAAAAAAAAGAAAAAAAGCCGCGTGGCCGCGTCAATTCCGGAACTTTGGTCTGACCAGAGACTGAATATTTTTTTGGGGGGGCCTATTCTTCAGAGTGATTTTAATGCTGGTTTGTGCTTTCTGAGACACAACTACATGTGTACATTGTACGTATGGTAAGTAGATAAACTACTGATTTGGTTTCAGCCAGTTACTGATCAGTACCAGTATCTTATACCAAATGCTTAATTTGATTTGCCCAACCAAGTCTTACTTCAATCTTCATGAACAACAGCCGATTTCACGAAACTTAACGCACTGGCATAACTCCACTTGCGCCACAATTTTTGCGCAAGTTGCGCAATCATTTTACATGTACATGTACATGTACAAATGTAGGTGGCGTCAGTTGTGGCATAGCGACTGAAAATGACTATTTTTACCGGCAAATCATGATTGTCATGGAGCCTGTGATTGCACAACTTGTCAAGGTTGAAACAAAGCTGTCACAGCTTTCTGTATGAGTCGCTGTTTTAGTGGTGACAGAATATTTATAGAATTGCCGATCGAGTCCGAAGAAAGTTGGACAAAAATATTTTTCAAAATTACTAGCGGAGGTGTGCATTATTATCACGTGTTACCGGTATATCACTGCATACCGTGGGTCGTTTCCATACATTGCGTACATGGACGTGGACAGCTAGTGTTTGATATTGTCTCTTTGGAATGCTAATTGGCTCACATTTGAATCTTGCGTGAAAGTTTCAATCAATGATATGCAATTTGGATGTTCGTCGTGTGGTCTTGGCACTGCTTATTTACTTGACTTGACGCACAGTTTCTTAGATTTGTGAACAAAGTACACCATTTAGTTTGTTTTAGCCAAAGTTGCTTCATCTTAGAACTGCACAACTTAGCATCAAACTCTCATATCTTCTTGTCCATTATGTATTATTTGTATTATAAACATTTCAGAGACAACCCCATAAAATGTGCCAATTTTGTTGAATGTTTTCGAACTCTCATGATAAACTTTGCCATTGCTGTTTCTATGCCACCAAATCGAGAAAAAAAACAAAAATGCCTACATTTTCTTCTAAAGTAAATTAAATAACTTTTCATGTAAATCAGGGTATGATTTTGCAAGCCGTAAACCAATGCATGTTATACTTTGTACACGTATGTATACTGCTGTATTTATAATAGCCAAACATTGCAACTGATATTGTGTTAACCCATTGTTTGCATATTTATTATTCATTCTGGGTATCTGCTTTCAACCAGGGTTGTAGCACAGGGTTTCTTTTCCAGGTCCCAGCTTTGAATTGTATTGAATGAAAAGAAAAGAAAAGAAGAACGTAAAGGAAATAAATTGCAACTTATACAGGAAACAAGTTGCAGTTTCAGAAACGGGTTGGGGAAAACCGTGTGTGGTTGAAGTACAATGTGCTGTTACAGTTAAAGGGAATATACAACATTGGCTTTTCCTGTAATTTTCAGAAATGGATGTATTTAGGGGTTTAGTATTTTATAGCAAATATTGTTACACTGACTTGTTTGAAGTTTTGTGTTCGTAGAAAAAAAAAACCAATCATGTTCTTGTAGCCTGGTTCCCTGACTCCACTGAAGATGAAACGGGGCAATTTATAGACGTTGGGGAATTGTAAGGTCAGGGAACCAGTGTAGCTGGCTTGTACTTGTTCAAAAAAAAAGGTAAAAAAGTAGTGACTTCTTTTACGAAAGCCAAAATGTGTTTTTCAACAGCTGTACAGTGTAGTTAGGGGATTGCAACACAACATTCCGAATATGAGATTCACATTTCTCACAGCCATTGAAGAGCTTCAGTAGTGATAGATGTGCGTTTTGAGTGCCCAATTTGCAGGGCTCGAATCTCTGTGCAAATTTTTTTTTTTTTTGGTTTCCAAAAATATCTATTTTTGTGCTTTGATTGTCTGAAAACCATTCAGTTAACAACTGAATCTTATCTCATTTCATTTTGTGTTTCTTTTCTAAGGTACGTTTCTCCATCGGGGCGGGGGACAGACAGGCGCTACAACCACCTCTCAGTGACAAGCTGCCGATTACTGGGACAAAGATAGCAATGCTCATGCAACAACTAGGTACAGCATGGACCTCTATGCAACGAAGGGGGTGGGGTGGGTGGGTTGGCAAGTGTTGTAGTCCAGTCCTTTCATAAAGTCAGTAACAAGTCCTTTCATATGCCAGTCACAAGGCTTTTCATATTGTCAGTCACAAGTACTTTCACAAAACCTTTCACAAGTCCAGCCACAAGTCCAGTCACAAGTCCTTTCATAACGTCAGTCACAAGTCCTTTCACTAGTCCTTTCACAAGTCCAGTCACAAGTCAAGTCACAAGTCCTTTCACAAGTCCAGTCACAAGTCCAGTCACAAGTCCAGTCACAAGTCCATCACAAGTCCAGTCACAAGTCCAGTCACAAGTCCAGTCACTAGTCCAGTCACTAGTCCAGTCACAAGTCCAGTCACAAGTCCAGTCACAAGTCCAGTCACAAGTCCAGTCACAAGTCCAGTCACAAGTCCAGTCACAAGTCCAGTCACAAGTCCAGTCACAAGTCCAGTCACTAGTCCAGTCACAAGTCCAGTCACAAGTCCAGTCACAAGTCCAGTCACAAGTCCAGTCACAAGTCCAGTCACAAGTCCAGTCACAAGTCCAGTCACAAGTCCAGTCACAAGTCCAGTCACAAGTCCAGTCACAAGTCCAGTCACAAGTCCAGTCACAAGTCCAGTCACAAGTCCAGTCACAAGTCCAGTCACAAGTCCAGTCACAAGTCCAGTCACAAGTCCAGTCACAAGTCCAGTCACAAGTCCAGTCACAAGTCCAGTCACAAGTCCAGTCACAAGTCCAGTCACAAGTCCAGTCACAAGTCCAGTCACAAGTCCAGTCACAAGTCCAGTCACAAGTCCAGTCACAAGTCCATCACAAGTCCAGTCACAAGTCCAGCCACAAGTCCAGTCACAAGTCCAGTCACAAGTCCAGTCACAAGTCCAGTCACTAGTCCAGTCACAAGTCCAGTCACAAGTCCAGTCACAAGTCCAGTCACAAGTCCAGTCACAAGTCCAGTCACAAGTCCAGTCACAAGTCCATTCACAAGTCCAGTCACAAGTCCAGTCACAAGTCCAGTCACAAGTCCAGCCACAAGTCCAGCCACAAGTCCAGTCACAAGTCCAGTCACAAGTCCAGTCACAAGTCCAGTCACAATTCCAGTCACAATTCCAGCCACAAGTCCAGTCACAAGTTCAGTCACAAGTCCATCACAAGTCCAGTCACTAGTCCAATCACAAGTCCAGTCACAATTCCAGTCACAATTCCAGTCACAATTCCAGCCACAAGTCCAGTCACAAGTTCAGTCACAAGTCCATCACAAGTCCAGTCACTAGTCCAGTCACAAGTCCAGTCACAATTCCAGTCACAAGTCCAGTCACAAGTCCAGTCACAAGTCCAGTCACAATTCCAGTCACAATTCCAGCCACAAGTCCAGTCACAAGTTCAGTCACAAGTCCATCACAAGTCCAGTCACTAGTCCAGTCACAAGTTCAGTCACAAGTCCAGTCACAAGTCCAGTCACAAGTCCAGTCACAAGTCCAGTCACAATTCCAGTCACAATTCCAGCCACAAGTCCAGTCACAAGTTCAGTCACAAGTCCATCACAAGTCCAGTCACTAGTCCAGTCACAAGTTCAGCCACAAGTCCAGTCACAAGTCCAGTCACAAGTCCAGTCACAAGTTCAGTCACAAGTCCAGTCACAATTCCAGCCACAAGTCCAGTCACAAGTCCTTTCACAAGTCCAGTCACAAGTCCATCACAAGTCCAGTCACAAGTCCTTTCACAATTCCAGCCACAAGTCCAGTCACAAGTCCAGTCACAAGTTCAGTCACAAGTCCATCACAAGTCCAGTCACTAGTCCATCACAAGTCCAGTCACTAGTCCAATCACAAGTCCAGTCACAAGTCCTTTCACAATTCCAGCCACAAGTCCAGTCACAAGTCCAGTCACAAGTCCAGTCACAATTCCTTTCACAAGTCCAGTCACAATTCCAGCCACAAGTCCAGTCACAAGTTCAGTCACAAGTCCATCACAAGTCTAGTCACTAGTCCAGTCACAAGTCCAGTCACAATTCCTTTCACAAGTCCAGTCACAATTCCTTTCACAAGTCCAGTCACAATTCCAGCCACAAGTCCAGTCACAAGTTCAGTCACAAGTCCATCACAAGTCCAGTCACAATTCCAGTCACAATTCCAGCCACAAGTCCAGTCACAAGTCCATCACAAGTCCAGTCACTAGTCCAGTCACAAGTTCAGCCACAAGTCCAGTCACAAGTCCAGTCACAAGTCCAGTCACAAGTTCAGTCACAAGTCCAGTCACAATTCCAGCCACAAGTCCAGTCACAAGTCCTTTCACAAGTCCAGTCACAAGTCCATCACAAGTCCAGTCACAAGTCCTTTCACAATTCCAGCCACAAGTCCAGTCACAAGTCCAGTCACAAGTTCAGTCACAAGTCCATCACAAGTCCAGTCACTAGTCCATCACAAGTCCAGCCACTAGTCCAATCACAAGTCCAGTCACAAGTCCTTTCACAATTCCAGCCACAAGTCCAGTCACAAGTCCAGTCACAAGTCCAGTCACAATTCCTTTCACAAGTCCAGTCACAATTCCAGCCACAAGTCCAGTCACAAGTTCAGTCACAAGTCCATCACAAGTCCAGTCACTAGTCCATCACAAGTCCAGTCACTAGTCCAATCACAAGTCCAGTCACAAGTCCTTTCACAATTCCAGCCACAAGTCCAGTCACAAGTCCAGTCACAAGTCCAGTCACAATTCCAGCCACAAGTCCAGTCACAAGTCCAGTCACAAGTCCAGTCACAAGTCCAGTCACTAGTCCAGTCACAATTCCAGTCACAAGTCCAGTCACAAGTCCAGTCACAAGTCCAGTCACAAGTCCAGTCACAAGTCCAGTCACAAGTCCAGTCACAAGTCCAGTCACAAGTCCAGTCACAATTCCAGCCACAAGTCCAGTCACAAGTTCAGTCACAAGTCCATCACAAGTCCAGTCACTAGTCCAGTCACAAGTCCAGTCACTAGTCCAGTCACAAGTCCAGTCACAAGTCCAGTCACAAGTCCAGTCACAAGTCCAGTCACTAGTCCAGTCACTAGTCCAGTCACAAGTCCAGTCACTAGTCCAGTCACAAGTCCAGTCACAAGTCCAGTCACAAGTCCAGTCACAAGTCCTTTCATAACGTCAGTCACAAGTCCTTTCACAATTCCAGTCACAATTCCAGTCACAAGTCCAGTCACAAGTCCAGTCACAAGTCCAGTCACAAGTCCATCACAAGTCCAGTCACTAGTCCAGTCACCAGTCAAGTCACAAGTCCAGTCACAAGTCCATTCACAAGTCCTTTCATAACGTCAGTCACAAGTCCTTTCACAAGTCTAGTCCCAAGTAACTGGATGAACAATGACAAAGGAATGCTTTTGTAACAGCTCATTTGAATAGCTAGTGACTTGACTTGAGACTGAAGGACCTGTGATGGACTTGCAGGGACTTGCAGTGGGGCTTGTGATGGACCTAACTACAACAATGGGGTTGGCTAACCACCTGCCGGTACCTCCGTGTCCATCTGTATAATGTTAATGACTTGTAGTTGAAAACCAGTTGTAGTTGAAAATTTTTCCTTTCCCTTATGTACTGTCTTACTATATTAGCAAATCTTGGTTAATTCTTAACAGGCTTTTGTCTCTGTCAAAGTTGCAAAGAGTCACCGAATTTTGTGACTCAAGTCGAGTCGAGTCATTTTAAGAAAGTGACTTGAGTCAAGTCAAGTCATTAGGTCAAGAAGGTCGAGTCAAGTCGAGTCATTTGCTCGCAGTGGGTTTGAGTCGAGTCAGTTACCCATCGGGACTTGATTCGAGTTGCCAAAAGTTACGATTTGAGTCGGACTCAAGTCGAGTCGACTCATTGACTTGAGTTGACTCATTGACTTGAGTTGTTACGCCTCTGTTCGCTGTATGTAATGACTTTCTCACCGCAGTCAACCCCCCCCCCATAATTTGCCGCCACCTGATTACATTTATTACTATCACTGTTTAAATTTTCATATTGTTTATGTTTTTATGTATTATTTGTTTGATTAGGAATTCATGAAATCACATAGTCTCCATCTATTCATTGTACATGTAACTCTAAGTAGACACTTACCTGTCAAGTAAAGTCATGTAAAAATGGGGGAAAAAAACACAAAATAGCATGATGGGAACAGTTTTAGCAAAGTGGCCCAAAATCCCCCAGAATGACAGGCATAACACGTAAGCAAAAAACCCTCATTGCTTTTTAATTTTGTGTTTTTCATTGCTTTTAATATTAAAATTCAATGCATTTGCAATTGTTTTGTGTGATGTAGTTTCACCCGAGTGATTTTTTTCACTCGGGAGGTAACACACTGAGTATACAGTGTTTAAACGTCGGTGAAGGGCAAAACCTAATTTGATTTGTGATGTAGTTATTTTCAGGTTTTTTTGTAACGGGTTTAGAAAAAAAAATTTCTTCCACGTATCCACATTTGTCACACTTTGGCTGTTGTTCTTCCTCTAGGTATTCGCAATGTAATGTGCCTATACAGCGCGGCCATCACAGACAACAAGATCCTCTTTCATTCAAGCAGCTACACCAGGCTAACGGAGGCCTGCACCGCCCTGCTGTCCCTACTCTACCCACTGAAATATAGGTGAGTTAAAACAATAAGCCAAAACATCTGGTACACTGACTTGCTCAGAATGCTTGGCACATTTTAACTTTGAATTCTCAAGACCAAAGACACTGTTGCCACATCACATGATTTGCGGCAAGCTCTTGCATAGTTACGTAAGAGACGCTCAGCACCAAGACATTGTTCACAATGGGTGAGAATGGCACAAAGACACCAGACCATGCCGGAGCTGAGGGTTGCTAGCATAAGGCTTGCCCCGAATCACGTCATATAGTAACAGTCTCTTTGTTCGGGAGAATGCAAAGTTAAAACGTGCAAAGCATTGGATTAAGTCAGCGTTCCAGATTTTATTCAAATTTAACTTGCAAATGGCTTATTCATCAAAACATTGTGAGAAATTTGATTTGGTTTAGAGCCTAAGCAGTTTTTAGATGATACATGTATGTGTGAGGAACATAGAATCACCAGAGCGCTAACTATTCATTCTTACGCGTAGAGATACTTCAAAGCCGTCCTGGGTGCAGATATTTTTGAATTCATGTGCGTGTTTGTAGAACATAATGAAATTAGATGGAGCGAATTTTGAAAGTGTACTCTAAATGCAACACGCAAAAACAAGATATGCAAACAACTAAAGTGTGTCATGATGGTTAAAAAAAGACACGTCAAAAATCATCTGCGGCGGATATGTGCACACGTTTGCATCGTTTGCACAGGGCAAAATGACAAGCTCATTTTCTGATTGTGCGTTTCGGTTTTGGGTGTATCGGCTTCGATAACGTACCTGTATAGAATACAAATGCAGATATGCAAATACCGGTAGCCATACAAAAGCCGTCCAAAATTTTGAGTTTTTTATGGGTTTGTGCACAAATATGGATGCGGCCAGCAGGCATCACTTTGTACATCGAGTAAGCGCTCTAGTAATTTAATATATCTCTATGGTGAGGAACCATTCCTAAAGTATTGTGAGATATATATTTATTCTAGATATTGACAACTTGGGCCGTTATTTAATCTATGTGAAGGAAGGATCAAAGGCCAAGTTGGACCCATTCGTAGCCTGTTCTCACAAAATGAGCTTAAAGTCAGACTTCTTCAAGAATTGAGATATTTTTTTATCTGGATTCTGCAGAACAAGAGCTTTCCAATGGTATATAATGTTCAGGGGCACTGAGTTTAGTAAGGGAAGTACCGGTATCCACCAACTTACTTCAAGTGGAAAATTGATCCTTGAGAAATGGCATTAAAAAATCTTGCAGTTGTGTTACATCAAATGCACAGTCAACTCATCAAAACAGGATGAAAGAGGTTTTAAAGATGTTTAGCAGAACAAACCATTGGAGAAAGTTACCTGTAAAACAGGGCTTGCAGATATCATGGTTTTCCTAAAAACCAAAAAATTGACATCCTTCAGCTTTTGGCTTTGCTCGCTGTACTGCTACGTGACAATTTCCGACTTTAAGCTCATTTCGTGATGACAGGTCACACCTCGATTTACATAATTTTTTTTAATTTCAACTTCAGAAAGTAGTGCACTCAAAATCAATAGTATAGTTTCAGAAGCTAAACCTGCTGAAGTTTCGATGAGAGAACAATGCATGTTAGTCAGCATCTATCAATCGTTTCCTTTTTAGTTAGCGGGCCTGCAACTTTTCCTCAGATCCACTGATTTCCTTTTTTTTTAACTTCTCATGAATGCCACAACAAATGGCAAAATACTGCACAAAGTCTTTGTATGGTTTAGGGTTTCCCTGTTTTTCTTAAATTCCCAGTTGTAGGCTATTGCCTGAGATAAGGTTTTGATAACTTTCTATATTTTTAAGTTACGATTTGAGTCGGACTCAAGTCGAGTCGACTCATTGACTTGAGTTGACTCAATTTTTTTAATCAAATGACAACAATAAATGATGCAGCCAGGAGAAGTTTTAATAACCAATCCTTCGCTCACCTTTTCAGAATTTCCTTCCACGCATTTGTCGTAGTGTTTTTGCTAAGGATGGGACTTTAAATTTTGTAACAGTTTATCAAAACTATTAAGCAGCGTTTAAAGGGAAAGTACAACATTTGCAAACATCAAAAAATAAAACTACCAAATCATTTTGAAATACCTTGCTGGACTGTTAGTGAATGACAGTGTAAAGCATCCTGTAAAATCATGGCACCTGGTGTACTGTCGTTTTCAAGAAAAGTGGTATTTTTGTATCAATTTCCAACGCTGGTCGGCCGACCAGCGTTGGAAAAAACTGGCTTTTTAAAAAAATACTGGCCCCAATTGACCATCGCACTTGTTTGCAATGGATTACACACCTATGAACGGGTACAAGCCAGCTAGACTGGTTCCCTGACCTTACAATTCCCCAATGTATGTAAACTGCTCTGTTTCTTCTTATATGGAGTCAGGGAGCCAGACTACAGGAAAAGAATTGTTTTTCTTGGTTTTTATAGCATTTTCGAACCCAAAACCTCAAAAAAGTCAGTGTAACTATATTTGCTATATATTTCCAACCCCCCAATTCCATCTATTTTTGAAAATTACAGCAAAAGCAAATGATGTACGTGTATATTCCCTTTAAACGTTTGAACGTTGAGCCACTTCACAAAAGCTGCTACTCTTGCGCCTGTTGAAAACAGCATACATGTACATTGTATATAACTGACACAATAGACAACCCACAGTCATTGTAAACATATTAACTGCCCGGAATGTGATTAAGTACCACGGCGCTTCTAATGCTTTGTTAATTAAGTTGGTAAAAGGAATCCTTGATTGTTTGTAAAGTGCACGTGTGTAACTTTGAGGGCAGATCGAGTAAACACATTGTCACTTTTTTATACATTTGTAGTGCGAGTTTCGTTTAAAAGTAATAGACAACATTTGCAAACATCAAACAACAAAACTACGAAATTATTATGAAATATCTTACTTGACTGTAAGTGAATAATAGTCTCAAGCATCCTGTGAAATCATGGCACCTGGTGCGCTGTCATTTTTTAAGAGAAGTGGATTTTTTGTATCAATTGCCGACAATGGTCGGCGTCCATAATTGAAAAAAAAAAAAATGACTTTTTTCAAATACCAGTACTGCCCTCATTTTCCAAATGTAGTTAGTGCACATTTTTGTTTGCAATCGGTTACACATCCGTGAACAGGTGCAAGCCAGCTAGTCTGGTTCCCTGACCTGACAATTCCCCGACATCTATAAATCACTCCGTTTTGTCTGAAGTAGGGTCAGGAACCAGACTACAAGAACAGCATTTCTTTTCTCTTGGTTTTTCCAGCATCTATGAACACAACATTTTAGATAAATGTAAACAGGTCAGTGTAACAATATGTGATGCGATCAAGCTACATGTACATGAGTCATTTGTCGACCCTGGTCAAATTTTTAGTATTACAAATTTGAAAAGAGCACAATCTCAGCATTACTGCTGTGAAAACCGCATGCTGATACCATCTTTAGTTCAAAAATTATGGAAGTTGGAACACCATGAGATGTGATGAAGTGATGTGATGAAGTGATGTGATGAAGTGGCCCTATTTTGGCCTGTATCTCCAAATAAAAATTCCCGACAAACGACTCATTTAGCTTGATTGCATCACATATTTGCTATAAAGTAACCCCCAAATCCATCCATTTCTGAAAATATTAGAGCAAAAGTAAATGTACTTTTGTACATAACCTTTAAACATTTCTGAAAATTTGTAAACAGATTTTTAAAATTTTATTTTGACGGTCTTTCTCTTTTTTCCCCTTTCTCTGTTCCTTCTTTCAGTTATGTGTACATCCCCATCCTTCCTGCTGCCTTGATGGAGGTGCTTAGTACTCCAACACCCTTCATCATGGGTGTCCACTCCTCCATGAAAACCGAGATGGCAGAACTGGTGAGACACTTACAAACAAATGCACAAGTTTTACCATAATTTGCTTATTTTTTTAAAAATTTGTTGGGTTGGTAAGTCAGTCATGGATAATCACTCTTGGAAGACGACTACATTAATTAACCCTAACCCTCCAGGGTATTTTGGCTAGAAACCCTGCCAAACACAGCAACATGCAACACTTGTCTAAGTGACGAGCCTGCCCATTATGTAGCAAGATCCATCAGGGGAAACTGCCTCGGAGTCTGTGGTCACCGCACGCAGCAGGATACAACTGTGGCATTGTTTCTATGGGACTAGCTCTCAGTGTCTCAGATGCGGCCGTTCATGCACTGGTGTTGGTAGCTGGATGCAACAAATTGCACCAATTCTTTTCCACCTGATGCACTGTGTTGCTTCTGGCAGGATTAGGGTTATTAAGGAGTGCATTAGAATTATCAAAATCATACTGTAAATGTCAGATGTAACAGGAACAGGAAAAAAGTGGACCCCAAATTTATAGATCGATCCGTAAGGGAAACGCTTCTGAGTGCGAGTGTTTAGCTGCGCTTATGTGGGAAAATATCTCACCAATGTTGCTATAAATCTGTCCCTCTCTCATGTCTCTGGCTGGCAAATTCACCAAAACCACCCCAGCAGTCACCAATGACCAAGTGACTAACTGTACATGTGTAAGAGCTCCCTGCCAACGCAAAACAGGATTGACTGGCTGTAACTGTTACTGTAATTGACCTATCGCGGTAGAATCACTTTAGAATTGCGTCAACGCAGCTTGTGAAATATTGTCCAATTACATGATATACAAATGGACGCAGGACGCGCAACATCTGAGACAAACAAAACTTAGCATACAAAAATTCCATAGGGTTGTCTAAGGGGCGTGGCTAACTCGCAAACGGCGATAGGTCGATTGTGACTAGACTGTACAAATGTAGGTGATTGATAAGCCAGCTGTGCCTACAATGCTTTTGTCTGTTGATGCGATTTGACTAGTCACAGTGTTTATTAAACAAAAAATTTGATCTGACTGTTGGTGACTAGTTTGTGTAAAAGGCATGCTAGGGGAACAGGACTGATTTTATGACTGTCTGTGAATATTCAGACAGCAGGAGGGTAAGTTTGACAAATGTTGCGTATTGATGGGTTTAGCTCGTCTGAGTATCAGATACTCACATGAGCAGAGCCACACGACAAATGCAAATTCTATGAGACCCCGCGTGCCAGCCAATCGGAGTCAACTTAAGAAATTGTGGACTGAGCTGTTGAGTGGTCAATTTGGCTACCATGTTTTTGTAATACAACAACGGGTTACGGAAGACCCGATAAAAGGCGCTCGCTGAATGGTCAGAATCTCAAGGTCAAGATGCAGCCTTGTTTTGCATAATTAATCATTGAATCTGCTCACATATCACAGACTAGGGTTTAGCCGGGTCTCTAGCCAGATAACCCTAGGGGGTTATGGTTAAGGATTGAAGTTTGCTTTAACATACTTATGTAAATGAGCATGAACTTTGTGGACTGTTACAAAAGAAGGTAAAAATCCCAGTTTTGATTGTGAATTTGTGATTTTTGTTCAGGATTGAATGTATTTTCTGTGGCTTTCATATTACCTTTCGAAAAGAAAGTGTCTTCTTTATACATGTATGTTTTTTATGCATTACAAACACTTCACTTAACCCTAACAGAACTCAACCCATCAATCCCCAATGGCATGTTTTGCTGGAGTCTGTCAGGATGGGTACAGTACCCCTAAACTGACAGTCTTTTACATTGGGTGGGCACACCTCCAGAATCAAAGTCAGAAATATTTGTGTGTGCAGTTTCCCATATGGTTTTGGAATTTGCCAGGATGGGTATAGTTCCTAGTAAATCACGCTAGGGAGTTAGGGTTAAAGACTTAACATTGCAAATAACTGCTCAGGGAACCCGGTGTATATAAGACGTTGATTAAAAGAATTGTCAAAATTTCAATTTTAATTTTTTTTCTTAGCTGGATATCATCATTGCTGACTTAGACGGAGGAAGTATCAGCGTCCCTGAATGCATCACCCTGTACATGCCACGGGAAGACATCTTCCAACGCACGCAAGATCATCTGACATTGGTAAGGGCCAGTCTCAATTTATACCCGTTGATGAATTTGGGACAAATTTTCATGAGCAAGTACTTGACTCACCAATACTGATAACTTCATTGCGAGGAGATTGCGAGAAGTTGTTCAGAATCCTGCAACTTATACCAGATACAATGTCTGCAACTTGACCGCAACTTGTCCCAAGTATGAATTGAGACAGGCCCCAAGTGATAAGAATTGTTAAGGGCAATAGACCGATCGTACTGGCCTGAATAAGCCAGTTTGGTACCTTGATAAAGTAGTCCAGGTCAAAGCTCATTCGGGATAAAATCACTGACGTGATGTTACGCGATGTTACGTGTTCGCGTAATAGTTACACGAAGGCCCATTCTACTTGTTATTAAAATGCAGGCGTCATGCGCCTGTCTCCTTGCGTGTTCGACAAGCGTACAATTATCCTTTTGGGGTTATTTTTTCAGAATACATGTTTAGTATGGAACATTACAACATCTTTAAATTCAACTTCAAAACTAAAAACAGTTCAGTCAAGCATTACATGTATATCAAAAGTTAGGAAAAGCCTTTGTTTTAGGTTTTTTATTTGTTTGTTTGTTTGGTATCGTTTCGGTTTGCGGTAACACCGTGTGGTAATAACTACTGCTTAGAAGATATTTAGTTCTGAAAAGTAAGTTTGTTTGTGTGTTGCTTTCCTGTGCTTCAGAGTCAAATCATCTTAGTGGTTTTTACCCCCTCTTGTTCATACCTAGATTCTCAACCCGGAGTTGAAGGCGGCAGATCTGGCCTTCCCAAAACCCCTGGAGACCAACCAGCGAGTGGAGATGACAGACAAGGAGATCCGAGCCATCTTCCTGAGACTACAGGCCGAGCTGCTCATGGGTTACCGGTCCTGCCTGACGCTCATCAGGATACACCCGGAACCCGTCATCACATTCAACAAGGTAAATATTAGTCAACCCTCAAATGATAATTATAATAATAATAACAGGATTTATGAAGCGCCATTCCATCCAGATCATGGCGCTAACGCAACACAAGATAATGAAAACAGACATGAAATTGGAAACAGGTGAGCTTTTAATTGTTGTCTGAGTAATGAAATAGTCTCCTGTGATCTGATGCTTGAGGGTATGGTGTTCCAGAGCTTAGGGCCGGCAATAACGAAGGCACGGTCAGTGGAGGTGTTTTTGGATCTCTGCACCGACAATAGTGTACCATCGTTACTGGAACGAAGACCAGGTTGGCCAAATACGTTGAGCTGGATGAGGCGGTTAAGGTACGGAGGAGCTGTGTGATGGAGACATTTGAAGATGAGGAGGGCTATCTTGAATTCAATTCTTTGCCGGATGGGAAGCCAGTGAAGTTGGTTAAGTAGTGGAGAAGCCGATTCACGCCTGCCAACGGTAAATAAAAGGCGTGCAGCATGGTTTTGTAGTCGTTGAAATCGGGGTTGTTATACGGAACAATGGTTTGGTTCAGGTTTGGCGATTTTTTGGAATGCAAGTGGGATTAAACCACTGATCTCTATATAAAGACTGGATAGGGTACAGAGAACCACAGAAGAGAGCCATTTGAAGCCATATTGGTTAAACAGGTTGGTGTTCTTGATAGGATGTAGCCTCAATCCTACAAAATCCTCCAATTGGCCTCATAGAAAATAGCGTATAGCCTTAATCCTGCAAATGCCTTCATTCATTCATTCAAGGGGTAACCACTGCCTGAATCCTGCAAAATCCTGCGGCAGTGACTGTCAATATGTTGAGGCTTGGCCAGTGACATCCTGGAGCAGTACGGAGGATTTCAAGCATACTCCAGGCCTATATTTATGCATGGCTGAACAAAAACAACATGATGTCCGTCCCAAGACCTTGACAAAGTGCATCCTACGAAATCAGTAACGCACTTTTGCCATGTAACCTCAATCCTCCAAATTCCTCCACTTTTGGAAAGAGGATTTTGAAGGACTCAGGGCGGTTAGGGTTAAGGAAAAGTTCCCGACTTAGGCAGTTATGTGATTCATTTTTGTAACTTCGTGGTTCACCTGGTTGACCTTTTGTCCACCACCATGGTTCACAGTTTTTTCAAACGTTGTGGTTCACTATTTGAATGCTGCATTCCACTTTTTGCGACGTTTGGAAATATAAGCATGTCCTTTTTCAACATCATAATATGTGTACGTGAATTCAGCATAATTCACCATTCAGCATAATTCACAAGATATTCAATCCATTTTTGTAGCTTTTTGCCTCGGCAATCCACAACTACCACGGCCTTATTTCCAATTGTAACAATATTGACTAGGCCACTGTTTACTTTTCCTTTTCTTTTCCAGGGTTTGTTCCTGTTTGAGCGATCGTTGGTCGGTGAGGAGTTCCTTAGCAAGGTGCTGGACAGCATGAGTTTCAATACGTTTGTCAATGAGAAGGGGCCACCCTACAGGGTATGCGATATATTTGACAAGGTGAGCGAAGCAGTTCCTTTACAACTTGTCAACAAAATTAGAAATTGTCCAATTTCTTCACTAGATTTGATTTACTTGTAACAAGTTAAATGATCTTTAATGGCCAATTTTACCGCATGATGAATGATTGAATTTATGCACTGATTTTGGACCATCGTTTGTTAAGTAAAGTTTGTTTATTACTCGTAATATTTACGAGCCAATATGCAATTTTTTTTTTCGACATCCCATTGCGTCAGTTAATTTACTATAGCTTTAGTTCTCTCTGAACACTAACTCTGGATTCAGGATTGTGAGTAGTACTTGTCACAGTATCCGCTCCGTTCACAAGTACCCCCTCACCGGCAAAGAAAGCACAGTTGGGGGTGACGGACCGACGCCATCTTTCCTGACTGTAATTTTGCCGCGACGCGCGGCCGTACCATGTACTACTGCGTGTACATAGTGCCAATCCCCTGGTGTACGTGCGTCACACACAAAGAACGGTGCGCGTCAACCAGCTAAATGTCCCACCCATGGGTAGTCGTTGCTAGGTAAAAGGGCGCCCTCTTTCGTTGGCGCACAGAGCCCATACATGTGATTGTCCTTTAGTTTGGTTCCCAGACTGAATGCCTTGCTTTGGCAGCAGTAAAGGAATGAAGGTTTCAGACTTGTTACTTTTAATCAGATGCCTATCGCTCAAAGGTTGCCCACTTGCACAGAATTGTATTGAGAGATTGATAATATTGACTATTAGTTTAAAGGAAGTATAGCCTACAACCTTTGCAAACATCAAAAAAACAAAACTACCAAACTATTATGAAATACCTTACTGGACTGTTAGTGAATGACAGTCTAAAGCATCCTGTAAAATCATGGCTCCTGGTGTGCTGACGTTTTCAAGAAAAGTGGTATTTTTGTATCAATTTCCAACGTTTGTTGGAAAAAAATGGCTTTTTTAATAATTTAGTTAGTCATAATTTTTTTAATAATTTAGTTAGTCATTTAGTTGTCATAATTTAGTTAGTCCGCATTTTGTTTGCAATTGATTACACGCCTATGAACAGGTACAAGCCAGCTAGACTGGTTCCCTAACCTTACAATTCCCCGATGTCTATAAATTGCTCTGTTTCATCTTAAGTGGGGTCAGGGAACCAGTCTACAAGAACATGATTGTTTTTCTTGGTTTTTCCAGCATCTACGAAAATGTATTTTGATATTTATGAAGTGAAATCAAATTATTACTACATGGTGCATATTTACATGTACATGTATATAGTAACAGCATTTTGGGGGGCCATACTGCAGGTATACTTTACATAATGATTTGTACATTTAGTTTTTTGAAGTGCAGATATGGTTGCAATGTTCAAGGGTTTTCTACCTAGTTATTTATACAACAGTCATGGTGTTTTTTGTCACTTGTTTGCATTTTTGTCATGTAGTTGGTGGCCAGCATCTCAGACACAATGACTCAAGAAGAAGGCAACTCAGACAGGGCCTTGAAGAACATCCGGGACGTAGGGGAATATCTCTACATCAATGTGAGTGACTGTAAAAAAGGAGGGAGGGATGGGGTGATTTGGGGCAGTGTTTCCCCTGGCTAATGAACTGAGCGAGGTGGTAAAAGTTCAAATTGATGATTGAAACAAAATTTACGCAGTCTGGCCAACAGAAAAGAATGTACTGCTCACAAAAATGCACGATGATTCCGTCTACACATTAAAATTGTGAGTTCTTGATGCATAGAAGTCAAGAAAAACGCTCATAAATAACACAAAATAAAAAGTTTTCAATTAGTATTTCCTTTGTTGCCAATCTTCACAGCGAGGTGGTGATATTGGCAAAAATTGAGCGAGGTGGTCACTGAAAGTAGGGAGGTCGGCCACCTCACGTTTGAATGGGCAGGGAAAACACATTTGGGGAATAACTTGAGGGGGTCATGAATGGGTATGTGGATGAATGGGGAAATCACATCAGGGGTGGGGCATTGGGGATGGTGGGTGATAAGAAACAGTGTGGAATACCATTAAGCCAAAAAAAAAGGCTCTGGTTTCTGGTGTGCAGCAGCCACAAAACAGTAGGTAACTTATGCGATGCGAGGAATAGACCATTATCATTTTGCGGCCATCTTGATTTTTTTTCCCATTCAAGTCAGTGTAACCAAAGCAAGGCTGGAAGGAAAAATAGTCTGGTTCCTTTTTTGCACAAAAACCATTTTCATTCAGTACCGATATTGGACACAGGGAACTTGACTGAAATGGCGGCAGCACGATAAAGGTGTATTCACATGTACACAACTTCTGTGATGCACAGGCCGTCATACATGTACATACTGGGTTTTCAGTCCCTACCTGAAATGTCTTTCAGGAGTTTTCTTCCCACCTCTATGAATTTCATACGCAGTTTTGACATTATTTTGATGGTTTTTCTTTGACAGGAAAACCCTGCTAAGGCCACGTACCTGGAGAAGATACCCCGGCCGACAGAGGGCGCTCACACGCGCATCAACCAGATGCCGTTCCCTCATCTCAAGGAGGAGTTGGTCGGGGAGGTCATCGAAGACGGCCTCAGTAAAGCAGTGAGTCGTGGACAAAATTAATAACGGCTTTTTCTCATAATGTAATTGACTCCATGTACGAGTTTCCCCTCAACAGTAAGAAAGGGGGAGCTTGGGAAGACCAGTGGGAGAGATTTGTTTCTCCTTCCACCCATGCATGCTTGTGTGTCTCCTACTTGCTTGTTTCTTGTACAGTGGAACGCCGCTATAATGAACATCGCGGGAACCACAGAAAATATTCATAATTGCGATCGTTCGGTATAACGATTTGAAGCTGCCGGTGCTCCGGTACTCACATTTTCAATAAATGGCGCCCTTCATAACTTCACCCTGCATGCTCTGGTAGTTACTGAAAGACAACTTCGAACACGTGCTGACTATTGAATTATGTAAATTTTTACACAGGTTTGAGCTTACTACATGTACCTACATCGATGGGTGGCTTTCCCCTTCTATTCCTTGGGGAAATAATAGCCACTTGTCGCTCTTCTGTTGACGGTTTTCTACAACAATGTTCAGTTGGTTTTGTACACAAAAATCGGGAGCCAAGGACGATGTTCAGTATAGCCGAATGTTCAGGATAGCGGTGTTTGGTATAGCGGCGTTCCACTGTACAACTGTACCACTGTAAATTGTCTCTGAAGAAGATCTTGTTAAGACTGGAACATCAGACCCTCTTCATTTTGTTGGTTTATAAATTTCCCCACCCAGAATAAAAATCCTGCTGAGGTTAAACGGAGATACGTGTACTTGGAAAATATATTTTATTTTCAATCCAATTTAATCACATCGGATCAATTTGCGATCGATTTGATCTCTCAGATCGTGCAGAGCTTGAACCAGAAGGCCAGCAAAGTCCGCCAGCAGAAGCCCCAGAACGTGCCGGCGGGGCCCAAGATCAGCAGCTTTGAGAATCGCATGAACGTGATCAACAACAGCGCGCGCAGGCTGGAGGTGCTCCGGACCTGTCTCGGGCACATCTTTGACAACAGGATCCTAGACGCCAAGAAGGTCAGGAAATTGAACTCAAGAAAAAAAAAAAAAAAAACAATATCTTAAACGATGGAATCTTATTTGAACTGTTTTTTTTTATAATGTAGTGCAGTATAGTTATTCAACTATCTATGGTAAAAAAAATCGCAAGAATACTTGTAGTGTTATTATACTAATTTGAATACACGTCACCTAAATCACTATTGTCCACGTGTAATATCAAGCTTTGGAGATCAGTGAAGCGGACGGAATAAAGCCGTCCGTGGACAAACAGGTTTGGCACATGACATTTTTAAACTACCATATACCAGAGACCAAATGGGCATTTGCAATCATTTTTTCGTCACTTATGTTTAAAGGTCAATATTTTAATAACATTGAATTAAAATTTGAAATGTACTTAACAAGTAGGTGAAAATTGCTGTCAAAAGTGGGCTTCCTTCTTTTTGCACCACCCTGTATAGAGAACCATGATAGTTCTCGTCCGAACTTGCTTTAGAATGTGGTTTCATGCAGTAATTCGTGTCAAAAAAAAGAAAGCCGTTGGTGGATATGGATGGCATTACTAATTTATTTGACATGGACTGGTGCCCTGTTTTTCGTTACAGCTTTTTCCCGCAGTACTGCGCTCCTTGAAGAGCCGTGTTACCAGACTGGCCTTGTTCAGGCAGCTGACGGTCTACGTTCAGGAGAACCGGTCGCTACTGGAGCAGCAGCAGTTTGACATGGTAGTCAGGCTCATCAATTGTGCATTACAGGTAAACAGTGTTCTCCTGACCTTTGACCTTGAGTTCAAAGGTGAAGGTAAAGGGGGAGGAACCTATGTTCGCCACACCTCCTCCACAGCAAGTCTGTTACCTTCCTAGCATTGAATAATGCCGGTACCCATTTAACACCTGAGTTGAGAGGAGTAATTGAGGTAAACCACCTTACTCAAGGGCACAACACGCATACCCAGGGTGGGGCTGGAACCCACAATCTCACATTCATGAATCCTATGCTCGACCATTATACCACACGTGCCCAGTTTGGAAATGACCTTTGACCTTTATTTTGGGTGACCTTTACCCTTTTCATCATTATTTGTCTCTCTCTTTGTTGACTAGGAGGACTCATCGAGTGAGGAGTACAGTCTACCCATGGCCATCCTGCCGCTGTTATCTAACTTCTACAGAGTAAGCTCACTTATACTTTTAGTATTCATTGCAAGTTTCCATTCCTCAAAATTCAACTCTCTGGCTTTGTAATCGGTGACTATTCTTTCAAGGCATTTATAAGTCATGGCCCGTATACCAGTCTGGGGCACTTGCTTCGTTTGGTTCGGCCATGCATTGCATGCGTGAGATCACCCTGCACAGGGGTGATTCAGTTTGTCTATAACTGTACCCAGGACCACCCAGTTTAACCCAATCCCTTATATTCTATCTGTAAAAATAATGCACAAGGCTGATTCAGTTTGCCTATAACTGTACCCAGAACCACCCAGTTTGACCCAATCCCTTATATTCTATCTCTAGAAACAATGCACAAGGCTGATTCAGTTTGCCTATAACTGTACCCAGAACCACCCAGTTTGACCCAATCCCTTATATTCTATCTGTAGAAATAATGCACAACGCTGATTCAGTTTGCCTATAACTGTACCCAGAACCACCCAGTTTAACCCAATCCCTTATATTCTATCTCTAGAAACAATGCACAAGGCTGATTCAGTTTGCCTATAACTGTACCCAGGACCACCCAGTTTAACCCAATCCCTTATATTCTATCTCTAGAAACAATGCACAAGGCTGATTCAGTTTTTCTTTAACTGTACCCAGAACCACCCAGTTTAACCCAATCCCTTATATTCAGTCGCTAGAAACAATGCACAAGGCTGATTCAGTTTGCCTATAACTGTACCCAGAACCACCCAGTTTAACCCAATCCCTTATATTCTATCGCTAGAAACAATGCACAAGGCTGATTCAGTTTGCCTATAACTGTACCCAGAACCACCCAATCTAACCCAATTCCTTATATTCTATCTAAAGCACCTATTTAGTTTGCCCATTGCTGTCCCCAGGGACACCCAGTTTAACCCGTTATATTCCATCCACAGAAACTATGCACAGGGGTGATTCAGTTTGCCTACAGCTGCACCCAGGACCACCCAGTCTGGGCGAGCCTTCGGTTCTGGGAGACAGCTTTCTACCGAGACGTGGAGACCAACATTAGGCAGCTGTACGTGTCGGAGCATGATACCAAATGCGATGTAAGTCTATCTCAACTGTTGAGGGAATTTTTGTGTCAGCGTAATTTACTTTCACTGTTGGGTATTTTGCCCCTTGTCAGTATCATTTAAAGGTAGAGTAGATCATTTGTTGTTTGTGCATTTTTTTTGTTTCGTTTGTAGCAACAAAGGTGCTCAAAATGTAAAAAGGGTGCTTAACAACTAAACCTGATGAACTTTTAGCTTATTGAATGCTGTACAGCGTGTCCCCCAAAAAAATGTCCCTCTAATAGACTGCTTAATTAATTCCAAAATCAAGTATTATTCTCAATTTAGGGTTCAGATTAAGAAAGCCCATTTAATTTTGTAACTTCTGTGAAAATTTCATTGGTCTCGCTTCATTGGTTTTTAATACACAGTCTATTATGTAACAGCAGTGCTTTTCAGCCCATTCCAAGTTTGCAGGTGGAAGGACGTGCAGGGGGACAATAAAGGTTTACAAGCTGGACATTGAAGAACAAACCATAAGTGGAACACACCCTGTGAAAGCAAACACGACCAGTGGAACTGAACTTTGATTAGTTTTCATTTTAACAAGTAAATGAACTTGACTTTAGTTACTCCATGGAGGAATGGTTACTCAATAACAAAAACAACAACACAGTTGTTGAATTAAAAGTGAAGCATGGAATAAGGTATGGTATGTCTGTAGTGTGCATTTCTTTTTATCAAACTTGGAATGGGCCAGAAAGCACTGCTGTTACATACAAGCCTGTGTATTCAAAACCAATGAAGCGAGATATTTAAAATTTTCACAGGAACTACAAAATAAAGTGGGCTTTCTAAATATGTAAACTTAATTGAGTATAAAACTTTATTTTAGTAATTATTCTGTGGTCTATGAGAGGGACATTTTTTTTTTGACACGCTGTATATTCTGAAAAAAAATATTCTAGGATCTCGATTTCAATTCAAAAGTTGCCGAGTCATGTTTTGAATTGCGCCCAAAATCAGCATCTGGGACTAGTTCTCATTCAGCCGATGGCAGCTATGCAATGTCACGCACTGAACCGACGAATTATATCAACCCGCGCGCGCGCATCGTGTCAATGCGTGTGCGCACCCATTCACGGCTTCCCTGAATTAAAAATGAACTATGAACGGAAATGTCCATAAATGCATCTTTAGATGCATCTTTGGAAAAGACCTTCTTTTATAGTTTTCTTCAAAATGACAGCATGCCAGAAAAAAACTCATTTCACAGGGAGTTTTGTGCTATTACTATCTTTAAAGCTGTAATTAGTGCATTTTGTTCGTTTGAAGCAACAAAAGTGTTCAAAATCTAATGAAGGATACTGAACAACTTACTTGATGAAGTTTCAGCTCAGCTTCAGCTTCATATTCCGAGAAAAACAGCATTCTAGGATCTCAATTTAAAATCAAAAGTTGCTAAATCATGTTTCAAATTGTTTTGAATTGCAGCCTTACGTGATGTTGCGCACTGATCCAACGAATTATAGCAACCGCGCGCGCCTGTGTGTCGTTCCAATGCTTGTGCGCGCTGCGCCATATAACAAAACGAACAACTAATTAAAATTTTCCTACGGTGCTTCTTAAGAAGCACCATTGGAAATGCCTTCTTTCGTTGATTTCTTCAAAATGAGAGCTTGCCAGAAAGGATAATTTCACAGGGAGTTTAGTCCCCTCACTATCTTTCAACCAGTATGTTTTTCAACAATAATTACGCCGGTTACTTTTTTGGATAGCTGCAAATGATGGACTCTGGCTTTAAGCATGGCAGTGTAAAACATGCATGTGTCCAACAAATGTGTGAAATGCCGCGCAATTTTTGAAATTAACTGACAGTTTCCAGGTGACATATGTACATGTGTGCGACATTTTGTTTTGCGCGATAAAATCACTTTGAAAGTTGATTGCAAAACAAGAAACGGGATAAGTCGCATGACTTTGTTGCATAAATGTAAACATGCTCATTGATTTGTGCGTATTTATAAAAAACGTGTGGCTTTATTACGTGACAAATTTGCACGCGTGTAGGCCTGTAAACCTGATTTCGTTCTTCAAACCCCAGCAGGACAAAAACGGGACGATGGAATCCCCCAGCAACTCGGCCAACGGCTTCATCACCTCGGGGGAGCGCTCCCCCTTGGAGATCGCCGCCGAGCAGCTGCGTCTCTGGTCCCAGCTGGACTGCGATGAGCAGGACAAGCAGATTGAGAACGAGGAGAGTATCGTCTATAGCCTGGCCATCCACTACACCAACCGCATGATCTGCATGCGGGTCCCTCTGGACATTCACAAAGGCTTGAAGAATTCCATCTTCATGGACGGGGAGAGCGGCAGCAGTAACCTGACCAGCAGGTGGGTCATTCCGTGTCAAATCAACACGCTTTTGGACCCGACCCTCACAGATTGAAACGATATTTGGTGTGATGATTGGCCTATATGAGAAACCCCCAGAACTGAATTTTTTTGAAAATTGACTCGTTGGTTTTTGAGATACGGGTCAACGAACTTTTGACTAATTAGCATGACCTCCGAACTTTAAATACTTGTATCTCAAAAACTATAGCGCCTACAAAGCCAAGTTGTACATCATATTAAAGTTCTTTAAATGGCCTCCATTTCATAAAATAAAACCAAAATCGTAGCATGAAGTGCAGAGAAAATGCGTAACAAAATGACCTTTGACCTCGAATTACGAAAAACAATATGCTTCAAATTTTGTAAATTTTTTTCAAATGTTAGTTAATGATGTCAGCAACAATCTTAAAAAAAAATTGGGATGGGCGCTCTTAAAGTTTTTAAGTTATGATTTTTTGAAGAAAGCCTGTCCATGAAAAAGTATGCATAATATTAAATGTACATGTACATGTACATGTATACTTGTACTGTGTACATGTACATGTGTACATTTTACCTGTGCATCATGTTTGCCCTTTACAACCATATAGTCTCAACTCATATATATTAAGGGCAGAACAAAATTACTTATAAAAAATATGTTATACCGGTCTATGTTACTTTCATTTTTCGCTCAACCAAAGTCTGTGTTGCAGTGTTCATCTCCTCGGCGGAGATCTTGTATACGCGTCCTGTTTCAGTGACCGGTTCCACTGCTGTTAGTACATCCATGCCATGAATTACAAGTGTGTCTGGTCGATAGGGGAACTTGAAAGATGGAGATGGCCCATGGGGATGAAGGAAACTCAGTTCCACTTCTTGGGATGCTGGAAGGATCTCCTGAACACATGCTAGCCACCAGTAACAGTCATACATCACTGTAACATACCCCATATTAAATGTACATGTATGTACATGTACATGTACATGTATACTTGTACTGTGTACATGTGCACATTTTACTTGTGCATCATGTTTGCCCTTTACAACCATATAGTCTCAACTCAAAGGGCAGAACAAAATTACTTATAAAAAATATGTTATACCGGTCTATGTTACTTTCATGTTACTTTATGCATACTTTTTCATGGACAGGCTTTCTTCAAAAAATCATAACCTAAAAACTTTAAGAGCGCCCATCCCAATTTTTTTTTAAGATTGTTGCTGACATCATAAACTAACATTTGAAAAAAAATTACAAAATTTGAAGCATATTGTTTTTCGTAATTCGAGGTCAAAGGTCATTTTGTTACGCATTTTCTCTGCACTTCATGCTACGATTTTGGTTTTATTTTATGAAATGGAGGCCATTCAAAGAACTTTAATATGATGTACAACTTGGCTTTGTAGGCGCTATAGTTTTTGAGATACAAGTATTTAAAGTTCGGAGGTCATGCTAATTAGTCAAAAGTTCGTTGACCCGTATCTCAAAAACTAACGAGTCAATTTTCAAAAAAAATCAGTTCTGGGGGTTTCTCATATAGGCCAATCATCACACCAAATATCGTTTCAATCTGTGAGGGTCGGGTCCAAAAGCGTGTTGATTTGACACGGAATGACCCAGGTGAGGTGTCAGACTTAGTAAAGTAAAGGTAAAGGGGGCGAACCTGTATTCACAGGAACGGAGTGCCCATCTCCCTTTCGTTAGCAATTGGGCCAGACTCGAGTCCATGAAATGCTGCTGTTGGGGGATCGCCACACCTCCTCCACAGCGAGTCTGTTACCTTCCCAGCATTGAATAATGCCGGTACCCATTTAACACCTGGGTTGAGAGGAGTAATTGAGGTGAAGTGCCTTACTCAAGGGCGCAACACGCATGGCCACGGTGGGGCTCGAACCCACAACCTCTTGATCACGAATCCTGTACTCCACCGCTAGACCACACGTGCCCCAGACTTAGTACCATGGTTGAATTTAATGGTAATCCCCCATCACAAGGCCAGAGGGCCACTCAGGGTGCAGGTTACTCAAGGTGCAGGCTACAGTGGAAAGTATAGAGACAAAAGCAAAGATCTTATAGCGCCGAAGGCGCAAGATGGGGAAAGTCATAGAAATTGCAAAATCGTCATGGATGCCATTCGAGTAAGCAAACCATTGTGAAAACCATTGTTTGCACAATGGTTTGCTTCGGGTAACCAGTCTACCATACAAACTTTATTTCATTCAAATCGAGGCATTTCAAACAAAGCTATGCTTCATCGAACTCAAGGGTTGAAAATCGTCTTGGGCCACTCTCCTTGAAAGTGAGAAAGCGCAGTTAGAGAAACACACAAAGGATGTATTTCCTTTGTTCAAGAGTAACGTGTGACTTATTCTACTGGCTTCGATCTGTTAATTTGATAATACAGAAAGTGGCTTAAGTGGTTTTTCAAGTCCCGTGTTGTGATTGTGCATCTTTTGAACAAAACATCACAATCAAAATCAACTAAAAAGCATTTGGAAGACCAAGCGTTCTTCTCAGCAATACATTAGATAGATTTTGAATACTACCCCACTTTTCTGAACACATGCCCGATTCGTTAGGTTTTTTAGTGGGACAACCTGTGGTGTGAAAGGATGGGCAAGCATTGATTGTCTTTTGATTTTTTTTGCGCAGTAGTGTCAGCGGCAGTGACAGTTACAATGAAAACAACTTTGACAGCAACAGTCACGACGTGTCGCAGCAAGTTGTCAAGTTCATCAGTCGGTTTGTGGACAAGGTGTGCACGGAGGCCGGCGTGACCAGCGAACACCTCAAGAACCTGCACACAATGATACCAGGTTAGTATTCCTTCTTTTTGTATTCGGCATATATTTATCTAGTTTTTTTTTAATTGATGAGAAATGAATCAAACTGCTACAAACTACTTAATGACTGGATTGACCTGAAATGTACAAAGTTCGAGGACAATAATGTTTTCGACCGTGGAGGGATCGTTATTTTTCAGTTTTTAGCTGCGGACAGCAGCTCAACAAATCATTGGGTCTCTCTGTTAGTTGGCTCATTGGTTAGTTGGTTAGTAACAAACATCAGCAACCGCCTTGCATGGCTATAAATCACCTCGTCCTTCAGGCCAAGGTAACTCCTCCCTCGTGCCCGGGCCCTCTTTTGTTCACTTTATGGGTCTCCACTGACTGCCTACCAATTCATGCAGTTCTGGAAAATTGGGTCACTAGGGTCAAAAACCTGATGTTTGTACTGAAAACACTACTCCTACCAGAAATTACATGGCACAATCACTTCACCCGTGCATGAACACACACAGCCGTGTTTTACTATACTCTCGAGGACAATGCTTTGTCTTTTCCTTTGTCCCTGTAATATAACACTCTCCCATAGACTAAGCACACAAACGCACGACCGAGGACTGATTTCAACAAAAGATGAACTGTCGAGGACAACAAAGAATCTGTTGTTCTCCCTTTGTCTGTCTGTCCTCGGGGTGTATATAGTTCACGTACACACATGCGTTGGCCCGCAGCTTCCGAGATCATTTCCAGCTTGATTTTGATGTAATCAACAGAAATCGTTAAATTCTTTTGTTGTGTTTTTTGTACAGGAATGGTGGCCATGCACGTTGATACATTGGAGACTGTGAACCGTGAAAGCAAGAGACTTCCGCCAATTAAGAAGGTAAATAATCACTATGAATCCTTTGTTACAAACATTAAAAAAAACAGGTGGAAAATGTACTATTTCTTAGAAAACCTAAGAGAGCGGAGTGTGTTATTGTAGGACAATTTCTTCAGGACTTTTCGTGGCTGGGTGCCACAAAAATCAGTCATCCGTTCTTCGGGCTAAAGTTTGTAAGTCAAAAGCCGAATTAAAAAACAGAACTTCTAACGGAAATTTCCAACGGTGCGTCTTGAAAGGCCTTCTTTCGTTCATTTCTACGAAATGACAGCTTGCCAGAAAGAATAATTTCACAGGGAGTTTACTCCCATACTATCGTTCAACCTGGTATGTTTTTCAACAATAACTAAGTCAGTTACTTTTTGGATAGCTGCAAATGATGGACTGTAGCTTTAATCTACTTATAACTTATGACGTAGATGTCTTCCAGCACTCAGAAGTCTAAGAGCTTTGAGACGCAACCAGAGTGCATATTGTTTCTGTTCCCATCCACAGCCCACGATTCTCAAGCCCACATTGCTGCCTGGAGAGAAGCAGATCAGCGAGGGCCTACGGGGCTATCTCTTGACGGACGGGCGGGAGGACGGAGTGGGCGGGGTCATGGGAGGCCCCTCCTACCTCCCGGCTGAAGGTGCAATCTTCCTGACCTCATACAGGGTTATCTTCAAGGGATCTCCCATCGATATACAAGGTAATTTTAAAAATCTCATACCTTCAAACTTGAAATGGTATCTTCCTCATTTACATATTTAAATAGGCTTTCATCTACAACTAAAAATGGTATCTTCCAGGTTTTTTTGTAAGGCAGTCCTGTTGAAGTCCAGGTTAGTACTGTAAACTTAAAATAGTATCTTCCTGTTCTTACACCGGTATTTGGCCACATATGGAAAAGGCAATAGCATTAATATTCAGGGTACGCAGAATAGGCCTGCATTTTTAAACATTTTAATTTAAAATTGAAATGCTCAAAAAATTGTTATAAAAAAAAAAAAAAGCAATATAACCCAATGTTCTTAGTTACAAATACATTGAGATTTACTTACTTCTGAAACGAAATGTGGAGTGTCCATATCCTCAAACAGTTGTGTTCTGATGTCAGAGCATTCCCTTCTGTCTGATGTAACCGTGTGCTTGAACTGAAGATGCAAATAACGTTATTAAAGCTGTTCAAATGGGAATGACAGAAAAAGAAAACAAATGTGGAGATCTGTTTTGGTGCTTTTCTCGTAGCTTGTGAGCAAGTGGTGACCAGGAGTTTCCCCGTCTCAGCATTGTACAAGGAGAAGAAGATCAACGTCAGCAGCCTTGCCAACTCACTCCACCTTGAACAGTTCATGTCTGAGGGGCTCCAAATCAGATCAGTCACCTTCCAGGTATTGTATACCAACTGTTTACACCAAAGCCACCCTCCCATCAAACAGCAAGGGTCCTCTGCTATATTCACTTAATTTCACTGGGGGTCCTCTGCTACTTCTCATCCAGGTCCTGCTATTTTCACCCAGGGTGCCCTGTTACTTTCACCCAGGGTCCCCTGCTACTTTCACCCAGGGTCCCCTGCCACCCAGGGTCCCCTGCTACTTTCACCCAGGGTCCCCTGCCACCCAGGGTCCCCTGCTTCTTTCACCCACGGTCCCCTGCTTCTTTCACCCAGGGTCCCCTGTTATGTTTTACCCAGGGCGCCTGTTATTTTCACCCAGAGTCCCTAGGTAAATTTACCTAGGATGTCCTGTTAAATGTACCCAATGTCCCATGCTGTTTTCACCCAATTACCTCAGCAATTTTCACACAGTGTCCTCTTCTACATTCTTCCGGGGTCCTCTGCTATATTCATCCAATTCCCCTGCTATTTTCACCCAGGGTCCCCTGGTAAGTTATACCCAGGGTCCCTGTTAGTTTCACCCAGCGTCCCCTGCTAATTTTACCTAGGGTCTCCTGTTGAATTGACCCAATGTCCCCTACTACCTTCATCCACCCCCCTGCTATTTTCATCCAGTGTTCTCTGATATATTCACCCAGGGTCCATTGCTAAATTCACCCAGGGACCTCTGCTAAATTCACCCAGGGACCTCTGCCAATAAAAAAATAAACCAACAGCCCCTGTTGTAACACGCAAGGGTCCACTGCTATAAAAAGCAAGGGCCCTGTGTCATAAAAAAACAACATTTTATAACAAAAAAGCAACATTTTATAACGTCAGCAGCCCTGTCAAGTCACTCCACCCTGAACATTCATGTCCAAGGGACTCCACAACTCAGATCTTCCCGTTCACTATGCTACATAAAAATCATTGGTAAAATCTGAGCAGTGTGAATTAGGCATATTTGTCTATAAAATAATCAAGGGTTTACCAGTAGAAATCACAGTGAGACCTCAAAAATTTGGAATGGAAATTTGGAGTTGGCTAAACTTTAAAGATATTGTCCATCATTTGTAATTTGTGCATTTTGTTCGTTTGAAGCAACAAAAGTGCTCAAAATCTAAAGAAGGGTATTGAACAACTAACCTGATGAAGTTTCAGCTCAGCTTCAGCTTGTATATTCCGAGAAAAACAGCATTCTAGGATCTCAATTTCAAATCAAAAGTTGCTGAGTCATGTTTTGAATTCGGCCTGAATTCAGCGTCCGAGACACGTTCTCACTGAGCCGATTGTAGCCACGCGATGTCGCGCACTGATCCGACGAATTATAGCAACCGCGCATGCGTGTGCGTCATGCCAATGCTTGCGCGCGCTTCGCTGCAAAACAAAACAAACTACTAATTTAAATGTCCTAAGGTGCGTCTTAAGAAGCCCCGTTGGAAAGGCCTTCTTTTGTTGATTTCTTCAAAATGACAGCTTTCCAGAAAGAATAATTTCACAGGGAGTTTAGTCCCCTTACTATCTTTCAACCAAGTATGTTTGTCAACAAGAATCACGCCAGTTACTTTTTGGATAGCTGCAAATGATGGACTCCAGCTTTAACTTCAAACAAGTCCACTTTTGTGTGATCTGTTCCCAGCTGATCAAGATCGCGTTTGACGAGGAGGTGGGCGCGGAGAAGGTGGAGGCGTTTCGCAAAAACTGCACCCGCTGCCGCTACCCGCACAGCCTCTACGAAACCTTTGCATTCCAGGGCTCCACTGTCGCGCCGCACCTCTCCACGCAGATGAAGCAGAAGGAGAAGAGCGCCACCTTGAGGTGAGATTGAGAAAGGGCTCGACTAGATGCGTCACTCGTAAAATAGGATGAACAAGAACAAAGGAATGCTTTCTTCACAGGTCATTTGAGTGTAAAAATATGCCTTAAAGGATCATGAAGTGAAGTTTTCTTAGGAACATATTTTGTGCAACTTTCTACTTCTCTAAACTGTTTGACATACCTTTTTGGTTGATCTGATTGAAAAGAGCACTTCTTTAAACATTTTTTTTAATTCCGTGCTATTTCCAGACAACTGAGGGTACTTTTGCTATGATATCATTTCAGGAAGACATTGATCAGTTCAGGGGTTTTCTGTTCAAATTGAAGTGAACCCAAAAAGTTGCTCATTGAAAACATCTGTGAGAAAAGTTTGCTGACTGGCTTACTGCCATGTACTGACACAACAACAAATCATCAAAGAAAAGAAAATGTACGACAACAGAATTTCCAAAATTCTGGCAACTTTTGGTGTTGAAATAACTGAAACATTTAGATTTCTTCCTGAAACAGCATCACACTTGTGCTCATGAATATGGAAAATTGCATTAGCATAAAAACTAAATAGGCAAAAGAATACCCTCGAAAAATGCCCAACAAAAATTGAAAATAAGGATAAATGGGATACATTTTAAGGGTTGCATTTAAAAAAAAAAAAAGGAATTGCATGGCCCTTAAAGGTTAAAGGGGCACTAGGTCCTGAAATCCCCGGAAATTTCATGTTTTTGATTTTTTACGTATCCTATTTCAAACATCTGGTTGAAAGGAAACCAACCTAATGTCTTACCGTTCATGAAAAAAACCTGGTTGTTTACATCAGACACGACAGAGTACGAATATGTTTATCCTGTCGTTTTCAGTCAATGTACAATATACATGTACATGTACACGTTGTGTGTGTTTAGTATAACACACGTACACAGCACGGTGCTCGCGAGCAGCGGTGACCAATCACTTATGTACAAAATGTGGTTTCTTACACGTCCGCAAAAGGTGAACACTTTGTGGATGAAATCATAACTAGCACCCAAAACAGCTCGACTTTTTAGGGTCGCAAAAGTGGACGAGTCTGAAAGTCGTTCTGGCATGCATAAAACAGGAATAACACAAAACGCCCAGTTTTTAAAGGATAGTTGTTGGATGTTTATATCCTACTTTTAAATGTTCTTTGCGATTAACATCATTTAATTCATAGCTTGTTTTGTATCCGAATTGGGCTGTTCCAGGACGCAGTGTCCCTTTAATATCGACTAATATCTCTTTCTCTCTCTCTTTATTGTGAGCAGGAAATTTGCCTCGAAGACATTCCTGAAAGGCAAGAGAGCAGTGGGTGTAGGGGGCAGCAGTGGGGGCCATCATAAGACCAAACTGCTCCCCCGCAGCAAGGACCGCTACGTCCTATCGGCCGAGCCGCTGGTAACCCAGCGACCCCCGTCTGCTGCGACTCTACAGCGTCAGATCATGGCAGGGAGCATGGACAGCATCCCCAGCGACAGTCGGCCGAACAGCGTCATGTACGAGGACGACGAACTGTCGAGTAAGTACCATGACGTGATTGACTGTGGAGATGACACAGGCAAGGTCAAAGGTCACATTGTCTGGGCACTCAGCATTATTGGTGTGCACTGCACTTGTGATTTGGCACAGCACAGTAGTGAAGTCTTTAAACGAGCCAATATGGCCCAACAGGCCGACATTTATCTTCTATTTCTGTGGCATGATCTTAAACAAGTGAGAATATTTCTATTCCCTCTGGATGGGATGCTAGTCCATCGAAAGTAACTCCCCAGCTAATGCCAGTACCTATGTATACTCCTGGGTGGAGAGAGGCAAGTGGGGTGAAGTGGCTTGCCCAAGGACACACCATATGGCCAGTAGCTGGATTCAAACCCCTGACCCACTGATCATGAGTCACAAACCCTAACCACTAGGCCACGCTCTCCTTATTTTGCACAGCACAATGAAGTAATTGGCCCATCACTGTTCAGGAGGGAAAAAACACCCCAAAACATCAATTTCTACCCTTGATTACACGCAGACGCCTCCATATGATCGTACACCAAAAAAAATGGCAAAAAAAAATATCAACAATTCCCTACCTACCTAATCGGAAGCAGAAAAGCACTGTTTAAATGCCTTGTATGACAGTTTCTAAGTTGCTCAAGCTGTGTGTTTGTCTTTTTCTACAGGGTTGCCAAAACTTTCAATTTTGTTCTATCTATCTGAAGATTTTCTCTGTTTGTAGCGAAATAGTGGAATCAGAGTGTACAATTTCAGTTTTGTATGTTTTGTAGCAGTCCAAAAGAAGATGGTAACAGTTTTTCCTAGAAAAGTTTGGGCTCACAAAAACTTACTGAAATGTTATACTTTAAAACAAACAAAAATCGGGAGACCACAAAGGAAAACAAAAGATCCTTTCAGTCCTCGAGCGTTTGGTCTTTTGTTGAAAATGGTCCTCAATCATACGGTTATTTGCTTAGTCTATGGAAAGTAAGATTTGAGGCTTTGCATAGTGGAGATACTAAAAATTGAAAGGTTTGCAGAAACACCATGTGCGAATAATTTCTCAACTAAGAGAATGGTTCTGAAAAGAACCAGAGGTCAGAGCATACTGACCGGAACGTCGAGTTTGTACCTCTGGTTCTTTTCAGAACCATTTAAAAGAACCATTCTCTTAGTTGAGAAATTATTCGCACATGGTGTTTCAGCAAACCTTTCATTTTTTTAGTCTATGGAAGAGTGTTAAATTACAGGGACACAGGGAAACACAAAGTATTGTCCTCGGGCGTATAGAAATTCACAACGATGTGTACATGTTAGAATGTCGAATTGGCTTATTCTGTGTGTTTTTGATGCAGATGTGGGGATAGAGTCTTCACTGCGAGTTCTGAGAAGCCGGTCCGGTTCATACGATTCAGGTTGTTATACGATAAACACACAGTCCAGACCAGATGATTCTGGTCACCCATTGGCTGACTGTACTAACCATGTGATCATTTCCTGTTAGACTATTGGCTGAGACTCATTTTACTCACATCTGTCCAGATTTAGTCGGGACCATCTGATCATCAGACAGGTTTTTCTTCAGTTTAGTTGCCAATATGAAGTATGCTAGTCTCATACCTATACCTTGACACACTACACGAGAAAAAAACTTCAAGTTTTTGTACCATTGAGATTCATGTCCAATTTCAAGCGAGGAAAATAAAGCTTGCTTTGAGGACTTTTTCGTACTGCTCGTGCATATTGTGCATATAGAATGTACATTTTCACGTATACTGTATGTGTAATGTGAAGATGCACAATGTACACGTGTATAATGCATGATGCATACTCAAATGTGCAATAGCCACAAAATGTGTGGTGTGTACGCATACCAAATTTGAACAAACATGCAAAATTATGACCTTGTGTAAACCTTTGCTTGTAATTTTAACAGTACATTCAGGAGACACAATTGGCACATGTTCGGGGGCCACATGTGCACACCATGCACTATATGTGTCTAAAAATGATCACACCCAGTGTGCATATTTTTATGCAATGCCGTACTCATACCGAGTAGACTAGCATACATCATGTAGACACCAATAGATTTCTGTACATGCCTTCATTTAATAGCAGTGTGTGTCTATGTACCGTATGGCATGGCTGAAATATTTACTTAACAGTTGCAGATCATGCCATCTACATGTTTGAATAAACTAGATTACCGTTGGTGCAATGGACTGTGTGCATGAACAGTAGAGCGCTTTGTGACCACTTTCAAGAGCAATATTGGTTTTATGTACATATGGCGCCTATTGGTTTGTCCCCATATTGTGCCCATTGGTTTGTGCACATTGGTTTGTGCACATATTGCGCCCATTGGTTTGTCTTCATATTGCGCCCATTGGTTTGTGCGCATATTGCGCCCATTGATTTGTGCACATATTGCACCCATTGGTTTGTGCGCATATTGCACCTATTGGTTTGTCCCGATATTTCGCCCATTGGTTTGTGCGCATATTGCACCCATTGATTTGTGCGCATATTACACCCTTTGGTTTGTGCGCATATTGCACCTTTTGGTTTGTGCGCATACATGTATTGCACCCTTTGGTTTGTGCGCTTTTTGCACCCATTGCTTTGTACGCATATTGCTCCCATTGGTTTGTGCGCATATTAAACCCTTTGGTTTGCGCGCATATTGCATCCTTTGGTTTGCGCACATGTTGCACCCATTGGTTTGTGCGCAAAGTGCACACGACCGGATGCGCACAAATTTGTAGCATTTTCACGTGAGCCTCAGGCAATGCATTCAAGAGTCCCGAGCAGTGGTCTCCCCCAACTCTCTTCATGACTGTTGATGGGGTACTTGCGTATGGCGGTCCATCCGTGTGGCACCGAACGGTAAGGAAGGGAGAGTTTAGGGCGACCACTGGGAGAGTTTAGGGTAACCACTGGGAGAGTTTAGGGCGACCACTGGGAGAGTTTAGGGCGACCACTGGGAGAGTTTAGGGCGACCTCTGGGAGAGTTTAGGGTAACCACTGGGAGAGTTTAGGGCGACCACTGGGAGAGTTTAGGGCGACCACTGGGAGAGTTTAGGGTAACCACTGGGAGAGTTTAGGGCGACCACTGGGAGAGTTTAGGGCGACCACTGGGAGAGTTTAGGGCGACCACTGGGAGAGTTTAGGGCGACCTCTGGGAGAGTTTAGGGCGACCACTGGGAGAGTTTAGGGCGACCACTGGCAGAGTTTAGGGCGACCACTGGCAGAGTTTAGGGCGACCACTGGCAGAGTTTAGGGTGACCACTGGGAGAGTTTAGGGTGACCACTGGCAGAGTTTAGGGCGACCACTGGGAGAGTTTAGGGTGACCACTGGCAGAGTTTAGGGTGACCACTGGCAGAGTTTAGGGTGACCACTGGGAGAGTTTAGGGCAAACACTGGGAGAGTTTAGGGCGACCACTGGGAGAGAAATTTGAAGGCATTGCCAATGAAGCCTGGGCCCAATTTCATGGCGCTGCTTAACAGTTAGCAGAAAATGTGTGCTTAACCAGTTCGCGTCAGAGGACGTGATAACACGCACTGGCTGTTTTTATACACAGGCACGGCTGACGGGTTAAGATGTCAAGATTGCCTCAATTCGCCTCCGGGTGACCTCTAAACACACTTATCCCATGTGCCTTTTATACATACACACAAAGTCTGTGAAGTCTGTGGAGGTGAGCCGTGTGTTGATCTTGAATTGGCCGTTGTACTAGGCCTATTGCTCGACACTTTACACTCCAGTGCGAATCAGTATTTGTGGCTTTTGGCTGTATATCAGAAGTTGGTGGGGAAATTTTGCCAAAAAAACAAAATTTTCGGCAAAAATAAACCCGGTGTCACATGAAAATTCGACTCCTATGAAAATCGGACCCCTATTTCCCTATTATTGGTTGATCCCTCGCACGTGACAGGTCACTATCCCAAAATGATCCTAAAAATAGCATAGTATCGTACTCATGCGTGCGCAGTACTGCCAATGAGTCCACATTTCATGGAGTCGGATATTCACGCTACACCGGCACGAAGTGGTTAAGCAACGTTTCCCGCTAGGGTTAAGCGTGCCTTTTGATTTGCTTACTGCCTACAGCCTCCATGAAATAGACGAAGGCTCTGTTAGCAGAAAATCATGTGGTTAGTAGCGCCATGAAATTAGGCCAAAAATGCTTATGGGAAGACGCTATGGCTTTGTGCACATTTGGCGTGCGCATGAACCATTATGCGCACGCCGTTTGTCCCGTCCGCTGGGCTCTCAAAAGTGGTAAAAAAGCACCCTCTCTTGTTTGCGCAAGGAGCCCATAACCAATTTCGGCCAGTACTGAATAGCTCCTGACGTTACCTCATGAGTGATTACTGTGTGGCTATTTGCAGATTTTGACTTTGACTCTTCGCCCAGAGGTTATAGACGTCATGGTGGCTCGTTCCTTTCAGGTTAACTACATTCATCTGTTTTTTTTACCCTTGATTTTGTCTTTTCTTTTAATGGTTTTGGTACCTTTCTTTATCTTATATCTGTCAAATTACATTTGAATTCTTTCCAGTTAAGGGAAAACAATAATATACAATGTAACAAAACATTTCATCACGCCTTCCTCTGACAAATCGGCCTAGCGTGCAGTAGGCCAGGACTGGATTGGGGCTTAAAACTAGTCTGAACTAGGTTGAGACTGATTTAAACTGGCCTCAACTGATCTTATGGAATGGTACTTAAACTAGTTTATTCTGCATTTTGGCTGAACCAGTCAACAAGATTTGGGCTAATAAACTAATCTTGTTTGGATTGAAACTGTAACCAGTTTTAACTGGAATGGAGAAAAAAAACGACCTTTCTGGAATGGTACCTAAACCGCTTTATGCTGCATTTTGGCTAAACCAGTCTTGACAAGATTTGGGCTTAAAACCAATCTTGACTTGGTCTTGAATTTTAAGTGGTCTTAACTTAAATGGAGCAAAACTTGACCTTTCTGGAATGGTACCTAAACCGGTTTATACTGCATTTTGGTTATACCAGTCTTGACAAGATTTGGACTTAAAACTGATCTTGACTTGGTTTGGAATTTACACTGGTCTTAATTGGAATGGAGCCAAACTCGACCTTTCTGGAATGATACCTAAACCGGTCTGGAGACTGCAATTTGGCTAAACCTGGTCCTGACTTGCTTCGGGCCTAAACCGGATTTGGCTGGATAGATGGAGACCTAGACCACTCTTTACTGGAATGCCAGCACTCAATTGACTGATAAATTGACTGAAAATGCACCAAAAAATGAAAGCTATTCGCAAGAGAAACCCCTGGTACACATTTATTGCACTGTGCACGAAGGCATTTGTTTTCTTTAAATAATGTTTGAATAAAAAATAACAATTTTCACAATTTAAATTAATAGTGACATGTACGTTCTAAGAGCAGCTGCCTTATGTCAAGAACAAACTTCCAAACATGTGCATTTACATGCACACTCTAATTTTTGTTTCTCTTAAATTAAGTTTACCATTAAAAGGCCTGCACTGACAGCTTCTAAAAAAAAAATAATTTGTTAATTTTTTTTTTTTTTTTTAAATAACATCTTGTGCATCAAATCGATACACTTTAAATCATGGGCAACCGCCGCACTGATTTTTAGTTGCAGATCTCTCGGATGCTCCACTGCCTCCGCGGTCACAAAAAATAGAAAGATGTCGCTCCATGTCCATTCCAGCAGGTTACAGAAATGTTTGATCATTGTTGGTGTCACTGGCTGGCGCAATTTCTAAAATAATTGAGCTACAGGGGAATGCTTTACTCACCGGCGGTGTAGTACTTGTACATGTAGCGGTCTCACCAAGCATACTTTAGCTTGCCTCTCACCAAGCCAACCAGCTAAAGTCAAATCTGACTGAAAGTCTAAGAATTACATTTTTCTGAAAAAAAAAAACGGGCGAAAAATGTTGCACAATGCTGAAAAATGAACAGTGCCATCTTGAATAAAAACTCCGCATTGAATGCTGCCCTTCCCCCCCTAATTGGACTATAAAACCAGTATCTTCAGGAAAGGAAATTGTGATTTTTTTTTAATTTTTTTTTTTTACATTCATCAGAGAACAGTGTTTTATGCCAATTGCAATGCCCACTGCATTGCACACAGTACATGCAGAATTGTTTAAATATTCCCCACGCGTGCAGAAATGTTCCCACATACAGTGTGTCCCACAAAAAAACCTAACAGTCGAAAACCAATCAATAAAAGTATATTGCACTTGGATTTTGGAATATTTTCAAATTACACGTACCTCTTAAAATCAGATCTACCATACAAACTTTATTTCATTCAAAATGATGCATAGGAACAAACATTATGCTTCGTCGAACTCAAGGGTTGAAAATCGTCTTGGGCTACGGTACTTTCCTTGAAAGTGAGAAAGCGCAGTTAGAGAAACACACAAAGGATAAATTTCCTTTGTTCAAGAGTAAATTGTGTTTTATTGGCGAGCTGCGAAGCAGATGCGAGCCTATGTAATACCAATTTCCGTCCGTCTGTCCGGGCGTCCGGCCGTCCGCGTTCAGATAAAAATGTTGAACTTTTTGGTTCTAGTTAACTTGGGGAAAAAAATTAAATGCAGTTGTCATGTATCATCTCTATAACTTCAGGTAGGTTCATATCATTGCAGTAAATTTTTATGATTTTATTGAGGAACTTAATTCAAGGAAATGTTAAAGTTTTTAATTGTTACATATACATGTATACTGGTATAACATGTACATGTGTGTATACCGGTATAACATGTACATGTACACTATGCATTTTGGGGATGTGCATGAGCTTCTGGTTTGATCTTTTAGTTTATTGGGTTGGGTAGGGATGGGGTAGGGTGGGGTGGGGTGGGTTGGGGATAGGGTTGGAGTTAGGGTTTGTGTGAATAGGATGAGTAGGGGAGCTAGGATGGGTGGGGCGGGGTGGGGTGGGGTGGGGTGGGGAGAGGGGTTGGAATACTGGGTTCGGGTGAGGTGGGGTGGGAACAGGTAGGGAGAGACAGGTAGGGGAGACAGGTAGGGAGAGGATGGGTATGGATGTAGTGGTTGGGTTAGGAGGGGGTTGGGCAGGGGGCGGGATATAGGATCGGAGTAGGGGTTGGGTTGGGGATGTGTAGGGATGGGTAGGGATGGGTTGTTGTAGGGGTTGGATAAGGGGAGGGGGCAGTATATAGGGATCAGAGTAGGGGTTGCATGGGGTCAGGTGGGAATGTATGGGTGGGCGGGATATTGGAATTCGAGTAAGGGTTAGGGTGGGGATGTGCAGGGTGGGTAAGGACAGATAGGGGAAGATAGGGTAGGTGGGTGTAGGGGGTTGGGGTGGGGGAGGGTACGGGTCAGGGGAGGGGAAAGGAGATAGGGATTGGAGTTTGGGTGGGTTTGGGATGTGTAGGTGATAGGGTGGGGGTGGTTAGGGGAGGATGGGATGGGTGTGGGTAGGGGGTTGGGTGGGGGAGGGGGGGGCGGGTTGGGGATGGGGTAAGGTTTTGGGATAGGGTAAGGTTTGGGGGAGGTGGTGATGGTGCTGTGTCTTCATGTACATGTATACCAATTCTTGTTCTGCATTTGTGGCGACTACACAAGAGTTTTCCCATGGTAATACAAGTATGGGGAGCAGAAGACACTGTTGGGGCTGCAAAAATCCACAACTGGGTCCTAATTACCCTAACAATGGAAAACTCCCCCATAATACAGTGACGGCTAACCTACGGTATATACACATGTATTTATTAGGTAATCTGTTGACTTTTTATGTTGACATTTAAAAACTGACCCCTACACCTAGGCACATCAACACGAATCCTGATCACCTTCCATCATGCATAGTTGTTGACTTCTTCAAAATTACATTAGGCCGGAAAATTTTGGTGAGACCGCTTCCAGAACAGTCATGAAAAAAGTACTTGATTTAACATTGGTGACACATGTGGTGCAAAAAGTAGTTGCCCTGGCATGGCGAGAGCACTAATTTTATTGGTTGATCATTTTCATGAATTGAAAATATGTAGACAAGCTTATTGAAGCTAATTTTCATTGGTGGCCTGGGCTGACTAAGGATGGCAATGCATTCATCATTTGTTCCTTTGATTGGCTGGTGCATATTTACATAAATTAAGCTGTTTGGTTTGCTGAATATGCGTAGCAGACATACAGGCCGTTTGGATACATTCCATTGGTGATCAGGATCTGCTAAATAAGACAATGCATTCATTTAATTGGCTGGTGCATATTTACATAAATTAAGCTGTTTGGTATGCTGAATATGCATTAGCAGACATACAGGCCATTTGGATACATTCCATTGGTGATCAGGGCCTGCCAAGTAAGACAATGCATTCATTTAATTGGCTGGTGCATATTTACATAAATTAAGCTGTTTGGTTTTCTGAATATGCATTAGCAGACACACAGGCCATTTGGAGACATTCCATAGGTGATCAGGGCCTGCCAAGGAAGACAATGCATTAATTTAATTGGCTGGTGTATATTTACATAAATTAAGCTGTTTGGTTTGCTGAATATGCATAGCAGACATACAGGCCATTTGGAGACATTCCATTGGTGATCAGGGCCTGCTAAGTAAGACTATACCTTCGTGTGATTGGCTGGTGCTTTTACATAGATTAATCCATGAGGTTTGCCACATATTATGCATAGTACAGGCAGCTGAATACAGACATTTGATTGGTGGATCTGGGCTGACTAAGCACAGCAGTGCATTCATTTGATTGGCTGATGCATTTCACATGCATGTTAACAAGGGTGCGTTCCACACGAGCAGCCGTCGCCAACGATCGTGATCTTTTGTGCATAGCCAGTGGGAAATCATTAGCAATGTTTGCGTGGTTGCGTATGAGGAATGCACCCCTGTCTCGCAACAGATAGCCTGGTGGACTCGCCATTTACTTAAATGTACCGTACCATTGCAGATTAACAATATTTTTTGTTTCCTGGCAGGCAAAGGTTTTACAGCAGGTTACCCATTGCACTCATTTGTTGGAGCACATGTATTAGGACAAATGATACAACGCCTGAATAAATCCCCGTCATCTAATTGGTGGGTCGTTGATCACAGTCATGTCATTGAATTTAGTTCTAATCCACGATAAATAGAAATTCCATAGCACAGTTACACTATTGATGGCTCTGACCAATTAGATGACAAGGATTTATTCCGGCGTTGTATAAAACAAATAATGAATGTTTCACATTCGTGCAATGGAAAGAATAATTTCATTCGATGACAGATGGGACCAGATGGAATGTTCCATACCAGATGGAATGTTCCATACCAGAAGGAATGTTCCATGCCAGATGGAATGTTCCATGCCAGATGGAATGTTCCATGCCAGATGGAATGTTCCATGCCATATGGAATATTCCATGCCAGATGGAATGTTCCATGCCAGATGGACTGTTCCATGCCAGATGGACTGTTCCATGCCAGATGGACTGTTCCATGCCAGATGGAATGTTCCATGCCAGATGGAATGTTCCATGCCAGATGGAATGTTCCATGCCAGATGGAATGTTCCATGCCAGATGGAATGTTCCATGCCAGATGGAATGTTCCATGCCAGATGGAATGTTCAATACCAGATGGAATGTTCCATGCCAGATGGAATGTTCCATGCCAGATGGAATGTTCCATGCCAGATGGAATGTTCCATGGGACATTCCATCTGTCGCCTCATGAAATTATTCTTACCATTGCACTCATAAGCATTCATTACTTGTATACTAACTTAAAAAACAATAACTAAACATCTTTTTGAATCTGGTTGTAGCCTAGTGATTAGCAGGCTGCCGACTCCTCACTGTTCATTTCTATGGTGCTCTATTTAGTTCCTGAACAGCACCCCTAGTCATACATAGTATAAGGCCAGTTTTTAAACAGTGCCAATTTGCAACATGTACAGTATATACACCATGTTTTATTTTGCATCGCTGTTTGATATAATGCCTACTGACGTGTCATGAAATGAAATTTTATCATTTTTGTCTCGGCCTTTTCCATGCATTCATTTCCATGCTATTACTACTGCACTTTCATTTTGCTTCTTTATATTCACGCTCCCTTTGGCTTGGGTTAGAGTTTTCAGTTCATGTATATCCCTACTCTGCAAGCTATGTAATGCATATGTAGCACCATTTACATGTATCTTCTTTTTATTCTTAGTTCAATGCAGAATATAAAAAGGTCTTGAAATATCAGCTCCAGTAGATAAATAGTCTTTAAGGGAGACACTGAAATGACATGCTCAATTGGTTCTTAGGTCCGTCTCAATTCATATCCGGGATGAGTTCCGTACAATTCGGGAAATCCACAATGCAGTGCGCCACCAAGAGTTTGCCATGGAGAGTCTGTTTTTCAAGTTTACGGTCGACAAATCATGAACAGTTTGAATGAGTGTCAGTTGACAACTTGAGCTAATTGATTATAAATTTGGGCATAGCGTTCTGTCGCCTTACAAAAAACACCATATTGATAAAAAGAAAACAAAAGGGCAAACAGATACCGGAATCATACGCTTACGAAACTACTGACCAGAAAAACTAACAATTTCAAATGTCCCGCGCTGCAAATTCATTGACCATCTCCCACAATGCACTGGGAAAATTCAACTCTCCGTGGCAAACTCTTGGTGGCGCACTGCATTGTGAATCGCCCAAATAAGCCTTTTCGGAGTTCCAACTGCGCATTCATAACCTGTGACAACGCGCATTATTTGTCTCAAATGGCCTTTGACATCATCGCGCCACTGACTTTAACAAAAAGGCTGTTTGTGCATTGTGGGTACTGTCAAAGGGCATTTGAGACAAACAATGAGCATTGTCACAGGTTACGAATGCGCGCAGTTGGAACTCCGAAAAGGCTTATTGCAGACATTGTATCGATTAGAAGTTGCAGGATTCTGAACAACTTCCCTGCAGTCTTCTGGTAATGAACTTATCGGTACTGGTGAGTCAGGCAGTTGCCAATGAAAATTTCCGCAGAACATGTCCAGGATACATGCTAAACTTCTGCCAGTCAAAGTGAATGTTTCTAGCCGGACTCGCCCTGGATATGAATTGAGACGGTCCCTAAATGAAATTTGGTTTTATTATTATTATTACAGGCATGCAACTTTTCCTCGGATCAGCTGATTTCCTCTTTTTTTACTTCCCATGTGTGCCATTGAAAATAGAAAAACACTGTACAAAGTCTGGGAAAAATTTGAATTTCCTCTTTTTTTGTGATTTCCCAGTTGCATGCCTGTTATTATTAAAATTATTTTTATTTCTGGTACTGACACCAAAGAATAGGCACCGTAGCTCGCAAGCGTGACGAAACCTGTAGAGAGAACACGATAAGAAATTTCACACATTTCCACATGTGGACCAGGGCAGGAATCGAACCCGGGCCATAGAGGTGGAAGGCGAGCAAAGAACCACTGCGCCAATATCTCATAAACATCTCATGCATGCTGTTTTTCACTTCTAACCTGAATTTCCCAATTTGTGAGACACTCCTTTACACTAAACGCTTTGCTGTTCTCATTGTAGTGATTGACGAGAAGGACGTAGCATCCACGCTCAAGCCCATCGATGTCCTGACGGCAGATAAGCTGCAGAACAAACTCTACGTCCAGGACTATCACCGTCTGGGCTTCGGCGCTCCGGGAAGCAGCGGCATAATGAGGCCGAGACCCGGAGAAGCCTTCCGCATCTCGGAGGCCAACATCCACTTTGAGGTCTGTAGAAGGTAAGTAGATATCACAGGGGAGTTGGGTTTGTACCAGGGCCCGTCTCAACCAATGTCCAAGACAAGTTTCTGACAAGTTGCTGGAAGAATCGTTCATGTTGTCGGGAAGAAGCACTGCATTTGTGCCGGCCATGTTCCGGGGAAATCTTCACTTATAGCAACTGCTTGACTCACCAATACTGATAAATTCATTGCGGGAAGATTGCGGTGGAAGCCATTCAGAATCCTGCAACTGATACCCGATACAGTGTCCGGAACTTGTCTGGAACTCGTCCCGGATATGAATTGAGACAGGCCTAGTCAATCACAAGGCTGAAGTGAAGTTGCAAGCTCAATAACTTCAAATAAGCTTTGACAAAGGCTTTCTCTTGGCATTGTTAATCCCTTGTTACTTGTAACCCTACTCATGATTGGGCTTGTGATTTTGATACCCAAGTACAGCTCTGACATGTCTGCATAATGTTTGCCCCCAGTTACCCGTCTCTTGTGGTGGTCCCCTCGGCGCTGTCCGATGACAGCATCCGGAGATTAGCCAAGTGCCATCGGCAGTGTCGCTTCCCTGCCATCACGTGGCGGCATCCCGGCACCAAGGCCCTCTTGCTACGATCCAGCGGTTTCCACGGCAAAGGGGTCATGGGGATGATCAAGTCGGCACAAAATCCCTCCACCAGTAAGTTGACCTTTAACCCCGGACACAAACCTGGCCCGACTTCCCACTGTCCATCAAACTGTCGGCATAAATGCCGGTTCAAACACGGTGCGAAAGCAAACGCGATTTGGTGCCATCACAACAAGTTTTTGTGCTGCTGATTTGCAAAAGTATAACACATTTTAACTCCAACGAATTTTGCAGGGAAAGTTTCCTGATGTCGTATTCGCTTTGCATTCAGATTCGCGTGGAGTATAAACCGGCTTTAAAAGTGCTGGTAATGTATTAGAATATGCCACACTAGAGTCTACATGTAAAGTGGACATAAATGAAGACAATAAATGGTCCAGGTCAATCTGCACTCATGGTGTAGAGGATGATGCAGAGGATTTGTATATTGTAAACATTCGTATACAGGGGTCCATGTAGCTATTGACTGTTCTATTTGTCATTGTAGTTTCAGTGGCCAAGTTCTGCCGTAATTGTAGGCAGTGCCTATCTGTGTATATAATTATTTGCTTTTAAGATGACTCATGAGTGTTAAATGTCATAAAAAACGACGATGCAGTAGCCATTCATGACTTTATATCTGAGTGAGATATTGAGGCAGTTGTTGGGCAACAACATGCGCACCTCCCCAATCCAACACGGCATGTTCGAGACGCAGAACTTCTGTTGGACAGTCATCACTGCTGTCATAGGTCAAAGCATCGTTTTTGAAACTTTAGGTGGATCGTCGGAGACCAGTACCAGCAAGAGCATAGAACAGGAGAAGTTCTTCACGGCGGTTGTCCTGAACACGCCCTGCGGGAGCTCCTACAAGTCCGACTCCTTAGTCAGCCTCAACGCCATCCTCCCGCCCTCCATGCACCTGGAGCCCGACTCCACCCCTAACATGGGGTCACGAAGGGGCCACTCCTCGGGGACGTTAATCCAGCGGGGGTTCATGCGGTCCAGCGGCGGCAAGTCGGGGCCTAAGTCAGGTAGGGATGGAAGTGTGTGTATTTTGTTTGAGATTCTCGGTTAACATTTGTGATTTGTATACGTTTGTCTTAGTTGCAAAGGTACAACAACCAAGATTTGTTTAGTGATGTACAAGTTGAAGATGGAAGTGTTACTCGTAACTTCAAAATTTGCATTAACGCTCATGTTCACGTTTGCCATTCCCCATTCAGAAGCATGCAGTTTTCCCACATTGTGTGACAGTACTCGAAAAGCCCATAGGACCATTTGCTCATACCTGCCTCAATCCTGCAACATCTCAAATCCTCCTGATGGATGTTGTCGGATCTAGGAGGATACAGGACTCTCTGAGGAACTGTCTTAGGAATTACAAATGATCCTTTGGGGCTTTTTTAATCAATCATGTCCGGTGTTGATTGCTGGTCCCAGAGAGCTGGCCTACAGTCCGCTTTGTACCTCACTGACTCGCTGTCAATTGTGACTTGGCCTGGTTGGTGGCTGGTGAAGAAAGCCGGGCAGTGCCATTGTATAGGGTCACCCCGTAATGGCTTAAAATCCGGCCCATTGGGTGCACAGATGCACGATAAGACTTCCAGTGAATAGCCATTCTGAATCCATTAAATTCCAAATCCATGGGAGACCATTGAGACGTCGGTGGCAGCAAACAAACCGGTCCTTTTTCCATTGTTTGTGTCATATTGAGCATGCACACAAACATACTGGAATTTGTATTCTTGTGGAGTCATTTCTTTGTTCTCAAAGTGTACTAAAGTTTTCGAGTTTTAAAGTGTAGTTTCAAAATGCTCCTATTTTAACCAGAGTTAATTTCCTGGGCTGAAATTCGGACTTAATATCCCTTACATAAAATACTTCAATTTCCGACGGATCAACACACCGTGGAAATTCCATATATCTATTTTGTGATAACCTTGTGGAGACGTATTCAACTATAGAAATTGCCCTGTGGAGACGTATTCAGTCTTTTGTTCCCTATTAGGCCTATACCCATGTCTCCACAGGGTATCGTGTAACAGATCTTTAGCTTAAACATGACGTAAACGATTGGTGTGTTTGCTGCCACCAACGTCTCAAAAGTTTCCCCTTGAACAGAATTGTGTACTCTGGGACCAGCTTTATGCTCGCCATGTTCTTGTTACAATAGACCTTTATCATGCTGCCACCATTTCAGTCATGTTCCCTGTATCCAATAACAGTACTTAACGACAATGTTTTTTGTGCAAAAAGGAACCAGACTATTTTTCCCTCCAGCCTTGCTTTAGTTATGTTGAGTTGAATGGGAACAATTCAAGATAGCCGCAACATGATAATGGTCAATCCCACCTACTCATGCTCAGCTTTCCTATCTTCTTCATCATGTTAATAATTCCCTTCCGTAGCATGAATTTTTCCCCTCCAGAGTTTGGCTACTAATCCGTGTGTTTCCTTCCCCCAGGACTGATCGACAGGTCCCTGTCGACGCTCAAGCGAGGTAATAACCTGCAACATGAGTTTAACCCTCCCTCACGCTTAACGTTATGTTTCAATTTTTTTTAATTTTTTTTTGTATTATTATTATTTTTTTTTTTAATTATTGTGTCAGTTTCAACCTACCATGACAAATAAAAATGGACTGTTGTGTTTAAGACTTCAAACTTAGTCTACTACATGAAAACAAACAACACTGCTTGAAAAATTGAACTATTTAGCATTTTTAGATCTTTTCTACAAAATAGTGGGGACTTTATTTTTTTGTTCCAGAGTTTCCTACAATAATGACACAATGTCATAAAATTTGTTAAAAATCTTGTTGGCTTTCAATTCAAAATTTTCGCCTCTTCTTGGAAAATATTTTGATTCATTCAGAAACATAATGTAATTTCCACTGTTCTCTGTTTGCTACAAATGCAATTTAGACAATTATAAAAACAACCAATTATTAATAAACAGTTCTGTTTGCATGTATTAGAGATCAGTATTAATCTATTTATTTTAAACCATAGTCTAAGAAAAAAGACACATATTTGTACAGAGTGGCCCCCCAAAAGTATTCTTGTAAGTTTGAAGCGCGCCCAGTAGGTTTGTTGGTTGGTTATGCTAATCAGTCAATTGGTGATTGTAAATTTGTAAACAGTCCAGTTGGTTGGTTTGTTGGTTGATTATGGTAATCAGTCAAGCGGTGATTGTTGGTTTGTAAACAGTCCAGTGAGTTGGTTTGTTGGTCATGTTGGTTGGTTATGCTAATAAGTTAAGCGGTTATTGTAAGTTTGTAACCAGTTCAGTGGGTTGGTTGGTTGGTTATTCTAACTAGTCAGATGGTTAAAAATACAACCAGGTCATTGGTTTGCTAATCCATCCATTTGTTTTACCAGTCAGTCCATTGGTTATAAGCAGCCAGGTGCTTTGCTTACCAATCATAAGTTAATCAATCCAGTGGTTACATTAACCAGTGAAAATGGTTACAAATATAACCAGTTCAGTGGTTGGCTAATCCGTCAGTTTGTTGTGATGCTTAGTCCATTGGTTATGAGAAAGCAGCCAGCTACTTCGCTTAAAAATGGCGGTTGATCACTCCTGTGGTTATGCTAAACAAAACCAGCGCTTTCGCTAGTTAACTTGTCCTATCCACCAGTTTATCCCATGGGTTGATAGTTAGCAAACCTCCCTCGACCCGTTTGGCTAAGCTGTCAATATCCCAACTGAATTGGTTCACTCAGAATCAGCTCCACTAAAAACTGACGACCACTTGTCTGCAGAACTGGAGGAAATAGTGGACACGTTCGACGATTCCTTGCTGGACTCGGAAAGCTGGTCCATGTATGACAACTCCTCAGATGACAGTGACTCCTTTGAGGGGACTTGTGGCGAGTCTATGGATAATGGGGATATTTCAGATGCAGACCCTCCAAGTACATGTGACTGCACTGTGGATATTTTTTTAGACTTGCTGCAAGTCCACTGCATATTGCATTATGGAATCTTGTTTTTCTTTTTTTATATTTGGGTCGGTTGGATGATGCTAATCTCTTAAAGTTTGGGGAAAATCATTTTGCATTAAAATTTTACATGTGAAGAAATAAGAAAAGATTTGTTTTTTAATAATAACCCAAAAAAGGCAAAAGGACAGTTGGACACTCTTTGAATCATTTCACTTTTATGCACGTATATAATAGTGGTAATTTATGAAAATGTATATTTAAAAAGTGCGCACTTGTACATGTACATGTATATCCCCCCATAATTAGTTCTTTTTGTTGGATCTGAGTCTGAGAGGGTTAGGGTTAAAGAAAAGATTATAGCTTATTTGTACATTAGTGAGATTCCCCCCCCCCCCTTCTGCATTTATGAACTGCCAAGAAATTGATTTCCTGAGCATAGATGGAGTTGAGCTGCAGTTTTCTGCAGTTTTAAACACCTTCAATCATGGACCCCCTATTGTCCCTCTCTTGTTTGTACTCTAACTTTTTAGGAAGACCTCCCATATGTTTGTACACGATCCCCAAATTGTGGACCTTTGGGAATTGTGGACCCTATTGTCCTCTATTGTTCAGCGTCCCCTATTGAATGCAAAAACAAACTCACCCACCTAAGTGTGTAAACACCTTCAATCGTGGACTCCCTATTGTCCCTCTTTTGTTTGTACTTCAACTTTTTAGGAAGACCTCCCATATGTTTTGTACACGATCGTCAATTGTGGACCTTCTGGAATTGTGGACCCTATTGTCCTCTATTGTTCAACGTCCCCTATTGAATGCAAAAACAAACCCAACCTAGACTCAGTGTGCATTTTGTTCCTATATACTAACACATTTATTTCAGCATGTTCTCTGGCTCCTGATCCCTTTTAGATCTTTCAGTTTTCCTTCCGAATTCTGCTCTTTCATTTAATTTGCTTGTTTTTCTCTTTCAGGAACATCTGCACATGCAGTAGAATTACATTTTGTTAGTAGCACTTCGAAATGCCCTTTGCATGAAGCAAGAACTTTTTTGTTTGTTTATTATTGTTATTATTGTACTAAGTACGTGTAACCTTCTTTGTGAAAATGTGAAGACCATTAACTATGACCTACTGAGGCAAAATGAGGATTGTCCCCCAAAACCTTGTTTTGAGTAATCAACACCTGTAGTGGGTCACACTCTGAGAGTGGGTCACACTCTGATTTTGTTTTGTGGAATGTAAAGACTAACCATTCTTTCATGAACAGGAAGAAAAGACATCAGGATGTTGTTATTTTGTATTTACATATGTGAATATACTGATTTGATTCATGTACCAAGTAATGAAATAATTGTGTATTTACAAAGCAGGTGCACACTAGGTAATCCACTGTTGGGGAAAAACATTTAGTTTACATAATTTGTCATGTTCATGGAGTGAATGCATTATCATAAATTTTCCCAAACATTTTAAAAGGAAGATTGTACATGCAAAAATGTAGTGAATAGAAACTCATATCTATGGCAACCTTTCCCATATATTTATCCTTAATATAAGCAGGTTTTTTTTGCATGGTGCTGGATTAATTTAAATAAACATTAAAATAACATTTTTGCTAAGAATTGCATTGATGCAGTTAAAGGAATTTGGTATGCGAATGTCTTTAATGTGGCTGAGGGTGACCAGTACATGGTTCCTGTATGATACTAGAGAATTTTCCTTGCAAGGTTCCTGCAGGATACCAGGGAGTTTTCCTTGCACGGTTCCTGCAGGATACCAAGGAATTTTCCCTGCACGGTTCCTGCAGGATACCAGGGAATATCCCTTGCATGGTTTCAGCAGGATACCAGGGAATTTCCTTGAATGTCTCCAGCTGGATACCAAGGAATGTTCCTTGCATGGTTCCTGCGGAATACCAGGGACTTTTCCTTGGCTGGTCCCTTCAGTCACAAATGGGCACAAGTCGCACTGTGTGGCCTTTCGGCATATTTTGCATGGTAACCCATGAGGACAAGATTACAGACTTAACTGGTGCCCTGAAATGTTGAATACTGATTGACTTAACAATGTAAAATGTTAACCGCGTGCTTATCAACATTTACATTTCACATTCATGTAGCTGTACATTTATTTCCAGTTGCACTACGATGTGGCATACATTTGTAAATGCACATGTATCTTGCGTAGTAGTTGCGCCACTGTGTATAATGCTTTGAAAATGGAAGTGGAAAGTTCCGAACTTTCCTAATTTTGTCATGAGTACATGTATCACAGACAATGCCAGACGTACCGGTATTACATGTACATAGGGGATTTTGTCACAGTCAGACTGGTTTTCCTTTCCACCTGATTATCTTGACCAGCTGCCCATTTGTTGCGGCCTGTGCATTGGTGGCCACGTGTCCATTTTGGCTACTTTGGCCATTTTGGCCACATTGGTCATTTTGGCAATTTTGGTCATTTTGGCCGTTTTGGCCACTTTGGTCATTTTGGTCATTTTGGCCACTTTGGCCATATTGGCCATTTTGGCCAACAGTCCCTTGAGACTCCAGTCTTTTATGACTCCATTTCTTTATGACTCCAACTGTGTGTCAATGCAGAAATGTTTTTTTTCAAAGATTGACTGTGCAATACATGAATGTAACTTTCAATGTAATGGACTTTTCTGTACTAATAACTAATACCATTTTTCAAATCTCGGCTTTGTCTCCAAATTTGGTTTCGTCTCTGTCAAAGAACCCCGCTTCAAGATATTTAGTTTTTAAACCCAACTCAAATATTCCAAATTATTGGATAATAGCCGTAGAATTTGATGTTCTGGTACAAACAAAAATTTCGCATTGTGAGAAAAAAATCATCTCCAAAGATCTATATTATAAAAACAAAAAGCTTGAAGCCGAAGTTTGAGACAAAGTCGCAGTTTGACAAATGGTCCATGCCTTCATCGATCGCCTACTGCTCATATTTACCCATCATGCTCCATCCAGCTGACCGCATCCGCTAAATAACAATATTATGTTGATTTCATGAACAAAAAAACCCAAAAATGACCAATTATGAAACTTTAATTTTCGGGGCCGTGACGTTTCAGGTTAATATTGGTCATCATGGCAGCATGTATTCTAATTTGAATAACTGACTTGAAATGTGTGCTCTGCTACACTAACATGGATGAAATTGAAGTTTGTTAACAAAAGGGACAAAAATATAACATCAACTTACTGGTATAATATTGATCTCTCAAAAATTACCACTACTTTTTAAAAATTATTCACATAAAAAAATTGAAAAACAGTTGCTTTCTCTTCTTCCAAAACTTTGCTGTCGCTACATGTTTCCTATAGCAACATAGATCATTCTTCGTTCAGCTCATTCATACATATATTCATGAATGCTGTTTTTTTTTTATCAGACTGATATTCATTGCAGCAACGAAAAACAAAGACATTGAAGTCTTTCATGTTTTCAATTTCAATTTCACAGATTGAAAACATAACCAGGAATATCACCATTCATATGATTCAAAAACTTAGAAAATGTCATTTCATTACATAGTACAATACATTTCAATTGATCATGTGTTTGTTATTTAACCACTCCTACATTTTGTACCTTCCTCACTCAAACTGTTTTGTTACAAATGTATCTGTGTCCTTTCTGCAGGCTTTTTATCTTTGTTGTCTGTCGGTCTTTCTTATTTCTACTTCTGTTTTCCAATCTTACATGTATCTACTCTTCTCTTTCATTATTAATGTCTTTTCTGCCTCATCTTCCTAATGTGTTGTAACACTGAGCATAACAATAAATTCTTATTGAACCTGTTCACAAACTATAGAGGGCGCTCTTTACCCTAGCAACAAGAGCAAGGGAAGGGTACTTACAATTTCACTGGTTTACTTGTGCTGTTCATCCATTTACATTTGAGAATGCATACTGGGGAAATTGGTTTCTTTCCAAAAATTAGGCCGGTTCCGAATTACTTGGCTACCGCTGGAACTAACACACGGGTCTATGTGAAGTGGCTGCAGCCATTATCATAGGCATGCATGTAATTTCCAACCGCAGCCAAGTACCGGTGATTCGAACACGGCCTTGGAGCAAAAGTAGACCGGTTCCCACACATGCCATATATCCAGACATGAGGGAAAAGGAACCAGCCTCAAACTTGGCTGGTTCCCATGTGCTTTTATCACACGTCATCATTGCATATCAAGGGAGTGTCTTGCATTGGCAGTGATGCCCCACACTTAAAATGAGAGGGTGCTTGTCCAGAGAGTCCATATCAACTCTCAGTAGTTGTCAGCCCTTCATGTATGCTACTCAATTCTTCACTCTCATTTTTTTGTAAACATTTTGTGTCTTTTTCTGTAAATATTCACCATCTGAATACCAAATACTGAACATACCAACAAATTGCTGTGGCTAAAACTTGTTTGTCTACTTCCAAAGTGTCTGCAGCCCATGTTTTTTTTTCATGCTAAATGTCTCATTGATGTCTTATGTCGCCTTCGTTCACTAAAATCTTTTCATAAAAACCGCCATGGCAACAACTTTTTTCAGATATCTCCGGTAATAATTTTCACTCATTTTTCACACTCATAAATCATGTACATGCTCACAAATACCCACTCTCACAAATGTGACATTAGAAAATGATAATTAATGGTTCACTACTACTAGTGGGGCAGATAGGGGAAATATTTGGGGGAATTGTGTCTTTGGTGACACAAGCATGAAATTTGGCACACAGTCTGCGTATGTCTTGAGAAAGATATTTGGCTATACGGCCATCGCAGATTTGTCCTTTGAAAAAATATAGGTAGAATAACAAGCAATTTCAAAGTTTTCGAAATGGCTGCCATTGCTTGTTATTCTACCTATACATTTTTTAAATGACAAATCTGCGATGGCCCTAGGGCCAGATATCTTTCTCATGACATACTCTGACTGTGCGTCAAATTCCATGTTTGTATCATCAAAGGCACAATCCCATCGCCTATCTGCCGTACTAGTTCACAAGTTCTACGTATTAAAAATATTAGAAATATTAGGAGCCAGATCTTGAAGCTGAAAGCACAGAAACTTGCTCGGTACCCATCATATGTGCTCTGTACACATAATGTTTACATGTACTTAGCATAAATAGGTCACCAGCCAAGTGTCATTTGATGCCTAGTGCTTGTGCCCAGTTCTCAGTTCATTTTCAGTTCGCATACAAACTTGCTACGCATTTATTTTCAGCCTTGAAAATAAACTGTGCAACATTGCCTCAACACATTGACCATTCAAGCCTCACAGTCATAAACCATCAGATTTTATCAGAAATAAATTTCAGAATGTCCTTGCAACTAAACAAAGAGTCTGACAGAATGTTCCCAGCAACCATAAATCCCATGAACATTTCGGAACGTCCTTAAAACAAACCGAGATACTAACAGCATGGCGTTTGAGCATTTGAGACAAAGATGTATCGTGAACAAAAAAAAAACAGAACTGTCAAATTCAGTGAATCAATTAATGGGAGGTATCTCCATGTTGACGAAAGATCTCTCTCAGTGAGTTCTGTGGTTCTGAGAAGAACCAGTTGGTTTAACTCAACGTTTCGAGCAGTATGCTCTGCTCGTCATCAGGAAACGTCAAGTTAAACCAACTGGTTCTCCTCAGAACCACACAACTCACTAGAGATATCATTCACATGGTGTTGCCGCAAACCTCCCATTCATTGATCATGTCCACCATGCAAACTCTTAAGTCTTATTTCTCAATTTCAGCCTCAAAATTTTAGAAGTCCTGTAACCAACAATGATATTTACAGCATGAATGCATCGGTAACAAAAACAAACAAAAAACACAAACTTTGACATCTGAGCAAGAAAAATCAAGGGGTACGTGCTGCCATGTTTGATTCAATGACCTTTGACCCCTTTGACCCCAATCTCCCGGCTCTGTAGGAGCAACGCTGGGTAAATTGAGCAGTTTCCGGTCCAGCAGCAGCGGCATGAACTCGGGCTCGCCTAAAACCATGACCCTCCACCCACATGCAGTGAGCCGTAACGGATCGGTGACCGACTACGACCTGGCGGCCAAGAGGGACAAAGACCCACGCAAGGCCGCGCTCTACATCTTTGGGGAGAAGTCCCAGTCCAGGGTGAGTTCCTTTCATACAACTCCACAAGTTGGAGTAAACGTATGTGTTAATAATAATATCATTTTTCTTCAGCTATCGTTTTTATTGAAGTTTGCATAAATTGTGATTGGTATTCTGTTACATTGGTGTCATTGGTTGTACAATACTGCCAGAAGTGGAAGCTTTACAAAAACAAAAAAGCCAGGTTGGTTTTAAAAATCACATTTCTATGGTTTTTCAGTTGGTTGCCATGAGAGATGTAAACATCCCCACAGAATTGATAAGGGTATCAATGACACCTACCCGTACATGTTTAAAAATGGGGATGAGTCACTCTGATGGAAGCCTGCTGGAGATACATGTATATTGGCAAATTCCTACATGTAACAAGCATCCAGAATGTTTTAGGGCTGAGCTTATTTGAAATTCATCCATTATAATGCTATTGGGGGTGTTATTGGCAAAGTGTGCAAACCCTTCCCCTGGAGTTTCTGATGAAGCGCGTGCTTACAGGTCAACTGACTGTCAAAGAAACCCCTTCCACTGCTCCCCCCCCCCATCTCAATCCCCACCTACATCGCCCCCCGCATCCCCCCCCCTATCACCACCCCATCCCCTATCCCTGACATCATCCCCTATCCCTGACCCCTAAGTCACCCACTCCCAACCCAAACCCCAACCCCACCCCCATCCCTGTCCCCATCCCCGTCCCCATCCCCAATCCCCACCTACATCGCCACCCCCATCCTCCCCCCACATCGCCACCCCATCCTCTATCCCTGACCTCATCCCCTATCCCTGACCCCTAAGTCACCCACTCCCATCCCAACCCCACACCCATCCCTGTCCCCATCCCCGTCCCCATCCCCAATCCCCAATCCCCACCTACATCGCCACCCCCATCTTCCCCCCCCCCCCTACATCACCACCCCATCCCCTATCCCTGACCCCTAAGTCACCCACTCCCAACCCAAACCCCAAACCAAACCCCAACCCCACCCCCATCCCTATCACCATCCCCAATCCCCACCCTCCAACCCCACCTTCCAACCCCCACCTTCCAACCCTATCCACATCCTCTCCTGATCCCCAAGTCTTGATTGGGTTGAGCCTGCCTTCACCTGCAGAAGATACAAAATATAATTTTAAAAACCCATGCTACCTCCATTTCTTTATGGCAGCCGTTTAAGTTGGAACAGTTCAACAAGTGCGACTTCATTCCGTACGACTTTCAAGAGACGCGGCACACCAAGAACAGCCTGAAGAAGCTGATGAAGGCCTGCGTGCCCAGCACGGTGCTGACAGACCCCGACTGTGGATTCTACAAACTCGTAGAGGAATCGGAGTGGCTGGTCCAGGTATAAAAAAAAAACTACTTGGAAAATTGGTCAACGGAAAATAAATCTATGCTTTATTTGACAAATGGGAAGGCTGCTAACATGGTGCCTGATGGCTCTCGGTTTGAAGAGTGCCAGTACGGTAATCGCGAATTCAAAGATTCAAATCCCTGTGCAAACTTCGAAGCTTTTTCTCAAAGTCACCAAAGTGAACATATCAGAGAATCCCTAAAGTAAACATTGCTTGACACCTGTCCCTTTAGGTCCAGAGCATTATGCAGCTGGCTGGAGCAGCCGTTGACCTCATGGACCTTCAGGGATCATCTGTAATGTTCAGCTTTGAAGAAGGCTGGGACTTCACAACTCAGGTACGTACAGTGTCTTGTAGGGCCTAGGCCTGTGCACTGGAATTTGGAACCAGAGAACTGACCTAAGACATTCGGTGCCCTTCTATTTTGTTGGTTCCACTACTGAAACCTGTAAAGAATTGACCAACGGTCAAAATGTAAACAGACCTCTTGGTTCGCTTAGTTGTGGCGCTCTGGCACTACGAGGAATAATAGGCAGGGCATTTTCAGGTGGTTCAGTAACTAATGGTTAAGCAACATGTGAATTATGCATGAGGCGTCATAAGAACATTATTATAACATGATTTAATTGGGGGTGGTAATGCAAAATTGCTGGTCCCTATGTGTTAACTGATTCTCACTATTTCCCTGCAAACCATGTAATATTTGTATATTATCCTCCCCCAGGTGGTGTCATTAGCCCAGCTGTTGATGGATCCATACTACCGGACCTTAGAGGGCTTTCAGGTTCTGATAGAGAAGGAGTGGTTGGCGTTTGGTCATCGGTTCACGCATCGCAGTAACCAGACCATGGCCCATCAGGCCAGCGGCTTTGCCCCAGTGTTCCTGCAGTTCCTGGACTGCGTGTATCAGGTAGCTCATGAATATTCAAATTCATGAATATGCAGAAATCATGAATATGGAATCCTTGATAATCTTTCAAAAAATATTGAAATGGTGCAAATCAGTGGCTGTACATGTACATGTATGTCATCATATGTGCGACATTAGAAGAAAAAATGCAGAAACTCGACCATAAACAAAAATGAAAATGACCAATGTGGGGTTGAAAAAAAATGTGAAATTCATTGTTAATCTTAATTTGTTTAAATTCTGGTTTCCCAGGTGCAGGCACAGTTCCCGATGTCCTTCGAATTCAACCAGTATTTCTTGAAGACCATTGCCTATCATCATGTCTCAAACCGCTTCCAGACGTTCATGTTGGACTCCGAATTTGCAAGGTTTGACGCGTGTAAGTATCTTGCTAATGGAATAGCTGTAACTCTTTCAACATTGTATTAAGTGTATTGCAATTTTTGCCCCCAAAAAACCAAAATATGTGATCCTTAATACACGATGGAAGTGTAGCTTAAGTTCCAGTAATGGAGTCAAGTCCATCACAAGTCAATCACAAGTCAACCACAAGTCAACCACAAGTCAATCGCAAGTCCATCACAAGTCCATCACAAGTCAACCACAAGTCAACCACAAGTCCATTGCAAGTCCATCACAAGTCCATCACAAGTCCATCACGAGTCCATCACAAGTCCATCACAAGTCTATCACAAGTCCATCACGAGTCCATCACAGGTCCATCACAGGTCCATCACAGGTCCATCACAGGTCCATCACAAGTCCATCACAAGTCCATCACAGGTCCATCACAGGTCCATCACAGGTCCATCACAAGTCCATCACAAGTCCATCACAAGTCCACCACAAGTCCATCACAAGTCTATCACAAGCCCATCACAAGTCCATAACAAGTCCATCACAAGTCCATCACAAGTCCATCACAAGTCCACCACAAGTCCATCACAAGTCCATCACAAGTCCATCACAAGTCCATCACAAGTCCATCACAAGTCCATGACAAGTCCATCACAAGTCCATCACAAGTCCATCACAAGTCCATTAAAGTCCATCACAAGCCCATCACAAGTCCATCACAAGTCCTCCAGTGACAATTCAAGTCACAAGCTATTCAAATGAATTGTAACAAAGACATTCCTTTGCTATTGCTCACCTCCTGTTTCTTGTAACTGGACTGGTGAAAGGACTTGTGGTGGACTCAACTACAACATGGACTTATGACTCCATCACTCTTGAACTCATCAAATTACACTGGCTTCCAATCACGCAAAGGATCAGCTACAAGGTCATCATTCTCATGTTTAAAGCTTACTGGAAACAAGCTCCTACTTACATCACGGACATGCTCCACATTAATTCTCAACGGAGAAAACTTCGATCATCAACCTCCTGTTCACTGCACTTTGTTGAGCCCAGAACCCATTGTGTCTCTTTTGCTGATAGATCATTTTCTGTATACGGCCCCAGAATCTGGAACAAACTTCCAGAATACATTAGAGATACCACCTCACTGCATACATTCAAGACACTCCTGAAAGCTCTCTTGTTTCAGGAGGCGCACCATCAGTAATGATTCTTCATTTGGTGCCCCATCAGCATCTTAGAGCAAACTTTTTGATTTCGGCGCTTTATAAATGTCTTTTGATTGATGGATTGATGACAGCTTTCATGTCAGAAATAGAAAATAATAAAATTAAAAATTTGAAATCATTGAATTTTTCTTTGTCAATTTTTTTATAAAGCCAACTCAGTCTTTGAGGACAAGAAGCAGGGCCATGATGAATTGGGAGATCCCAACAAATCCAAGACCCCCATGAGATCCTTCTGGGAGTACATTATCAAGATCAACTGCAAACAACCGTTGTTCTACAACCTCATGTTTGCGCCCCACACACCGGTAAGGGCCTGAACTGTTTCAAGTCGGATCCGTGACGAGTCTCGGACAAGTTGTGTGGTGGAATCATTCACTTTGTCCGCGGCAGAAGCTCTGCATTTGTTACCGGACGCGTAATTTTTATTCCTAGGAGGGTTAGGGGCAATGTCATGAATAATTCATGTTTATTCATGTTTATCCATGTTTATCCATGTTTATCCATGAGAACGGACAATGACATCAACAGCATTGTTGTTAGTTACTCAACTAGTTACAATACATTAAAGCATTTTAAAGAACGACTGTCGTCGAGCTACCACACAGTAGCCTAGTGGATAGCAAGATGAGCTTTGGATACAAAGATCCCTGGTTCGAATCCACGTCATCGCTGCTCATTTTCATCAGCTATTTTTCTTCTCCAAATTTATCACTGAGATAATTTTAAATTAAGGGGAAAATAGAACGAGAACCTAAGTCTTGCAATGATTCAAAGGAAAAACTGAATTATTCATGACATTGCCCCTAACCCTCCTAGGAAAAAAAATTACGCTTACCGGACATTTTCATTAGCAACTGCTTGACTCATCAATACTGATAACTTCATTGCGGGAAGATTGCGGGGAAGTTGTTCAGAATCCTGCAACTCTTACCCGATACAGTGCCCACAACTTGTCCGGAAATCGTCCCGGATATGAATTGAGATGGCCCTAAGCTTGTTCAAAGTTTTATTACACCTCATGCATATTCATGAACCTCTTCCATGGGTCAATATTTCAACTCGTCTGTATAATATACAAATTAATGGACAGTCAGTAGTACTAGTCCATAGTTAACCTCTTCCATGAACCTCTTCCATTGGTCAATATTTCAACTCGTCTGTATAATATACAAATCAATGGACAGTCAGTAGTACTAACCCGTAGTGAACCTCTTCCATGAACCTCTTCCATTGGTCAATATTTCAACTCGTCAGTATAATATACAAATCAATGGACAGTCAGTAGTACTAGTCCATAGTGAACCTCTTCCATGAACCTCTTCCATGAACCTCTTCCATGAACCTCTTCCATGGGTCAATATTTTCGATTCGTCTGTATAATATACAAATTAATGGACAGTCAGTAGTACTAGTCAATAGTTGGTAAGAGGATGAAAAGCATCGCTTTAAAAACAGCTGCCATGTCATGGGGTTTCATTGCGAAAACAAATACAAATTTACACTTAGTGGTGGTAAGGGGGGGGGGGGGGGCATGGCCCCTGTTGTAGATCTCCCTTCTCTCTGGATCTACCTTTGAAGTCTTGTCAACCTGTAGACCGATCCCAGCACGTTGTCAATTCTATCACAAAGGCCCCCTACAATGGCGATAACATTGTGCTAGCTATTGTTCAGATAATCCGGCACGGTGCAGTTGCTTTGTACAGTAGCGTGCACGATGGGTTCTCCATTGAAGGGGGTTTCGTGAGTGTAAAGTGATCTTGTGCCTGGATTTATCTACATCGTAAACTGGATCCGAAGCTGGGGACTAGGGTGAGATTTTCAACATGATAATCAAAGGGTTCATTGGTTTTTGAATTTTTGTTTTGAAATTTTTGTCACCAAGGTCCTTCGGCCGTACACCAACATCTCCAGCCTGAGTATCTGGGATTTCTACACCCAGGAAGACCTGGCCGGCGGGCCCTCGTTTGACCGGGAACTCTTTGACCTGGCCACGGCCGAAGACAAGGAAATGCCGCTAGTGCCGTCAGACCGCAGGGTCATCAATAACTGCTACGATAACGCCACGCAGGCCGAGCCCGATATGCACATGTGGTACCTAGAGGTAGGTCAAAGTATCAGTTTCGGCTGTCTCAGTTCTAGTTGCATTTACTTGCAGTTTCTATAGCTGTAGTGGTGTTCATAGCTTTTTAGTTGTCTCAGTTCTAGTTGCATTTACTTGCAGTTTCTATACTTGTAGTTTTGTTCATAGCTTTTTAGTTGTCTCAGTTCTAGTTGCATTTACTTGCAGTTTCTATAGTTGTAGTGGTGTTCATAGCTTTTTAGTACCATGAAATGCTAGGAAGACAGTGGCAGGATACCTTATAAGTGTTTGGTGCGTAATCCCACGTTGTATTTTTCCTTCCACCAATGCATGCTTGTGGTCCCCTACTTAATTATGTACCCCTGTCATTTTGTCTTTGCTTGGACCGAACGTAAGGCCCTTTCACTTTTTAAAAATGAAAAAATTACATTAAAAGAATTAAACTCTGCGTTTTCAAGGTAAACTGGTTTGTGTTTTTGCACGAAAGTAGCTCTTGTTTTTCTTCTGTTTTACTTTTTTAGGAAATGATGCAGTTGGAAGGTGACTTGGGTCGGACGCCGCAGCACTGGAAGACACGGTTAGACCGTGCCCAGAAGAGCTTCCCTAGCAGAGTCCGCAGGAAGTCACTGTCCATCAAGGAAGCCCAACAACAGAGCATGTCAGCACACAAGAAGACCACCATCGATATCTTGGTCAAGGTGAGCAGTTTACTTTTGAATCTGAGAAAAAGTCATTAAAGAGGTTGTGGAATGCTCGAAGACATTTCCGTCATTTTTCGGGTATATGTAGCCTAAGGTGTGATGAAATAAAAACGACTATTGTTTTTGTCATAAAATGAGTACAAAAGGTACTTTTGAGAGCTGTTTTTCAAGTCCTGTCATGCCTGTTTCGACCCGAACGTGCAATTTGTGTAAAAGTCGTCGTTGCGGGCAGCAAACAAAACACAGTAAATCGTGACGTAATAAACAGGACTCCCGATGCAGAGTAGCATAAACAAGTCCTGTTTATTACGTCACGATTTAGTGTGTTTTGTTTGCTGCCCGCAACGACGACTTTTACACAAATTGCACGTTCGGGTTGAAACAGGACCTGAAAAATAGCTCTCAAAAGTAACCTTTGTACTCATTTCATGACAGAAACAATAGTCGTTTTTATTTCATCACACCTTAGGCTACATATACCCAAAAAATGACGGAAATGTCTTCGAGCATTCCACAACCTCTTTAATAATGTAGAAAAAAAGTGCATTTGTCAGACCTTTCATCCAATTTTCAGACTTTTAAATTAACAATGTCATCTCTATTATGGGATACTGATGAGAGGTGTCGCTGAGGGGTGGGGAGTGTGACACCCCTCCCCCCACAATATTTTGTTGTCGGCAAAATTGTCTTGCCAGCAAAATCATGTGTCTGTTAGCAGATACAAACGTGTATATGCTGCAACAAAAGTGCCACCTATTCTCCGATAGTGTCAAACATCATCTGTATGAACAGCACCCCCATTGGTATGATGCTGTCCGGTCCCCTGAAATGAATCCGGGGTTAAACATAAGTGTATGCATGTTGCTAAATTTCAAAAATTGAAGTTTTGCAGTATTTAATTCGGGGATGGAAGTAAAGTTGCTAAATTGCTTCAGTAAAAGGTGATAATTTCTGGTGTTTGTACCCAGTAATGGCATTGTTACATTGCTCTCATTCATTCAACAAGACAAGGCAAACCTAGTAGCAGCTCAGTCGACTCAGAACAGCTACTCACTGGAAATCGTTTTGTGCATCCGGTGTACACAATGGGTTGGATTTATCCAATCCATTGGTGGTACACAGTAATCCTATATGATAGCACTGCCCAGCCCTCTTTTTCGTGTGCCCACAACGAGTCTGAATCACAAATGACAAGCAGACAGTCAGAATTTGGACAAAGAGGACACTATTAGCTCCGTGCACAAGTACCCCCTCACCGGTAGGAAATGGAGAGTTGGGGGAGACCACTGGGAGAGACATTCGGACACATTGACGACGACACCTGACGCTCACGGCGAAGACGCTATGACTTTGTGCACAGTTAGAATAAACAAAGTTGTGCATGCTTCGCGCTACACGTACGCGAACCAGTACGCACACATGGTCTCGTCGACAGGGCTCTAGGAAGCCATCAAAAAGCGCCCTCTCTTGTTGGTACGCGGAGCCCATAGTGGCCTCCTGGGACAAGTAAAAGTATGGAGTTGAGATTTGAAGGTTTGCATGGTGGGAAGATACTAAGACAGATAAGTTTGCGGTAGCACCATGTGAATAAATCTCTTTTGTGAGTATGTGTGGTTCTGAAAAGAACCGGAGGGACTCAAAGTTTCGAACAGTATGCTCTGCCCGTCGTCAGGAGAATGAGGGATTCGCATCATCGTTGGAATCCCTCATTCACCTGATGACGGGCAGAGCATACTGTTCGAAACGTTGAGTCCCTCCGGTTCTTTTCAGAACCACACATACTCACAAAAGAGATTTATTCACATGGTGCTACCGCAAACTTATCTTGTCAAAGTATGGAGTATTTGCTTTCACCCACCCATTGTCTTATGTGCTATACCAGGGCAAGCACATCATTGAGCCCCAACCCAGAGGTTTTGCCTTCCAGCATCGCTTTGAGGCTCACTCCTACATGACTCCCACGGACTGCGACCTGTGCTCCAACCTGCTCTTTGGGGCTGTCAAACAGGGATGCAAAGGTACGAAGGGCGATCATTTTAAAACAGGTTTTACAAGGAATTTTCATATTGAAAACTTGTGTAGCGCACACATCTGAATTTGGGCGATTCACAATGCATTTCTTAGTGCATTGTGGGGGATGGTCGACAAATTTGCAGCGCGAGTTGTTTGAAATTGTTCTTTTTTCCGGTCAGTAGTTGTTTGCCCTGCCCTTTTCTTTTTATCAATATGGTGTTTTTTGTAAGGTGGCAGAATGCTATGTCCCAATCTATAACAAATTAGCTCAAGTGTCTACTGACACTCATTCAAATGTTTTGTCGATTGTAAACTTGAAAAGTGGACTCTCTGTGGCAAACTCTTGGTGGGGCACTGCATTGTGAATCGCCTGAATTACATAGCAATAATCAAACAGCATTTTAGACAGTCACTTCATGTGATATAGCCTAAAACTTGTCCCTTAATCCTAAAAGAGTTTGGGGCCCCATTTTTGTTTAGTGTTGAGCCATTGTGTGTTTGTAGATTGATGCCTTGTCTGTGTTTTCTCACCAATTTCATAAACATCGAGGTTTAACATGGGGTTCCTTTTCATTGGCTATGTGTAGCGAAATGAAATCATTCACAGATGGAACAGTGGAATATTAGAGATCAAAAATAGTTTGTCTGATTGAGCTAACTTTGCACATATAAACTCATGATGAATGTCTCTACTAGTGTACAATATTTCATAAAAATCCATTTCCGTTTCCATTTCCGAGATCCTAAAAGGAGTTTTCCCTCCCCTCAGCTCTAAGGTGAACCCAAAACCTTGCTCTTTTAATAGTAATAATGATAATAATAATAAAATCTCAAAGTGCATCACAAATATTACCCCTGTTTCCGCAGAAGCTCGAGATCAGCGCAATCTGGTCTCTGCCCTCAAAGGTACCCATTTATACTCCTGGGTTGAGAGAGGCAATCTAAAGTGTCTTGCCCAAGAATACAAGCATCGTGATCATGAGTCAGACACAGTAACCATAGAGCCACGGTTAATGATAGACTATCTGTGACTTATTGGTTGGGTGGAGAGAGGCAATTGTAGTAAAGTGTCTTGCCCAAGAACATAAGCACCGTGAGTCAGACACAATAACCATTGAGCCACGGTTAATGATTGACTATCTGTGACTTATTGGTAGGGTGGAGAGAGGCAATTGTAGTAAAGTGTCTTGCCCAAGAACATAAGCACCGTGAGTCAGACACAATAACCATTGAGCCACGGTTAATGATTGACTATTTGTGACTTGTTGGTTGAATTCTGCAGGCATGAAGTGCTTAGACTGTGGCTACAACGCCCACGAAGACTGCGTGCCCAAGGTCCCCAAGCAGTGCACACGGCGCGGATCCACCAAGGAGCCTAGCGCAGGACCTTCCAGGCCAACCTCGGATGAAGTGACTAGTGCTGGCACCCCGGTTGCACCGCCAGTTGTATCAGGTACATGTACTACAGATTTTTTAGTATAAATTGCATATAAATTAGTCATTCCATTTCCAAGATCAGAAAGGGGTGGTATACATGTACACCCCTTCACCCCCAACCCTTTCCATTGACAGCAATATCATGCTTATGGACAGATGACCCACCAACCCTCGGAGAAGCCAGGAGGTGATAAAATTCTCCACATTTTCCAAATATAGTTATAACCCCTTTGTGCCGCTGATCTCTCTGTGCCAACCCCTCGTGCCGCCCAGAGCTCAGACAGGTTATAAACAATCCTGGCCCACACAAAGACCATGTGACTGCCCTATATCTTGTGCATGACCTTGCATGTGGCTACTCCGTGTGATTTTTTTAGTGTCATCTCCGAAGGTTAAAAAAATCAAGCTTTTACACAAACAATGTATGTTTTTCCCTCCCCTTCTAGGCTATGAGCAGTTCTACGCTAAGATCGGCGAGACAAGTACCCACGACGGATACCTCTTCAAACGGGGGGCCAGACTAAAAGGCTGGAAGCAGAGATGGTTCGTACTGGACTCCCAGAAACACCAGGTGAAAAGTCTCAAGAGCCTTCATGAGTCACCTCGTGAAATATCTTGGATAACTTGTAGAACATCATCCTGTAGCTTTTACTCTTGGACGGATACTCAGAATTGTTTCCCCAGTATTCTCGGCCACTACTTGACCGGGCAGGACAGTTTCACATAACAGAGGTCCCCTTTGAATCATGTTAACTCCTGGAATAGTCTGAGGACCGTATTATTAAAGACCTGCTTAACTTTATCTATATTTATAAAGAACTGCTTAACTTTATCTATATTTATAAAGAACTGCTTAACTCATATTCATACTACTTTATTAAACTTAATGTTTAATGTTACTCCTGCTTGTTATGTTCTTGTTTGTCCTTGTCTTTGACCTCCTGAATGAAATCGCTAAGCATACAATTTTCATGAAGACTGTAAGCAGTAAATACAGCATAAAACACTCAAATTAAAGGAGCAAAATGTGTTGGTTGTTTTCACCTTTTAGTCAATATGGGCTCTGCGTGCCAACAAAACAACGTTTTTACCACTTTTGAGAGCTCGGCCACTTTGGAGAGCTCTGTGGACAGGACACAGCGTGTGCGTATGTACTGTACTGGTTCGCCCGCGAAGTACGCACGACTTCCTGAATGTGCCAAAGCTATTAGCCATGGCGTCTTCGCATGAGCTTCAGGCATTGTCGATGCGCGAATACGTTCAAATTTAACTTGCGGTGGTCTCCCAGACTAATCCCCGCCCCCAATAACTTTGGATCATTCGAAATACGCAGTGGATGGACCGGGAACCTAGGTCTCCCCCAACTCTCCTTTTCTGGCCGGGGTACTTGCGCACGGAGCCCATACCGCCCCAAACTGACCTGGCTATTACTCCTGTAACGCTTAAAAACCACACAAGCACTCTATGGTTTTATGTATTCATCGGTGAATAGACACAATGTATTACAGGCGCGAGTGCATTAATTGTGTTGAAATACTTCTTCTTCTTCACTCATTCATTTCATGATGACTTGTTGAGTTGGGCCCAACTGTCCCTGTCGAGCATAGTGTTGGAGAGAGATGGACCACTCAGACCAGTTTCTAGCTCGATGGATGTTTCCAGGGTCATGTTGGGACGACCATTTCGTCGAGGGGCATCATGATTCCAGATGAGAACTTGACTAGCTGGCTAGCAGAAACTAGCTAGAAACTAGCTAGTTAACAGAAACTGTTAACTCTTTTTTTTCTTTCCCAGCTGCGATACTACGAGACCAGGAATGACCCCCACTTCAAGGGCATCATCGACTTGAAGGAAGTGGAGTCAGTCCAACCGGCATTCCCTACGGCAGGAGCTCCCAAGAAATGCGACGAGAATGCGTTCTTTGATGTAAGTAATACTCCTTTAACCCCCAACCAACATTTGCTTTGAGAATGTCTTTCTTTTTTGCCCATTCATCCACAAGGATAATTATAGCAATAGTTACATGTAGAACTTAACCCTAACTCCCTAGCATGATTTACTAGGAACCACACATGTACCCATCCTGTCAAATTTCCAACACCATATGGGAAACTGCACACACTTATTTCTGACTTTGATTCTGGAGGTGTGCCCAACCCAATGTAAAAGACTGTCAGTTTAGGGGTACTGTACCCATCCTGACAGATTCCAACAAAACATGCCGTTGGGGTTTGATGGGTTGTGTTCTGTTAGGGTTAAATTAATAGTAATAATCTGTGAGCTCTAAGCAACAAGTTCCATGACAAATTAAAGGCCATCACATACTTCAGGCGAATGCGCATGCAAAGCAGATTTTACATCATGAAATTTTCTCTACGAAATTTGCCGGAGTTGAAATGTATTCAACTTCTATTCAACACAAATTAGTGGATTGGCATTCGAGAGCCAAGTGGACGGGACATGTGCGCGTAATGGTTGACATGCGACAGCGCAAAGTACGCAAACCAGAGGGCAGTAATACATTTGAACATCCATTTCAGTGGTCTGCCCCGACTGTCTCTCTCTTTGACATACATGACATACAGGTTGTCGCACAACATTGAGTGTTTGTAACATTGTAACATTTGAGTGTTCCCCGTTGTGTTTCTTTACCTTTGACCCCTCCCTTCCACAATCCTGTTGTTCATATAACAACCTCCCTTCCCATGCCTTCCATCCCCAAGACAACTTCCCTATCCTACGTGTATCAACCTCTGCCCCTGTGTACACCCAACCTTTCCATCCTCTTTTCCCAACCTTTTTTCATCCTGTGCGGTTTTACAGCCTGTTTGTAAACAATTTTAAAAAGGAAGCCTGGTTTTTATTGCATTTGAATTTCACTAAACTGTTTCTCGATTTTTACTGTTTGTTTTGTATCTGTGTACTTTAATACCATACATGTTTTCCCAGCTCCATTCCCCTCAACCCATCCCTATCACTCCCTCCCTTCCTATGCCCTTTCATGATGGTTATTCTTTAAATCTCTGTGTAATTTTATTTGTTATGTAACTATTCTGCAATTCCGCTGCTGGCGGCGATAGAATAGAATAATAAACCATTAATAATAATAATAATAATAAAAAAACAGTTGAATCGTGCATGTTTTTAGAAAAGTGGGGGTAGTACTCAAAATCATGTCTAATGTATTGCCGAGTAGAATAATTGATCTTCCAAATGCTTTTTATTTGGTTTCATTGGGATGTTTTGTTCCAAAGGTACAGCAATCACAATACGGGACTTGAAGAACCACTTGGGCCACTTTCAATTATTTATCAAGCTTACAGATCGAAGCTGGTAGAATAAGTCACATGTTCCTCTCGAACAAAGGAAATATATCCTTTGTGTGTTTCTCTAACTGCCCTTTCTCACTTTCAAGGAAAGTGGCCCAAGACGATTTTCAACCCTTGAATTTGGTGAAGCATATAGCCTTAGTTCCAATGCATCGATTTGAATGAAATACAGATTGTACGGCAGATTGGTTATCTGACTTTAAGAAGTAATTTGAAAATAATCCTAAAGTCACTCACATGCAATATTCCTTTATTAGTTGGTTTTCGACTTATTAGGTTTTTGTGGGGAAAACCTGTATTGCATCCAATGTAAATTTTAAAAACAAAGTGCATTTTTCACCCGTGATTTTTGTCTTCTGTTTTCACAGTTGAAGACGACGAGAAGATCGTACAACTTTGTCGCCGACACCAAACCAGCAGCCGAAGAGTGGATCAGCAAAATCCAGGACTGTGTATCGTGATGAGCGCCCCCTACTGGCCAGTTTCTTACAGCCCTCGGGTGCAGTTGCAATGAGTGTTCAGTGTTTTGTGCTTTAATCATTTCAAACAACAGAGGGCGCCAGCACGTACAGAACCCCTAAGTTCCTCTTATTTTTAACTTTTAATTAGACATTTTTTTAATGTGCATTTTTTTATTTTGTTGCGTTTCCAGATGACATAAAAAGGCAATAACTTCTTTCTGTGTGTTTTATTAAAAGTGACAGCAATCAAATTCATTCAGGATCATGCCAATTTTTTTTTTTTTTTTTTCAATATTGAGTTGGGGTTCCACCAGCTCTGCGTTTTTGCAAAAGAATGACTTTTGTGGGTTTTTTTATGTTCGTCAGAAGTGATTTTTATTTCCAACATATCCATGCTGCATTTGTTGTGATTGTAAAAAGAAACAAATTGTAGGTTTTCGTGGGTGGTGACTTGAATGAACTGATGACCAAATTGATTCTTTCTTTTGTTTTGTTTTCCGCATGTGACGTTGTAAAAACATTTTTTTTCAGCCGTTGGTCGGACTTGCAGTGCAAATTTTCAAAGTAGTGCTTGAGTTCAGTCGCCTGAAGTTTAAAAAAAAATTTGGATTCAGTCACATGCCTAGAAAATGTCTTTGAAAAAAAAGCTGACTTCTTTGCCCTTGCCAAGAAAAAAAAATATTGCCAAGTTTTTCAAAATGGGGATAGAACCATTTTGACAGCTGCTCAGTAGACCTGATACATAGTGACGTCACAGTTTGTTTTCATGCGCGACTTCCTATTGGCAGTGTTGTAGTATAGTCACTCTAGTTGAGTCTGTGTCCGAGTCTCCAGTCATATGGGTCGAGCCCGAGTCTCGAGTCACTTGGGTCGAGTTCGAGTCACTTGGGTCGAGTTCGAGTCACTTGGGTCGAGTCGGAGTCTCCAGTCATTTGGGTCGAGCCCGAGTCTCGAGTCACTTTGGATAATTCCGAGTCTCGAGTCACTTGGTTCGAGGTCGAGTCTGAGTCTCGAGTCACTTGGGACAATTCGGACTTCCTATTGGCAGTGTTGTAGTATAGTCACTCTAGTTGAGTCTGTGTCTGAGTTTCCAGTCATATGGGTCGAGCCCGAGTCTCGAGTCACTTGGGTCGAGTCTCGATTCACTTGGGTCGAGTTCGAGTCACTTGGGTCGAGTCCGAGTCTCAAGTCACTTGGGTCGAGCCCGAGTCTCAATTCACTTGGGTCGAGTTCGAGTCACTTAGGTTGAGTCCGAGTCTCAAGTCACTTGGGTTGAGTTTGAGTCCAAGTCATGAGTCACGAGTGAAAGGATATGGCTACACAAGTCATACATGTAAGCCTCAGTGAGCCACTGTCGCTGAACATAGGGATGGGCGCATATTAAATATGTAACAAACAGTGTTATTGGCATCACCACCTGAAGTGTTGCTTTAACGTTACTTTCGGAAAATAATCATCAGAGTGATGTTTTTAAAAATTAATGTTCTTTGGGGGAAAAAAAATATGTGACTTGCAAGTGACGAATCACTAACTACAAGTCATGATGGTCGAGTCCGAGTCTTTTACCGACGTGACTCGAGTCGAGTCCCTGTCACAGAAATTGCGACTCGAGACAGAGACTCGAGTCCGAGTCTTGGACTCGAGTCCAACAATCCTGCTCATTGGAGCTCAGTGGCTCTCGTCCCCGTCTGGCTCCCATAAGGAAAGTGTACATGTAAACAAAGCATGACGTCATTATGTCTCGGAGCTATTGAGCGTTAAGTAGTCGTAGTCGTCAGGACAGAAACATACCATAGTCGTATCTTTAATATCAAATTGTAGGGATTTTGCTGGATATTTAAACCTATCACAGGGTGGAAACTGAGAGGTTTGCGTTCGCAGTAAGAGAATTTCGCCGTCAGATTGAGACAAAAATGACAATGCTATTAAGCAAAGCATAGCCAATAGGAATGTCGCCGACAGATTGAGACACAAATGACAATGCTATTAAGCCAAGCGTAGCCCATAGAAATCGTAGGTCTTAGACTTGGAACGTTTTAACAATTGCTCAGTGCTGTATATAATTGTTCATAAATATTTGCTATCTTCATTTTTCCCCCCAATTATTATTAATTGTTTTCTGGGGGGGATAATAGTGTCAGGAATATAATGAAATCAAGAGTATTAATTAAACAGTTCAATCAATGAGAAGGAATTGTTTAACTTAACGCGGTTCCAATTTGAGGGACTTTTATTACGCTGAGTATTTCTAAGAAAAACAAATAAACTGACACAATGAAGGTCAGTCATTACTATAATTATTAATTTTTTTGTCTATAATCAAAATTTTGTGTACAAAGAAGTGGGTGGTACTTGTAAATACAGTGAATATGAATTAACCTAGATACAATATTACTATTGATGGATATTTTATTTAACTGATTTTTAAGAATTCATGACAAATTACTAATAGTATTGTCACCCTCTATTTTGATGATGATTTTTTTTTTTTTTGGTTCTTGCAGAGTGAGCGTCGCACAATTTTTAGAAGTAGATGCTTTAGAGTGTGTCTAGGGTCAGTCCGTTAGAAAAGTCACGCCAAGACGTTCGTCAGATCTTATACCGTACAGATGCTGTTCTTGAAACGGGGAAGAAATAATTTCTGTAATTCAGAAGATGAGTTAGTGTAATAGACATCTAAGTGGCGTATTCCAAATAAGCATGTGAAATTGAGTGCCATAAATCCCATGCTTTGTGGTATTAACCCTAACAACCCCAACTCCATCAAAATCCATCCCCCATTTTGGTGGATTTTGGGGGACCTGGTCCAGAAGGCCTGGCTTGACTAAATATTGATGGAGTATGATGGACTTGGGCCTAATGGCCTGAAGCAGTGCTAGGGGTATCCGATTGATTTTGCCTAGCTTGCTGTACTGCTTTTGTGATAAAAGCCATGTTTAGCAAGTCCATGAATGTCAACCAGTGCGTCAGTGGTGGATTCCATTATGTCATGTACAGTTTTGTATTGGACGCACAGTGATTGATGGATTTTGATGGACTTGGTCCAGTTCCTAGTAAAAGACGCTAGGGAGTTAGGGTTAAGGAATGGAAAAAACTGGTTCCCGATGTGATACAAAACGTTTGGCACTGAGAGCCAGGGTTTGGCAGCTAACTTCAAATTCCTTTGTAGACCCGAGGCCAAAGTTCACGGAGCTAGGGAGCACAGATTGGCTAAGCACATACATTGTTTGTTTAGCAGAAAAAAGGGTTACCAGCTAAAGTGTTACGTAAAGTATGTTGCTCGTGTCTGGTACCCGGCTTATTTATACTTACTACCCAAAAAATGTGCTTACCAATCCCCCTTCCAACCTGCATTCCACGCCACACCACGCCCCCCCCCCCTAAAGTTACCCTACTTCCAAAAATCTTATTAGGCAACGCCTATCCTTTCCCATTCCCAACCCCACTTTTTCAAAAGAATGTTTTGCAAGGCCATAATTACATGTATACTGAACGTTTTCCGATAGGCCCTCAAACTTTCGTAAACAAATATACATTTAATACAATTTTTAAAATGTCAAAAAGTACCCTTTTTTACAAGAGAACTAGAAATTATGAGTGGAGGTATGTAAACTTTGACCCTTTTTATAAAGCTCATTCTGAAATGGATCATGGTAAAACAGTTGTCTTTTTTTGTCCATAACGTACGTCGCAGATGTTACAAATTGTGGAAGGAAAAACTGAAAAGAGCCGTTTGCCTCTGTGCGTGCAGCAACTTGTGAGGTGTGAATTTGAAAATAGAAACGACTTGTGTTGGAGTCTAAGGAACACCGTGACTCGTAATTCACTCCACACGAAAGCGTAATAGTGAAATGTTATTCACTTCGCACGGAAACGTAGTAGTGAAATGTTATTCACTCCCCAGGAAGCGTAATAGTGAAACGTTATTCACTCAGCACGGAAGCGTAATAGTGAAACGTTATTCACTCCGCACGGAAACGTAATAGTGAAACGTTATTCACTCCGCACCGAATCGTGGTAGTGAAACGTCATTCACTCCCCACGGAAACGTTATAGTGAAGCGTTTTTCATTCATCAAGGAAACGTAATAGTGAAACGTTATTCACTCCCCACGGAAACGTAATAGTGAAGCGTTTTTCACTCCGCACGGAAAATTAATAGTGAAACCAAAGCAAGGCTTTGATCGCAGTACAAAGAAATAGTATAAAAGTTTGGACTTTTTGGAGCAAATTGGATTTTGAAATTGGTTTTCTTCTCATTTTCATTGATAAAATTATATTTGTATTTATTGATAAATGGCATTGTGACAAACAGTGCACTATTAAATTAATAGGTAACTTACATTCATACTCGACTCATTACAGTGTCGTTACCTGTATAGAGGAGCAGCCACTTGGCGAACTTCCCCATTCGCGAATGGCCCAGAAAAGGCCGGTCGGAACGATGTAAAATGTTATCTGTACATCTTGCTTCAGTGGTGTTTTGTAATGTATGATTATGTATTTATTGGTGCCCTGAGTTCGTTGCCGGTTTGCTTTTGACGACCTGATTAATTTATTTGACCTTGATTCCGTGAACCTTTTTGCTATTGATTGTAAGCAGTTGGCAAATTTGTGAGTCGATAGTGGGGGGAAATGAAAAGGTGGCTTGAGAGTGGAGACTAGCTCTGGGCCTTAGTCTACCACCCCGCTGGAATAGTGTTTTTACCTCAGAGAAATTCATTCGTGTGCAAGTCTACGTCGCCTGCGAATCACTAGTCTGCAGCTATTGTCCGGGTCGTCGCCCATTCCAACCACGTGACAACATGCTGACGATCCGGTTCGTCAGTTACTTCGTCCGCACGCGCGCGCACCACTGATTACTAGCGCCCATTGGTTAAACACTCAAATTGCGTTAACTTCCGGTTCCAGTGCTACTTACTGTGCAGTAGGCGTGGTTTAAACTGAAGAAACGTCACACTAGCGAACCGGATAGACGGAGCCATAGCTCTGAAAGCCCATTTCACACACAGTCTTAATTAATTAGACAAAAAAGTCTATAGTTTCTTCACTGTTTTGATGAGTGGGAGCAATGACAGAACATGCGGGATGGAGGCTGTAATAGTATCAGACCATAGAGGCGCTAGTCATGTTTCCAGATAGTTCTCGAATTCATGTCAGGCAATAAAAGAGTAGCCAAAGATATCACCAAAGTTGGAGGTCATCCCGACTCTATGTGAATCCACCACCCATTACAGAGGCAGTGAATGTTCATTTCCAATCTCTGCCATATTTTGAGTGCCGATCATGAAACTTGAAAAGTAAAGACCATTTGATAAGTGTTTTTGCTGTATTGCCGAAGATTGCAATTTTTTCCCCCATCAAAATGTCATTTTTGCTTCCCCAAATTTAGGGGGGAGGCACCCCTCCCCCGACCCCAGTGACGTATCTGAACAAAATACGCAAAACCATCGCATATCAGCAAAGGGGTTATAATATAAGGCCTAAAACGGCTGTGTCTCCAAGCTGGTTGCCAGCATCCTTTCATTTGCCTGAATACCGTACACTAGTCCCGCGGGGTACCAGCATCAGATTGATACAGCAATAATAATTGTCGAAATGGATGTCGGACTTTGAAGTCGCTTATGGTAATTATAGTAACTGATAGTTGAATAGACCGTTTGCACTGCGGCCATCTTTGAGGTGTGTTCTTTTGTTCAACAGGGATACGCATGAGTAGACCTTTTGTGTATTCATTGTTCATGATTTAACATAAAGCACACCTCCAAAGATGGCCGCAAAATGCAATCTGTCTGTATACAAAATGTTAAAGCACTTCGCCCCACTGAGTAGGTTAGCTAGTCTATGATCATCACCTTTAAGTACCTGTACAGCTTATTATTAAGTGCAATTTATTAACTATGAAGATTTCTGTTTTTATAAAGGATTAATATTGTGATATTAAAATAAAGCATCCATTGGTTTAAAGCGTCCGTGTGGTGTCGTAGTCTAATTTATTTCTCTGACGTCACATGCAAACTGATACAATATTGCTGTATAGTAAACGTATCGTACATCAAACATATATAAATTAGTAGGTTGTCTTGAAAATGTGGATGTTTATATTACTACGTGATCTATGATATCTGTTTAAGGCGGAAGTTTCGCATGTTTTGTTCCACGATGACGTGTAAATATGTTGTCTCAATATCAGTATGTATGATGACGTCATACAAAAGGGATCTGAGACAAAATTAAGTCATTATGCATTACGTAGACTGACGAAGCCATAGGCCCCGCCACCAGTCTATAGATTGACCAAATCATAAGCCAGTCTGTTAACAGAAGAAGGTAAAAGGTCTGTAAATCGACAGTCAATGAGTCATAAACCACCCAGTAGACCGATGAAGTCTTAATATATCTGTACATTTACCAAGTCATTAAACCAGTTCGTACACTGGTGAAGTCCTAAACCAGTTTATAAACTGATGAAGCCATAAGCCAGGCCAGTCCACTTATAAAAGTCTTAACAAAACCAGCCATAAACCAGGTTGTATGATTATTTACTAAGTCATGTAAACTAGTCTGTGGATTGACGAACTCGCAAAACCAGTCAGTGGATCGACTAATGAAGCCATTGCTATATTCGGTAGATTTACTAAGTCATTAAACCGATTCGTAGACTTCTGAAGTCCAAACCAGTTTGTGGATTGACGATGTCATTAAATACTTTGTAAACTGACGAAGCCATAAGCCAGTTTGTAGACACTGAAGAAGTCGCACTATTTTTAGTACACCGACGAAGTCATCAAGCGGCTCCATATGATCGTGAAATCACAACAACAAAAACAGACTGTAAACTGACGAAGCCATAAACCCTGCAGGTTGTAGACTTATTAAACTTAATCATAAACCAGTCAGTGGATCGTCGAAAGTTTGTGTTTGGTAGTGATAATGTCTCGATGTTGACACATAAGAATGCTCATTTTTCACTTAGTTTATAATAGCCTTTCCCGTTCTTTTTGCTTGCACTTGTTTTTATGATATTTACTTGAGTTCAACCAGTAGTCCTACGTACATGCATGTCAACGAGTTTCAAATTGTTCCAGCGAGAATCAGTTTTCCCGAGTTTTATCTCAAGTCGTCCACGGAATGAACGGCCGCGTACTGGTCCCTTCTTGGACCCAGCCCTTTCCGGCTGTCCTGGTAGCAGTGGTAAAACTTGAGGAACCGCGTGGCGTCTTCGTACCCGTCCGCGTAGCAGGCCTCCAGGTGGCCCTTCGGGGGCGGGTACAGCCCGTTGCCCGTACGGAACATCTCCAGCGCGCTGATGTCGAACCGCTGGCCCGTGGTGTCCTGCCAGCCGCAGGCGAGCTTGTCTCGCATGCTGGCCCGGGATTTTGGGTCCGGGGAGATCCGTATGAGACGGTGGGACGGATGGAAGCTGAAGTCTACATCGACCGGAAGGTTGCTGGTGCGAGATAATGTTGCATCGCCCAAGAACTGAAGAGTTTAAATATAATAGGGGGCCTAGTTATTAAGACTATTAAATCAAGGAAGTGGAAGTGGGCAGGTCACCTGGCAAGGAGGTATGACAACCGGTGGACATGCAAAACCACCAATTGGACTCCAAGCAACTAAACCAGGAAAAGAGGGAGACAAAACAGAAGATGGAGGGATGGACTAACAACACATAGTGGCATTGCATGGCAACAGACAACTCAAGATAGAGTGAGATGGAAAACTGGTGAAGAGGCTTCATCCTGCAGTGGAGCGAAATGGGCCAGACAGACAGACGGACAGACAGACAGACAGTTCAGACATTAAGTTTTCTAGGCGTGCAGTTTAGAATAGGCCTAACTACCCAACAGACGTAAAACTAACTGTAAACGTGCAACATGGAAAGGTTGCTTGTGTCTTTAACCATTGTCTTAAAAAGGAGCTACCGTTGGTGTTTTAAACTTTACAAAATGATAGTACCCTTTTTAATTGTTACAAAAAAGTCGATACTTACGCGGCCATTATAATGTGGTGGATCCCAACTGGGGAACCATGGAACGTAGATACATCCCAGCAAAACCTGAATTCAAGAAATGAGAGGGATATTTAAATACAGCAAAAATCTACAATGTTTTTCATGCAATCAAAAGAAAGGTAAGAATATTGTTTGTTTACTTACAATTTTCCTTAATAATTTGCAAAAAAATCTGTCATCTTTCTAAATATAAAGACGGCGATTGCTTTACATATTCAAGGTGATACTTCAAATAGTATTTACACCCAAGATGTACATTGTGTATATTCATCACAGACCGATTCCCGCTACATCAAAAATGATTTATTTGCAGTAAAAACTGCAATAGAAAAATTGGGATCCAGCGTGTATCTTTCATGTAGGCCCATCTTACGGTAAACAAACGCACGGTGTTTGGATTATATATTGTTGTGTCTCTTAATTGGTATAAACTGCAAAGCTATGTTTATTTTGGATTGAATTTCATACTTCGATAAGTTCTTCCCGGCTTTCGTAGCTGGAGATCTCAACCTCGTGCCCGATCTTCCAGCACCGGTCACCAATCTCGAACTGTTTGGGTCCCCGGGTGCGTATGCTGGAACTCGTTCCCTGGTCCACGTCGTGCACGCTGACCGATTGGTACTTGTCGACCTGATTGAGTGCGGTCGCCTTGACGTGTAGTCGATTCGTGGCCTGTCGAATAAGAGTGTCGATCGTTGAAACAAAAATGTTGTTTCCTTACAGGTCCGTGGCCGGACACATAGTTCAAATTCATGCCATGTACACACAATACGATTTCCAGCAATTGCGGCTTTAGCCATACACTTTTGGTCAATTTTTATGACGAAATGTAGACTTTATTTGTAAAAAAAAAAAAAAAAAAAAAAAAAAACACCCCAGATTGGTTATGGTCCTTTGTGTAAAGTAATCAAGGAATGAACATACGTAACTTACCTTTGGCGTCATCTATGGGAACCTGTTTATTTTGGCAAAATGCTGACTTTCCCTCATCAACACAAAGAATTGCGGGTTTTTTTTCAGTAGAGCAATGGTATACCATCTCAATACAGAACAAAATTAATGAAGCACCATGGGTCAATAGTATAGGCTACCTTTTCATGTGCATCGCTTGGTAGGTTTTCACTGAGCGCTCTGCGTAGACGATCCACGAAGTCAAAGCCCTGAGAAAGCGCGCCAAACGGAAGTGGCGCGACCTCGTCCACGATGTCGTACAATGCGTACAGATATTTCTGCAAGAAGACCAACGTTAATTAAAACTTACAACTGTTGAAGACACTTGCAATGTTTGTGGCTTGATGTCAGTGCAGAGTATTTGCTGTCAAACTGCATCTTGTATACTGGCAAGTCAAATTCAAGATTTCTTCTATTTTCAAAATCTCTTAAAAGCCGCTGTTTCGAGCTTAAGAACTTTGCCCAAACACGTGGAGCTGGCAACGGGGTTACACATTATTTAAATTTGATGTCATATTTGGCACAGGATGTAGATGAAGGCCTTAGTTTGCTCTATTGTCAAAAGGCATCCCGAAACAAGTGTCCATTGAAGTTTGATGGCTGCTTGAGTAACGTCTATGAAGTAATATTCATCCACCCAATACCGGTAGTTCCAAAATCCGGATAATTTCAAAGCTGTACCAAAAAAAATATGAATTCACATTATGCACATTGTGATCACACATTAAATGTTATAAGAAGCACTCCGCATGCGTGGAGAACTTACGGCTAGATTTTCCGGGGCCGTTGCCATGACAGCGGCCACCAGGGCATTGGACGAGACTCCCCCGAAGTGCCGAGCATTGTCGAGCACGGAGGCGCCGTGATCAGACAGGCACTGCGCCACGCCAATGTTGCTGATACCGAAGAAAGAGCTGCCGGCTAGGGCGAGGTCAAAGGGCGGGTTCAGATGCTCACCCATGGCTGCCAGAGAAGGGGGGGGGGGAATCATTTGGTTATTTATGTGGCTCATTTTAAAGGAAAGTCGGGATCGCTCAGTGGTAAATTATTCGCCTAACACCTCTGCGACCCAGGTTCAATTTTCAGCGAGGCCAATGAGCCAAGCATGCAGCCTTGTGATAATACAGATGTTCTCAATACTCTTCAAGCTTTGAAAACTGATCCAAAAATGACTGAAATCTGTCTGCTCAAATCTCTATTGAAAATAGCTAACTTGCAGGCTTGAAGCAGACAAAGGGAACATCGCAACCAGATTAGGCTTGACTAGTCAAACCTGACCCGAAAGACTAACTTTCGAACACATTTTTAAAGTTAACTATAATTATAGTTACTCAGTCAGCCAGTTAGTTAGCGAGAGTACAATTAATAGACGTGTCCTTTTGCGTCAAACAATACCTTCGACTATATAGAATCACACTAGGAATCATATCATTGAAATGAGTACATGTGTATCAAATGCCTCTATATTCCTTATGAATCGGGAAATGTCTCCTTTAACTTAGGAAAATTGAAACTTCTGTACATAAATCCCGGTTTGACGAGTGACTATCTGAGAATCTAGAAATATATAGGAACTGATTAGTTTGACTCTTTCGCAGGTGTTGTAGTCGGGTCCATCGCAAGTCCTTCCATAAGTCCAGTCACAAGTAATTGTATGAACAATGCTTTTGTGACAGTTCATTTGAATAGCTAGTGACTTAATTGACTTGAGACTGAAGGATCGACTTGTGAGTGCAGGGACTTGTGATAGTCTAAACTAAAACTGCTCTTTCGGTCTAGTTTTAAGCGAGTGGCCCAGTAACTTCAAAGGTAAGTCATCGAATCAGACAAAGTGCATCATATACTAACTTGTTGCGTGTCACGTACATGTACGTATACCTAGCTAAGCCTGATGAAACATCAATGGGTTAGTCGTAACACCACCGCTGACGAAGTTTGTCGGAGTCCACGAATCCACGAATCCAAAATGGCCGCTAACAGTTCATTTACCTCCATCGCTATAATCTTGTCAGAGGCTACCGCCTTAACAATGAGAAGAGGTTCATATCGATTTCGTCTCATGTGAAGATTTCCTATTGTGGTCTACAGTGCACAGATATCGCCATGGGGCTGTTTACAATTCAGCCATTCCAAATATTGATTACCAATTGCGAAGTTGGTGTCACCGGGATTAATTCCTATGCAAACTCTACAGCTCGCTTGCATTATTTACATAGAGGCCTTAACTATGCATACTCGCACACAGCTTAAAATTGTGCATATATCAATTAATGATTTGACCATGGAGCAAGGACAGCCAACACTGTCTGCAGTGCTCAATAGATAGATTGCATTCAGCGGCCATGTTTGAGGTGTGTTATGTTATGTTAATTCATTAACAATGAATACACAAGAGGTCTACATGCGTATCCCTGTTGAACAAAAGCACACACCTCAAACATGGCTGCAGTGCTGCCGATCTTTTGGTACTGCTGAAATTAAGAATTAACACAAATCCTGTAGGCTAGTCCCCTTTACAGATATTAAATTTGGACGTAAACGTCTCTCTCTACAGTACAGATGACGTCGATGTCTTGAAATATCCGTAACATAAATCTGAAAAACCATCTTTGTCGAAAACCTGAATTTTTCAATAGACTGTCGATTAGTTCTAGAAGTAGAATAAGATCATGTCAAACTCTTCCTCAGAACTATCGAGAACAACTAGGCCTACATGTGTAGTTTACTAAACTTTTCCGCAAAGTAGGCCTATGTATATACAGTGAAATCTCGATAAGTCAAACTCTGATAACTCAAAACAACTGTTAAGTCAAACAAAGAATCCATTTCCTTCATACAGTACGTAGTATAACAATGATATACATCCTTGTCAAATTTTGAACCTAGCTTTTCCCTTGAGGTTTGACTTATCGAGATTCCACTGTGATTCACTTACCTGCTTGATTGAAGATGTACCGCTGCCGAATGTGTTGAATTGTGTGTCCTTTCTCTATGATTTTTCTCAATACAAATTTTTTTTTTCGAGCTGGTGTTTAATTTACACGCAAACCGTAGGCCTGAATTGTTTTGCAACCCAATACGAAATTTCTCTATATGCACACTATCAATTCATGAATTTCAATTAGCTGTACTTGAAACAAAATCTCTTTGAAATCTCTCTGCACTTCGCCGGGCTAACATGATCCACTGCATGCCAAAACAAAATCACCTCCCCTTCAGGTTATAATATTTTCCACGGCACGCCGTCAACATGAGCGGGTAAACACTCGGCAGTCCACGGGACAAAGGTCCCACTAGCGGCAGACTGGTTTACGCTCCTGGTGTTGAGTTGGACGTCCCCCGGATTGCTAAGTCAATAGCAACGGTAAACGATCCGCGAAAGACGGGATCCAAGCGGGGTCAGGGTCCGTCTCGTTTATCGCAATTCAAGATCCACAATTTGTTGCTTGTCACTACTGAACGCGAACGACAGCTTGTAGGAATTTCAAAGTTACACCTGCTAAAACGTGTGTCAATTTTGTTATTAATTTAAGTGAACTTGAACTGTCGTGAAGTTGTCATTTGTTGACACTTACTTTTCGATTTGCATAAAATAGTAGTCGGTCCCTTAGCTCGTCGTTGGCACTTCAAAGGCTTTAGGCCGTCGTGATAACGTCCCGATTGTCTCTTTTGTGGTGGGTACTTCAACGATTAGTGGCACTTTTATTTGGAAGCAGACGACTGTTAAAGGAATGTACATTTTGAAAAAGCTGTCATCGCAGTTGACGGATCACATTTTGTGGCTTGAGATATCATAATGCATTACCCACGACCACACTGTGAAGTTTGACAGACGCCCTCATATGTTTACGTGCTCGCGCTGTGAGTCACAATGTCGCATTGCCGGTGTCATATGAAAATCGGTTTCGTATGAAAATCGGACTCCTTTTCCCTTATATTGGTTAAACCCTATCACGCGACCGGTCCCTCTCCCAATTATCTATGCATGAGCATGCGCAATACCACCAATGAGTCTGTATTTCATATGCTACACCGGCCCCAGAGGGTTTCAGACCAGTATATATAGATTTACATAAACCTCAGTGATAATTACACGCACTTCTAAAAATTGCTACAATTGCTCACTCTCCATGCAAGGTGTTTGAGACACCCATCAAATTAAAGCTTATTTCATCATCTTTCATTTTCTTTTCATGTTTTTTTTTGGGGGGGGGGGGGTGGTGGTAACGGAATGACCAGTCCTGAAGCCCATCGCCGTTTTGAAAAAGGACGCCTACGCTCCATTGCAAAATAAAGCCATTTTAGAGCCTAATTTTATCCAAATTTCACAGAAATACGAACTCGCAGTCCTGTGCGCGGCTTCTATACCCAAGGGCGGATCCAGGGGGGGGGGGGGGGGCAAAGGGGGCCATGCCCCCCCCCCCCCAAAAAAAAATAACGAAACCAATTTTTTTTTTATGTGACATCGCAATAAAGGCAGGCAATGAGTACACCACCATCTTTTCCTCAAAAAACATTGGTTAAAGTGGTCAGAAATTGCCTCAGATCGCACCACAGAGCATCTAGAATCCAAAAAATTGTCAGGGCCCTTAAGCGGGCCCCGAACCCACGCCGTAATTTTTTTGACCCACTTTTTTGGGGGGGACCCAAAAATTTTTTGGCCCCCCCCAAAAAATTGTGTTCTGGATCCGCCCTTGTCTATACCCTTCTTTTTTTACGAACCCTTAAGTTCAAGGCCCTTAAAAAAATTTTATTCCGGATAATATGAGGGCATGCATCATGATTTGCTGGCCTGCACCCAGGGCTATCATTGCGTCGCGGCCGTATCATAAGTCCGACGCCTCATAGGTCCGAAAGTGTCCATCTAACTTTTTTGGAAATAAATACAAAACCATGACGTCAATTTAGATTTTTTTTATTTTGCAGATACTCCTTATTCTTGACCTAAGCCCGTATGAGTTTCATTTAATTTCAGTCACGCATCACTGCGCAATGGTCAATATTGATCACAAAGACATTTTTTGACACTGTGACAAAGTTCCTTGCCTTAATAAATTGCAGTGCTGTGTTAATATGCAAGCTGTGAGAAATTCTGTGAGAAAGACTGGTTTTGAATTGGAATAATTTGCCCTTGAGCATTAAACTGATGTCTTGCCATGATGACTGACAGCCAAGCAATGATTCCAATCCCAACCACGTCAGACGGACACTTTTTTTGGGGGGGGGGACGAACTGTAGAGTGAAAACTCGAGTTGAAATTTACCAAATCCGATTGAATTTAAGGACAAGACTGAGTGAAATTTTTCAACCGATAGGATCCAGTTTTCACTGGAGTTCCGACAGAATTTCTCCTTCATGAAAACACTTCCTTCTAAAATTAGATCTTCACTCTAAACCGTCTAGGTTATCTTTGAAACTTAAGAGAGTATAATGCTTAGCGTATGAATAGGCCGTCTAGATGTACTGACGGTGTCTTCATCAAATTCGGTTGTTTTTCCCAACGATTAAAACTCGTATGTTATATTTTAACGGTAAACTACTTTGTTTTCTATGTTGGCGTCTGTAACGATTGAAAAGACATCCTTAGGTGTTTAGGTAGATCCACCTTGTGGGTTGGAAAGCACACAAACTTTCTTTAATGCTAGATAATTAGCAAGTCAACTTGAATTTATTTACTCGGAGAACAACCAATCCACGTCGCGTCGAAGGCACAAGGTTGTAGTAAATATCTTGCAATTACGTTATTTATTCATTGCAATACTTCTATCGTGCAAATTCGTTGTGTTAGAGTGTAAATCCCACAATTATTGTTCACCCAAATTGATGTTATATACCGACCGAAGGGCACGATTTCGGTCAAAACGACAATCTGAAATTGCATATAGCTTATATTGAACGAATAGGCCTATACAGATAAACAATACTTGTCATTACAAGTGCATACAGATTATATCATATCTACACATAAAACTGATCGCTATAGCATTGCCAAACTTGTTACTTTTAATATTTAAAATGAAGATACAACATTTGCAGACATCAAAAACAAAATGATCAAATTATCCCGAAATTCATTACTGGACTGTTAGGGAATGACAGTCTAAAGCATCCTGTAAAATCATGGCTCCTTGTGTGCTGACATTTTAAAGTAAAGTGGTATTTTTTAAAATCAATTTTCAACGCTGGTCGGCCGACCAGCGTTGGAGAAACCTTTTTTTTTTTAAGTGCTCCTTATTGTTCATATTTAGATATTCCGCATTTTCTTTGCAATTGATTACATACCTGTTAAGGGGTACAAGCCAGCTAGACTGATTCTCTATACCTTAAACTTTCCCAACGTCTATAAATTGTTCCGTTACATCTTAAGTGGGGTCAAGGAACCAGACTACAATACCATGATGGGTTTCCTTGGTTTTTCCAGCATCATCGAACCCAAAAAATGAAACAAGTCATTTTAACAATATTTGCTATAACATATCCCTCCCAATCCATTTATTTCTGAAAATTACAGCAAAAGCAAATGTTGTACATTCCCTTTAAATAGAGATAATAGTAAACTTCGATTCAGACATCTGCAAAGACATTCAACCGGTAACTCATGATATCCAACGTTACTGGAGATACACTGAAACAAAGTGATTCGTTTTATTTTGGCAACACAAATTTAGTGAACTAAACCACGTTTTCGCAACTTTTGATTTTTGATTGGTGTTCTTTGTAAAGTTGAAATCACTTAAAATGTTAATTTATACATGTACATGTATAATTGCTGTACAATACTACGCCAAAGCATTTAACACCCTTTATTTTAATTGTCGCTTTACAAAAAAAATCAATTTTGAAGGCTTAAGAGCGCACCGGACGCGGAGCCGAGTAGCACAAACATCATTCAATCACACAATATTTTCATTTTTGTTTCCAAAAACGGGTTACGAGTCAAAAGTCTCATGAATGCTTGTAGCTGGTTCTCCACCGATTTGTGTGTATTATTCTGATAGCGATAGTTTGTTTTACACAACGTCTGAATAAATCCAGGTCATCTGATTGGTGAGTCGTTGATCACATGTCATTGAATTATTCGTCCAAAACCCATGGCCCAGCTGCACCACAAAACTAGACGTTGTATTGTACGGTCACATGATTGGTGCTTCTGACCAATCAGACGACGAGGGTTTATTCTGGAGTTGTATAAAACAAATAATGAATGTTTGTGAGTGCAATGGTAAGAATAATTTTATGAGGTGACAGATGAAATGTTCCATTCCACGAGGCGAAGCCGAGTGAGATGGAACATTTCTTCTGTCACCGAATGAAATTATTCTTACCATTGCACGAATGTGAAACATTCATTATTTGCTTTATATAACACCTGAATAAATCCTCGTCATCTGAAATTTTTCGGGGGGGGGGGGCAGGGACATTTAACCCCCCCCCCCATTAAATTAATAGCAATATGACTCCGCGCCTCTTTTTCTTTCTTTTTTGCCCCGCCCCCCGCGACGCCCATGACTGTTTGACATTTCCTCTTGCAATTTAAAATGCTTATTTACAACATCACGGCAGTGATTAGTGAAACAAATTTCAATTCATCATAAGAGGTTTTTCTTCAGTTGTGATCTGGACAACGAGCACGTCTGTTTCGTTCCTTTAAAATTGGCTTTAACTAGGACTGTATTTTTTGGCGCTGACCACACTCTATTCTTTTGGTTGTATTAAAATATTGTTTGATATTTCCGTTTGAAATTTAAACGGTTTGTTTAAGACATCAGGACCAATCAATAGTCACAATTCAATTAAACACAACAGATACCCCCCCCCTAACCAATCAGCCCATCAGTTCGTCTTTTATCGGCCACCGGCCCTTCGTACACCCCGTACTTATTCAGAAACTCTCGCGCATCCAGCTTGCCCTGGTCGTACAGCTTCTCCAACACGTCTCTGGGAGGCGGGTTCAGGACGAACTCCAGGCCGCCGGATGAGCCGGAGCTGATAGGGACCCTGTACATGTTGAACGGCGAGGCCTCGTAGTGCTCGTGGCTGATGTCCTTCCAGGTGGAGGTGATGTTGTCCTGCGGGCGGGAGTGCGCGGCCTGTTTGTTCGGGGAGATGGTGATGAGCGTGCCCGCTGGGAATCGAAGATCCTCGATCCCGCCCGGGCTGGTGTTGAGGAGCGATCCGTCAACCCAGAACTGAAAAGATGTATGGCATCTGTGTCATTATTAAAGCAAGCTTGTGCCGGAAGATAATTCAGGACGGATGGAACAGAGGCTAATATTATACACATTCAAGAAAGATACATGTACCATTTTTCTCCCCAAGGAGAAGCAATGCTTTCATCTAGTGGTGTTTCAGGTCAACACGAAATGTTTTACCTTTCCTTGGTAAGACGGAGCTTTCCAGTCACTAAACCACGGCACATACATGCTGGCTAGAAGAACCTTTAAGAAACAAAACATGAAATGTATGCCTTAGTTCGAGTTGTATTATTTTTTTTAAATTTGTGTGATAAAAGGAGTGTATACAGGGTGAGTAAAAAAAAGGAAACCCAAATAGCAGGACCATTTTTGTAATGAAGTTCTGCATGTAGCATTTTCAAAATCTAGGATATGAAAGCCCAATTAATAAGCTTTCTTTTAGAGCAAGAATCATTCAAATCACTCGTGTACTGTTCAAGATACAGGATTTTAAACACAAACTCTGTTTTAAAGTTCTTTCCACGGATCACAAACAAAGTATAAGTGTTCTTTCAGTAAAACGAAAACAATTCACGTACATCCCTATGTGAATGGTTTTCGTTTTGCTGAAAGAACACTTACCTTTTTTTTGTGATCCGTGGACAGAGCTTTAAAACGGTGGTTGTGTTTAAAATCCCGTAACTTGAAAAGTATATGAGTGATTTGAACGATTCTTGTACAATCAAAAGCTTAGGCTATTAATTGGGCGTTCATATCCTAGATTTTGAAAGTGCTACATGCAGAACTTCATTAAAAAAAATGGTCCTGCCATTTGGGTTTCCTTTTTTTTTTACTCGCCCTTTGTATATGTTTCGATAAGGATGTACACATGTAACCTTCTTCGGAAATGCTTCGGAAATGGTTCAGCACGGGGTTTGGGAATGCGGGTCTTGAGACTTTAATTGAGCAACAAATTGAACAATGTTTCTATTGTTTCCAGGGATCTAATGAAAGAAAGAAAGTAACAAATCTACATCTTCTTGAAAAACAGGTCGATTATAAAACAAAAATGACCAGTTTATCCGGCAGCCACACAAGTTTCAATCTCCAAACGCGCTCAAGGCTTCAAAGATTTTTTTTCATGAACGTTACATTTGAAACATGGAAACAAACGAAGGCATCAGAGAACTTAGCTAATAATAAATTACAATTCAACCAAACTCTTCGATCTCCCGTGTAGGTCTATTTATACCAATGCGTTGCATATTGATCTTGCCTTGGTGCCTGCTAATGCGCATGCGCGCATAAATTTGACTATATAAGCAAAGTTGGTCTGTTAATTCTTCCTGCCTTAATTCCTTTCCTTTTTTTCTTACCTCAATCAGTTCTTCCCGGCTGCTGAAACTGGTCACCACTTTCTTGTCGCCGCACGCCCAAGTTTTCCCGCCAAATTCCAGCGCGTTGGGTTTCTTGGTCGGCCGCGGCACGATGGCGGTCGTCTTTGACCTCGGGTCAGGGGTCATGGAGACTAACTCCATGATGGGCACATGGAGGCGCCCTGTGCAGCGCGTGTGAGCGTCCTCCTTTAAAAGAAGTGGGAAATATTTGCCCAAACAAAAGGGAGGGAAAAATCGTTACATTACTAACTTACCTTACCTCATTGTGAGAAGAATAATTAAAGTATTAGTGTGACACATTTGTGAAACTGTAGCGACTGGTGAGCTGTCAAGAAAAAAAGAAGGAATTTGTATCATTTTCAAACGATCTCCCAGCAGAGCGATCGTTGGCAAAACGGCTTTTTTTTTTCTTTTCTTTTTACAAATACTCCACTCGCTAATTATAGGCACAAGCCAGTTCGCAATTTACTTAATGCGTTCATTCGGCTACGTATAGATACATTTACGGGTTTTTTTCTTGGCCACAACATAGCCAGCACTTAGGCCTGGCCTGTGACAGCTGCACAGGCCTAAAAAATGACCTGGGTTTTTCTTGTATTTTCTGAACATTATACACATAAAACATTAAACTGCAGCCTCGTCCCCATAGCGTCGAGCAATACGCTTCCACTATCAGCTCTCTCGCTATACCACAAGCTGCTGCTCTACTAACGTCCGACTGTGGTCGAAAGTAGACCTGGGAACGAGGTTGATTAATCTGGTTAGTCAAACGATACCTGTAATAAATGACTAGTCTCCAAATCAGTGTATTTAATAAAATCACAACAGTTCACATTGTTGTCTCATGTACCTTCAGGTGGGTTTGGAGGATTTCCCGGATGTCGCTCATGAGGTCATAGCCAGGGGTCACGGCGCCATATTGCATCGTTGAAATCGAGGCTGCCAGGCCGTAAATCGACTGCAGATATTGCTGATGATGAAGAATAAGAAAACTGTTGTCAAGAAAATCAAACAAATTCAAATATTTTCCTCGCTTCTGGCTATTTTAAAGCAGCAGCATATATCAGAATATAACTCGAAATTAGCGAAGAGCAGTAATGGCAGAGCTTGCTGAGATGAATCTTACTTGGGGAGAAGCACAGTACATCGCAAAGGACAGGACCAATTGGAGAGAGATCATTGTGGCCTTATGTCCCACTAGGGATGAAGAGGACTAAGTAAGCAAGTAACTCGAAATTGGATTTTAAACATCTTTGTGTTCTTACAGACATTGCTGGTCCCAGAGGGCCAGCCTAGTGTTTTCTTGGCACCTGTCCCACTGGCTGAGTGATTGATTGACTTACAATTGTGAGCAGGGCAGTGCTGTCATATAGGAGTACCCCCATAATTCCATGGGCTAAATCCTTTAATAAACTTTATCTCAAAAAGGCCTGCCTTGGATTACCGTTAAAAAAATGACAGAAAAATGATTAAGCTTTTATTTGATGTTTGTCTTGAACACCTTGGAGAATTGCGAAGATAGAACAGTGTTGGGCAATGTTATTCACCCGACATTGGTATGAATTTACCTAATTGTTGGTTATGGGGTGCTGTGGTCCAATGATTGCGGTGTTCGACTCGTGTGCCGTGGTACATGGGTTCGAATCCTGACCGTGGGAACGTGGTGCTTGTGCTCTTGAGTAAGGCACTTTACCATTATTGTTTCGTCCTTCGGATGGGACGTAAAGCCGGTGTGTTGTGTAAGGCACGTTAAAGAACCCAGTAACACTTATCGCTTAGAGAAGGGGTTTGCCCCGGTGTTTCTGGCAGTGGCTGCAATTTGCGCCGCAGCACCTTGTAAACCCTTATAAGGTGCTACATAATGGGTCTCATATTTCTCATAGACTTCATTTACCTGTCTTTAATAATATACATAATTTCCAGCGCCTTGAGTACCTAATTGCTGGTAGATACGTGCGCTATAATACGCCGGTATTAATTCGGGTAGAAATGGCACCAATTTTTGGTAAGAATTTGCCCGAGAGAATTGGCATCTGGTATGTTGACCAATTACATTGGGCAAAATATCAACCCCGGGCCATCTGCCCATTTTCTTTTGAGTGAGGCTGTTTCTCATTGGTACTGGCTGTGGCAATTTTAACTGATCAGTGCACCTTTGGAGAATATATCCTCCCGCGTTCCCAAGATTATTGCCCTTTCAATTTCATGCTGCTTAGCGGAAAAGATATCCAGATCACAAAAACTGAAACTAAGTACCAGTCAACAGTAGATTTCTGTCAGTGCATAGCAGCCTCGGACTTACGGGGAGTCTTTCCGGCGCGCTGAGCATGACGCACGCCGTGCTGGCCCCCGCTGACGTCCCGCCGTAGGACCGCACGTGACGCACCACCTCCTTGCCGTAATCCAACATGCACACCGCCGAGCCGATGTTGTAGACACCCAGGAAAGACGTGCCAGCGAAGGTGAGATTGCAATGGTCGGACGACATCTTAACTGTGTGAAAAAAATGATCAATAGTTTAAAGTTGATCAAAGAAATTGAGCGATCAGAAGCGGGGCTTGAACCTGCGACCTCCGGATTGCCGTTCCGGTGCTACCGACTGAGCTATCCAGCCGTTTGTTGGCGCCCCTCCCCCCCTCCGGGACACCGTCGAGTGTGTTCTAGCATTACATTCACTGTGTGGACTTCCGAACAAAACAGGTCCACATAAACCAGGTAGAGGCGGCGTTGTGTGGACTTGGGCAAGTCCACACAGTGTTCCCCCCCCCCCCCCCTTTCTGGAGGACAGGTTTAGAGGCATTTTTGGGTTAGGTTTATCTGTGGCAAAATGAAGAGAGACACTAAAGGGAATCATAGAAAAAAATTGATAGAAAGTGTTTTCACAGTGAGAATAAAATGAATTATTTTTAAAAGGTTTTTCTTAACTACACGAAAGCAAGGGAATGTCCACACTAGGTACGTAACGTAAACATGTGGGGTGTGTTTGTGTGTGTGTGTGTGTGGGGGGGGGGGTGACCAAAATCTAAATATTGCCCGGCAGTGCAAATTCGAAAAGCGAAGGTTGGGGGGGGGGGGGAGCTGGACATCACATTACACTAGGGACGCTCTTCGGGATATAGATGTATATCGATATAATATGTATAGACCTACTGGCGCTTAGGCCTACATCAAAAGAGCGCATTTTAAAAGATGTGTACTTTGTTTCTCCACTTTTCAGTGCTGTTGAATACATTTCGGTTGTTGGCATGTTCGAAAAAACACCTCAAATCCGCATTCTTTTGCTCTTCACAAAAATTGTGGGGGACGATTCAATAGACCCCCCCCCCGGTCAAAAAGTGGGGGAGGGATATATAATAACCCCATCCCCCGGGATTTACGCCCAGTGGCGAAGGGGGTTGGCCGAGTTGTATTAGACACTGCGATGATCGATCACATTTCCCGCTGACGCTAATAACATCTCAGACTATCGTGGTTGTCTGCGACTGCTTTTCAGTTATCTTATTTGCCCAAAGATCTCTGTGCTAAGCTGGTGTAGAAAAGCAAAATCCTTAACAAACAACGGCAAATATTGACGACTCATGCGTAGCCTCGGGAAAAAGAGTTTTCAAAGCGCGAATTCTATATCTGTTTGGATCTGTTTGAACAACTGAATGAAGATGGTGTTAAGGGGAGATGATCATAGGAAATTTCACAACTGCGGGTGCATACCAAATCCATTGTTACAACAATGTCCTTCAATGGCTGCTACACTTAAATTCAAATTCAGTTATTTTACTCTCTAAAAACTGTGTTTCGCACTTCAACACTATCTTGCTATCACATCGTAAACATGTTTGGAAGCTTAACAGTATGTGTTCAATTCTTAAACGTCAATGTTCAATTGCTAAACACTATCCACCAATACTCTAAGCATTATGTCTACAGTTATAGGGTACAAATTGCATCACTATGATACGGTACAACAACGAAACTGGAAGATTTTGTCAAGTCGGCAAGGTGAATCTGCCATCAATGCATGTCAACTCATACCTATAGTCATTTTATTTCTCATGGTCGAGTGGTAAAGCCTCTGCACTTGCGAGCAGGAGGTCGTGGGTGCGAGTCCCACCCGGGTTAACGTGTGATTCATTTCTCGCAAGCACACAGGAAAACAATTATAGTTCATACAAAATTACGCAGGTGAAGGACAAAAAGCCAATTATACTGCATTTACATACGCAAAATATTACCACCATAAAAATGGTGACATTATCATAGTTTCTAAGGGATATAGTCCTTGTTCCCTCAAAATTCCACCAGTCAACCCACTTTTGAAGTAATTTCACCCTGCAAAGCACGCACTGCAGGTGTTCGATCGATTTTCAGGGTTGCTCCATTGTGCCCATGCCCAGACGTTTAAAATTTACATGAATCAGGACTCTTAAACTAAATACAACAAATCGATGGTAGCACTAAATAAATAAGCGTGTGGCAGGCACTATATACGAGCCGTGTATACGTATTTACCGAGCTTTTACGCAGCATATACAGTGGTTGTTTAGCTCTTGCTTGTATTGTGGTGTTACAATGCTGAACATAAATAAATACTGTATACGAACAAGAAACTGCCTACATGTACACTGCGAAACACAGAATCTTTACGCCCAAATAGAATTCGGCTGTTGGTTTTGACCACAAAACGAACCATCAAATGGGTCTGCCTTATTTCCAAAAATAAAAAATGTGCTCTTCTCTAGTGAAAATTATCCTAAACAAAGGACAAGATTAGGCCTACATTAGAGTGACTGAAATTCAGTCAATTGAATAGATCGACTTTTCACTCGAGTTTACAATGGATTGATCGTCATTCAAATATGTCAAAATCTAAAACCGGACAGATGATTTACACAAATGTTATCGTCAGTTGTGCATTTTCCCCTCTTATGTGATATCATAGTCTGTTTAACGAGAATAACACCTATAGGATCTGTGTGCCGAATCAGCCTATACAAGTGAACTAGTCATGCATTTACTTCGGAGAGGCAGGCCCCACACGCGGTACTTGTATGGCCTCTGCTTTTAGAGGTTACGTCGCTTTGGCAACCGGCAACAAAGTTTAACCCTGGGGCCACTGGCGTCGAATTCAGTTATTCCATTCACCGCGCTATAGCTGGTGGTGCTGTTCACAACATCTAAAAAACGGAGTGCAGCGGGCTTGACATGTTTTCGTGGTTTAGTCATTCGAGCTGATCTACAAATTAAAAGTTTAATTTCGACTGGCAAATTAAACTTGAAACGCAACTGATCTTGAAACTGAACACTTGAACGGCTCGCAAAGTATTCCACAATTACTTACCCTTCTAGATTTGTACGCTATTCGCTAAAACAAATCATCATACAAGACTAGTGAAGCTGGTCAAGGTAGTAATCTGAGTCATTTTTTTAGACCAAAGTGAGACTTAAGCAATTCTAATTCACAAGTGACAACCAGTCAATCAGTCAGTCGGTTAGAAAGTCAGTCATTGACGGGTACCAACGAAAGGCTGGCCCTCATGTGACCAACAACAACCTGAGATTTATAGGCCAATATAAAACATGTGCAAATCTTTGGCTGTACTTTGGATTTACCGATATGGCCTTTAAAAAAATCTCCATTCAGCAAATTGTTCGGCAACTTGCAGTGACAAACAAAATCACGTAATTCAAACTCGTATTTTCATTTCGTCCTTACCTTTTCCCCTTGTGAAGATGACACCGAGTTTCATACGACAACAGTTTCACAGGGCCAGGGTCACTACTCCAATCACTGACGGAAATACGCTGTCACTCTCCATGCACCGTGTGTGACAACTGTACGGGGATTTCAGAAACTGAAAAGAAAAGACAACAAAACTCCGATGTAAAAAGTGAAAGTGCCCACCTGCCGAGCAAGGACATAAAAGCGCCCCGGTGTTCGAGAATAGAGCGCCCGCTGTCAGCTCTTTAGCACAGTGTTGGTTCATACAGGGCGCCCCGTGCACTGCAGGTCGCGTCGTGAGCGACCTCTAATTCCTATGATCTCTCATTGGACAGATTTTTGTACACTTCAGTGTGTGTTCATGACGCATGCGTACGAAACAGGACCTTAATTAGTCTGGTTCCCTGACCTGACAATTCCCCGACTCTCTGACGTCTAAATTGTAGGTCAGGTAACCGCCACAGGGCTAAAAATAAACATAATGACCCTTTTTGCAAAGCTCGGCTCCGTTTCCGGTTTGGTTTTTTATCATAAAAAGCTTTTAATGTTCCAATCGAATTCATCACTTGCTTCATATATAATAAAGTTTGATATTTCTGTAAGAAACATTTACTAATGTTGATGTGGAATCTTCAAAGTTACGGACCCAAATAGCAGGCGAAGCCGAAATGGAGACAACGCCGAGTTTGCAACCGTCGTCAGATTCAAAATAGTACACGAAGCAGCAAAGCTCACCCCTCGTACGATCCGAGTGCATGCGTGATGCACAAAGTCGTCATTGAATTTCGAGCTTTCTTAATGGAAGCAATGAATATTAATTATTATCTCATTTTTTTTTAATAAGCATGGCAGGTAAATAAAACCTACTTTACACCCGGAAATACCCGGGCGCTATCCGAGATTGTCGACGAAATGCAATCGGCAAAACTTTCGGACATTTTCGGAAATGGGAGATATTCCTCCTGTTTTGGTCACGTGCCGTTATATATATATTGCAGAGGTTACCTGACCTAAAATTCATCAGAAATAGTCGGAATCTTTTGGTCTGGGAACCAGACTAAATATGCCCAAATCCGAAATTCAGGAAAAAAAATACTCACAACCCTCCAAGGTGTTTGACACACACATCAAATTAAAGCTCATTTCATCATCTTTCATTTTCTGTTCATTTTTTTGGGTTTAACCTGTGACTTTTGGGAGAAAATTCCATCCAAAGATAGTCACCCCTAGAAAAAGTCCCGTAGCCCATCGCCATGTTGAAAAATGATGCCTCCGCTCCATTGCAAAACATAGCAATTTTAGGGCCCAATTCCATTCAAATTTCACTTTAGAAATACGACCTCGCAGTCCTGTACTCGGCCTTTACACCGTTTTTTTCCCTCACAAACTCTTAAGTTCATGGCCCACAAAAAGCTCTAATAGCAAAACAATGATGAGAGCATGTAAATCGTGATTTGGCCGGCGTTGGCATTTCGGGCCTATTTACTGGCCTGCAACCTAAAGGCGGCACTTTAAAGGGTCATACAGCACGAAATGTTTCCATATGAATAAAAAAAAAAACAGGCAGTTAACCAGAATGTCCTATGAAAATGTTGCTGATGCATGCTACTGCTTTCCGTTTACTTCCTTATTTCATTTGCTAAAAGGTTTTTTTTTTATTTTGCTTGTAGCTTTAGTTTATGTGATAGGGATTGATTTGGTATCGCAAACGCTATAAAAACAAAACCATTTTTTTTACGATCAGATGGTGCTGCAGGTTTTGTTTAAGTTTAACGGTTTCTCGTTTGGATAGCCTACAAACTTTGAATAGGGATGTAACAACGGTACTATTTTACGCTGCACACGTGCCAAAAATAAATAAATTAAACGAAGTGACCAAAAATGAAAGCAAAAGATTGTCAGCCATGCACATCATTGATCCTAAATGATTACCACAGAAATGATATGAGAGGAAATTATTATACACAGCGTTTAAAAATGGCGATGACCAAATTAATCGTGTTTTTTACCGCCATCTTTGGAGCCATCTTGCTCGGTGAGTTTGTTATTCTTTTTTTTTTAAATGTAAAATGACAAAGATAGTCTCTTATTAATCAATCCTTTGGCTTCTTTCTTGCACTCGGGACAGCTTTCAACCCATTTGCTGTCAAGCCGGAAGTAAAACGTTTATTATTCAAGACATCGTATCACAAAACACTATTTTGTTTTTTGTAAACTGGACATGCCGGCATTTTAGACCTGTGAAATTGCAGTCTCAAAGACAATGTGTTTGTGTCAAATGAAACTGTTGCACAAGATGTGAATATCACCAAGGGCTGGATTAAGTGTTCCGTTGGCCCTGTAGGCACCAGTGTTCCGTAGGCCCAACGCCGTCCCGGCACCAGCTCATGTTGGTTCTGAGCTGTACTAAGCAAGCCAAGCCACACTGTATAATATGTTCGTATGTCTTTGTTTGTAGGCCCCCGATCTTTTTGAAAATCCGGGCCTGATGGGTGCAGACCAGTAAATAGGCCCGAAATTACCAACGCCGACCAAATCACGACTTTGGGTGCCCTCAAAATCTCCGGTATTAGAGCATTTGGAGGGCCGTGAACTTGAGGGTTTGTAAAGAAGGGTGGAAGCCGTGCAGAGGACTGTGAGCTCTTATTTCTGTGAAATTGGGATGAAATAAGGCCCTATACAAGGGCGGATCCAGAACACAATTTTTTGGGGGGGGCCAAAAAAGAAAAATTGGTCCCCCAAAAAGTGGGTCAAAAAAATTACGGCGTGGGGTTCGGGGCCCGCTTAACCCTAAAAGGGCCGGGGGGGGGCGGAATCCGCCCCCCCCTCAACATTTTCCGTGATAGCCTCTAAAAAAATTTTTTTCGCGACCCGAGCTGTTATGACTTTTTAGCCTCGAGCTTTGCGCATCTTTTGATACCAAAAACGTAAAAATCGGACCTCGGGTTGCCGCGTAGCGAAAAATTTTCCGGCGCTACGCGCCGTGAAAACTGAATTTTCGCATATACGTCGTGTACACAGAGCAGAATTGCCATTCGTACATATGAATAATTAATTAGCCATAACTCCAAAACCCTTTGACCTATAGTCATAAAATTTCTTGGGTATGTCAAGGAAGAGTTGCTCTATGCATGTATCGAGTTTCAAAATTTTTCGTCACTCGATGGCCGAGATCTTAGGGGGGGGGGCCGAATCCGCCCCCCCCCCCCGGCTGAGAGATGGTCAAAATAACCCGGCCCCTTTAGGGTTAAACCATTTAACCAATGTTTTTTGAGGAAAAGATGGTGGTGTACTCATTGCCTGCCTTTATTGCGATGTCACATAAAAAAAATAAAAAAATAAAAAATTGGTTTCGTTTTTTTTTTTTTGGGGGGGGGGCATGGCCCCCTTTGGCCCCCCCTGGATCCGCCCTTGGCCCTATATGGCTCTATTTAGCAATGGAGCGCAGGCAGCCTTTTTCAAAATGGCGATGGGCTCCATTGACTTCTTTTAGGGGTAATCATATTTGGATGAAAGTCTCTTCAAAAAGTCATTGATTAACTCCCCAAAATTAACAGAAAATGAAAGATGATGAAATAAGCTTTAATTTGATGTGTTTCTCAAACACCTTGGAGAGTTAATGTGAGTATTTTAAACGATTTTCGAAAGTGCGCGTCATTACCACTGAAGTCTATGGCAGTATTTTCTGGTCTGCAACCTGGGCCCAATTTCACGGCGCTGCAAAGCACACAAATTTGCTTAGCACAAAAACAGTCTGGCTTATAAAAGCAGATTACCAGCCAAAACTCCATGCGAATTTCAAGCTAAGCACACAACAGCTGAATACTAATCACGAGCAATATACATCACATGGAGTTTTGGCTGGTAACCTGCTTTTATAAGCCAGACTCTCTTTTGTGCTAAGCAAATGTTTGTGCTGAGCAGCGCCGTGAAATTGGCCCCTGATATCCCCAGTGCTTTTGTTATTGATTTGTACTCCATTTGTGTTCCAGTGCGTTCTGTGGACGTGAGTTTGTCGAGAACGAGTCGTTACGAACTGGAGGGCCGTACAACCTCGTTTGCATGTATCGTAACGAGAGATATGAGCGAAGACAGTCCATACTACATCATTTGGAGTCTGGACACCAGCGAGATCAATTTTCTCTTAAGTAATTCGACGAGTGACTTTCTCCATGTTACCCTGCACAGGAACATGTCGGGTGCAGTCCTGGTGTGCGAGGTGTTCTCGCCTAGCTTCAATATCAAAAATGCCACATGGACACTTGACGTCATGTGTAAGTTTAAATATGCATTTCCCCGTGATATGTTTTCGAGTTTCACCTCGAAAAAAATATATTTTTTCCAATTGCTATTTTCTTTGCAATATTAAAGTTATTCACTTTTGAATGAAACATCGAAAGAAAAAATATCCACCGACGTTCAGTTATTGAATTAGTTCTCCACAAACTTCGAATTATCCGAGCTGCCAGACAATAATTCGGCTCTCGCAGGATGAGTTCATTTGTGTGCACTGAATAATGTACGTTAGATATGTTGGTTTTATAGACAATGATGATTTCTAATGATTGATGCGACCAAAACTATAAAAAAAAAATCCCATTTCAGATCCACCAAATGGCGTGACTCTAGATGTGAACTCTACCCACTCTTGCGAGAGTGACTCGATGTGTAGCGCCGATGTCACGGTCGGGCGTTTCTACCGTTTCACCTGCAATGCCTCCGGTTCGAATCCCGCCAGTAACATCACCTGGCTGATCAACACTAAGGGCAGATGGCGAACAACTCAGAGAGAGATTCCCGCGGATAGGAGCCGGTCTCACCAAGCTGAGACCGATACGGACTGGGATGCTTCGAGTCATATCAACCTTCAAATACTCCCGGAGGATCGACACGGCAGTATCGCGTGCAGGGTGATGTTCCTTGACGACAACACGGTGTTTAGAGAGATCGTCATGAAGCTGCAGGTCGTGGAGCCCGTGGAGGAACCCGGTGAGTATTATCAAAGGTTCCATGAGATGACTTTTCTTAGAAACACATGTCGTGCAACTTTCTACTCCTCTTATAAAATGCATGAAAGCTATTAGATATCCCTTTTGGTTACTTTGATTGAAAAGTGCACTTCTTGAAATATTTAAAAATTGTCCATTGCCTTTCCGGACAACTGAGAGCGCTGCTGCTGTGATGTCATTTCAGGAAGGCACTGCTCAATTGAGGGGGTTTCTGTTCAAATTTTGAACCCTAAAAATGACAAGGTACAATCAGTCAGTCAATGAATCATCAGTCGGTGAGATGGCTGTAAAGAGAAGACACTGGGCACAAACAATACGATTCTAACAAATCGCAAAATACGATTTTACGTAGGAGATAGGCCTACAGTTCCTCTGCCAGAAAACCCGGAGCTGGCGAAATGGGTGATGGTTGCCTGCATCCCAACAGCGGCGATTATTATTGCTTGTGTAATTGGCATGGCGATTGCTCGAAAACTCAAACATCAATCGGCACCGCGCCAGCCACGCCCACAAGCAGCTGCAACTCCGCCTTCTTCTCTTAAAGAGGTAAATTTAATAAAGGGTCATCTGAACATTTTTCGTCAGTATTTATATACGTTAAACCGGAGGTCGCAGGTTAAAATCCTCATTCAGAATATGTCCCTGTTCAATCATTTTTAGTCATCGAAAAATCTCAACTCAATTAACAGCAGTAAATGGTCGTATAACCCACACGGAGGAGACTGAGGTGAATATGGATTCTTTCTGCAATTTCGAAGTCTCGATAATCGATATTTGCCAGATCTAACCACCTAACCACACCGCCACTTGCTATGATCTCAGATCATGCCTGTGTTAAGTGTTATAGTCTTCTGACAGGCTATAAGCGCCCTGAACGAAAGCATATAACATTATAACATTGCAGATTTTACAACTCATCCAAAGACATGTTTCATCGCACAATCGAAAATTGCGAAACAAAGTGTGAAAAATCATCGATTTCGTTTTAGGCTTCAAATGAGTAGGCAGGCCTTAGGGCTACAGTGTTTAAGTACACTTTTGCTTACCCTGGCTGGTTTGGAATGTTTTATTGTCCTTGTTTTCTGTTCCTCTATCTCCTCTCTCCTTTCAAACTGTCCACCCTCCCTCCCCCCCGGCCCATTCCTTCTCGCATCTTTCAGTCCCATCAGTCTTGTCTGGTTATACTTTTTCAATTTCCAGTTTTCGTTTACTTTATGATATACATTTGCTCATGCCACTGTACTTTTGTTTATTTGTTGGCAGAGTAAATAATAAGAATAATAATAAATAACCAAACCAATAGTGTTGCACATTAGTTACGTCTACGTTGATGATAACATCACATGTAAAAGTGAAAGAGGAGAACTCAATATTTTAAATTATATATTTCCTGTTTCAATTTCTTTTTTTGTTATTATTCATTTTTTGAATGAACCCAGGGGGAGAGTCACGTGTCCGAAGATGAGGGTTTGTATCAGGAGTTGCCAGTGATTCACGACCAACAAACAGAACGATCAAGTACAGACCAGAGCACCCCCCTTTATCACACCACCATCAACTAAGACTTCTGTCAAAGGAAAAAAAACAGTTTATTTTCGGTGTTTCACAACAATGTATGTGTTGGAGTTGTTTGCTCGTTGGTCCCTGAAGTACTAAATCAAGTAAATGTATCACTGACCTTGTATCTATTAGAAACAGAGATATCTCTAATTTGTTAAATTTGCGCGCCATAGCAAACGGTTAAAAAGTAAATTATAAGGCCAAAAAAAAAGTCTCCGGTTTCTGGTATGGAGCTTGTCCAAGTGGTGCGGCGACGCGGCTTTTTTTTTTACCCGACTTTTTTGCTTCAAATGTCGGCTGATGACTGCAAATGGTGCCCGACTAAACTTAGTGCAAATTTATGGGAGTCCAGAGAGGCCACATAAAGCTTATTTTTGATCATAACCCCATCTAAAACACGTTGAAATTGCGCAGCAGCAGAATTCCAGTCAAACCAGTAGGTTTGGCAGTTTTGAGACATCATCTTTCATTGAAAAAAAAACTTTTTCATTTTGCCGACGCGCATGGCTACGGCGACGCGCGCACATACCAGAAACCGGAGACTTTTTTTTTGGCCTAAATATGCTGTAGTACAGTTGGGGAGATCACCAGAATTTGTTTCAGTTTTTTTGTTGTATGTGCATGGTACTGTCCGCCAAGGAGCTTATTTTTTTCATCGGCGTTGGTTGGTTTGTCTGTGAACAAGATAACTCAACAATTTTTGGATGAATTTTCATGAAAAAAAAATTGGGGCGGTCCTTGGTACAAGTACAAATCGATTAGATTCTGGAAGTGATCCGGATCTGAGTTTTTTTTTAAGGATTCTTCACCATTTTGTATTTGCAAATGTGCTATAGATCATGAAAATCTCTGTTTTACGACCTTAATGTAAACAGTCACGCACAGTCAACCAGGTTGACCGTATGGAAATGGCACAATTCTGCTAGATACACTTTGAAAATCTGCTAGCTTCTATTTTTTAGAGGTACTATGAGAAATGCTGTTCAAATTTTAAGTGTCGATACATTATGATATGTAAGTCCAGTGGATATGCCAGTAATTCTTTTGGGGATCTACCCAATGTTCCCCAATACCGATGTTCCCCACTACCGATGTTCCCCCAAATCCTTCGGTATTGGGGAACATCGGTATTGGGGAACATAGGTATGCACCCTTCTTTTGGGTGCACTGACACTAGGGGGGGGGGGGATTGTGGGGGTTTGCGCTCTTTGAGTGCCTTCTAGTTAATAATGTGGAATACACCCATCAACGCCTGGACCAGACGTGAAAAAAGTGGGACTTGAACGAAGTTGGGCCCAGTTGAAACAATCTAGACCGATGCTGAATAATTGTTCAACCCAATTGGCAAAATCCAGAATCCATGTCGTATTGGGAGTAGGCCTACTGCAGTTACATACTGCTGTGTTTTTTTTCCAATCGTGGCTGACACAAAGACGGATCGAAATTGGTTCTTGACAACTTGTTAGTGCCGCAATTTAACGTGAGAAAATCAATGTCAGATGATTGCGCAAATTTTGTAAGGACCACGTACTGATGGTCATGTTTTTTTAGAGAGATATGCACTCGACGCGCGAGCTGTATAGCTCATAATAAGTACATCGTTGGGTTGTTTTTGATTGAAACTATCACTCGTCCGATATTGATGCTCTTTGTGTTTAATCACACAAATCAAATGTACGTCGGAATTCTGAAAATGTAATATGTTAGTTTTCGCAGGACAAATTTTGTTGTCACACTTTAACAGTTTTGTACAGTAAACATGTCTTACATGTACATGTTTTTAGCATAACGGGCATAGTGACAGACTGTATTTAATCCGCATGAAGATAATGAAAAAGTAAGTGCTCCAAAGTTAGTGTACGTACCGGTAGCTATAGGGTCAATCTAATAAGAAAAGAAATGCAATTTTGAAACGAGGAAATGGGCATGTGCAAAAACTGTGTTTAACAATTAAACACTTTTCTAAACACTTTCTTGCTATCAGTTTGTAAACATGTTTAAATACTAAACATGTTTATAGAGTAAGGATGGATAGTGTTTAGCAATTGAACATTGATGTTTAGGAATTGGACACGTAATGTTTAGCCTCTAAACATGTTTAGAAAGTGATAGCAAGATAGTGTTTAATTGCTAAACACACTTTTTAGAGTGTACCTTTTATGTATATATGAAAGTACATGTACTGTAAATATTTACTGTTTAAGCCCCTGTCACACCTTTGCGTATCTGGATTCCTTATGAGTTCCTTATCAAAAATTTTCAATACGCAGCCGTACGCTCAATTAACGTCGAAATGTTTTGATCACTTTGACTTATGTGCGACGCACATCTAGCGTAAAAGTAACGAATTCAGCGCATCCATTGCGTATGAGATGGGTATGAGTAACGTATGCAGTGCGCAAGTTCGCCATCTGTGCGTTTCTCATAAGTTACGAATAAGTACAATGCGCTGCCCGCTCGCAGGACGAGCGGTACTAATTCGTGCAATACGTCGCTATGTATACGTCCAATATAGGAGGTCAGCGTATTGCCGCGTATGAACGGCTTATTCCTCCCGAACACATAGCGTACTCGTACCGCGCTCGACCGATGCGGGACCGATGCGCTGCGTATTTATAACTTATGACCTGCGTAACAGCGTACGCAGCGTAGTTTTGTCCATGCCCAAAACTATCCAGCGTACTGGGCCGTACCATGCGTATATCTGCTTACATAAAACCTACACAAAACGATAGAGATGCATATGAGGTGCGTATTGTGCGTACGACTGCGTATGAAAAAAATGTCAATGCGCAAGTCATAAGGAATTAGGATACGCAGAAGTGTGACAGGGCCCTAAAGCCCCTGTCACACCTTTGCGTATCCTAATTCCTTATGAGTTCCTTATCAATTTTTTTCAATACGCAGCCGTACGATCAAAAACGTCAAAATTTGTTGATTACTTTGACTTATGTGCGACGCACATCTAGCGAACAAGTAACGAATTCAGCGCATCCACTGCGTATGAGATGCGTATGAGTTGCGTATGCAGTGCGCAAGTTCGCTATTTGTGCGTTTCTCTTAAGTTACGAATAAGTACAATGCGCTGCCCGCTCGCAGGATGAGCGGTACTAATTCGTGCAATACGTCGGCATTCGATATGAGTTCGTTCAGCGGGCATAGAGGTCAGCGTATTACCGCGTATGAACGGCTTATCCCCCTTAAACACATAGCGTATTCGCACCGCGCTCGACCGATGCGGGACCGATACGCTGCGTATTTATAACTTATGACCTGCGTACCAGCGTACGCAGCGTAGTTTTGTGCATGCCCAAAACTATCCAGCGTACTGGGCCGTACCATGCGTATGCCTGCGTACATAAAACTTACACAAAACGATAGAGATGCATATGAGGTGCGTATTGTGCGTACGACTGCGCATGAAAAAAATGTCAATGCGCACCTCATAAGGAATTAGGATACGCAGAAGTGTGACAGGGCCCTTAGGCACAAACAAGCGCACGTTAGAGAAGGCAGACGCGTGAAATATTAAATAGATCATTCCGTGCTGTATATATTACAACGACTGTATAGGCTTTGTTCGCGTTACGTACACCAGGAATAACCGACGCAATCTGTAGTGGTGACGCGTTAAACCTCGCCCATGCAATCACTGCTATCAGGGAAAATTAACCCAACAGAAGACGTCCGTGGCCATGGAGTTTGTGTGATACAGATTGATTTGGTTTTCATATCGCAAACGTATAAAAACAAAACTAATGGTTTCATGATTCGATATTGCTCATGTTTTTGTTGAAGTTTAAAGGTTTCCCTTTAGGTACAAACATTGACCAAGGATGAAACAACTGTACCATGCGCTGCAAACGTGCCAAAATAAATGAATAAACCGAAACAACAAACTGCATGAAAGCAAAAGATTGTCAGCGATGCACAAATTGATTATATCACGGAAATAGTGCTAGAGAAACTCACTGCAGTATGTAAACAAAATGGCGATGACCAAATTAATCGTATCTTGTACTGCCATCTTTGGAGCCATTTTGCTCGGTGAGTGTGACATTCTTCTCTTTTTTTATGACATGTTGTAAAATGTAAAATATAGTCTGTTAGTAATCAATCCTTTCGTTCATTTCTGGCACTCGTGACAGAATTAAACCCATGTGAGGGAATTTTTGTCAAGCCAGAAGTAAAACGCTCACAAGTAAAACGCTCATCACAAAACAGTGGTGTTTTTGTTGTGTATAAACTGGGAATGCCGGCATTTTACACCTGTTTTGCAGTATCAAAGACGATGTGATGGTGTCAAATGAAATTGCTGCAGTGCTGCACAAGATAGCCTCGTTAGCCCCCCCCCCCCCCAAAAAAAAACGTCTCCGGTTTCTGATATGCGCCGTAGCCATGCGCGTCGGCACAATGAAAAAGTTTTTTTTTTCGATAAAAGATGATGTCTCAAAACCGCCGAACTCACTGGTTTGAATGGAATCCTGCTGCTGCACAATTTTAACGTGTTTTTAGATGGGGTTATGATCGAGTATAAGCTTTATGTGGCCTCTCTGGACTCCCATATAATTATTTGCACTAAGTTTAGTCGGGCACCGTTTGCAGTAATCAGCCGACATTTGAAGCTTTTTTTTGGCCTTATTGGTACTCCATTTGTTTTCAGTGCGTTCTGTGGAGGTGAGTTTGTCGAGAACGAGTCGTTACGAACTGGAGGGCCATTTGATCTCGTTCGCGTGTATCGTAACGAGAGACGACATGAGCGGAGACGATCCGTATTACATCGTTTGGATTCTGGACGGCAGGTTGATCAGCAGTCAATTTGTTCGAGAGACATCCACATCGAGACACGTCCTCAATATTTCCCTGTACAGAAATATGTCGGGCTCAGTCCTGTCGTGTGTAGTGGTCAATTATGGCTTCAGCAAAAATGCGACTTGGACAATCGACGTCATGTGTAAGCTGCCTTTAAAGATGTATTCCCCGAGCTATTTTTGAGTTTTACCTCGAAAAATATATATATATCTTTTTTGGTCACTTGCTTTTTTCTTAACAATTACTGGGAATGGGTCTTTAGGGAGACTTTCCCATAGACGTGCCAAAAAAATGTCAAACTTAAATGTGCCCTAACCCAATATTCCCTTGTGCTTTTCCCACAAATTTCGGTACGTTTACTAATAATACACGAGCAACAAATTTAACCTAATGGCGACAAAAAAATCCTCTAAAGGAAGGCTGTGCCATTAGGGAGACAGTTATGTGTCTCCCTAATGACCGGTGTCTCCCTATTTTCGAAGAAATTACGATTACGTGTCTCCCTATACATTTAGTCATATAGAGTTATTCGCTTTTGAAAGAGACATCGAACGAAAAAACAACAACCGACGTTTAGTTATTGAATTATTTCTCCCCAAAACTCAAATTATCAAATAGCTGCCAGACAATAATGGACCGATCCAGTAAGCCCCGCCCACTGCGCACTTGGCAAAATAACACGTGCTGCTCTCCAATGCCACACTGCATTTTCCTGCCGCGCTCATCATACGCGCGTGCACGCATGCCGGACTTTTGTGTACGCATGTCGGACATAAATCACGGCTGTGATTGGTCAGAATACCATGGGGCGGTGCTTACTGGATCGGTCCATTCGGCTCACGCAGGGTGAGTTCATTTGTGCGCACTGAATAAAAGATTTTTTTTTAGAGGGTTGCAGACGCCCAAAGTCGGAACAATGCATTTCGTTCGGGAAAAAAATACAATTTTGAAGACAATAATCGTTAATTGAAAATTTGTATGCAACTTTTTTTTTATATATATATATATATTTTTAAAAAGTACATTACATGCGTTGGTTTAAATAGTATATAATTATGATTTTCCTTAATGGTTGTTCCGACCCCCCCCCCCCCCAAATCCCATTTCAGATCCACCGGACCGCGTGACTCTAGATGTGAACTCTACCCACTCTTGCGAGAGTGACTCGATGTGTAGCGCCGATGTCACGGTCGGGCGTTACTACCGTTTCACCTGCAATGCCTCCGGTTCGAATCCCGCCAGTAACATCACCTGGCTGATCAACACCAAGGGCAGATGGGGAACGACTCAGAGAGAGATTCCCGCGGATAGGAGTCGGTCTCACCAAGCTGAGACCGACACGGACTGGGATACTTCGAGTCATATCAACCTTCAGATACTCCCAGAGGATCGACACGGCAGCGTCGAGTGCAGGGTGATGTTCCTCGACGAAACACGGTGTTTAGAGAGATCGTCATGAAACTGCAGGTCGTGGAGCCCGTGGAGGAACCCCGTGAGTATTATAACATGAGATAGATTTTTCTGAAGAATACATTTGTGCAACTATCTATTATACTCCTCTTAGGCCAAAAAAAATAAGTCTCCGGTTTCTGGTATGGAGCTTGTCCAAAAAGTGGTGCGGCGACGCGGCTTTTTTTTTTTTTTACTTGACTTTTTTGCTTCAAATGTCGGCTGATGACTGCAAAGGGTGCCCGACTAAACTTAGTGCAAATATATGGGAGTCCAGAGAGGCCACATAAAGCCTATTCTCGATCATAACCCCATCTAAAAACACGTTAAAACTGTGCAGTAGCAGGATTCCAGTCAAACCAGTGAGTTTGGCGGTTTTGAGACATCATCATTCATTGAAAAAAAAACGTTTTCATTTTGCCGACGCGCATGGCTACGGCGACGCGCGCGCATACCAGAAACCGGAGACTTTTTTTTTTGGCCTTAAATGTATGAAAACTGTTCACAATGCTTCTCGGTTACTTTGATTAAAATGTTTAAATGCCTTTCCGGACAACTGAGGGCGCCGTTGTTGTGATGTCATTTGAGGAAGACACTGTTCAATTTAGTGGTTTTCTGTTAAAAATTGTGAACCCCAAAATTTGATCATTATACTATTCAAAGCAATCCATGGATTCTCACCAGTTTTAGCTGTGTTAAATCCTTCATGTTGTGAAAAGGGCTGCAGTTGGGATTGGAATCATTTGCCTGGCTGTCAGTCATCATGGCAAGACCTCAGTTGAATGCTCAAGGGCAAATGATTCCAATCCCAAACCACATCAGCTTTTTTTCACAACATGCAGGATTTTACACAGCTAACATAACACATCACTGAAATTGATTTAGGCAAAGAACTCAGTCACAGTGTCCAAAAATGTTGTTGTGATCAATTGACCATTGTGCAGTGATGCGTGACTGAAATTAAATGCAACTCATAGGGGTTTTGTCCAAGGATGAGAAGTATCTGCACAATCAAAAATATTGAGAGGTTGGGTGTTGTGGTTAAAAAACAGTCAGACGGACACTTTTTGGTGACATAGTGACTTTCGAGTTTCAGTTGCTGTTTTCCTAGCAGTATAAAAGTGTTCCCTTTTGAATGAGCCATCGAACGAAAAATAAATCTACAGACATTTTGTTGTTGATTTTTTTCTCCACACATTTCAATTGATCATAATCTGCCAGCCAATAATACAGCTCTCATTGGGTTCATTGTGCATACTTAGGCCAAATAAAAAATATGTTTAGCGTCCTGCCTTTTTGAAAAAAAGGGAAGCGGGAGGCCCTTTTTTCCTCCAAAAGGGTCGCCCGACCGGGCTATTTGGTAAGATGGCCGCCATTTTTTTTCAAATGGCCGCCATTGGACTCAGGAAATGACCAGCTTTATATGGGCTAGATGCAACAAAAAAGAGGCCAACATGATGTTACCGTTTTATAATTTATCATTTTTTCGGTGTAAAAAAAGAAAGGAGGGGCCTCCATAAAGGAAGCGGGCGAGAACGCTACACTTGTTGTTTTTTTATTTGGCCTAAATGAAAGCCATTTTGCAAATGGTTGCAGCTAGGTGCCCAGAGTAGGAATAAAGCAAATCTTTCGTTTGGACATAACAGTCAATATAAAATTCCTAAAGAAAAAAAAAAAATTTTAAAAGCATGGGTGGCAACTTTAATTTACGAATAAAAATATAAAATTCGTTGAGAGAAAAAAACCCACGTTTTTTCAAGAGCATGGGGTGTGAACTTTAATGAACGAAAATCCGAGTAATTAACAGAGTCAGTTTTTCTTAGTAAATGAGGAGTGTTGGTTTAAAGTGCTTATAATTATGATTGATCACTTTTGATTGAGACATCGAACGAAAAAAAATCCACCGACAGGTTAGTTATTGAATTATTTCCGACAAAAAACAAACAAAACAAAACAAAACAATCTCATTTCAGATCCACCAAAGCGCGTGACTCTAGATGTGAACTCTACCCACTCTTGCGAGAGTGACTCGATGTGTAGCGCCGATGTCACGGTCGGGCGTTACTACCGTTTCACCTGCAATGCCTCCGGTTCGAATCCCGCCAGTAACATCACCTGGCTGATCAACACCAAGGGCAGATGGGGAACAACTCAGAGAGAGATTCCTGCGGATTGGAGCCGGTCTCGCCAAGCTGAGACCGACACGGACTGGGATACTTCGAGCCATATCAACCTTCAGATACTCCCGGAGGATCGACACGGCAGCGTCGCGTGCAGGGTGATGTTCCTTGACGAAAGGACGGTGTTTAGAGAGATCGTCATGAAACTGCAGGTCGTGGAGCCGGAGGCACCGCGTAAGTATTATTATGTCTTTCTGGTCATTTATTCACCAATAAGTAATTTTGAATTACGGCATGACTTGTGGGGTTAAGGAGTCCTTTCATAATTCTTAAATATAACTTTTACTATATTAACACATTAAAGTCACACCCTTTTGCTTCAGTTTTTTTAATACATAGAATATTTATAAGATTCTTGACCTTTGTTAATCATCAAGTGTCTTGTGTTTACTTTCATCTTGATAGTTAGAAAATATCAGATAAAACAGATGACAATTTTATTTGGTTAAAGACCTGTTGACGTTATGCCTTGTCAACTACCAAAACGGTTTAATTCAAGTAATTATTGTCGTGAGCTTAAATCATAATATTTAAGTTAACCTTTATCTGTCATTTCCTTTGATCTTCTTTTTCCTCGCATACTCATTGCAACTTAATTCATTAAAAATTTACACCTTAAGAACTCCTATCCCGGTTGATGCTGATTATAGTAGCTTTAGTGAGTGGACGGTGGGGGGGGGGGGCGGCGGCGGTGAAAATTTGAATCTGCCATGCACAAAATGGCTGCTGTCTTGTTGCTGGCACAACTATTACTGAAGCTTCACATGTCTCCCTGTACGTCTTGGTTGTACAGGCTTCAGTGAATTTTCCATTGTACTTATGATTTGCATTTTCATGGTTATGTAACCACGTACTAAATGGGATTCAGCTTTCTGCTTTGCTCCCTGTGATTCTTATTTGCATGTGCATCTCACAACTCCTGCTGGGTTGTAACGCACTCAATTGAATGACCATTCATCCATACATTTCATTAAGTGTTACTTAAATTATTTTTAAAGGCTTAGTGAGATGATTTTTTCTTACCAACACATTTTGTGCAACACTGCAACTTTCTGTTCCTCTTCAATGTATGGAAAGTATTTGACATCCCGTTTTGGTTCATTTGATTGAAATTGTGCAATTCTTTAGAATTGTTAAAATATTTCCGTGTTTTTTCCGGGCAACTGAGGGCGCTGCTGCTGTGATGTCATTTCATGAATACACTGTTTAATTTGGAGTTTTTCAATTCAATTTTTGAACTAAACAAATTTGCTCATTGCTCACTAGTGACGGTCAGTCTGTGAGTGAGTCAGTCAGTCCATGAAATCGGTGCAAAGAAGAGGCTATGGACACACAAATATGTAAAATATGATTTTAACTAGGACTTTGAAATGTTGTTCCTTTGCCATAAACCCAGAGCTGGTGAAATGGGTGATGGTGGCCTGCATCCCAGCAGCGGCGATTGTTATTGCTTGTGTTATTGCCATGGTGATTGCTTGAAAACTGAAACATCAATCGGAACTGCGCCAACCACGCCCACCAGCAACTCCGCCATCTTCTCTTAAAGAGGTAATATTTAATAAAGGGTCATGAATACCTGCTAATGGTACCCTTGGAAAACCTTTCGTCGTCATTAATTATACCTTTGGGAGACACCTGACATTATAGGGAGACATTTTAATGTCTCCGTAATGTCACAGCTCCTATTAAAGGGAAGATACAACATTTGCAAACATAAAAAACCCGAAATGATCAAATTATCACGAAATACCTTACTGAATTGTTAGGGAATGACAGTCTAAAGCATCCTGTAAAATTGTGGCTCCCGATGTGCTGACATTTTCCAAAAAAACCTGTTTTTCCAACGATGGTCGGCCTACCAGTGTTGGTCCTATATTTTCATATTTAGTTTTTCCGCATTTTCCTTGCAATTGATTACACACCTGTGAAGGGGTACAAGCCTGCTAGAGTGATCTTTGACCTTACAATTTCCCAAAGTCTTTACATTTTTCCGTTTCATCTTAAGTAAGGTCAAGGGAACCAGACTACAAGAACATGATTGGTTTTCTTGGTTTTTCCAGCATATACAAGCACAAAACGTGAAACAAGTCAGTTTAACAATATTTGCTATAACATACTAATCCTCCAAATCCATTTATTTCTGAAAATTGCAGCAAAAGCAAATGTTGTACATTCCCTCTGAGAGGCAAAAGAAAAATAGGCTAGATCGATTGCTCGTGGTCCAAAACATAAACCGACATTCGTGGGGTAGGTTAAGGTAAATTAGGGCTAGGTGACATTAAAGATGGAAACAATTTTGTGCACAAATCTACGGAAATGTCTTCGGAGGTTGCATGTTAAAATTCTCATTCAGAAAATGTCTCTGTTCAACTTTACAATCATTTTTAGTCATAGCAAAATCTCAGCTCAGTTAATAGCAGGAAATAGTCACATAACCCGCAAAGAAGAGAGATGAGGTTCCTTCTGCAATTTCGAAGTCTCGATATTTGCCAGATCCAACCACACCGTCACTTGCTATGATCTCAGCCCATGCATGCGTAATTGTTACTTCTGACAAGCTATAAGCGCCCTGAACAAAGGCATACACAGATTGCTAGAAGTACGAGAGCACCACTTCGGTATAGTATTGCAGATTTGAAACTCATCATATGACGTTATTCATCGTACAATCATGAAAAATTGCGAAAGAACTGTGAAAAAAACATCGATTTATTTTCACCTTTGAAATAATGAACCGACAGTGTTGCACAGTTACGTTTACGCTGATGATAATCTCACATTTAAAAGTGAAACAGAGGAGAACTTTTAAAACCTTTTAAAAGTACATTTTCCTGCTTCAATTTATTTTTTACTGAAACAAGGTGGAGAGTCACGTGTTTGAAGATGACGGTCTGTATCAGGAGTTGCCAGTGGTTCACGACCAACAAACAGAACGATCAAGTCCAGACCAGAACACCCCTTCTATCACACCACCATCAACTAATATTAAAGAACCCATTCGGAAGGGTCGTCGGTGAAGACTTCTCACAATGGAAACAAGAACAAATGTTGGAGTTTTTTTCTCATAACATGTTGGAGTTGTTTTCTCATTGGTCCCTTAACCCTAAAAGGGCCGGGGCATATATATTGCAATAAAAAGAAAATCAGGGTCGCCCCCTCAACTTTTACCGCGATACCCTTACATAAAAACAATTTCCCGACCCGAGCTTTCCTGACTTTTTAGCCTCGAATCTTGCGCATCTTTGATACCAAAAACATAAAATTCCCTCAGCGATTTTTTTTATCGGCGCTACGCGCCGTGAAAACTGAATGTCCACATAATGTAGTGTACACAAAGCAGAATTACCATTGGTGCATATGAATAATTAATTACACATAATTCCAAAACCCTTGACATATAGTCATGAAATGTTTTGGGTATGTATATATTAAGTTGTTATATGCATGTACGGAGTTTCAATTTGTTCGTCACTCGATGGCCGAGAATCACCCCCCCCCCCCCCCGGCTGTGAGATGGTAATAATATTAACCCGGCCCCTTTTATAGGGTTAAGTACTATATCAAGTCAAATGTATCGCTGACATGTATCTATTAGAATATCTCTATATATTTTGTTAATTTTGCACGTCATGTCAAACAGTTAGCTTAAAACGTAAACCATAATCTGCTGGGGGAGATTACCAGGATCTTTTATTAAATATTTTGTTGTAATGTGTATGCGCATGGCACTGTGGTTTCAACAAAATTAATACATTATGTGGAGTACACCCACGTCGCCAAGACTAGACGTGAAAAAAGTGGGACATGAACGAAGTACATGTAGGACCCGGTTGAAAGAATCTAGGCCGATGCTGAATTGCTCAACCAAATTGGCAGAATGAAAATCTTTTTGTGTCTATTATTAGCTTCAATGGTTCTGTATTGGGAGTACTGCAGTTACACACTGCTGGTTTTCCTATCGTGGTTTACACAAAGACGAACCGAAATTGGTTCTCGACAACTTGTTAGGGCTCAATTTAACGTGAAAAAAAATGTCAATTTCCGACGATTGCACACTTTTTTGTAAAACCATCAGTTTGGAAGAAATTATGCACCCGATGCGAATTGTATAGTACATTGTGTGTATAAAGTAACACCGTCCCCCCCCCCTCCCTGTTTGTTTGCTGGAAACTATCACTAAAGTTACAAGTGTACATGTGTTGTATGTGTGTTTAATCACAAAGAAATTAAGTCCCAAATCAGATGTGTATTCCTTCGTATATCTCTGAAAATGTAACATGTGCATTTGAACGATAACTTTTGGTGTCACGTTGCATACATTTGTAAAATTTGTTGCATGTACTAATACCAGGTGTGTCTTTTTTTAGGATTAGGAATTTGTAATGCCGTAAGGTTTAGTGATGGTGGTAATAGTGGTATATATGTATGTACATGTACTGGAACCTTTCACCGGTGTTGTTATTATAAAATATAAATATAACTCTATAAAAACAAAGTTGCATGGAATTTATCAAAAGATATCTCAAAAGTTAGCTTGAATTACATGTACATTGTACATGCAAAGTCAATAGTCAGAAGTTATAGAAATGTAATTTTCAGATGAAGAAGTGGGCATATGGCTTTCAATTTTGAAATGAAAGTGCTGTAAATTTAGTTCATTCGAACAGAAGGTTCAAATTGTTTATTTGTTTTTGATCCAAGTTTAGGCCTAATCAGCTTGCTAAAATACATCACATTGGAAGGGACCAGACTAAATCTAAAATACCCATTTTCAAGTAATATGTTACTTGATTTGGAGAAGACTACTAAATCACGATTTCTACCCCCAAAATAGTTAGCAAATGTTATCGTCAATTGTGCATTTTCCCCTCTTATGTGTCTTATGTGATATCATAGTCTGTTTAACGAGAATAACACCTATAGGATCTGTGTACTGAATCAGCCTATACTACGAAAGCCCTGTAGTGCTATCAAGTATATATTTTGTCCAAGTTCGTTTTTATGAGATATATTTTTCCCAAAGTTCGTTTTTATGAGATACATTTTTCCCAAAGTTCGTTTTTATGAGATACATTTTTCCCAAAGTTCGTTTTTATGAGATACATTTTGTCGAAGTTCGTTTTTATGAGATACATTTTCTCGAAGTTCGTTTTTATGAGATACATTTTGTCGAAGTTCGTTTTTATGAGATACATTTTGTCGAAGTTCGTTTTTATGAGATACATTTTCTCGAAGTTCGTTTTTATGAGATACATTTTCTCGAAGTTCGTTTTTATGAAATACATTTTCTCGAAGTTCGTTTTTATGAGATACATTTTCTCGAAGTTCGTTTTTATGAGATACATTTTCTCGAAGTTCGTTTTTATGAGATACATTTTACGAAGTTACGGAGTTTTATGAAGTTACGGAGCCCCTAAAGTGACATCCAAAATTATTTTTTTATCTCGTGCGCACGACATAATATCTATTGCGCACGAGATTATTATCACGTGCGCACGACATATATCTCGCGCGCACGACATATATCTCGCGCGCACGACATATATCTCGTGCGCACGAGATAATAATAAGTATTAACGGAGCTTGCTGCACGTGCAGCGGACGAGTTTGTGTGTAACGAAAGCAGCGTGTCAGTTACGGAGCCCCTAAAGGGACATCCAAAATATTTTTTTTACCTCGTGCGCACGACATAATATCTCGTGCGCACGACATAATATCTCGTGCGCACGACATATTTCTCGTGCGCATGAGATAATTATGTCGTGCGCACGAGATATATGTCGTGCGCACGAGATAATTATGTCGTGCGCACGAGATATATCTCGTGCGCACGAGATAATTATGTCGTGCGCACGAGATATTATGTCGTGCGCACGACATAAGAAAATAATTTTGGATGTTCCTTTAGGGGCTCCGTAACTTCATAAAACTCCGTAACTCCGTAAAATATATCTCATAAAAACGAACTTCGAGAAAATGTATCTCATAAAAACGAACTTCAAGAAAATGTATCTCATAAAAACGAACTTCGAGAAAATGTATCTCATAAAAACGAACTTCGAGAAAATGTATCTCATAAAAACGAACTTCAAGAAAATGTATCTCATAAAAACGAACTTCGAGAAAATGTATCTCATAAAACGAACTTCGAGAAAATGTATCTCATAAAAACGAACTTCGACAAAATGTATCTCATAAAAACGAACTTCGACAAAACGTATCTCGTAAAAACGAACTTTGAGAAAAATGTATCTCATAAAAACGAACTTCGACAAAATGTGTCTCATAAAAACGAACTTTGGGAAAAATATATCTCATAAAAACGAACTTGGACAAAATATATACTTGATGGCACTACAGGGCTTTCGTACTATACAAGTGAACTAGTCATGCATTTACTTCAGAGACGGAGGCAGGCCCCATACACGGTACTTGTATGGCCTCTGCTTTTAGAGGTTACGTCGCCTCTGGTAACCGGCAACAAAGATTAACCCTGGGGCCACTGCGTCGAATTCAGTTATTCCGTTCACCGCGCTATAGTTGGTTGTGCTGTACACAACATCCAAAAACTGGAGTGCAACGGGCTTGACATGTTTTCGTCGTTTAGTCATTCGATCTGATCTACAAATTAAAAGTTTAATTTCGACTGGCAAATTAAACTTGAAACGCAACTGATCTTAAAACTGAACACTTGAACGGCTCGCAAAGTATTCCACAATTACTTACCCTTCTAGATTTGTACGCTAATCCCTAAAAATCATCAAACGGGGGAAGGAACACAAACCCTTCCTCCATGATAAGTCTAGTGAAGCTGGTCAAGGTAGTAATTTGAGTCAATCTTTTAGGCCAAAGTGAGACTTAAGCAAGTCTAATTCACAAGTGAACCAGTCAATCAGGGAGTCAGTTAGTCAGTCAGTCAGTGACGGGTACCAGCGAAAGGCTGGCCCTCATGGGACCAACAACAACTCGAGATGTAGGCCAATATAGAACATATGGAAATCTTCGGCTGTACGTGGGATTTGCTGATATGGCCTTTTAAAAAATCTCCATTCAGAAAATTGTTTGGCAACTTGCAGTAGCAAACAAAATCAAGTGATTCAAACTCATCTTTTCATTTTATAATCCTTACCTTTTCCCCTTGTGAAGATGTCACCGAGTTTCATGCGACAACAGTTTCACAGGGCCAGGGTCACTACTCCAATCACTGTAGGCAATACGCTGTCACTCTCCATGCACCGTGTGTGACAACTGTACGGGGATTTCAGAAACTGAAAATAAAAAACAACAAAACTCCGATGTAAAAGTGAAAGCGCCCACCTGCCGAGCAAGGACATAAAAGCGCCCCGGTGCTCGAGAATAGAGCGCCCGCTGTCAGCTCTTTAGCACAGAGTGTTGGCGACCTCTAATTCCTATGATCTCTCATTGGACAGATTGTTGTAAACTTCAGTGTGTTCATGACGCATGCGTACGGAGTAGGTCCTTAGTCTGGTTCCCTGACCTGACAATTTCCCGACGCTCTGACGTCTAAATTGTAGGTCAGGTAACCGCCACAGGGCTAAAAATAAACATGATGACCCTTTTGCAAAGCTCGGCTCCGTTTCCGGTTTGGCTTTATCATAAAACGCTTTTAATGTTCCGATCGAATTTATAAAAATCCCTTGCTTCATATGAAATAAAGTTTTATTTTCTGTAAGAAAACATTGACTAATGTTGAGCTGGAATCTTCAAAGTTAGGGCATATGGCAGGCAACGCCAAAATGGAGACGAAGCCGAGTTTTGCAACCGTCGTCAGATTCAGAATAGTACATGACGCAGCAAAGCTCGCCCCTCGTACGACCTGAGTGTGTACGCGATGCATAAAGTCGTCATAAAATTTCAATGATTCTAAATACAAACAGTGAACATTAATTATTAACTCATTTGTATTTTTTAATAAGCATGGCAGGTAAATAAATCCAATTTTATACTCGGAAATACCCGGGCGCGATCCGAGATTGTCGACGAAATGTAATCGGCAAATCATTTTGACATTTTCGGAAATGAGAGATATTCCTCCTGTTTTGGTCAATATATATATTTTAGCGGTTACCTGACCTAATATTCATCAGATATAGTCAGAATCTTTTGGTCTGGGAACCAGACTAAATACGCCAAAATCCGAAATTCAGGAAAAAAATTACTCACAACTCTCCAAGGGGTTAGAGAAACACATCAAATTAAAGCTTATTTCATCATCTTTCATTTTCTTTTCAATTTTTTGGGTTTAATCTGTGACTTTTGGGAGAAAATTCCATCCAAAGATAGTCACCCCTAGAAATCGTCCCGTAGCCCATCGGCATGTTGAAATATGATGCCTCCGCTCCATTGCAAAATGTAGCAATTTTAGGGTCCAATTTCATCCAAATTTCACATTAAGAAATACGACTTCGGAGTCCTAGTACACGGCCTCCACCCCGGTTTTTTTTTTACAAACCCTTAGGCCAAAAAAGGCTCCGGTTTCTGGTATGGAGCTTGCCCCCAAAGTGGTGCGGCGACGCGGCTTTTTTTTTTTTACCCTGGTTTTTTTTTCAAATGTCGGCTGATGACTGCAAATGGTGCCCGACTAAACTTAGTGCGACTATATAGGAGTCCAGAGAGGCCACATAAAGCTTATTTTCGATCATAACCCCATCTAAAAACACGTTAATATTGTGCAGCAGCAGGATTCCAGTCAAATCAGTGAGTTTGGCGATTTTGAGACATCATCTGTTATTGAAAAAAAAAAATCTTTTTGCCGACGCGCATGGCTACGGCGACGCGCGCGCATACCAGAAACCGGAGACTTTTTTTGGCCTCAAGTTCATGACCACACAATTCTTTAAAAGCACAAAACTTGAGGGGGTGCAAATCGTGATTTGGCCCGCGTTGGCATTTCGGCCTATTTACTGGCCTGCAACCTAAAGTCGGCACTTCAAAGGGTTATAGAGCACGAAATGTTTCCATATGAATAACAAAACCAGGCATTTAACCAGAATGTCACATACAAATATTCCTGTTGCATGCTACTACTTTCCGTTTACTTCCTTTATACTTCATTTTAATATTTGCTAAAATGTTTTTTTTTTATTTTGCTTGTAGCGTTAGTTTAGGGGCCATTCATAATTTTCAATGTTTTAAAATTTCGACTATTTTTCCAAATTGTGGGTGGGTGGGTCAAGCTAAATATTTGAAATTCGAAATTCACTTTTCATGGGAAAAAAAGAGCCAAAAAAAAATTGATCTTTTGACTTGCCTGAACTACGCGCAAGCGTTCCGATATTGCGATGCGTGTTTCTTTTCCAACTTCGTCCCCTGTATGTTCTGTACATTTTTTTCCGAAAGGACACGCAACCCGCACAGGCTCGCCAGTGGGATGTAATGCATGTACATGTACATGTTTTTTTTATGCCTAACAAATCAGTTTTTTATTAATCGAAATTAGGGGTGGGTGGGTGGGTCAAAATAATTTGGAAAAAAAGTCGAAATTTTAAAACATTGAAAATTCTGAATGGCCCCTTATGTGATAGGGATTGATTTGGTATCCCAAACGCTACAAAAGCAAAACAAACGTTTCACGGTCCGATGTTGCTGCAGGTTTTGTTTACGTTTAACAGTTTCTCTTTTGGACACAAACTTTGAGCAGGGATGTAACAACGGTACCATTATGCGCTGCACACGTGCCAAAAATAAATAAAGTGACAAAAAATGAAAGCAAAACTGTCAGCGATGCACATATTGGTCATGATAATAACCACAGAAAAACATACCAGAGGAAATTACTATACACAGTATTTAAAAATGGCGATGACCAAATTAATCGCATCTTTTACCGTCATATTTGGAGCCATTTTGCTCGGTGAGTTTGTTATTCTTCTTTCCTTTTGAAATGCTGTAAACTGTCAAAGTAGTTTGTTATTAACCAATCATTTCGCTTCTTTCTGGCCCTCGTGATTGAGAATTAAACCCATCTACTGTCAAGCCGGAAGTAAAAGGCTTATGAAGGCATCGTATCACAAAACAATATTTTGTTATTGTGAACTGGACATGCCGGCATTTTAGACCTGTGAGATTGCAGTTTAGAAGACAATGAGTTTGTGTCAGATGAAACTGCTGCACAAGATCTTAACATCGCAGGACCGGATTAGGTGTTCCGTTGGCCCTACTCCATTCTATCCTAGGCACCAGTTGTTCATGCTGGTGCTAAGCTGTACTGAGCAAGCCAGACCACATTGTATATAAACATGTTCGTGGGTCCTAGTGTTCGTAGGCCCCGAATCTTTTGTCACAGTGCCCACTATGCATATTTGATGATCCGAGCCTCATGGGTGCAAACCGGTAAATAATGGGCCCGAAAATGCCTACGCCGGCCAAGTCACGATTTTGCGTGCCCTCCAATTCTCCAGTATTAGAGCATTTTGTGGGCTGTGAACTTGAGGATTTGTGAAAAAAGAAAGGTGGAAGTCGTGCAGAGGACTGCGAGCTTTTATTTCTGTGAAATTTGGATGAAATTAGGTCCTAAAATGGCTTTATTTAGCAATGGAGCGCAGGCATCTTTTTTCAAAACGGCGATGGGCAGTGTTGTAGTCGAGTACTTTTTGCCTAGTATCGAGTACTGCCGAGTACCTAGGTTGCCGAGAACGAGTACGAGTACGAGTACGAGTACTTGTGTTTCCGAGTATAAAAACAGGTCTCCGAGTACGAGTACTTGAACGTCTGAGTACGAGTACGAGTACGAGTACGAGTACTTGTACTTCCAAGTACGAGTACGACTACGAGGACTTGTATTCCGAGTACGAGTACGAGTACTAGTATTCCCGAATAGGCATTGGGTACAATGTGCTTGAAGCCTAAAATTATGTGTTCTGTTAATCGCGTGATGCAACTTAGGGTTCGTCTTTGTAAGCTTTTTCAATTATTTGAAATTAATTTGTTTTTTAAATCGGCAACAGCAGTCTCAAATCAATGTAAATATATTTTTCAAGGAAATGCTACACCGCTAACTGAGATACAGACGTGAAAGTTCAGGGCAACTGTCATTTAATAAAATTATTCTAGCCTACAGTGTTGTGCATTTGATTTTTGATATTATTATTTTTTTCATGTATTTTCGGGTCCTTTGATTTCTCAGACTAAAAAAAGAAAGAAAGTACAACAAGCATTAAGATGGCTGCGTCAAGATTTCTTCACATGGTGTTTCTTCCTCATTTTACGCGTGATGAAGTTTGGAGTTGTCCCGTATGTTTTTGATATGCGACGCGAACAGCACAAAACATGCACGCGGCACTTTGGCGTTTCACGCCGTTTTGGACAAATTTTCTGTGTTCCTTGAACCCAAACTTCACAACAGTGGACACAGACGACATGATACATGCATTTTGGGGTTCTTTGAACGATTAGCTTATGCAATTTGGGTACAAAAAAAAGTGAAAAGTGCCACACAGGCAAGTGTAACCGAACGTCGACGGTACATGTACACCTACAAAGTACATATGAATGCAACGTGCATTCAAAAAAAAAAAAAAAACCCAGCAGATTCGCGTTTCTTGGTGTCTACGCATTTAGCCTGCTTCCCATTCCTAGGCCTCTGTTTAATAAGGCTAAGCCGCTGTGGACCTGCTGAACCAGACCAGGGGCCGTTTTTCAACCCTCGGCTTCGGATGTGTCTCTTTCTCCATTCACGCAGATTGGCAATGGGGCTGGACCCGTATTATAGGACCGAAACCGGGGCTCAGCAAACGGCTTTGCCCCAATCACCCAAGTTAATCGTACGACCATTTCAGGAACACCCCGTGGCGCACAGTGTGTACAATGATTGGCCATTGCGCCCACATACAGCAAATAGGTCATTGTCGGTAATTGGCCCTGGCCCTGTCAGACCTTTATACAGACCCGGTCACTGTTAGCTGTTCGTTGTGTTTATACGGACGTGCGAAGAAGAGAGAAAATTTCGAGTCTCCGCAATCGACCATTTGAAACTGAAAGTATCGATAAAATAAGGTCGTGATAACGTAAGTGATATACTATATTTTATCGAGTACCACTATTCGAGTACGAGTACTTTGATGATCGAGTACAATTTTGACATTTGCCAGTACGAGTACGAGTACGAGTATCGTCTTATCGAGGACGAGTACTTTGACATTCGAGTACGAGTACGAGTACTCAAAAAAGTACTCGAGTAGTACCGAATACGAGTACCGAGTACGAGTACTACAACACTGGCGATGGGCTCTTTGACTGCTTTTAGGGGTGATCATCTTTGGATGAAATTCTTTCCCAAAAGTCTTTGGTTAACCCCCCCCCCCCCACCAAAAAAAAGTGTACAGGAAATAAAAGATAATGAAATAAGCTTTAATTTGATGTGTTTAAACACCTTGCACCTTGTGAGTATTTATAATAATTTTGGGAACTGCGCGTCATTATCACTGAAGGCTATGGCAGTCTGGTCTACTGGTTTACTGGTCTACTCTATTTCTGGTCTACAACCTGATATCACCAGTGCATTTGTTATTAATTTGTACTCCATTTTTGTTCTAGTGCGTTCTGAGGACGTGAGTTTGTCGAGAACGAGTCGTTACGAACTGGAGGGCCGTACAACCTCGTTCGCATGTATCGTCACGAGAGATGATATGGGCGAAGACAGTAAATACCACATCATTTGGAGTCTGGGCACCAGCGAGATCAGTAATTCGACGAGTGACTTGCTCCATGTTACCCTGCACAGGAACATGTCGGGTGCAGTCCTGGTGTGTCAGGTGTTCTCGCCTAGCTTCAATTTCAAAAAAGCGACATGGACACTTGACGTCATGTGTAAGTTGCCTTTAGATATGCATTTCCCCGTGATATGTTTTCGAGTTTCACCTCGAAAAAAATATATATTTTCCAATTGCTATTTTCTTTGCAATATTAAAGTTATTCACTTTTGAATGAAACATCGAAAGAAAAAAATATCCATCACCGACGTTCAGTTATTGAATTAGTTCTCCACAAACTTCGAATTATCCGGGTTTCCAAGCCAATGATTCGGCTCTCGCAGGGTGAGTTCATTTGTGTGCACTGAATAATGTACGTTAGATATGTTGGTTTTAAAGACAATGATGATTTTCAACGATTGATTCGACCAAAACTATAAAAAAAAAAATCATCCCATTTCAGATCCACCAAATGGCGTGACTCTAGATGTGAACTCTACCCACTCTTGCGAGAGTGACTCGATGTGTAGCGCCGATGTCACGGTCGGGCGTTACTACCGTTTCACCTGCAATGCCTCCGGTTCGAATCCCGCCAGTAACATCACCTGGCTGATCAACACCAAGGGCAGATGGGGAACAACTCAGAGAGAGATTCCCGCGGATAGGAGCCGGTGTCGCCAAGCTGAGACCGACACGGACTGGGATACTTCGAGCCATATCAACCTTCAGATACTCCTGGAAGATCGACACGGCAGCGTCGCGTGCAGGGTGATGTTCCTCGACGCAAGTACGGTGTTCAGAGAGATCGTAATGACACTGCAGGTCGTGGAGCCCGTGGAAGAACCCCGTGAGTATTATCAAAGGTTCCATGAGATGACTTTTCTTATGAACACATGTCGTGCAACTTTCTACTCCTTTTCTAAAATGCTTGAAAACTGTAAGACATCCCTTTTGGTTACTTTGATTGAAAAGTGCACTTCTTGAAATATTTAAAAATTGTCCATTGCCTTTCCAGACAACTGAGAGCGCTGCTGCTGTGATGTCATTTTAGGAAGGCACTGTTCAATTGAGGGGGTTTCTGTGCAAATTTTGAACCCCAAAAATGTGCTCATTGCTCACAAGTGACAGCCAGTCAGTCAATGAGTCATCAGTCGGTGAGATGGCTGTACAGAGAAGACACTCACTGGGCGCAAACAATACGATTCTAACAAATCGCAAAATACGATTTTACCTAGGAAATAGGCCTAAAGTTCCTCTGCCAGAAAACCCGGAGCTGGCGAAATGGGTGATGGTTGCCTGCATCCCAACGGCGGCGATTATTACTGCTTGTGTAATTGGCATGGTGATTGCTCGAAAACTCAAACATCAATCGGCACCGCGCCAGCCACGCCCACAAGCAGATGCAACTCCGCCATCTTCTCCTAAAGAGGTAAATTTAATAAAGGGTCATCTGAACATTTTTCGTCACTATGTAAATACGTTAATCCGGAGGCCGCAGGTTAGAATTCTCATCCAGAAAATATCTCTGTTCAATTTCACAATCATTTTTAGTCATCGAAACATGTCAACTCAATTAATAGCAGGAAATGGTCGTATAACCCACACGGAGGAGACTGAGGTGAATATAGATTCTTTCTGCAATCTCGAAGTCTCGATAATCGACATTTGCCAGATCTAACCACCTAACCACACCGCCACTTGCTATGATCTCAGATCATGCTTGCGCTAAGTGTTATAGTCTTCTAATAGGCTATAAGCGCCCTGAACGAAGGCATATAACATTATATCATTGCAGATTTTACAACTCATCCAATGACATGTTTCATCGCACAATCGAAAATTGCGAAACAAAGTGTGAACAATCATCGATTTCGTTTTACGTTTCAAATGAGTAGGCAGGCCTTAGGACTTCAGTGTTTAAGTACACTTTTGCTTACCCTGGCCGGTTTGGAATGTTTTATTGTCCTTGTTTTCTGTTCCTCTATCTCCTCTCTCCTTTCAAACTGTCCACCCTCTCCCCCCCCCCCCCCGGCCCATTCCTTCTCGCATCCTTCAGTCCCATCAGTCTTGTCTGGTTATATAATTTTCCAATTTCCAGTTTTCGTTTACTTTATGATATATATTTGCTCATGCCATTGTACTATAGTTCATTTGTTGGCCGAGTAAATAATAAGAATAATAATAAATAACCAAACCAATAGTGTTGCACATTAGTTACGTTTTACGCTGATGATAATATCACGAGTAAAAGTGAAAGAGGAGAACTTAATTTGAAAAGTATATATTTCCTGTTTCAATTTTTTTGTTTTTGTTATTATTCATTTTTTGAATGAACCCAGGGGGAGAGTCACGTGTCAGAAGATGAGGGTTTGTATCAGGAGTTGCCAGTGATTCACGACCAACAAACAGAACGATCAAGTCCAGACCAGAACACCCCCCTTTATCACACCACCATCAACTAAGACTTCTGTCAAAGGAAAAAAAACCAGTTTATTTTCGGTGTTTAACAACAATGTATATGTTGGAGTTGTTTGCTCGTTGGTCCCTGAAGTACTATATCAAGTAAAATGTAGAAACAGAGATATCTCTAATTTGTTAAATTTGCGCGCCATAGCAAACGGTTAAAAAGTAAACTATAAACTGCTGTAGTACATAGGGGGAGATAACCAAATTGTTCCCTTTTTTCCTGTTGTATGTGCATGGTACTGTGGTAACAATCCGCGAAGGAGGTTGTTTTCATCGACGTTGGTTGGTTGGTTTGTTTGTGAACAAGATAACTCAAAAAGTTTCGGATGAATTTTGATGAAAACAACTTTAGGGGGTTCAAGTACAAATCGATTAGATTTTGGAAGTGATCTGGATCTGAATCTTTTTTTGGGGGGGGGGAAAGGATTCCTCACCTTTTTGTATTTGCAAATGTGCTATAGATCATGACAATTTACGGCCTTAATGTAAACAGTCACGCACAGTCAACCAGGGTGACCGTATGGAAATGGCACAATTCTGCCAGATGCACTTGACAAAATCTGCTAGTTTCTCTTTTTTAAAGGTACTATGAGAAATGCTGTTCACATTTTGAGTGTCGATAACATTATGAAATGTAAGTCGAGTGGATATGCCAGTAATTCTTTTGGGTGTACTGACAATATGGCGGGGAATTGATTGTGGAGGTTTGAGCTCTTTGAGTGCCTTCTAGTTAATAATAGTGGGACTTTAACGAAGTTGGACCCGGTTGAAAGAATCTAGACCGATGCTGAATAATTGTTCAACCCAATTGGCAGAATCCAGTCCATGTCGTATTGGGAGTAGGCCTACTGCAGTGTAGCCAAGGGAAGAGTTATTGGTTTGGTCTAGCAGGGAACTCCTCATGTGGCCGAAGGCTACTTATAGTTAATAAATATTGATGTGAAGCGAGTGGACACGGAGAGATGACTAGATTTGATTAATTTATTCGGATGAATCTATACAAAATATACAGTTGTGGCTCTCTCGAATATATATACAAAAAAACGACAGTCAAATGGGTATACAGTTGTACGTCTGTGGAATTAAAGAAAACAAAAATGGACATCTCATTAGTTTGTTATCATTTAAAAATACATGTACATAGCAATTCAATTCAGCATTTACAGCTTAGCTCCGCAATGTAAATACGTTAATTTATCTGTAACAATTGTACCATATAATCCTAAAAGAGGTTCAATATATTTTCTTATCAAAGCTCCAAGGATATGCAATAAATGCATTATAAAATCCCAAATCCATCCATTAATAATAGGCCAGCGAATAATTATTATTGTCAGAGTCCGTGTCCTTTAGGACACACCGTAGTGTTTATGCAAAACCGTGATTCCATCATGTCTATTTATATCACATGTGGCTTGCCATCTTATAATGCGCTGTGCGAAACGGTCCTTTTCGGGTCCGCCACCAAACGTGTAGGTAGTTAGATTAAATCGTGTCCCAAACTCTAACTATTAAGGATAAATTTGCTAGATATATTACATAATTACTATGCCATATTCTCTCATTATCATCCCTGTTTCCATTGTGCAAATCTCAAGTCCATGTGCTGAATCAAAAAAGGGTAATTTGGGATTCATTTATCGTATCAATCTGGTGAAAACGTTTGCGGGTAAAGCACATGGTTGTATACAACGACTGTTTCATGTCGGGTACATAAAGTTACTGTTGCATGTTTTAATCTTAGCTTTTGCTGATAAAATTGGAAAAACTTCAACATCCAGGAATTTAATTATTTAACTAAAGCTATTTGGAATGTGTACATATATTTGTAAAACTTGCCATCGTGGAAACTGGTTGTCATCCATTTAATTTTTCCTTGCTTAACAAAATCCAATCAGTTACAAAACTAATAAGATAATTCTAACATTTAAACTAATATTTGGCGGAGCCTCATGGTGCAAAATACTGCCCATGGTCTCTGAAACAGTGCTTTAGTTTACTTAAGCATCAGGTAATAAGAGAAACTTGAAGAAGCACGTTCTACTTTAGTTATTGCTTTACATTTCTTGCTAATTCACCTTACAATTATGGCCAATTATGCCTAAAGCTGGTGGGTAAAGGTGATATTTTATAGCATGTATTCTCTTTAATATCGAGAACACTTCTCTTTCAAGCATCATTACAATTGAAGAGAATCAAACCCTTTGTATTATGTGAAAATCTATCCATAGTATCTTTACACAAGGCTTCTACAAAATTTACAATAAAAATTGAAAAGAAAGATATAAAAATTAGGTGTGTACTCACCGCCTAGGCTGAACAACGGTCGTGCCACCACCAAACGAAGGGGAAATTGTCCCCAACTAGCTGTAGTTGAGCTATAATCAGAGCACTTCTAAATTGTAGGTGTGGTCTGAGCAAGTGGATGAGTGTCTCTAGCAATGCCTTGTCATTACACGAAAGCTAAGTTATGCAGCACGCAATGCAGCTCAGAAAGTGTTAACAATATTCTGGAATGCAAGGTATGTTGGAATGTTCCTGGCCAATGTAGCTAGTTATGCTAGAATGTGATTGCAGGAAAGTTAAGGAACCAAGCGAGGGCGTTGCAATAAAAAGTTTCTGTAACTACAGAGGGCGCTAATTATGTTATCAAAATAATGGCTCATCATATTGTACAGCCTATGTACTATGCTTATGATTATATTAGAAATGTTACCGAGACCTGTCTGTTGTAAAACACGACAGGTCACACTCACCCCCTAATTTAAAAAAAAAAAGAAAACTATACGAGGAATAAGTAGACTATGAGGAATAAGTAGCAGTAGTTAGATGGTAGTATGTACAAGTTCAAGTTTCTGCCTCTACAAATGCCAACTTATCCTAGAATCTTCCTAGAGGATACTGCATGGTGAATACCTAGTGATCAATATCAATTAGAAATATCTTGTAGTCCAGACTCAGTATATCACTAAGAGCGAGTTGACCTCATGGACTAATATAAAGATGTTCTAAATATCACAATAAAGATGATAAACTAGGCTACTATTCAAACCAAATGTCCCCTAGTATGATAGAACTATCTAGGAGGGTATTATACAAAACAGTCCAACCTAGGATGTCCCTAGAAACGAGTTAACCTCAATGCACTGATGAAACCTTCTAGTCATTCTGCGAATAGGGCATGTAAACGGCTGATAAGAAACTTGACAATACCTACAATTTGCTAATTAAACTGACAATGCGGTCACATCTAAATATGCGAAGTAACCTCGACACTATGGCCTTATTTAAATTTACTTCAATCTACCCTTGATTAAAGCTAATTTATAAATGTATGTTAAAAATATGTACAAACTTCATAACTAAACCACTGTAGTCAACCATCCAATGACTTCATGAACGTTACAACATCAACAATTCTCATCCTGTGTCGCCAACACCACTGAAAACATGGCTGGATCAATATGACAAGGATACATGATGGAAATAGCCAGAGTAAATGAAAATATCCAACTATTTGTCCAATGTTAATTGCTACAAGAAGGATCACAAGAAAGATCAATAGCAATATTATTTGTCTGTTGCTATCAAATGCGATATGTTGGCGATTCAAGACTGAGCGTGGTTCACGATGTGGATTACTGTGTTGACCCTTTGTAGTTCGTCGAGATCGACGCAATGCAACTGGAGGTCGTTGTGGAAGTTGACGTCTCAATGAAGGCTTTGGAGGGGGTCTTGCCTCAGGATCTGGGGCAACCGGTCTATCTGGCAAAAGTGCTGAATTAGCACACTCTCAAACTGACGACCCTGATCAGAATGAATACGTCGAGGAACCCCATATTTCATGAACCACTCTTTGACTAATGCAGCAGCTGTAGTCCTTGCAGTTTGATCCTTTGTTGGAACAGCTACAGTGAACTTTGTAAAAATATCCGTGATCACCAAGACATTTTCTGTATGGTCTGTGGATGGTTCTAACAATGTGAAATCAATAGCAATGATCTCCAAAGGCTTTGAGGCGACCAAATGTCCCAGAGGATTTCTCACAGTTGGTGTAGGTAGTTTGGCAACCGAGCAGCGCTCACACTCATGAACCCATTTCTTCACATCACGGTACATATGCGGCCAATAACAACGACGACGAACCAATGACATTGTTCTCTCTTCTCCTTGGTGCCCAAAGTCATTATGTAAGCTTGTAAGAATTCTCGACTTGAGTGATGAAGGCAGAACTAGCTGATGTAGTGGACCAAGTTTAGGATCCGTTACCTCCCTGTACAAAACACCATTTCGAAGTGAAAGATGTTTAGTCTGTCTCAAAAGAACTTTTACAGCGGACGATTCTGTTTTCCTACTGGCTTTATCTGCGTCTTTGGAGTTGTGGTAACCTAAGTAGCGGTGTATGTCTGGATCAACTTCCTGTAATTTGATCAGTTCGGAATTTGACAAAGATGGAAAGGCAGATATAGTGGAGCCAATTTCTGCTTGAATTCGCATTGGACCAAGGTCAACGACATTCTCCGACATTTTCACCTGCAAATCCACTGGCAAAGGAGTGAAGGGAAACTGAGCATTTCCACTTATTGCTACCATTTCAGAAATTGTGCAGCTGTCTTCAGTTTCTATCGAGCACTGTCGAGATAAGCCGTCAGCATTTCGATTGGCACGACCAGGACGATAGACTATATTAAAATCAAATGGTGCCAGACTTGAAACCCATCTCTGTTCTGTTGCTCCAAGTTTTGCTGTGCTAAGGTGACTCAAAGGATTGTTGTCGGTTCTAACAGTGAAAGTAGATCCATATAGGTAGTCTTTGAACTTCTCTGTTATGGCCCATTTTAGTCCCATCATTTCCAGTTTTCTTGAGCTGTAGTTTTCCATCTTTTTCTCGTTTTCTCGAAGAGAACGACTCGCATACGCTATGACCTTTTCCTGATTGTCCTGGATCTGAGATAACACAGCACCTAACCCACTCAGACTAGCATCTACATCCAAAATAAAGGGTTTAGTGAAGTCTGCAAATGACAAAATAGGTGGGTTAACAAACTTGGATTTCAGTTCATCCATGGCTGTTTGACATTCTGGAGTCCAATGTTTTCGGAAAACTTTTGGAGAACTGCTACGACACTGACCAACCAAAGTATGTAGTGGCTTCGCAATCCTTGCAAAGTTAGGGACATAACGTCGATAATAGCTCGCAAAACCTAAAAAGGCTCGCAGCATCTTGACTGTACGAGGAACAGGCCAGTCGACAATGGCTTTGGTCTTGTCGGGATTCGATGAAACACCATCTTCAGATAACACATGACCCAGATAAGATATTTTCTTGCAGAACAAGTGGCACTTGGAAGGCTTCAACTTGAGTTTATGTTCTCTCAGTCTGTTAAAAACAGTGTCAAGATGCTGTAAATGATCATCAAAGGTCTTGGAAAAGATGCAAATGTCGTCAAGATAGACAAAGACCATCTGATACATAAGATCTCCCATGCATCTCTGCATAAGTCTCTGAAAAGTAGCTGGTGCTCCACAGAGGCCAAATGGCATTCTAGTATATTCGTATAACCCCATAGGTGTCACAAATGCCGTTTTTTCTTTATCTTCATCTCTTACTCTAACCTGATGATATCCACTGGCCAAGTCCAAGGAAGAGAAAAACTTGGCACCGACTGGAGCGTCAATGAGTTCATCAATACGTGGAAGAGGGAAAGCATCTTTCTTTGTGACTTCGTTTAGGCGCCTATAATCTACACACATACGTAAAGAACCATCCTTCTTCCTAGCCAACACAATGGGAGCGGCATATGGGCTAAAACTTTCATGTATGATGTTGTGGTCAAGAAGTTTCTGGATGTGTTTCTTCACTTCGTTGTATTGATTAGGTGGAATGCGCCTGAATGTTTGTGCTGTAGGTTCTGAAGTTGTTGTTTTTATGTGATGTTCTACGGTGTCAGTGTCACCTAGGTCAAGATCATGAGTGGCAAACACATCTCTATGTTTTTCTAGCAACTTCTGTATCTTCTCCATCTGCTGGTCGTCACCCTCAAACTCAGACAAATCTATTGGAACTGGCAAGGCGGTGCTCGTATCTGCTCGATCGACACGAATTTCACTTGCAGTTACTGTGAAATTTAATTCACCTGAGTCCTGCCCCACACTGTCAACTGAACGTAACACTCCAAGTCTAGTCTTGGGATGGAGAGTATAACCAGACCTAGAAATGTTGTCTATTCTCACCGGAAAAGACTTCTTCACTTCAACTAATGTAGAAGCTACAAGAATCCCTACAGGAAAATGATCGCTATTCCGCAGTGGTTCGACTACTGCCAGTTGAAAAGGAAGATCTTGTGGCACTCTGGCCATCACCGTGACTGACGTTTCTGGAGGGATGTATACTACCTGGTTACAAGATTTTACAATGGCAACCATCTCTTGCTCCTTAACCTGCGCCTCAATCTGCATGCTCAAAACAGATCTTAGAAAATGCAAAGGGGAAGACTCCCTGAGACAACTATCTGTCAGGGAATCGACCAAAAATGCCAACACATTCATTCCAAGAATTCCTGGAACCTTGTGCTTCTGCTCTTTACATTCTACATCCAGTGGATCACGGACAACTAAGAATCCCATTTGACTCAAAACAATACCATCACAATTTACATCAACTTCTATGTATCCAACATAAGGAATCTCTAAGCCATTTGCTGCCGTTATACGAAGACAGGGACTGTTCTGCTTAATAGTGCTTCCTGTTGGTTGCAAATGGTTGCGAAAGAAGTCCTCTGTGACAGTTGAGACCATGGATCCAGTGTCAATCAGACAGGTGGCATCAATATCTCCCAGTTTTATAGTGAGTATAGGACAATCAGCAACCAACTTGTTACCTTCCCCAAAAGTGGCGTGACATGACGAAATTGAAGTAGGGTCCACAACCTCCCTCTCTGCCGAGGGACCCAATTCGCAGAGAGTGTCTAGTTTTCCTGTGTGGACTTTGGTGCATTGATTACTTTGCGAAGTTCTTCAATGGTGTTGTTTGCGTCTTGTATCTGTCGTTTGTAGCAGTTGTCTTTAGTGTGGCCTGCTTTGTTACAATGATCACACTTGATTCTGTTGTTGTTTGGTGTTCTGTTGTATGCTTGTGGACTTCTGGATATATCTGTGAGCTTTTGATGCATCAGTTTAGTCAGATCCTCAATTTGCTTCTGTTGGGTATCCATTTGTTTCTGTTGTTTATACATTAGATCAATAAGTGTCTTGGTGTCTGACCTAGCAGTTGCTGCTTCAACTTGAACCTGTTTGGGTATCTGGATGTTTGTTGCCTCCTGCTTTTCTCCTTCTTCTGCCCATTCGATGGCCTCTGTCCGAAGTTCAAAGAATTCTAAGGATGGAGACTCTCGTATCTTACTTTTAAGATACTTTCTGAGAAGGACATCAGAAACACCTTCTGCAAACTGATCCTTGAGCAAATGTTCCCGTTTCTCCATAAGTTGAGGAGATTTACGGGCTGCCCGTCCAAATAAATCCAAAAGAGAATGAGAAAAATCTCTCAAATTTTCTTCAGACTTCTGCTTCCTTTCAAAAAAAACTCTTTGTAGTTGGACATTTGAGCCTTGATCGCCAAAAACCTCTCTTAGGACTGAGAATACCTCATCAAGATTATCCTTCCTATGATATTTAACTTCTTCACGGGCTGGACCACTAAGATGTTGTAAGGCAAAATCAACTTCAGCTTCCTTCGTCAAAGGTCGAGACTTAATTGCTGTGGTTATGTCATATATCCAATCTTCTAATTTAGTCACAGTTTGCCCAGAAAAAGAAGAAATCTTCTGACTAGGAACTACCAAGTAACTAGGACTGGATTTTTTCGCCTTATAAGATGTTGCTTGATTTTCCTGAACAAGTTCACGAAGTTCCTGGATCTCAGACATTAGTTTTGAGACACTAGGCCCTGAATCTACCTCTTCAGAATCCATTTCTCAACTTGACTAATTCTATCTATCTACAATGGGGAAAGAAGGTTAATACATGTGAAAAAAATGATGCGCTGTGCCAGCTCAAATTCGCGAACGGAAATCGCATGCACTTATACCTTAACTTGCACCAAGCGTTGTATGTTACGACAAGCAACGAGTAGCAGTGAGCGGTACGTCAACAAGTGCAATGCAGAGGCATAAGTCCACTGACGACAGTCAATGTAGCAGAGTGAAGAGTGGAATGGCACGATCGTTGGTCACCCCGGCAGGTGTCAATACACGAATAACCTGTATGCACACAAACAAAATAAAAAGAGAAAAGACTGCGCCAAGGTTATTATAAATTTACGAACGTCTGCTTACACTAAGAACAGTAAAGGATGACAATGATTGTTAAATGCTTAGGTATATAATATGCAAAAAAATCAAGAATTGAAAGCTGACAGTTGGATTTTGGTAAAATGTAGAGCTTCCAATATTCTATCTGTCACCAATTTTCTGTTAAAACGTGTACAAAAGGCAAAGCTCCACTCTTTTCAATTATGTATTTACATGTATCTACAGTATATCCGTCAGGCAGTTCCTGTACATAACACAAATTTATCGGTTGCTGAACTTAATTTTGTTGATAGCAATTAACTTCACTTCTATGTTACAATTTCTTATATACACTCAATGCAGAATAAAGAAAAAATATGTTCCGCTTCAATACTCAATTTAGTTGGGACCTTTCACTAGTAGTGCAAAACTTAGTTGTCCTATATTTGTTTTGGGTAACTACTTAATGGACATCTCATTAGTTTGTTATCATTTAAAAATACATGTACATAGCAATTCAATTCAGCATTTACAGCTTAGCTCCGCAATGTAAATACGTTAATTTATCTGTAACAATTGTACCATATAATCCTAAAAGAGGTTCAATATATTTTCTTATCAAAGCTCCAAGGATATGCAATAAATGCATTATAAAATCCCAAATCCATCCATTAATAATAAGCCAGCGAATAATTATTATTGTCAGAGTCCGTGTCCTTTAGGACACACCGTAGTGTTTATGCAAAACCGTGATTCCATCATGTCTATTTATATCACATGTGGCTTGCCATCTTATAATGCGCTGTGCGAAACGGTCCTTTTCGGGTCCGCCACCAAACGTGTAGGTAGTTAGATTAAATCGTGTCCCAAACTCTAACTATTAAGGATAAATTTGCTAGATATATTACATAATTACTATGCCATATTCTCTCATTATCATCCCTGTTTCCATTGTGCAAATCTCAAGTCCATGTGCTGAATCAAAAAAGGGTAATTTGGGATTCATTTATCGTATCAATCTGGTGAAAACGTTTGCGGGTAAAGCACATGGTTGTATACAACGACTGTTTCATGTCGGGTACATAAAGTTACTGTTGCATGTTTTAATCTTAGCTTTTGCTGATAAAATTGGAAAAACTTCAACATCCAGGAATTTAATTATTTAACTAAAGCTATTTGGAATGTGTACATATATTTGTAAAACTTGCCATCGTGGAAACTGGTTGTCATCCATTTAATTTTTCCTTGCTTAACAAAATCCAATCAGTTACAAAACTAATAAGATAATTCTAACATTTAAACTAATATTTGGCGGAGCCTCATGGTGCATAATACTGCCCATGGTCTCTGAAACAGTGCTTTAGTTTACTTAAGCATCAGGTAATAAGAGAAACTTGAAGAAGCACGTTCTACTTTAGTTATTGCTTTACATTTCTTGCTAATTCACCTTACAATTATGGCCAATTATGCCTAAAGCTGGTGGGTAAAGGTGATATTTTATAGCATGTATTCTCTTTAATATCGAGAACACTTCTCTTTCAAGCATCATTACAATTGAAGAGAATCAAACCCTTTGTATTATGTGAAAATCTATCCATAGTATCTTTACACAAGGCTTCTACAAAATTTACAATAAAAATTGAAAAGAAAGATATAAAAATTAGGTGTGTACTCACCGCCTAGGCTGAACAACGGTCGTGCCACCACCAAACGAAGGGGAAATTGTCCCCAACTAGCTGTAGTTGAGCTATAATCAGAGCACTTCTAAATTGTAGGTGTGGTCTGATCGCAAGCAAGTGGATGAGTGTCTCTAGCAATGCCTTGTCATTACACGAAAGCTAAGTTATGCAGCACGCAATGCAGCTCAGAAAGTGTTAACAATATTCTGGAATGCAAGGTATGTTGGAATGTTCCTGGCCAATGTAGCTAGTTATGCTAGAATGTGATTGCAGGAAAGTTAAGGAACCAAGCGAGGGCGTTGCAATAAAAAGTTTCTGTAACTACAGAGGGCGCTAATTATGTTATCAAAATAATGGCTCATCATATTGTACAGCCTATGTACTATGCTTATGATTATATTAGAAATGTTACCGAGACCTGTCTGTTGTAAAACACGACAGGTCACAAGTTACACACTGCTGGTCTTTTTTTTTTCAATCGTGGCTGACACAAAGACGAATCGAAATTGGTTCTTGACAACTTGTTAGTGCCGCAATTTAACGTGAGAAAATCAATGACAGATGATTGCGCCAATTTTGTAAGGACCACGTACTGATGGTTATGTTTTTTTTTAGAGAGATATGCACTCGACGCGCGAGCTGTATAGCTCATAATAAGTACATCGTTGGGTTGTTTTTGCTTGAAACTATCACCCGTCCGATATTGATGCTCTTTGTGTTTAATAACACAAATCACATGTACGTCTGAATTCTGAAAATGTAATATGTTAGTTTTCGCAGGACAAATTTTGTTGACACACTTTAACAGTTTTGTACAGTAAGCATGTGTTACATGTACAGGTTTTTAGCATAATGGGCATAGTGAAAGACTGTATTTAATCCGCATGAAGATAATGAACAAGTAAGTGCTCCAAAGTTAGTATACGGTAGCTATAGAGTAAATCTAATAAGAAAAGAAATGCAATTTTTCAAACGAGAAAATGGGCATGTGCAAAAACTGTGTTTAGCAATTAAACACTTTTCTAAACACTTTCTTGCTATCAGTTTGTAAACATGTTTAAATACTAAACATGTTTAGAGTAAGGATGGATAGTGTTTAGCCATTGAACATTGATGTTTAGGAATTGGACACATAATGTTTAGCCTCTAAACATGTTTAGAAAGTGATAGCAAGATAGTGTTTAATTGCTAAACACGGTTTTTAGAGTGTACCTTTAATGTATATATGAAAGTAAATGTACTGTAAATATTTACTTTTTAGGCACAAACAAGCGCACTTTAGAGAAGGCAGACGCGTGAAATATTAAATAGATCATTCCGTGCTGTGTATATTACAATGACTGTATAGGCTTTGTTCGCGTTGCGTAAACCAGGAATAACCGACGCAATCTGTAGTGGTGACGCGTTAAACCTCGCCCATGCAATCACTGCTATCAGGGAAAATTAACCCAACAGAAGACGTCCGTGGCCATGGAGTTTGTGTGATACAGATTGATTTGGTTTTCATATCGCAAACGTATAAAAACAAAACTAATGGTTTCATGATTCGATATTGCTCATGTTTTTGTTGAAGTTTAAAGGTTTCCCTTTAGGTACAACCATTGACCAAGGATGAAACAACTGTACCATGCGCTGCAAACGTGCCAACATAATTGAATAAACCGAAAAAACAAACTGCATGAAAGCAAAAGATTGTCAGCGATGCACAAATTGATCATATCACGGAAATAGTGCCAGAGAAACTCACTGCAGTATGTAAACAAAATGGCGATGACCAAATCAATCGTATCTTGTACCGCCATCTTTGGAGCCATCTTGCTCGGTGAGTGTGAAATTCTTCTCTTTTTTTATGACATGTTGTAAAATGTAAAATATAGTCTGTTAGTAATCAATCCTTTTGTTTATTTCTGGCACTCGTGACAGAATTAAACCCATATGAGGGATTTTTTGTCAAGCCAGAAGTAAAACGCTCACAAAGTAGAGCGCTCAACACAAAACAGTGGTGTTTTTGTTTTGTATAAACTGGGAATGCCGGCATTTTACACCTGTTTTGCAGGATCAAAGACGATGTGATGGTGTCAAATCAAATTGCTGCAGTGCTGGACGCGATCCGATTATCACCAGTGCTTTTCGTTAGGCCCCCCAAAAAAGTCTCCGGTTTCTGGTATGCGCCGTAGCTATGCGCGTCGGCAAAATGAAAAAGGTTTTTTTTTTCAATAAAAGATGATGTCTCAAAACCGCCGAACTCACTGGTTTGAATGGAATCCTGCTGCTGCACAATTTTAACGTGTTTTTAGAATAAGCTTCATGTGGCCTCTCTGGACTCCCATACAATTATTTGCACTAAGTTTAGTCGGGCACCATTTGCAGTAATCAGCCGACATTTGAAGCACAAAAAAAAAAAAAAAAAACAGGTAAAAAAAAAAAAGCCGCGTCGCCGCACAACTTTTTGGGCAAGCTCCATACCAGAATCCGGAGACTTTTTTGGGCCTTATTGGTACTCCATTTGTTTTCAGTGCGTTCTGTGGAGGTGAGTTTGTCGAGAACGAGTCGTTACGAACTGGAGGGCCATTCAACCTCGTTCGCATGTATCGTAACAAGAGACGATATGGGCGGAGACGATCCGTACTACATCTTTTGGAATCTGGACGACAGCTTGATCAGTATTGTTCGAGAGACATCCACATCGAGCGACATCCTCAATATTACCCTGTACAGAAATATGTCGGGTTCAGTCCTGTCGTGTGAAGTGTTCTTTTTTGGCTCCAACAAAAATGCGACTTGGACAATCGACGTCATGTGTAAGTTGCCTTTAAAGATGTATTCCCCGTGCTATTTTTGAGTTTTACCTCGAAAAATATATATATATCTTTTTTGGTCACTTGCTTTTTTCTTAACAATTACTGGGAATGGGTCTTTAAGGGAGACTTTCCCATAGACGTGCCAAAAACAATTTCAAACCCATATGTGCCCTAACCCAATATTCCCTTGTGCTTTTTCCACAACTTTTGGTACGTTTACTAATTAGACCACGAGCAACAAATATGACCTAATGGCGACAAAAAAAATCCTCTAAAGGGGGGCTGTGCCATTAGGGAGACAGTTATGTGTCTCCCTAATGACCGGTGTCTCCCTATTTTCGAAGAAATTACGATAACATGTCTCCCTATACATTTAGTAATATATAGTTATTCGCTTTTGAAAGAGACATCGAACGAAACAAAAAAAAAACGACGTTTAGTTATTAAATTATTTCTTCCCAAAACTCAAATTATCAAATAGCTGCCAGACAATAATGGACCGATCCAGTAAGCCCCGCCCACTGCGCATTGGGCAAAATAACACGTGCTGCTCTCCAATGCCACACTGCATTTTCCTGCCGCGCTCATCATACGCGCGTGCACGCATGTTGGACTTTTGTGTACGCATGTCGGACATAAATCACGGCTGTGATTGGTCAGAATACCATGGGGCGGTGCTTACTGGATCGGTCCATTCGGCTCACGCAGGGTGAGTTTATTTGTGCGCACTGAATAAAATATTTTTTTTAGAGGGTTGCAGACGCCCAAAGTCGGAATAATGCATTTCGTTCGGGAAAAAAATACAATTTGAAGACAATAATCGTTAATTGAAAATTTGTATGCAACTTTTTTTTAAAAAGTACATTAGATGCGTTGGAAAATAGTATATAATTATGATTTTCCTTAATGGTTGTTCCGACCCCCCCCCCCCAAAAAAAATCCCATTTCAGATCCACCGGACCTTGTGACTCTAGATGGGAACTCTACCCACTCTTGCGAGAGTGACTCGATGTGTAGCGCCGATGTCACGGTCGGGCGTTACTACCGTTTCACCTGCAATGCCTCCGGTTCGAATCCCGCCAGTAACATCACCTGGCTGATCAACACCAAGGGCAGATGGGGAACGACTCAGCAAGCTGAGACCGACACGGACTGGGATACTTCGGGCCATATCAACCTTCAAATACTCCCAGAGGATCGACACGGCAGCGTCGTGTGCAGGGTGATGTTCCTTGACGAAAGTACGGTGTTTAGAGAGATCGTCATGCAACTGCAGGTCGTGGAGCCCGTGGAGGAACCGCGTGAGTATTATTAAAGGTTCCATGAGATGGATTTTTCTGAACAATACATTTGTGCAACTATCTAGACTCCTCTTAAATGTATAAAAACTGTTCACAATTCTTCTCGGTTTATACTTTTATTTGAAATGTTTAAGTGCCTTTCCGGACAACTGAGGACACCGTTGTTGTGATGTCATTTTGAGGAAGACACTGTTCAATTTAGTGGTTTTCTGTTACGACTGTGAATCCCAAAATTTGATCATTAGTGTTCAAAGCAATCCATGGACCCTCACCAGTTTTAGCTGTGTAAAATCCTTCACGTTATGAAAGGGCTGCGGTTGGGATTGGAATTATATGCTTGGCTGTCAGTCATCATGGCAAGACCTCAGTTTAATGCTCAAGGTCAAATGATTTAAATTTCAAACCACATCAGCCTTTTTTCACAACATGCAGGAGTTTACACAGCTTACATAACACAACACTGAAATTGATTAATGCAAGGAACTTGGTCACAGTGTCCAAAAATGTTGTTGTGATCAATTGACCATTGTGCAGTGATGCGTGAATGAAATTAAATGCAACTCATAGGGGTTTTGTCCAAGGATGAGAAGTATCTGCACAATCAAAAATGTTGAGAGGTTGGGTGTTTTGGTTAAAAAACAGTCAGACGGACACTTTTTGGTGACATAGTGACTTTCGAGTTTCTGTTGCTGTTTTCCTAGCATTATAAAAGTGTTCACTTTTGAATGAGACATCGAACGAAAAAAAAATCTACAGACGTTTTGTTGTTGATTTTTTCTCCACACATTTCAATTGATCATAATCTGCCAGCCAATAATACAGCTCTCATTGGGTTCATTGTGCATACTTAGGCCAAATAAAAAAAAATATGTTTAGCGTCCTGCCTTTTTGAAAAAAAGGGAAGCAGGAGGCCCTTTTTCCCCCTCCAAAAGGGCCGCCCGACCAGGCTATTTTTTAAGATGGCCGCCATTTTTTTTTAAATGGCCGCCATTGGACTCAGGAAATGGCCAGCTTTATATGGGCTAGATGCAACAAAAAAAGAGGCCAACATGATGTTACCGTTTAAAATTTATCGTTTTTTCGGTGTAAAAAAAGAAAGGAGGGGCCTCCAAAAAGGAAGCAGGCGAGAACGCCACACTTGTTTTTTTTTACTTGGCCTAAATGAAAGCCATTTTGCAAATGGTTGCAGCTAGGTGCCCAAAGTAGGAATAAAGTAAATCTTTCGTTTGAACATAACAGTCAATATAAAATTGAGAAAAAAACAGAGAAAAAAAAATCCACATTTTTTTTTTAAAGCATTGGTGGCAACTTTAATTTACGAATAAAAATATAAAAATGTGGAGAGAAAAACACCTACTTTAATGAACGAAAATCCGAGAATTACCAGAGTCGGTTTTTCTTAGTAAATGAGGAGTGTTGGTTTAAAGTGCTTATAATTATGATTGATCACTTTTGAATGAGACATCGAACGAAAAAAATCCACCGACAGGTTAGTTATTGAATTATTTCCAAAAAACCCAACACAAAACCAATCCCATTTCAGATCCACCAAAGCGCGTGACTCTAGATGTGAACTCTAGCCACTCTTGCGAGAGTGACTCGATGTGTAGCGCCGATGTCACGGTCGGGCGTTACTACCGTTTCACCTGCAATGCCTCCGGTTCGAATCCCGCCAGTAACATCACCTGGCTGATCAACACCAAGGGCAGATGGGGAACAACTCAGAGAGAGATTCCCGCGGATTGGAGCCGGTCTCACCAAGCTGAGACCGACACGGACTGGGAGACTTCGAGCTATATCAACCTTCAGATACTCCCAGAGGATCGACACGGCAGCGTCGCGTGCAGGGTGATGTACCTTGACGAAAAGACGGTGTTTAGAGAGATCGTCATGAAACTGCAGGTCGTGGAGCCGGAGGCACCGCGTAAGTATTATTATGTCTTTCTGGTCATTTATTCACCAAATAAGTAATTTTGAATTACAGCATGACTTGTGGGGTTAAGAAGTCCTTTCATAATTCTTAAATATAACTTTTACTAAATTAATACATTAAAGTTATCACACTTTTGCTTCAGCTTTTAGAACACATCCATAATTTAATGTGATTTATAAGATTCTTGACCTTTGTTAATCATCAAGTGTCTTTTGTTTACTTTCATCTCGATAGTTAGAAAATATCAGATGACAATTTTATTTGGTTAAAGACCTGTTGACGTTATGCCTTGTCAACTACCAAAACGTTTTAATTCAAGTAATTATTGTCGTGAGCTTTGATCATAATATTTAAGTTAACCTTTATCTGTCATTTCCTTTGATCTTCTTTTTCCTCGCATACTCATTGCAACTTAATTCATTATAAATTTACACCTTAAGAACTCCTACCCCGGGTGATGCTGATTATAGTAGCTTTTGTGAGTGGACGGTGGGGCGGCGGCGGTGAAAATTTGAATCTGCCAAGCAGAAAATGGCTGCTGTCTTGTTGCTGGCACAACTATTACTGAAGCTTCACATGTCTTCCTGTACGTCTTGGTTGTACAGGCTTCAGTGCATTTTCCATTGTACTTATGATTTGCATTTTCATGGTTATGTAACCACGTGCTAAATGGGATTCAGCTTTCTGCTTTGTTCCCTGTGATTCTTTTGTAAGTGCCATGTGCAGCCCACAACTCCTGTTGGGTTGTAATGCACTCAATTGAATGACCATTCATCCATAAATTTCATTAAGTGCTACTTAATTTATTTTTAAAGGCTCCATGAGATGATTTTTTCTTAAGAACACATTTTGTACAACACTGCAACTATCTGTCCCTCTTAAATGTATGGAAACTATTAGACATCCCGTTTTGGTTCATTTGATTGAAATGTGCAATTCTTTAAAATTGTTAAAATATTTCCGTGCTTTTTCCGGGCAACTGAGGGCGCTGCTGCTGTGATGTCATTTCAGGAATAAACTGTTCAATTTGGAGTTTTTCAATTCAATTTTTGAACTAAAAAAAAAATGCTCATTGCTCACAAGTGACAGTCAGTGTGTCAGTGAGTCATTCAGTCCATGAGATCGGTGCAAAGAAGAGACTAGACACACAGATATGATCCTAACAAATCGCAATATATGATTTTAACTAGGACTTTGAAATGTTGTTCCTCTGCCATAAAACCCAGAACTGGCGAAATGGGTGATGGTGGCCTGCATCCCAGCGGCGGCGATTGTTATTGCTTGTGTTATTGCCATGGTGATTGCTCGAAAACTCAAACATCAATCGGCACCGCGCCAGCCACGCCCACCAGTATATGCACCTCCGCCATCTTCTCATAAAGAGGTAACATTTAAGAACGGGTTATGAATACCTGCTAATGGTACCCTTGGAACACCTTTTGTCGTCATTAATTATACCTTTGGGAGACACCTGACATTATAGGGAGACATTTTAATGTCTCCTTAATGTCACAGCTCCTATTAAGATGCAAAAAAATTAGGCTAGATCGATTGCTCGTGGTCCAAAACATATATAAATTGGGGCTAGGTGACATTTAAGATAGAAACAATTTTGTGCACAAATCTACGGGAATGTCTCCCAAATGTCCCGTAATGTGAACATTTTTAGTCACCATGTGTTCGTTAATTCGGAGGTCACATGTTAAATTCTCATTTTAGAAAATGTCTCCGTTCAACTGTACAATCATTTTTAGTCATAGCAAAATAGCAACTCAATTAATAGCAGGAAATAGTCACATAGCCCGGAAAGAAGATAGCTAGAGATGAACATAGGTTCCTTCTGCAATATCGAAGTCTCGATATTTGCCAGATCCAACTACACCGTCACTTGCTATGATCTCAGCCCATGCATGCGTGAACAAAGGCATACACATATTGCCAGATGTACGAGAGCACCACTTCGGTATAGTATTGCGGATTTGAAACTCATCAAATGACGTTATTCCTCGTACAATCATGGAACATTGCGAAAGAACTGTGAAAAATCATCGATTTATTTTCACCTTTGAAACAACGAACCGACAGTGTTGCACAGTAACGTTTACGCTGATGATAATCTCACATTTAAAAGTGAAACAGAGGAGAACTTTTAAAACATTTTAAAAGTATATATTTCCTGCTTCAATTAATTTTTTAATGAAACAAGGTGAAGAGTCACGTGTTAGAAGATGACGGTCTGTATCAGGAGCCAGTGGTTCACGACCAACAAACAGAAAGATCAAGTTCAGACCAGAACGTCCCCTTCTATCACACCACCATCAACTAATATCAGAGAACCCCCAACATTCGGAAGGGTCGTCGGTGAAGACTTCTCACAATGGAAACAAGAACAAAATTAGTTTATTTTCGGTGTTTAACAACAATTGATATGTTGGAGTTGTTTTATCATTGGTCCCTTAACCTTAAAAGGGCCGGGGCATATATATTGCAATAAAAAGAAAATCAGGGTCGCCCCCTCAACTTTTACCGCGATACCCTTACATGTACATAAAAACAATTTTGCTGACATGTATCTATTAGAATAGGCTATCTCTATATATTTGTTAAATTTGCACGTCATGTCAAACGGTTAGCTTAAAACGTAAACCATAATCTGCTGGGGGAGATTACCAGGATCCTTTTTTATTTTTGTTGTGATGTGTATGTTATGTATGCCCCTGGCACTGTGGTATCAACAAAATTAATACATTATGTGGAGTACGCCCACGTCGCCAAGACTAGACGTGAAAAAGTGGGATATGAACGAAGTAGGACCCGGTTGAAAGAATCTAGACCGAATTGTTCAACCCAATTGGCAGAATGAAAATCTTGTTGTGTCTATTATTAGCTTCAATGGGTCTGTATTGTGAGTACTGCAGTTACACACTGCTGGTTTTCCTATCCTGGATTACACAAAGACGAACCGAAATTGGTTCTCGACAACATGTTAGGGCGCAATTTAACGTGAGAAGTGTCAGTTTCCGACGATTGCACACTTTTTGTAAAAACCACCAGTTTGGAAGAAATTATGCACCCGATGCGAATTGTATAGCACATTGTGTATATAAAGTAACACCCTTCCCCCTCCCCGTTTGTTTGCTGGAATCTATCACTAAAGTTACAAGTGTATATGTGTTGTTTGTGTGTTTAATCACAAAGAAATTAAGTCCCAAATCAGATGTATATTCCTCCCTATATCTCTGAAAAATGTAACATGTGCATTTGAACGATAACTTTTGGTGTCACATTGCAACAGTTTTGTAAAATTTGTTGCATGTACTAATATCAGGTGTTTTTTTTTTAGGATTAGGATTTTTTTTTATGCCGTAAGGTTTAGTTATGGTGGTAATAGTGGTATACATATGTACATCTACTGGTATCTTCGGTGTTGTTATAAAATATAACTCTATAAGTACAAAAGTTGCATGGAATTTATCAAAAGATATCTCAAAAGTTAGCTTGAATTACATGTACATTGTACATGAAAAGTCAGTTGTCAGAAGTTATAGAAATGTAATTTTCAGATGAAGATGTGGGCATAGGGCCTTTAATTTTGAAATGAAAGTGCTGTAAATTTACTTAATTTGGCAATAACACAACGTTGCAGTGTGTCGTGTACTTTGGGGAATGCAGACAGAACACATAAAACTCATGCAGTCATTCAATTCATAAATGACGATTGTTGGTTTCGTTCGCGTTCCATTCACCCGGGATAACCGAAGCCGTATGTGTATTAGTGACGCGTCAAACCTCGCCCATGCCAGCACTGCTACTGAACTTCGGGAGAATTAGCATAACAAAAGACGTCCATGGCCCTAAGGAGACCTTTGCCGAGAATTGGAAAAAAAAGTTTCCTTTCAATTACTGTTCGAGGGGCGTGAAGTGCAAGTAACAACAGTGCAATTGCCTACTGTGCAGGAAGTAGTGCGGAGAGTTGTGCAGGAAGTAGACGCCGTTTTATTTTTATAAAGAAAATGGCGATCTTGATTTCCCTTCTCGTTTTGATTTCACCTGTTGCCAGTGCGGTTTACGGTGACAGTGTTGTCAGAACGACAGCGGGAAAAGTACTCGGAATGGAGCTAGAAGCGAACGGGACTGCGCACCGTGTCTTCGCCGGGATACCCTACGCCGAACCGCCCGTACGTTTCAGCGCGCCGGTTGCCAAAACCCCGTGGGGTGAAAATGGGGCATTCAACGCGACGGCGTTCGGTCCGGCCTGCCCACAAGATGTGGCACGCCTTACTGCCTTCGCACCGGACTGGGTTCGAATCCCTGACCCGGCGATGGAGATCAGCGAAGATTGCTTGACTCTGAATGTCTACACGCCGGTTATTGGCAACGACACCAGCAACCCCTTGGCGGTGATGGTGTGGTTTCACGGAGGGAGTTACCGAAACGGCTTGGGAAGTGTTTATGACGCGTCTCAGCTCGCCTTGAAGGGAGACGTAGTGGTTGTCACCATGAACTATCGGCTTGGACCATTCGGGTTCCTGTACACGGGGGACGAGAACGCACCAGGGAACGTCGGCTTGATGGACCAGCAGCTAGCTCTACGATGGGTGCAGGATAACATCCATGCCTTCGGGGGTGATCCATCCCGCGTAACCCTCTTCGGCCAGTCTGATGTCCACGGTTCACCCACCGTCCACATGTTCGCCAAGGCTAGCCGGTCTCTCTTCCACCGAATGGCAGCGCACAGTGGTGTCATGCAAAGCGAAGACCTACTGGAATCCTCGCGAGCGATCGAGGATGCCAAACTCTTCGCCCAGTTCGCAAACTGTCCCAGCAAATCCAGCGGTCCCCTTGTGGAATGTCTCCGGGGCAAGACCGTCAAAGAAATCGTGGACTCCTACGAACCCTTCTTCTCGCAGCGGAAAAAGACTTCCTTCGCGTGGCGCCCCGTTTTCACTCGCGACTTCTTCGCATTGACTGGAGACTCCTTGTCGTACGACCTCCTCTCTGTCTTCAACTCCGGTGACGGTTCTGTTGCTTTAGAGCTCATCAAAGATTTGTATCCAGGTATCTTACTTAGCAATGGTGCAACAGAGGAGCAGTTGAAACAATGGCTAGATGTGAACATCGACAAACCAGACGTGATCGACATAGCTGTCGAACGCCAGTACATTGAGATCGACACTATGAACGACAGCGTTGCCCGGATGAAGGGTCTTTTCAACATCCAGCTGGACCGGACCTTGTACCAATACGGCGTCCAAGCACTCCGCGACCTGCGCTCTATGTTATCATCGAGCCGCCTCATGATCTTCGATTACCGTACGTCGACGGAGACCCGCTTCCCCGACCCGTACGGCCTGGTGCCGCACGGTGAGGAGTTGCCGTACGTCTTCGGATTGCCGCACGATGAGTCGTGGGGCCTTGGCGCGCAATTCACGGACGAAGAGCGGATGTTAAGCCTCTGCATGATACGATACTGGTCCAACTTTGCCAAAACCGGGTGAGTAATTTCAAACATTATACGTTGTTGCCGGAAAACCATGTAGGTCCAACTATATCATACGACACCAGCACTATTATTTAGATCCTGCATGTCAAGTAGACATCTATGATCTAGTTACAAAACACTATTAGTGCAGCTATGCAGGTGATGCAGTAATATGACGTTTATCATGCAATAATCCTGATCGATTTATCGTAAGATGAAACTTCACATAAATACTTTCTGCATTTTTTTTCAAATTTGTAAAAACGATGCTGTCAAATTCCATGCTTTAGAAACATAAGTTAAAAAACTGTCCTGATAAACGTGAGATGATTGTTTTGCAAAGATGATTTATGAGTTTATTTATGTACGTTTTACTCGTTTTGAAATTGATTGCTTCTTTGCTTTCATGTTTTGAAGGTTTTCCTTCGACCAAAACCAGATTTTTTACATGTAAGATGAGTGCGAATCCATTAGCTTTTTTGTTGTTGAGATGTACATGTTGTGCGGACACAATGGGAGGGTGCTCTTTGAATATACATGAGTTTACCAGTGTTGCAGTACTCGTGCTCGGTACTCGTACTCGAGTACTTTTTGAGTACTCGTACTCGTACTCGAATGTCAAAGTATTCGTACTTGAAATGACAGTACTCTTACTCGGGCAGCAAGGTACTTGTACGCGACATGTCGAAATTGTACTCGATCATCAAAGTACTCGTACTCGAATAGCAGTACTCGGGGGAAAATGGTACAGCTTGACTTTATACACCATGGCATTATTTTATCGACACTTTTCAGTTTGAAATGGTTGATTGGCTTGTGGAGAAAATCGAAGTTTCCTGACTTTCCTCTGTGCACATCCAGATAAACACAATTAACAGGTAGCCGTGATTGGGTCTGTATATAGGTCTGACTGGGCCTGGGCCAATTACGCACAATGAACCATTTGCCGTTTGGCCGTATTCGGAATACAAGTACGTGTACCCGTACTCATACTCAGAGGTACAGTACTCGTACTCGTACTCGGAAGTATAAGTACTCGTACTCGGAGACCTGTTCTTGTACTCGGAGGTACAAGTACTCGTTCTCGTACGCGGCAACCCAAGTACTCGGCACTCGGAAAAAGTACTCGACTACAATACTGGAGTTTACCACTCCAAAAAGTGCCTTCATCATTTTGTGTCTACCATAAACTCCAAAAGGCCTCTGTAGAGTTCGAGGAGAGGAGATAATTGACACTCCAGTTATCACCTGCCAAGTTCAAAAAAGTAATTTGTCATAATTCTTTGTGAACAGAGATCCAAACAATAACGAAGGGGAAGATGCTTCATCTGCCAGCAACAACACCTGGCCCGAGTACGGAGAGAACGAGAAGTACTTACTCACCAAGCTCTCAACGGAGACGGTCGGTGAGAGGTACCGCAGCGAAGGCGTCTCCTTCTGGAGGGAGTACCTGAAGGAGCTGGAGGCCGCTGTTGAGGAAGCCTGCCCCGCACAGCCGAGGCCGACTCAGGAGAGATGCGAGAAACAAGTGATTGGCGAGGGCCTGGGGTTGGCTCTCACACCGCAGCAGACCGACACGCTGATCGAATCGTTCATGTTCATCGTCGTGGCTTTGCTTTGTCTGTGTGTCATCCTGGTCGGGGTGGCTTGTGGGTACAAATACAGACGTAGAGCTGTGTCGAGCCTCCACTATCAGAGCATGGCCTCAGAGGAAGGGGTTGTTAACGAAGCCACGGGCATGGGGCTGTTAAACCGTGGCTTTCGACGGGATGAGGAATCTCCTGGGACCAGCGGATCCAGCAGCCCAGACCCTGTTGGCGAGCAAGCTGCCCCACTGCCGAAGAAACACCTAGAAGATGACATTCCGGAAAACCGAGATACAAGAAGGAGCCATGTGACTTTCTCGCAGGTCTACAACGAAGAGGAAGATGTGCAGCAGATGTTCCCTCCTCCACCAGATGATCTGGATGATGGTGATGATCCCCCGGTTGACAGCATTGATCAGGAAGAGGGCCTTCCCCCTCCTCCTGAGGAGGACGGGGATGATGATGTCCCTCCTCCTCCAGATGAGCTTGAAGAGCTCAATCTCTCTGATGAGTTCCGCATGCCGGAGGAAGTCGCCTCCTCCTCACCGGCTACCACCGGCAATGAGGACGATGACGGCAGCCTGGCATCGGACCCTGATTCAAACGAACCCCCTGCGGACGAAGGGGGTAGTCGGGTATCCGACCCAGCAGATACGCCTGTGAATCTGGAGCCAGCCCATGACCCACTGGACGACTTCCACTCCCTCAACCGCAGGCAGTCCGACAACTTCTACGATAGGCTTATGAACGCTATTCCGCAGTAGCCATGTTGGTAAGATAATGACAGTCACTTCGCATCGTTGGTCGCTAAATCGAGGGTTATCTTTCTTTTCTTTTTTTGATTTTTGGCAGAATCACCATAATTGGAATCAAATCGAGGCTACAATTGCCAAACAAAAATCTGCGCTCCGTTTATAAAGGCCAAAAAAAGTGCGGCGACGCTTTTTTTTTTGTTACCATTTTTTTTTCTTCAAATGTCGGCTGATGACTGCAGATGGTGCCCGACTAAACTTATTATATGGGCGTCCAGAGAGGCCACATAAAGCTTATACTCGATCGTAACCCCATCGAAAAACACGTTAAAATTGTGCAGCAGCAGGATTCCAGTCAAACCAGTGAATTTGGCGGTTTTGAGACATCATCTTTCATTGAAAAAAAAAACCTTTCATTTTCCCGACGCGCATGGCTACGGCGACGCGCGCGCATACCAGAAACCGGAGACTTTGGGGTGGGGGGGGGGCTAACTCATTCAAGAGGCCAGTGCGGTTCAGCCTCGTTGACACGGTGTCGAGCAGTACGCTCCCAGTATACCTGCTACTAGTGGAAACGAGGCTGAAAATAAAGTAGGCCCTGGGGACATGATTGAGTGTGGCTTCTCTTTCATTTCCCCTCCAATTTGGCGCATACCAGCCTTTTACCGCCCCCCCCCCCCAAATTTGTTTTTTTTTAAATCCCTAAATACAATTATTTAGAGGTTCATGTGACCGTCAAAGAAGTGATGTGGGCGAAGCTGAGTTTGAGGGGGGCATTGAAAAGCTGACTTGAGATTTGAAGGTTCAATTTATTTGTGCGTTTTTGTTTATATGAATAAACTGGATTTTATTATTATATTTTTTTCTTCTTGTTAGTATTAAAACTACAAATGTAGCATTAGGGAGACACGTTATCATAATTTCTTCGACAATAGGGAGACATCGGTCATTAGGGAGACATTTTCGTGTCTCCCTAATTCCACAGCCCCCCTTTAGAGGCAAAATGTTGCTGTCGCAACCAGGTTATACATTGTATCTGTTGCTCGTGGTCTAATTAGTAAACATACCGAAATTTGCGGGAAAAGGACAAGGGAATATCGTGTTAGGGCACATTTAAGTTTGAAAAATTTTGTGCACAAGTGTACGGGAATGTCTCCCTATGGTCCCATTTTCGGTAATTATTATTTCTATTATTATTATTTTGTTACACAGATTTTTAGTTAAAGGGGCTACGTCATATAGGTTAACTTTCTTTTTGGATGTAACTGTAACTTTAAAAGGCCCAATTTCATGGCACTGCGGGACAGTTAGCAGAGAAATTGTAATTACTATAACTAAAGAGTACTTTTGTGCTAACCTTAAAAGCACTATTTCATGACAGAGTGTGCTAACTGTCCTGCAAGCATGGAGATTTTTATTCATTGATTCAGCCTCTGATGTAAACGTATCTTTTGCTGCTCTTACTGCTTACGGTCTCCATGAAATAGACAAAGGCTATGTTAGGAGAAAATCGTGTGTTTAGCAGCGCCATAAAATTGGGCCCAGGTTGCCATTAGCATGTTTATGAATTTTAAGTTTGGATGTAATCTCATTTTATCATGTTTATTGAATTTGGTAAATACGATTTATTGATACGATTTTTCAATATTCTTTTTACTTCTACTCAGATGATATATTTTTAAAATTAAATCATTGGAATTGATGTATTAGTTTTAATTTTGCATATACATGTACATCCCTGCAAATAAGACTGCACATAATGGATATATAAATAGTGCCTGAACCGTAAGGATTGAACATTTGATTTTAGTGTACCTTTGCTGTAAGTTTCAGAAATGGATGGATTTGGGGGTTAGTATTGTTATAGCAAATATTGTTACACTGACCTGTTGTCAGTTTGTGTTTATAGATGCTAGAAAAACCAAGAAACAAATGCTGTTCTTGTAGTCTGGTTCCTTGATCCTACTTCAGACGAAACAGAGCCATTTGTGGACGTCGGGGAATTGCCATGTCAGAGAGCAAGACTAACTGGCTTGCACCCGTTCACGGATGTGTAACCGATTGCATACAAAATGTGGATTTGGTAAATTGGGGGGCAGTATTTGGAGGGGAAAAAAAAACAGTTTTGTTGCAAATGGAAATTGATGCAAAAATCCGACTTTTCTTGAAAATGACAGCACATCGGGTACCAAGATTTAACAGGATGCTTGAGAATGTTATTCACTTACAATGCAGAAAGGTTATGCGTAATGATTTGGTGGGTTTTTTTTATGTTTGCAAATGTTGTATATTACATTTCAATATCTATTAGTCTGTTGTTTTATTAGTCATTCGTTATTAAGTTTAAAGTCACTTAAATTCGGAGTTGTATTAGTGTTCGCGCTGTGGTTGTGTTAAACAAGAGCTTTGATTTTGTTTCATGTAAGTTGATTTTTAATTTGGATTGCATTTTTCGCACGTAGCACACAGCACTGTTCGAGCTATATTGTTTCAGTGTTTTGCACAATTCTTTCGATATTCAATTCTTATCTGCTACATATGACGACCAATCAACAGACGATATTTCATTTCAATACAGTAAGAATTTCATGAGTCATCGTTTCCACAACGAGTGTGTTGTTTTTGTTCCATGGAAGTTGACATGTACCAGAATTGTTACTGTTCGCACTTAACAAACTACATCGTTGTGGTTATATTATTCTTACTGTTAGACGAATACCCTCGATATTTAATAGACTTGTGTTACACAGTACGACCAATTAATTAATAAAATTTCAAAGCAATACATTAGGCATTTCTTGAGTTATCGTCTCAACAAAGAGCGTGTTTTTTTTGTTCCATGGAAGTTGACATTTATCAGAATGCATTGAGGTGATTCTTGCAAACCCACCTGCCGTTGTCATTGCGGCCTCACAAAAAGATTTTTTTTTCTCATCAAAATAGCTGAAAATTGGTGACTCAACACCAAAACAAATTGTTAGTATAGAAATAGGATCAAAATTATTGAACACGTGAAACTAAGGGTTTTTGCTTACCTTGAGTTCGGCAGAAAATCATGAAAACATGAGTTGGTTGTGTTTAGCATATTTCGGCTTGTCGACAGTGCTGCAAATAACAGTCCCTATGAAAGTAACAATCTTGGCTTAAAGATGTACCACCGCGCTCTCCAACTTCAAATCGTATTTCTCCTTTTTTCTTTTTTGGTCTAATTTATTCTGACCAATGAGTGTTTTTCAGTGAAAAAAAAACAAAGAAAAGAAATGTCTTTATTTTCGAGAGTTGGCGTCTGCTACCGAATAGACTACTTTCTGTCCTCATATAGTCGATGCTAAAAGGGGCAGGAACCAGTCCACCCTGTGCGATACGATTTTTTTTTTACTTTGTAAAGTAATGGGCTGACTTTCTTTTCGGTCGATGTCGTATTCAAAAGTGACTAACTTCTGTATTGCTAGTAATATAGCTAAAAACAAAATCTATTTTGTTTTTTAGGATGAAACTCGTGAGTACCACGCACGGGTAGTGCAGCTTTAATTGTACAATCGCAATGCACTGTACACAATTAGCAATTTCGACAGCTGAGGCACATGATGCGATGCACAATTCCTTCACCGCTTATGGACGCAGTTTCATCATAAATATGATGCGTTGCTATGGTAACCAGGCTTCATCTTTGCAGCTCATTTGCAATTAGCGGTCAGGGGCAATTTCACGGAGCTACTTAGCACAAAAAATTGCTTAGCACAAACAAGTCTGGCGTAGTAAAAACAGGTTACCAGCCAAAACTCCATGTGATTTTCATGCTAAGCAAGCAACATGTGAACCAATCACAAGCAATATACACCACATGGACGTGGTTTGTAATCCTGTTTCTATCAATGAAGACTGTTTATGCTAAGCAGATTGTTGTGCTTAGCAGCTACATGAAATTGGGCCCTGCTCTGTGAAGATTGCTGTCTCTTCACATACTAAACAAGGCAACCCTATGGCAAAGCTGGCCCTAGAGTGCACGCAATCCTTTTGCTGAATGGACTCATATTGGCTATTCACTTGAAGTCCATTCGCGCAAGTGGTCTACGTAATTTAACTTCTTTTTCTCAAAAAATGGATGATTTTTCCCAAATCTTCAAAATTGTGCATGTTAGAGTATTGATTGATGTTCCTCTTGCATCCTGATGAATTTCTGCCTTGTTTTGAGAAAAGTCAATTTTTGGCCATTTTTGACTAAAAATGTAAGGTGAACCCCTTGCTTTTTTTTCAATTTTGGCCCAGGAATGAAAATGCTTGAAAGTTGCTAGAAAAAAACATTGGGGGCTTTAGAACGCATTCCGAATCGATATCTCGATAGATGTGCTATTAAAGGGGAAATTCCGTCCAAAATGTTAGGTAAAATCACTTAAAAAATTAACTTATTTTTCTCAACAATAATTGAACGATTTTTGCTAAAATCTTCAAAATTGTGCATGTAATAGTATTGATTGATGTTCCTCTTGCATCCAGATGACTTTCTGCCTTGTTTTGAGAAAAGTCAATTTTTGGCCATTTTTGACTAAAAATGTAAGGTTAACCCCTTGCTTTTTTTTTTTCAATTTTGGCCAAAAAAGTGAAATGCTAGAAAGTCTTCCAAATTATGCATGTTAGAGTATTGATTGATGTTCCTCTTGCATCCTGATGAATTTCTGCCTTCTTTGGAGAAAAGTCAATTTTTGGCCATTTTTGACTAAAAATGTAAGGTTAACCCCTTCCTTTTTTTTCAATTTTGGCCAAAAAATAAAAATGCTAGAAAGTTGCTAGAAAAAGAAATTGGGGGCTTTAGAACGCATTCCGAATCGATATCTCGATAGATGTGCTATTAAGGGGAAATTCTGTCCAAAATTTCAGGTAAAATCGCTCAAAAAATTAACTTCTTCTTCACCAAAAACTGATGATTTTTGCCCAAATCTTCAAAATTTAAATGTTAGAGTATTGATTGATGTTCCTCTTGCAACCTGATGAATTTCTGCCTTGTTTTGAGAAAAGTCAATTTTTGGCCATTTTTGACTAAAAATGTAAGGTTAACCCCTTGCTTTTTTTCTCAATTTTGGCCAAAAAATAAAAATGCTGGAAAGTTGCTAGAAAAAGACATTAGAGGGCTTTAGAACGCATTCGGAATCGATACCTGGATAAATGTGTTATTAAAGGGGAAATTCCGTCCAAAATTTCAGGAAAAATCGCTCAAAAAATTAACTTCTTTTTCACCAAAAACTGATGATTTTTGCCCAAATCTTTAAACTTATGCATGTTAGAGTATTGATTGATGTTCCTCTTGCAACCTGATGAATTTCTGCCTTGCTTTGAGAAAAGTCAATTTTTGGCCATTTTTGACTAAAAATGTAAGGTTAACCCCTTGCTTTTTTTCTCAATTTTGGCCAAAAAAGTGAAATGCTAGAAAGTTTTAGACATTAGGGGATTTAGAACGCATTCCGAATCGATATCGAGATAGATGTAAAGGGGAAATTCCGTCCAAAATTTCAGGAAAAATCGCTTAAAAAAATAATTTCTTTTTCTCCAAAAAATGGAAAATGTTTGCCCAAATCTTCAAATTGTGCATGTTAGAGTATTGATTGATGTTTCTCTTGCATCTTGATGAATTTCTGCCTTGTTTTGAGAAAAGTCAATTTTTGGCCATTTTTGACTAAAAATGTAAGGTTAACCCCTTGCTTTTTTTTTAATTTTGGCCAAAAAATGAAAATGCTAGAAAGTTGCTAGAAAAAGACATTGGGGGCTTTAGAACGCATTCGGAATCGATTTCTGGATAGATGTGTTATTAAAAGGGAAATTCCGTCCAAAATTTCAGGTAGAATCGCTCCAAAAATTAACTTCTTTTTCACCAAAAATTGAAAATGTTTGCCCAAATCTTCAAAATTATGCATGTGAGAGTATCGATTGATGCTTCTCTTGCATCCTGATGAATTTCTGCCTTGTTTTGAGAAAAGTCAATTTTTGGCCATTTTTGACTAAAAGTGTAAGGTTAACCCCTTGCTTTTTTTCAATTGTGGCCAAAAAAGTGAAATGCTCGAAAGTTGCTAGCAATAGCGTTAGGGGCTTTAGAACGCATTCCGAATCGATATCTGGATAGATGTGCTATTAAAGGGGAAATTCCGTCCAAAATTTTAGGTGAAATCGCTCAAAAAAGTAACTTCTTTTCTCCAAAAATTGATGATTTTTGTCCAAATCTTCAAAATTGTGCATGTTAGAGTATTGATTGATGTTTCTCTTTCATCTTGATGAATTTCTGCCTTGTTTTGAGAAAAGTCAATTTTTGGCCATTTTTGACTAAAATGTAAAGTTAACCCCTTGCTTTTTTTCTCAATTGTGGCCAAAAAATAAAAATGCTAGAAAGTTGCTAGAAAAAGACATTGGGGGCTTTAGAACGCATTCGGAATCGATATCTGGATAAATGTTTTATTAAAGGGGAAATTCCGTCCAAAATTTCAGGAAAAATCGCTTAAAAAAATAATTTCTTTTTCTCCAAAAAATGGAAAATGTTTGCCCAAATCTTCTAATTGTGCATGTTAAAGTATAGATTGATGTTTCTCTTGCATCCTGATGAATTTCTGCCTTGTTTTGAGAAAAGTCAATTTTTGGCCATTTTTGACTAAAAATGTAAGGTTAACCCCTTGTTTTTTTTTTCAATTTTGGCCAAAAAATAAAAATGCTAGAAAGTTGCTAGAAAAAAAAAACATTCGGGGCTTTAGAACGCATTCGGAATCGATATCTGGATAGATGTGTTATTAAACGGGAAATTCCGTCCAAAATTTCAGGAAAAATCGCTCAAAAAAATAATTTCTTTTTCTCCAAAAAATGGAAAATGTTTGCCCAAATCTTCTAATTGTGCATGGTAGAGTATTGATTGATGTTTCTCCTGCATCCTGATGAATTTCTGCCTTGTTTTGAGAAAAGTCAATTTTTGGCCATTTTTGACTAAAAATGTAAGGTTAACCCCTTGTTTTTTTTTTCAATTTTGGCCAAAAAATAAAAATGCTAGAAAGTTGCTAGAAAAAAAAAAAACATTGGGGGCTTTAGAACGCATTCAGAATCGATATCTGGATAGATGTGTTATTAAACGGGAAATTCCGTCCAAAATTTCAGGTAAAATCGCTCCAAAATTAACTTCTTTTTCTCCAAAAATGGATGATTTTTGCCCAAGTCTTCAAAATTGTACATGGTAGAGTATTGATTGATGTTCCTCTTGCATCCTGAAGAATTCCTGCCTGGTTTTGAGAAAAGTCAATTTTTGGCTTTTTTTGACTAAAAGTGTAAGGTTAACCCCTTGCTTTTTTTCAATTGTGGCCAAAAAAGTGAAATGCTCGAAAGTTGCTAGAAATAGCGTTAGGGGGCTTTAGAACGCATTCCGAATCGATATCTGGATAGATGTGCTATTAAAGGGGAAATTCCGTCCAAAATTTCACGGAAATCGCTCAAAAAAGTAACTTCTTTTCTCCAAAAATGGATGATTTTTGCCCAAATCTTCAAAATTGTGCATGTTAGAGTATTGATTGATGTTCCTCTTGCATCTTGATGAATTTCTGCCTTGTTTTGAGAAAACTCAATTTTTGGCCATTTTTGACTAAAAATGTAAAGTTAACCCCTTGCTTTTTTTTCTCAATTTTGGCCAAAAAATAAAAATGCTAGAAAAATGCTAGAAAAAGACATTAGGGGCTTTAGAACGCATTCGGAATCGATTACTGGATGAATGTGTTATTAAAGGGGAAATTCCGTCCAAAATTTCAGGAAAAATCGCTTAAAAAAATAATTTCTTTTTCTCCAAAAAATGGAAAATGTTTGCCCAAATCTTCTAATTGTGCATGTTAGAGTATTGATTGATGTTCCTCTTGCATCCTGATTAATTTTTGCCTTGTTTTGAGTAAAGTAAACTTTTGGCCATTTTTGACTAAAAATGTAAGGTTAACCCCTTGCTTTTTTTTTCAATTTTGGCCCAACAAATGAAATGCTCGAAAGTTGCTAGAAATAGACCATAAGGCTTTAGAACGTATTCCGAATCGACATCTAGACAGATGTGCTATTAAAGGGGAGTTTCCGTCCAAAATTTAATGTAAAATCGCTCCAAAAATTAACTTCTTTTTCTCCAAAAATGGATGATTTTTGCCCAAATCTTCAAAATTGTACATGGTAGAGTATTGATTGATGTTCCTCTTGCATCCTGAAGAATTTCTGCCTGGTTTTGAGAAAAGTCAATTTTTGGCCATTTTTGACTAAAAATGTAAGGTTAACCCCTTGCTTTTTTTCTCAATTGTGGCCAAAAAATAAAAATGCTAGAAAGTTGCTACAAAAAGACATTAGGGGCTTTAGAACGCATTCGGAATCAATATCTGGATAAATGTGTTATCAAAGGGGAAATTCCGTCCAAAATTTCAGGAGAAATTGCTTAAAAAAATAATTTCTTTTTCTCCAAAAAAATGGAAAATGTTTGCCCAAATCTTCTAATTGTGCATGTTAGAGTATTGATTGATGTTTCTCTTGCATCCTGATGAATTTCTGCCTTGTTTTGAGAAAAGTCAATTTTTGGCCATTTTGACTAAAAATGTAAGGTTAACCCCTTGCTTTTTTTCTCAATTGTGGCCAAAAAATAAAAATGCTGGAAAGTTGCTACAAAAAGACATTAGGGGCTTTAGAACGCATTCGGAATCGATATCTGGATAAATGTGTTATTAAAGGGGAAATTCCGTCCAAAATTTCAGGAAAAATCGCTTAAAAAAATAATTTCTTTTTCTCCAAAAAAAATGGAAAATGTTTGCCCAAATCTTCTAATTGTGCATGTATTGATTGATGTTTCTCTTGCATCCTGATGAATTTCTGCCTTGTTTTGAGAATAGTCAATTTTTGGCCATTTTTGACTAAAAATGTAAGGTTAACCCCTTGCTTTTTTCAATTTTGGCCAAAAAATACAAATGCTAGAAAGTTGCTAGATAAAAAAACATTGGGGGCTTTAGAACGCATTCGGAATCGATATCTGGATAGATGTGCTATTAAAGGGGAAATTCCGTCCAAAATTTCAGGTGAAATCGCTCAAAAAAGTAACTTCTTTTCTCAAAAAATGGATGATTTTTGCCCAAATCTTCAAAATTGTGCATGTTAGAGTATTGATTGATGTTTCTCTTGCATCCTGATGAATTTCTGCCTTGTTTTGAAAAAAATCAATTTTTGGCCATTTTTGACTAAAAATGTAAGGTTAACCCCTTGCTTTTTTTCTCAATTTTGGCCAAAAAATAAAAATGCTAGAAAGTTGCTAGAAAAAGACATTAGGGGCTTTAGAACGCATTCGGAATCGATATCTCGATAGATGTGCTATTAAAGGGGAAATTTCGTCCAAAATTTCAGGTAAAATCGCTCAAAAAAATAATTTCTTTTTCTCCAAAAATGGAAAATGTTTGCCCAAATCTTCTAATTGTGCATGTTAGAGTATTGATTGATGTTTCTCTTGCATCCTGATGAATTTCTGCCTTGTTTTGAGAAAAGTCAATTTTTGGCCATTTTTGACTAAAAATGTAAGGTTAACCCCTTGCTTTTTTTCAATTTTGGCCAAAAAATAAAAATGCTAGAAAGTTGCTAGAAAAAGACATTGGGGGCTTTAGAACGCATTCGGAATCGATACCTGGATAGATGTGTTATTAAAAAAAACCTTTTTTTTCCTCAACAATTGAATGATTTTTGCCCAAATCTTCCAAATTGTGCATGTTAGAGTATTGATTGATGTTCCTCTTGCATCCTGATTAATTTTTGCCTTGTTTTGAGTAAAGTAAACTTTTGGCCATTTTTGACTAAAAATGTAAGGTTAACCCCTTGCTTTTTTTTCAATTTTGGCCCAACAAATGAAATGCTCGAAAGTTGCTAGAAATAGACCATAAGGCTTTAGAACGTATTCCGAATCGACATCTAGACAGATGTGCTATTAAAGGGGAGTTTCCGTCCAAAATTTAATGTAAAATCGCTCCAAAAATTAACTTCTTTTTCTCCAAAAATGGATGATTTTTGCCCAAATCTTCAAAATTGTACATGGTAGAGTATTGATTGATGTTCCTCTTGCATCCTGAAGAATTTCTGCCTGGTTTTGAGAAAAGTCAATTTTTGGCCATTTTTGACTAAAAATGTAATGCTTTTTTTCTCAATTGTGGCCAAAAAATAAAAATGCTAGAAAGTTGCTACAAAAAGACATTAGGGGCTTTAGAACGCATTCGGAATCAATATCTGGATAAATGTGTTATCAAAGGGGAAATTCCGTCCAAAATTTCAGGAAAAATCGCTTAAAAAAATAATTTCTTTTTCTCCAAAAAAATGGAAAATGTTTGCCCAAATCTTCTAATTGTGCATGTTAGAGTATTGATTGATGTTTTTCTTGCATCCTGATGAATTTCTGCCTTGTTTTGAGAAAAGTCAATTTTTGGCCATTTTGACTAAAAATGTAAGGTTAACCCCTTGCTTTTTTTCTCAATTGTGGCCAAAAAATAAAAATGCTGGAAAGTTGCTACAAAAAGACATTAGGGGCTTTAGAACGCATTCGGAATCGATATCTGGATAAATGTGTTATTAAAGGGGAAATTCCGTCCAAAATTTCAGGAAAAATCGCTTAAAAAAATAATTTCTTTTTCTCCAAAAAAAATGGAAAATGTTTGCCCAAATCTTCTAATTGTGCATGTATTGATTGATGTTTCTCTTGCATCCTGATGAATTTCTGCCTTGTTTTGAGAATAGTCAATTTTTGGCCATTTTTGACTAAAAATGTAAGGTTAACCCCTTGCTTTTTTCAATTTTGGCCAAAAAATACAAATGCTAGAAAGTTGCTAGATAAAAAAACATTGGGGGCTTTAGAACGCATTCGGAATCGATATCTGGATAGATGTGCTATTAAAGGGGAAATTCCGTCCAAAATTTCAGGTGAAATCGCTCAAAAAAGTAACTTCTTTTCTCCAAAAATGGATGATTTTTGCCCAAATCTTCAAAATTGTGCATGTTAGAGTATTGATTGATGTTTCTCTTGCATCCTGATGAATTTCTGCCTTGTTTTGAAAAAAATCAATTTTTGGCCATTTTTGACTAAAAATGTAAGGTTAACCCCTTGCTTTTTTTCTCAATTTTGGCCAAAAAATAAAAATGCTAGAAAGTTGCTAGAAAAAGACATTAGGGGCTTTAGAACGCATTCGGAATCGATATCTCGATAGATGTGCTATTAAAGGGGAAATTTCGTCCAAAATTTCAGGTAAAATCGCTCAAAAAAATAATTTCTTTTTCTCCAAAAAATGGAAAATGTTTGCCCAAATCTTCTAATTGTGCATGTTAGAGTATTGATTGATGTTTCTCTTGCATCCTGATGAATTTCTGCCTTGTTTTGAGAAAAGTCAATTTTTGGCCATTTTTGACTAAAAATGTAAGGTTAACCCCTTGCTTTTTTTCAATTTTGGCCAAAAAATAAAAATGCTAGAAAGTTGCTAGAAAAAGACATTGGGGGCTTTAGAACGCATTCGGAATCGATACCTGGATAGATGTGTTATTAAAAAAAACCTTTTTTTTCCTCAACAATTGAATGATTTTTGCCCAAATCTTCCAAATTGTGCATGTTAGAGTATTGATTGATGTTCCTCTTGCATCCTGATTAATTTTTGCCTTGTTTTGAGTAAAGTAAACTTTTGGCCATTTTTGACTAAAAATGTAAGGTTAACCCCTTGCTTTTTTTTCAATTTTGGCCCAACAAATGAAATGCTCGAAAGTTGCTAGAAATAGACCATAAGGCTTTAGAACGTATTCCGAATCGACATCTAGACAGATGTGCTATTAAAGGGGAGTTTCCGTCCAAAATTTAATGTAAAATCGCTCCAAAAATTAACTTCTTTTTCTCCAAAAATGGATGATTTTTGCCCAAATCTTCAAAATTGTACATGGTAGAGTATTGATTGATGTTCCTCTTGCATCCTGAAGAATTTCTGCCTGGTTTTGAGAAAAGTCAATTTTTGGCCATTTTTGACTAAAAATGTAATGCTTTTTTTCTCAATTGTGGCCAAAAAATAAAAATGCTAGAAAGTTGCTACAAAAAGACATTAGGGGCTTTAGAACGCATTCGGAATCAATATCTGGATAAATGTGTTATCAAAGGGGAAATTCCGTCCAAAATTTCAGGAAAAATCGCTTAAAAAAATAATTTCTTTTTCTCCAAAAAAATGGAAAATGTTTGCCCAAATCTTCTAATTGTGCATGTTAGAGTATTGATTGATGTTTTTCTTGCATCCTGATGAATTTCTGCCTTGTTTTGAGAAAAGTCAATTTTTGGCCATTTTGACTAAAAATGTAAGGTTAACCCCTTGCTTTTTTTCTCAATTGTGGCCAAAAAATAAAAATGCTGGAAAGTTGCTACAAAAAGACATTAGGGGCTTTAGAACGCATTCGGAATCGATATCTGGATAAATGTGTTATTAAAGGGGAAATTCCGTCCAAAATTTCAGGAAAAATCGCTTAAAAAAATAATTTCTTTTTCTCCAAAAAAAATGGAAAATGTTTGCCCAAATCTTCTAATTGTGCATGTATTGATTGATGTTTCTCTTGCATCCTGATGAATTTCTGCCTTGTTTTGAGAATAGTCAATTTTTGGCCATTTTTGACTAAAAATGTAAGGTTAACCCCTTGCTTTTTTCAATTTTGGCCAAAAAATACAAATGCTAGAAAGTTGCTAGATAAAAAAACATTGGGGGCTTTAGAACGCATTCGGAATCGATATCTGGATAGATGTGCTATTAAAGGGGAAATTCCGTCCAAAATTTCAGGTGAAATCGCTCAAAAAAGTAACTTCTTTTCTCCAAAAATGGATGATTTTTGCCCAAATCTTCAAAATTGTGCATGTTAGAGTATTGATTGATGTTTCTCTTGCATCCTGATGAATTTCTGCCTTGTTTTGAAAAAAATCAATTTTTGGCCATTTTTGACTAAAAATGTAAGGTTAACCCCTTGCTTTTTTTCTCAATTTTGGCCAAAAAATAAAAATGCTAGAAAGTTGCTAGAAAAAGACATTAGGGGCTTTAGAACGCATTCGGAATCGATATCTCGATAGATGTGCTATTAAAGGGGAAATTCCGTCCAAAATTTCAGGTAAAATCGCTCAAAAAAATAATTTCTTTTTCTCCAAAAAATGGAAAATGTTTGCCCAAATCTTCTAATTGTGCATGTTAAAGTATAGATTGATGTTTCTCTTGCATCCTGATGAATTTCTGCCTTGTTTTGAGAAAAGTCAATTTTTGGCCATTTTGACTAAAAATGTAAGGTTAACCCCTTGCTTTTTTTCTCAATTGTGGCCAAAAAATAAAAATGCTGGAAAGTTGCTACAAAAAGACATTAGGGGCTTTAGAACGCATTCGGAATCGATATCTGGATAAATGTGTTATTAAAGGGGAAATTCCGTCCAAAATTTCAGGAAAAATCGCTTAAAAAAATAATTTCTTTTTCTCCAAAAAAAATGGAAAATGTTTGCCCAAATCTTCTAATTGTGCATGTATTGATTGATGTTTCTCTTGCATCCTGATGAATTTCTGCCTTGTTTTGAGAATAGTCAATTTTTGGCCATTTTTGACTAAAAATGTAAGGTTAACCCCTTGCTTTTTTCAATTTTGGCCAAAAAATACAAATGCTAGAAAGTTGCTAGATAAAAAAACATTGGGGGCTTTAGAACGCATTCGGAATCGATATCTGGATAGATGTGCTATTAAAGGGGAAATTCCGTCCAAAATTTCAGGTGAAATCGCTCAAAAAAGTAACTTCTTTTCTCCAAAAATGGATGATTTTTGCCCAAATCTTCAAAATTGTGCATGTTAGAGTATTGATTGATGTTTCTCTTGCATCCTGATGAATTTCTGCCTTGTTTTGAAAAAAATCAATTTTTGGCCATTTTTGACTAAAAATGTAAGGTTAACCCCTTGCTTTTTTTCTCAATTTTGGCCAAAAATAAAAATGCTAGAAAGTTGCTAGAAAAAGACATTAGGGGCTTTAGAACGCATTCGGAATCGATATCTCGATAGATGTGCTATTAAAGGGGAAATTCCGTCCAAAATTTCAGGTAAAATCGCTCAAAAAAATAATTTCTTTTTCTCCAAAAAATGGAAAATGTTTGCCCAAATCTTCTAATTGTGCATGTTAGAGTATTGATTGATGTTTCTCTTGCATCCTGATGAATTTCTGCCTTGTTTTGAGAAAAGTCAATTTTTGGCCATTTTTGACTAAAAATGTAAGGTTAACCCCTTGCTTTTTTTCAATTTTGGCCAAAAAATAAAAATGCTAGAAAGTTGCTAGAAAAAGACATTGGGGGCTTTAGAACGCATTCGGAATCGATACCTGGATAGATGTGTTATTAAAAAAAACCTTTTTTTTCCTCAACAATTGAATGATTTTTGCCCAAATCTTCCAAATTGTGCATGTTAGAGTATTGATTGATGTTCCTCTTGCATCCTGATTAATTTTTGCCTTGTTTTGAGTAAAGTAAACTTTTGGCCATTTTTGACTAAAAATGTAAGGTTAACCCCTTGCTTTTTTTTCAATTTTGGCCCAACAAATGAAATGCTCGAAAGTTGCTAGAAATAGACCATAAGGCTTTAGAACGTATTCCGAATCGACATCTAGACAGATGTGCTATTAAAGGGGAGTTTCCGTCCAAAATTTAATGTAAAATCTCTCAAAAAGTTAATTTCTTTTTCTTCCAAAAACGATGGTCGGCTGACCAGCGTTGGAAACTGATAAAAAGTGCACAGGCTGCTTGAGACTTTCATTCACTTGCAGTAAGTATTTCATAATAATTTGGTAGTTTTGTTTTTTGATGATTACAAATGTTGTATATTGCCTTTTATAGGGTAATACTATATTAAACGTTTGGGCCAAGGTGGACTTTAACCACTCTAATTCACAAGTGACGGACAGTCAGTCAGTCAGTCAATCAGGTAAAAAGAGGACTACAGCCTACCCCAGGAACCAGCAAAACCCTGGCAACTGACGAATACACTGCTAAACGGAAAGTGTTGTTTCCTTTCAGCCTTTCTCTAGTTTTATTTCAGCATTGACGCTTCAGCACATCCTCAGCAGGAAGGATTCTACACAACATTATCATGATCCAATCCACAATAATGGACTACTTTGGTTCTTGTAATAACTTCACAATAATAATGAATAATTGTTTTGTTTTAGTTTTCACTCTTTAGTTTACTAACCTTTTAAAATTATTAGTGTACATTTAACTTTCCTTTCATGAGACATCACATCATTAACCCACTAACATTTCTAAGGTGTCCTTCAAAAGACACTCTTTCACCGAGTTTTAGTTCAAGGTGGCGATTATTCACAATAATAACAACACTTGTTTGGTTTTAGTTTTTCACACTTTAGTTTTTTGTAACTTTTAAACTTTCCTACCTAAATGTCATTAGTGTATATTTAACTTTCCTTTCATAACATATCACAGTATTCACCCGCTAAAATGTCTAAGGTGTCCTTTAAATGTCATTATTTCACTGAGTTTTGGTTCAAGGTGGCGACTTTAGAATTTTGGAAATTTTAGAGACTGTTAGTGCTATATATTATGTAGCAACTCATACACGGTCAAAAAAAATTCAATTTAATGAATCTGCGAACAGTGATTCTTTGTATCTTATTTCGACAACGGCCAAAACCTTGCAAAAAAAAATGCATGCTGATGAAGGGAACTCATTGTAATTTCAAAAACATGGTCGCTTTGACAATTTGAACATGATTCTTTTGGAGGAAAATTTCTGATGTGGTGATGTACAAATTTGATTGTGCAACATCAGAAATAATGAACTGTACATGTAGGTGAGATAAAAAAAGAGCTGTAGTGGGTAATTATTTAAAATACTTGGAATACAAATTAAAATTTCCTTTGAAAAAAGCACCATGTATACAGCATAAAATGGTTTGCATTCTGTAAAGTTAAACTGAGAGTCAAATCATGTAGAGCATTCGCAGTACTGCACAAATGACCTTCACAGCCAACCATAATAATAACACTGTCCAGAAAATCTCACATCAATAAACATAAAAGTAGCAATTGTTAATAACATTAATGGAATACATGTTGTAAGAACTCTTTAATTACATGTGGAGTACCTAAATTCAGTGCAAATAAAGCTAATAAACTCATAAAAGAGTCAACAAAAATTATGACATTTTGAGTGAAAAATAAACAGTGGCTCTTACCCTCGCAGTAGAAGCCCTGCAAAACCTAACTTTCCAGATACTATATGTAATATGCTACTGTTCAATTGTTAAAACATACTCGGAGCGCCCTCTGTCATTTCAAAGTGGCAGTCAAATACAGAACTCCCTGAGTCCCTGCAAGTTCAATTCAAAGCACTGTATCTTGCCTTCGATTGTTTTTGCTAATTCTCTTCATACCACTTTAAACAATTATAATAAGACACCAACAAACAAACCCACACCAATCAAAACAAACACACATGCTTCTTAAACTTAAAGAGGTAGGAATGGGCTAAGCACAACATATGGATGGACGCTATTAAGGGAAAATAGACTTACTGGCCATAAATTGATTAATCCAAATTCTACAATAAAATGGTTATTTATTCCAGGCAAATAAATTAGAATATGACATTTTCTAGGCTTACTAGTCATCTAGTAGCTAAAAACCTGAGTTCAGTAAGTGCCAATGAGGGAGTTTTGAGACGTTGGTGGCAGCAAACATACCGGTCCTATAGGAGTGCAGCCCAGTAAATTGGTCCGAAATTGCCTGCGCCGGCCAAATCACGATTTGCATGCCCTCAAAATCTTAAGAAGCACCGTTGGAAAGGCTTTCTTTTGTTGATTTCTTCAAAGTGACGGCTTGCCAGAAAGAATAATTTCACAGGGAGTTTAGTCCCCTTACTATCTTTCAACCAAGTATGTTTTTCAACAATAATTACGCCAGTTACTTTTTGGATAGCTGCAAATGATGGACTATAGCTTTAATGTGATTGTTATTTCATTAGTTTCAGCCTTGTGCATTCTTTGCATATCAACTGCCTTGTCTGAATCCCGGATCCTCACCACAAGGATAAACGACTTCCCAAATTTCTGGTAACATGCGCGCGTGCGTGGGACTGCAGTCAAATTCATGTAGCGCGCCTGCAGCTGTCAGGGATTCATGGTGCGTGCGCCTGCAGCTGTCAGGGATTCATGGCGCGTGTGCCTGCAGCTGTCAGGGATTCATGGCGCGTGCGCCTGCAGCTGTCAGGGATTCATGGCCGCGTGTGCCTGCAGCTGTCAGGGATTCATGGCGCGTGCGCCTGCAGCTGTCAGGGATTCATGGCGCGTGCGCCTGCAGCTGTCAGGGATTCATGGCGCGCACACCTGCAGCTGTCAGGGATTCATGGCGCGTGCGCCTGCAGCTGTCAGGGATTGATGGCGCGTGTGCCTGCAGCTGTCAGGGATTCATGGCCGCGCGCCTGCAGCTGTCAGGGATTCATGGCGTGCACACCTGCAGCTGTCAGGGATTCATGGCGCGTGCGCCTGCAGCTGTCAGGGATTGATGGCGCGTGCGCCTGCAGCTGTCAGGGATTCATGGCCGCGCGCCTGCAGCTGTCAGGGATTTATGGCACGCGCGCATAAAGATGTCAGATGTAACAGGGACAGGGAAAAAGTGAACCCCAAATTTATGGAATGACCCATATCAATATGGAGATTGCATTACATAGGGAGATGTTTTCTAACGACAACCTCTACACATGTAGGGCATGGGAAACACTCGGACCAAAAGGGGCTCACTGAAGATACTTTGGGGCAATTCCACGGTTACTCACGCTACATTTTCGTAACATGAGTAACCAATTTTGTGCGTCTTGTTTATCATACATAACACATTTTTCTGGATGTCATCTTTGGTGCTTAGGTAGGTCTAGGTCTACTCTATCTACCATGGGGATAACAGTTATTAAACCTTTTCAGTAAGGTAATTACAGCCCAAGGAAACTCAAAAGTACATCAAACATGTAACGTGAGTAACCGTGGAATTGCCCGGATGATAAATTTCTGAACTGCCAAACAGGGTTAATTAAATAAAACTACAGAAAAGACGGTAAAATATTGTGCGTTTCACAAATCTACTGCACTTGAAGATTTGTGCTCCAAAACAATACAAAAAAAAACAACAGAATGCCAGAACAGAAACGGAGTCACAAACTGACCGGAGTGGATGTCTCAACAATGGAGGGACTCCTTGTCAAAGAGGAATTCGCCCAGGTTGGGTCCGGTTCGGAGGATGTTGGCCAGATGGTCTCCTAGATCCTTGATGCAATCGGTCTGCTCGTGTAGGTAGTCCTCAATGAAGAGTGCAAACTATGGCAAAACGAGAAGAGAAAACCTTCAAAAAAGGTGTTGGTTTACATCTGACGCGGCAGCTAATTTTGTTCATTCGTGCATTTTTGATGAAAGTGCACCTTTAACGTAGTATCACACGACACACTGACAAACAATGAGACATCTGCATACAAACCTGTTCATCACCGTTCTTAGTAGCAAGATTGAACAGATCCAGCAAGGCCTGGTTAACGTCCTTCTCCATCTGCAGGGCTGACTCAATGGCCTTCTGACTAGTGGAATAGTCTTGAGTTGGAGCCTACAGAAAAGAATGATTAACAAATTCATGAGACTAGGTTGGATACATTGAATAGTATGCCTTTCATCTGTGTTTCAAAGCTGCAGATGCATGGTTTCCATTGGAGGCTGCACTGCCATTTTGGATCGATAACAAGTACTTACAATAAGCTAAGCAGATGTGTACACATTTATCTATTGGTATCTGCTGAATCCCTGCCCACTGCACGTCCGTTGGCCAACAACACATAGGGCCTATGCAAGTAATTCTCTGAACTCGAGAAAGCATGTTGGGTATTTGTGCATGCATTTCGGACAAAAATCCCGGCAGTGATTGGTCAAAGCATCAATGGGGGGAGGGGGGCCTTGTTTTTGTTGTTTGTTTGTTTGTTGTGGGGTTTTTTTTTGGGGGGGGGGTGGGATGGGGGGGCTGGGGGCTTGCAGGCCTTGTGGGAAGGGGGGGGGCATGGGGGCCTGGGGGAGGGGGGTCTGGGGGGGCTTGTCAGGGGCCTTGTTGGGGGGTGGGCTTGCGGGCCTTGTGGGGAGGGGGGGCTTGGGGGGCCTGGGGGAGCGGGGTCTGGGGTCTTGGCAGGGGCCGTGTTGGGGGGTGCTTGGGGGCCTTGTTGGGAGGGGGGGCATGGTGGGCTGGGGGTGGGGGGGGGGGTGTGAGGGTAATGAATTGAGGTATTGAGGATGTACCTTGATGTCTTGCAGACAGACTTGGCCTCCCCTCTTGTTCTGGTAGGCCATCAGGTTAGCCGCAACCTCACGCTTGCGGTCCGACAACTTCTTGGAGAATTTACGGAATCCTTCGAGTGCCACATCAGATCTGTCAAAGTGATACACCTGTCGGCAACAAGGAGAAGGAAATACCGATGCAAAATTTCATGTTATTTTACTTGTGGTGAAATAACCAACCTCATGCAACCTTCCTTTAAGCTGAAGATTTTAACCAGTATATCGACTAAGGATATTTAGCTCTGAAGGAGATCGCGTCGACGTAGGTCCCTTTCTATAATTTAGATTTTGTTACAATTTAGAAAATTTGTGAACACCTATTAGAATGTTTTTTTTGTTTAAACGTTTAAACGTTTAAAAATCACATCCTCCATATTGGCAAAAAGAATTATTTTCTTACCCATTTTTTCCTTGTTGACATGGGTGAATCAACACAGTGAATTCAATGTGCATTGCGTGTGAGCTGACACGTGACTGTATGGTGTGTCATTTGAAAGACAAATTTGGCACAATTGTAGAATACCCCGCCACTTAATCTATGCATCTGGTAGCCGGCTACGGAGTCACGGTTGATTGCCCTCAATAAACCTTCTCAGCGCTACTTGTATGTACTAGGCCTACACACGTCATGCTCCACTGCACTCCCACTCTGTATCCGCGTAGCCGGCAACTAAGTTGGTTTAAACTCCCATTCCTTTTGTGTTACTACGTTCTCAAGCATTGTCAAGGGGACTCCCACTTCGTAGCCGCGTAGCCAGCAACAGGGTAGTTGGTTTGGGCTTTTTTCAGTAATTCTTTTCCAGTGATTCTAACCGTGTAGCCAGAGATTTTAGGGGTGTATTTCCGAGTGGCGGGGTATTCTGCAATTACTCCACAAAGTCTTGCCTCCTTTTCCTGGACAACTCAGGTGCTTTTACAACATTGCCAACCATTTTGGTGAGTGCAATAACATTCAAGTGAATTTTCATTGTCAACAGTGGTCAAGGAAAGGGTCCAGTCCCGAAGAAGTGCGCTTTTCGGAAAGAATAGGCCTAATACAACCTGACGCCACTTTTTTCTTCATATCATTTCACTGAAGTGAAGGTCAATCATTAGACATGAATCTGAGACTGAGAAACATTTGCAATTCGGGCGATTCAAAATGCAGTGCGCCACCAAGGGTTTGCCATGGAGAGTCCATTTTTCTAGTTTACCGTCGACAAAACAAGGCTGATTTGAATGAGTGTCGGTAGACAACTTGAACTAATTTGTTATAGATTGGGGCATAGCGGTCTGCCGCCTCACAAAAACACCACATTGATAAAAAGAAAACAAAAGGGCAAACAGATACTCGTAGCATACCTTTACGAAACTACTGACTGGAAAAACGAACAATTTCAAATGTCTCGCGCTGTGAATTTGTTGACCATCTCCCACAATGCACTGGGAAAAATGAACTCTTCGTGGCAAACTCTTGGTGGCGCACTGCATTGTGAATCGCCCGAATTGTGTTAGGAAATACATCATTGACAATTTTCTTGACTCGCAGCTGAAGTGGCGTCAGGTTGCAACATTCTTTCCATAACAATTTCATAATAGGTACTAGGGCCTATTTAACTTGTTGACATTTGAATTTTGATGTCTCTAAATCTAAATTTGTAGAAATAAAATGTCTAAAAGACTTAGTAAACACACTAACATAAACAATGACACAAAAGGTGTTTGTCTGAGTTTGAACATCAGCAGACTCTGGTTCTGAAGACTGAAGTTCAAAAGACAAAACAATTATGATATTGATATTGATAAACATCATTGGAACTTGGATCGGGATCCGCGTATCCGAAATCTTACCATTGCCAAATAAACATACGAGCCGTGAAGTTGCAGGTTTATTTGTCGATTGAGACCCGATTCACAATCACGGGGGAAGTTCTGTCTGATTAGGTTGGCGGTGTCCATTGTTTATAGGGCCAACAGGCGTTTTAAAATGTCAAAAAAATGCTACTCAGTACTGGTGTCTTTGTGGTGATGCGTGAAAAAAATTAAACACTGAAAATTCGTGCACGTACGCCATGGAGAGCGCCCTCTTTCGACAAGACGTTTTGGATTTCGATAGTGATTGCGTTGTACAACTTGTCATGGACTCATCACTTTTTTTACAAAATAATTCGTTACAATAAAGATTGAACCGTAGTATAGTGGAAACCACGTTTAAAGGATTAATGACAACCAAACAGTATCTTCCATGCCCTTGCTTCATTTTTATAAAATTACGAAAAAGGCCGAAACAAACTGCGAGCGCTCCAGCATTGGTGTTCAAGTCAATTTCGATGGTAAAAAAAAACGCTTTCTAGTAAAGTGACGTGACAAAACATAAGTGATACAAAAATCATGACCTCAGGAAATTTCCTTTTTTGTACATTCATTTTTTACCATCGAACAATGATAACAAACAACACCTTATGAGACACAATCATGCATTGCGAATGCGTAGGGATTCTATGCTAGTTGCATGTGTGCGATAGCATCCTAGCTCTCTCTTTTTGTCCAACTACGTATTGCACTCTTTGGAACGTTCTCGAATAGTCCAGTACAAAAGGATTTCCGCTGTTGGATTTTGCAGATCCATTGCCAAGCGATTTCCCATTGTTCGATAAGGATATTATTATCAGCAGAGGTCACAAAACACTCTGCGAAAACCAAGGGTTTGTTTGTGATGAATTAGATCTGTGAACTTTGTACATCATAATGAAAATAACAAAGTTCAACTTGAAAGGTCCGTGCATGGCTTCTGGTTCAGGAACACATTGGACCATAAACGAAATCTCGAGGTCACTCTCAGAAGTATTATATTATGTTTGATTATTGTGGCAAAAATCCAGTCCCGGCCCGGTGAGCCTGACACTGCAATACTATGGAAAACATGGGCTAAAATAGTGTTGGCTTGATCCATTCTGGCCGCTGGAAAAAAATGATAAAAGTTGCGCAATCGGTGCCAAATTTATACGGTCATTATCAACGTGTTCATATATCTGCTTAATGGATACATCCCTGATACCTCTCATCAAGTTGAGCCCTTCGCACAGCATGGCACCACAACAAAATGCTAAACACAATTGAAGAAAAGAAAAGATTGACATTTATTCAGATACACGGCCTTCCGAAATTTCTGGCATTTCGTACACACCAAGTACAGCTTCGGGATATTTTAATGTTTGGTTTCACCCTGAAAAAAATATAGCGTGCAAAACAGAAGCATTTCACTTTGAATAAGAAATTAAAGGAACAAATCAGCCCACGTTGTGATGGAATATTTACTTGACAAATATTTCGAATTATTTTCGTAAGTGCATGCATGGCTGGTACCGTCCCATAATGCAGTCTTTCAGAGTCGGTAATGGGACCGGCGGCGCGGAATTGAAAAAGACCCCTTCTGAGGGTGACGCCATAGAAGTATTTCCTTTAGAATAAAACATATAAGGTCGCAGAGTTCTTTAGGGGAAAAAATAGGAATTTGAAAGACCATGATGGTATACATATATACATGTACACCTCGGACGAAGCACTGCGTTTATGACGCTGACAAAAAATGAGTACAGACCTAGGTAGCGAGGTTTACACATATACTCTTAGAATTCGGGTGTTTTTGGAAAGACAAAATCATGCCATCGAGTTTTCGGACTCGCTGTTCAATTTTATTTTATTTGTGTGCAAATGTTTTCTTTTTCGATGTTCTCTAAAGCTTATAAGTTAGGACATATACTTGATGATATGAAAGTGAACTTTATCCCGGAAATAGTACGAACAAAGAAGGACATAAAGACGTAAAGATTGTAGCGCCTATTACACGACGAAACAACATTGCATTGACAAATATTTCTTCATGTGACCGGTCGACAGATTTATTGTCAACGGTCCCTTACCTTATGTACATATTTATTTTCACTTGTAGTACGGCCCCTCTGCATTTAATCATTACTGATTGTCGATTTGTTTTTTAGTACTGATTGCCATTTTTTTTTATTACTGATTGTCGATTTTCGTAGCAATACATTTTCCTTTTGTGTATCCTTGCATTAATTTCGACCATGGAGGAATAAGAACGACCCAGTCGACAATTTGAATAACATTTACCGCAGTTTTGTAAATTGGTGTTTCTTGGATTTTCCTTTTTTTTTTAGTCTGCATCCGTGTTTCCTTAATTATTTAGGGTTAGTTACACCATATCCCGCTTTATAAATTACCACTCGGTAACATTCATATTCATGGGCATCATAACTAGTTTGTGCTTAGGACAACAAATTCTGCCATGTTTCAATTTTCAAAAAGGTACTTTTACCACCATTTCATTTAAATAAAGATACCATTCAAAACGGAAATGACTTTGCGGGTTTTTTGGGAAGGCCATTTTACGTTTACTTAACCAATACAATACTAGTATTTCGTCAGAACTTATTATTCGAGAACTTCAAAACACTGCACCGATTACAGCGCGTGATAAGGGTTTTTTTGCAGTGTCATCTCACCTATGTTATAAATAGCCTAAACGTCATTCTGACGACCAATCAAATCTCAGATCCTAGCCAGCTGCTTTGCATGCTAATTGTATATTCATTTAACCTCCTCCCCATTTTGTTTCACTCTTATATTCAATTACTCGTGCATTTAAAAAAAACCTACCAATTATGTTTTTTAAAGCCTTTAAATATATTGTATATTTGATTATAAGTGATAATAATGTTGTAGTATTCATTGTCTGTCATCAAATCGTAACTTAACTGAGCAAAAACGTACCTGTAAGTTCAATTGGAGGAACAGCCAGCGTCGTTCTATATAAACGCGTGGCGCAGCTGAAAATTCAGAACTCAGGATTGTTTGTGCTTTCGCAGTGTCGGAACCAGGCAGTTCAGATTCGGAAAAAATATTTCTAGAACCTTTTCTAGTTTTTCTTATTTTGTAACGTACTTCAAGAAGCAACAAATCAAGTGACAAGATGGCAACCGTCCGCCAGAACTACAATGAGGAGAGCGAGGCCGGCGTCAACAAGCAGATCAACCTAGAGCTGTACGCCTCCTACGTGTACATGTCTATGGTAAGAATTTTTGGCCACAACTTCAGAAGTGACAGATTTTCGATCTTTTTTCCCCACCATAATGTACCATTTTCCTCTCGCTTTTACAGCCCATCTTATCCTTATACGTTGCCTCGCTAGTATATAGATAAATATGATGGGTAAAATGCTTTGTTAATATGGCATTTTAGTACTGTAAGTACCCTTCCAAAAATCGGCCTGAAAAGCAGGAACGAAGAAACGATCGGTTTGAAATGATGTCGCCATTGCAAAATCCGCCCATGTCACGTGACGTGCCTCGTGACGCACGGTTGCATTGTTGTCGCGTCTGCGGGGGGCGGGAAGCTTCGCGTAACACAATACCCGGATGTGTGGTGATTCCATAAAGGAAAGAACTTTTTCATGGTTTCTTAATGTGTGTTTACATGATAAAAGTGCTACAGTAAGTAGCCTAACTGTAGTATAGAGGGTGACTGATATATTTCTGTTGAACATCAAACTTGTGATTTTGATTTCTTTTGAGTGAGATTTGTGTTAAGAATGACTTGGCGGAAATAATATTGTATCCTGTCTGATGCCACTTTTTTCATCTTAAATAATATATGACCAGTCAAGTATGGATTTGGGATTTTTGGACTAGAGTTGGAAAGAATGTAGAATCCAGACGCCACTTCAGCGGTTGTGTTTACTTGTGTACCAAGTCTATGACTGACATTTATTAAGACGATATATGAAGAAAAAATTGGCGTCGGGTAACAACACTCTTCCTTGGGGTTTGGTAGAAAATTAAAAAAAGTTATCGTAGCTCTCCATAAGCTTTTGCACACGATCAAGATTTATCAGGAGGCATCAGAGTGAACCATTCTTCCCTTTGAATATCAATTGGTGCTTTGATCTCAAAACTTCAACCATTGTTCACCTTTGTTTTTCCTGTGTACAGGCCTACCACTTTGACAACACCACTGTGGCCCTGCCTGGCGCCCACAAGTACTTCAAGAAGGCTTCTGACGAGGAGCGCGAACACGCCATGAAGCTGATGAAGTTCCAGAACCAGCGCGGCGGCACCATCGTCCTGCAGGACATCAAGCGCCCCGAGAACGACTCCTGGGGCACCCTGAAGGACGCCGTGACTGCAGCCTTGGCCCTGGAGAAGAAAGTCAACCAGGCTCTGCTGGATCTGCACAAGGTGGCTGACAAGCATGGAGATGCCCAGGTACGACAAAAACCCCGCAGGGGTAAACCTGTACAGTGCAACAGTGTAGTTCAATCTGTTAGTGTAGTTGTCGGGTCCCATCACAGGTCTGGTCACAAGTGCATCACAAAGCAATTCATACGTATGTTAACCCTAACCCTCCAGGGTATTTTGGCTAGAAACCCTGCCAAACGCAGCAACATGCAACACTTGTCAAAATGACAAGCCTGCCCAGTGTAGCATGATCCATCAGGCCAAAAGTCTCAAGGCCAAACTGCCTCAGAGTCTGTGGTCACCAAATGCAGCAGGATACAACTCTCGCATTGTTCTATGGGACTAGCTCTCAGTGTCTCAGAAGTGGTCGTTCATGCACTGTTGTTGGTATCATTTTCAATCAAAGTGCACCAGACTTTTCCACCTGATGCACTGTGATGTGTCTGGCAGGGTTAGGGTTAAACAATGACAAAGCAATGCCTTTGTTTCAATTTATCTGAATGGCTTTTGGCATGGGACTGATTTGAGTTTTTCCTTAATTCCCAGTTGCTTGTCTGTAGTAAAAACAATGTGTCACTTGGTGGAAACTATCCACGATACATCGCTTCAAACTGGAACATTCGTCTTGAAGTTGGATATGCTTGGGTAACGTCTAAGAATTTTCTTTTTACTTTTTCCATCTTAGATGTGCGACTGGATCGAGAACCACTACTTGACCGAGCAAGTGGAGGCCATCAAGGAGCTGGGCGATCACCTGACTCAGCTGAACCGCGTCGGGGCCGGCCTGGGAGAGTACATGTACGACAAGGAGAACTTCCAGGAGGACTAGATCTAGCGGCTGGTTCCCAAGGCTAGCGCGGTTAGCTGACTACAGTGGATTCCGCTGACTAGACCATCATTTGCGATCCGCTGACGAAAGGATCAACTCATTGGCTTGTTGATTGGTAGTGGTGGATGGGTTCAAAATGATCACTGGTCGACTTCTGAAGATTTCCAATGCTCAGTTGAACAATCCCAGTGGTCTTTTTGCATCATCCACAGTGCCATCAACACGCCAAATCAGTTGATTTCTTCAACGTGGCTAACCGGTCCGCTACGATATAACCACCTAAAGACAGAGGCATAGTTTATAATAATGTATCTACAAAAAATCTTGTCCTTCTTGTAATTCGGCATACCATTTGCATACCAAATACCAAACAAACCTCATCCTGATCCGAGTATTATTCCAGTACACGTAAAGCAAAAATAAAAATCCTTGAGCATATCCCGCCATTGTGAGCATTGTTGATCTCCTTTGAAATCCCAGTACTTTGGTAAAACATAAGAGTTCTTCTACTTATTCTTCTTCCAAATATCCAGTCTTATTCTGTCCTTAATTCATGTAGTTTACTGCCTCTCGTCACTTGAATGTTTAGCTTAAAAAAAAACCTCCCCATTGTTGCAAACATAATGTACAACTCTACAGTCGGTATAAAGCATTATCATATACCTTGGCGTTCAACTTATATCATTAAAATGTCAAAACCTGTATTTTAACACGAGTACAAAATGTATTAAACAATCTGGGCAATCTGTCCATTGAGAACAAGCAAGAAACTCATCTCGGGAGAAATAAATATTACAAAAAAAGTGTAAATCATGTTGTATGGTGTTATTTCTTGAAGGTTTTCTATTGTTTAATTGCAGCGTTTAATTTAGGATGGTGGGAAAACTTCATGTAAATAGCCTGGAAAAAAGAAACATGATCGTGTATTTTAAGATGTGTTAATAAGATGAGGTGATTACAGGTGTGAAGTGAGAAGACGCCTTCATCAATGCTAAATGTTGGCCGAATTTGAGACGTAGCGGACACAATAAGAGGGGATGGGTAAACGCGACGAAAACGGCCCCCCTTACCTAATACGTGCACCGTAATCTCAGAAAGGACTTGATGTCGGTGTCATGTACCCTCAAACCGGCCGCGAATTTATTTTCCTAAACGAGATCGGACAATATCAAAGAGGGCGCTCTCACTGCGTTATGCATATTCATGATGTCCGGGGCTTTAGTTATACATGTACATGTATATTACAAGGAATGGTGCTTAAATCACCGACGACTGGCAGTTGATTCGTGAACTACATGTAGTTGGAAGTAGTCCTGACTTCTATTTATCAGGTGATCCGAGTTCGAATCCCAGTGAGCGTTTTTCACTTCTCATTTTACCTTTAAATAACTAAAGTGAGGAACGAACATTTTCTCACAAGACGTAAATATCTTTGGTTTGTGTTGTGGAGAACAAGCCATTAGATAATGCATGTAACTGACCAATCAGAAGATGGAAAACGGATGTCGGTTGAAAAAAAAGATTCGCAAACCGGCCACTGTCCACTGACACATTACATGCGTATTACAACAATTAAGTCCGTTTTTCACATGCGAAGGGACCTGCCCCCTCCACGACCACATCGCAGCGTCGACGAAAAATGCTGATGTCAGGCCGATTATCGTGGTACCAATTGTCTCTAAATGCCCTATACCAGCCTGCACCCTCATGTTCTAATGAGATGCCCCGCCCCACCGCTTCCACCGTGGTTTTAACCCCCATAAAAACTATTTCTTTTTTTTATCATCCACGTAACCCTGGTTCGTACATGACGCCCAAGTGGCGCTATCCAGGGATAACATTCCAAAACTGATCGTCCCCTGCTGAAATTCGAAGACACGTGAATTAAAGTATAATGTGAACAATTATACATTCAATAGAGAAACCGTACCAAAGGTAACTAACAATGAAACTTCCCATTTGTTGAGGCCGGCTTTCGTGTATAGTATGAAGGGGCCTAAAGACGTGAAACTTAAAAGATGCGGCAAATTTGTTCATTCGAAGGAAAAAAAATATTAATTTGAGAAAATGTATGGTGTTCCATATGTGCCAACGGCGTCGCATTTTTTTTTTTGGTCGCATTTTTGTTTTTTTTTCGCATTTTTTTTTTTTGTTCGCATTTTTTTTTTGTTCGCATTTTTTTTTTTTGTTCGCATTTTTTTTTTTGTTCGCATTTTTTTTTTTGTTCGCATTTTTGTTTTTTTGTTCGCATATTTTTTTTTGTTCGCATTTTTTTTTTTGTTCGCATTTTTTTTTTCTTGTTCGATTTTTTTTTTGTGCGCATTTTTTTTTGGCGTCGCATTTTTTTTGGGCGTCGCATTTTTTTTTTGGCGTCACTTTTTTTTTTGGGCGTCGCATTTTTTTTTTGGCGGCGCATTTTTTTTTTGGCGGCGTTTTTTTTTTTTTTGGCGGCGCCTTTTTTTTGGGGCGGCGCATTTTTTGGGGGGCGGCGCATTTTTGGGGGGCCAGCGCATTGGTTTTTTGGTGGCGTCGCCTGAAGAAAAATATAACAAGTAACTGTTTCAGCTCGTCTCAGCTTACTTCAACAAAACTAATGAAAGTAGACAAAAAAATACTGAAACTTTCAAAAAGTATTACTGTAATTGTTGCTTTACAGAAAATAGCCTGCTGAGCTAAATGTTGCAGTATTCCAATGGAAAGTGATTGTACACAGGGGCAGGTACATAAATAGTTTGCATAGTGGCTGGTTTTGAATAGTGCCCCTATTTTGAAAGATGGTACCAGCCTCCCCCCCCCCCCCACTATTTGATTTTACGGAGGCCAGGTGTACGGTGAAAAAAAGTGCCAACATCAGCAGAAAATGTAGCCCTCCCCCCCCCCCCCCCAAAAAAAAGTGTCCCTTTTTGGTGATGCCCCCATCCCCTCTTTTCAATTACGAGAGCCTTAGAATTTTGAATCCCCCCCCGCACCTGAGTTACACATTTTTCAAGTGGTTACAGCTGCTTTCATGATCATTCCAACCTCTAACTCTTCTCAAGCAGGCTCTGTCTGTGGGCACAGGCGTATTAATAATTGTTTTTGGGTGTCAGAGTAGGGGGGGTGGGCGGAGTTAGCGTTAATTTTTTCCAGGCATTTCTGTGGAAATGGACATATAGCCCCACTTGTGTGGCCTCCGTATTGCTGAGCTGTACGTTTAGGCCAAACGTCTGGTTTTCCAACAGTACTGAGGAGTTAAGTCCAAACACTGGCGCATCCTTTTTTGGCTTTTTTTTGGCATACCACTTTATATAGTTGTATTCTATGATTTCTCAGCTTTTGCCCTCCGGGTAGATTAGGTAATCTTTGTGCCAATTTTTCTGGAAATTTGGGCATCTTCCTGGAGTCCATATGCGCCAGTTTGGACTAAACTCCTCAGTAGGTTGGGAAACCAGACGTGTGGCCTAACGTACATCGCAGCAATACCGAGGCCACACAAGTGGGGCTAGAAATGGACAGAGATGTGGAGTTTGTTTACCCCCCCCCCCAGCCACGCCTTGAACAAAAGGAAATAATGTTGCAACCTGACGCTGCTTTTTTTTATTCATATATCATCTCAATGAAGGTCACTCATTGCAAAAAAAATGATGATATGACATGAATCTGGGACTGAGAAATATTTCCAATTTTGTTAGGAAATAATTAAAACAAATTGTTGACTCTCCAAACACTTTGTACACAATAACTGCTGAAGTAGCGTCACTGCAGGTTGCAGCAGTCTTTCCCATTGCGCGAGTCCGCGGTTCTGCGCGATCAGTCGATAGACGCGATATTATCAGGGGATCCATCGCATCACCGGCTGTCGATTGATCATGATGTATCAGTCGAACCCGCTGTCTCAAGCCAAATACAACAATTTTCTTTCTCATCCTACTACTGTGGACTGGACGCGATCGACCGATCGCGCAGATCTACCGATCCCGCTAGTCCCTACATAACATGAATTACACTTTACAGATCCGGGAGGGAGTATATTTCAACACTTATTCCACAGCACTTTTCCCCAACAGACTATGAATATATCGTTTTTCCTAATCATTATATTTAAGTCGGATCACAAACAAACCTAAATATCTTAGCAAAAGACATTAGCAAAAAAAGGGATTGTGATGTACATGCGAACGGTCTCCCCCTAAAAGAAGAAATAGCCGTGACAAGGGTGCATTAGTTAATACAGGTATCACAAGTCCTAAGTTCCCCCCAACATTATTCTTAATTAATGAAATAGAAATGCACGATTTCAACAATATCCCAAATGCAAATGACAGAGGACACTCTTCTGCAAGGCAGGGTAGACTTTCATTAATTAATAACTTTACCTTACAAAAGTTTCCTTGTTTAAAAGGATGTTTAACTAAAACAAGACGCAATCTTGGTAATGTAACAGATAATTGCAGACCTTTGAATGCAAAGATGACAAAGAAAATGCTGTGTAATCCTATTACTTTTAGATTAGATACAAAAGGGATTAACATTCTACCTTTTAAAGCATGATCAAACCAGTACATTGGAGCAATGCTATTTACTGCAACTTTTTTATTAGCACTTTTTTCATTCAAATGAGCTTCGTGTTGGTATGCGTGATTGGATTTCTATAATTTTCTCACAAGATGGGCAGAAGAGTGTCCTCTGTCATTTGCATTTGGGATACTGTTGAAATCGTGCATTTCTATTTCATTAATTAAGAATAATTTTTGGGGGGAACTTGGGACTTGTGATACATGTATAGTGTGAATGAGTTTAGGATTTTATTGGCGCTCCCCATTGAAAATATGGCATGAGCCCCCCCTCCCCCCCCCCCCCCCCCCACTTATTGATTTTCGGAGGCCTGGATCCACCGTGCTAGTCCCCCCAAAATATTTGTTCTAGAACCGCGCCTGATTCCTTGGTATTCCCAGACATCACATGGGCATCACATGACAGGCACGTGGACACGTGACCCCCCAAAAAATGCGACGCCTAAAAAAAATGCGACGCCTAAAAAAAAATGCGCCGCCAAAAAAAACATGCGACCCAAAAAAAAATGCGACCAAAAAAAACACATGCGACCAAAAAAAAAAAATGCGACCAAAAAAAAATGCGCCGCCAAATAAAAAATGCGCCGCCAAAAAAAAAAATGCGAACAACAAAAAAAATGCGAACAAAAAAAATGCGAACAAAAAAAAAAATGCGAAAAAAAAAATGCGAAAAAAAAAAAAATGCGAACAAAAAAAAATGCGAACCCCCCAAAAAAAGGCGAACAAAAAAAAAAAGGCGAACAAAAAAAAAAAAGGCGAACAAAAAAGAAAAAGGCGAACACAAAAAAAAAATACGACGCCAAAAAAATAATAAAATGCGAGGCCGTTGGCACATATGGAACACCATAAAAATGTGACTTCTACTTCCAATCCTACTCAAAATGACGCGAGATACCGCGGTACCAACTGTCTCTAAATGCCCTATACCAGCCTGCACCCTCAACGGTTCTAATTAGATGCCCGCCCCACCGCTTCCACCGTTCTGCATGGAACACTGTGCGGAGGGGTTTTTTTCGTTCAATTTCTTCAAAGCCAAATGAAGGTTATTTTTCTCCTCCAGCCCCGCGTCCCCCACATCTAGTGAATGACTGATGAATGGTCGGTCCCATAACAGGTGAAGTATGAAATTTATACTCTTTAAAATACGGACCAAAATGGCTGTATTGCGCATGACAGCTTGTCAAATAAAGTAATAAAAGAGACCAGTTTCACGAGGAGTCCAAATCTCATATGACACCGGCATTATGATAGTCACGCTTGCGACCTGTATCCTAGAAGGGCAAGGTCGGTGTTTACCCACAGTGGTACACGATTGCGAAACCAGAGCAGCAGACTCTTTGTCAGCGTCATGTGACGACAGACGTTCAATCATGGATCAATTTCATGATCATGTACATGTACATGTACATGTGTACTTGCGATTGAGGATTAGACCCAAATTGCCTACGCCGAACAAAATTACCGTTTGTATTTCATCATAGTTCTCTTTACAAATTGTGGCCAATTGCACTTGAGGTTTTGTAAGCAACTAATAATAGTCCAATGTCTAATTCGGACTTGGAACCAGAATTGCTGAGAAAATGAGGATGAATTTAATTGGACCGGCAAGTCGCTCTATTTTGCAATGGAATAGACGCCTTTTGGATATTTTTTGTCGATAGATTTCAGGACTGGCTTTTAGGTGTAGTCCTAGTCACCTTTTGAGGGAAAAAATCATCACAAAAAGTCATCAGTCAACCCTACAAGTATTGAACCCAAAATAAAAGAGGTTTAATGTAGACCTACGGTATGATGTATTGAACACCTGTGAGAGTTGATGGTATATTTTCCCCCGATGTTTGAAGTTGGAGGTGGAGTATTTATCATTGGTGCTATGGCAGTTTACTGCAACCTTGCCCCCGTACCGTACACACACTCATGGCACTCGAATGGCCTACGTGCCGATTCAGAATTGCAAGTTCAAGGAACTTCAGGGCCAGGGAAACAATGTCATTGTATGTAAACAATACTACTGTTCCTTGTTGAAAAACATAATGCAAAGTCATATATTGTCTGTCTTGCCAAATAAAGTCCATTTACATGACCTGATAGGTCAGGTCTTTCCCAACAATGAGCGCAAAGTTGAAGGAGAACAGCTTGGCAGTTCGGAAAACTTGGACGCTTATCAAGATTTACAGCTTTAAAGGGAAAATACAACATTTTCAAACATCAAAAAATAAAACTACCAAATCATTTTGAAATTCCTTGCTGGACTGTTAGTGAATGACAGTGTAAAGCATCCTGTAAAATCATGGCACCTGGTATACTGTCATTTTCAAGAAAAGTGGTATTTTTGTATCAATTTCCAACGCTGATCGGCCGATCAGCGTTGGAAAAAACTGGCTTTTTTTCAAATACTGGCCCCAATTGACCATCGCACTTGTTTGCAATCGATTACACACCTATGAACGGGTACAAAGCAGCTAGACTGGTTCCCTGACCTTACAATTCCCCAATGTATGTAAACTGCTCTGTTTCTTCTTAAATGGAGTCAGGGAACCAGACTACAGGAAAATGATTGTTTTTCTTGGTTTTTATAGCATTTTTGAACCCAAAACCTAAAAAAAGTCAGTGTAACTATATTTGCTATATATTTCCAACCCCCCAATTCCATCTATTTCTGAAAATTACAGCAAAAGCAAATGATGTATATTCCCTTTAACTTGAACCGAGGGTTTTGTAAAATATATTTGTACAAGTTGTTTACTACCCGTTCACTTCAACAAATATGTCCTTTTTTTCTTAGTGTCTGATGTATAATTATTAATTTACGAAAACAAAGTTTTCATAACGTGTTCTCATTGTCTAACTGTCCTATACCGGAACAATGAACCACTGAAAGCAGAAAAATATCCACAACAAAACATTCTGGTGATTTTTTTTACGCTGAGGCAGATGTGAAACTGAAGTTCTTGCTTGAATGACATCACAGTTTTGCTCATGGATAAGGATATTTTCATCACGCACCAAAACCCCTTAAAATGGCAATTTGAGGACAACAAACTAAACTTAAATGTGCCAAAAAGGTACATTTCAAGATTTGCATTAAATATATTAGATGCCCTTTCAGCAGTCTACCCGTGACTGCTGTAAGAAATGAATTATTCGAAATAAGTTCAGTACAATTATTCCGTAACTAAATGTTGGCCGATTTGTTTTCCCGTTCGATGTCTCTTTAAAAGTAAGTACCATTTTTAAGGCAAAAAAAGCTATTAAAACACCTATATTTAGGGGTGTACCGCTAATCATCACATCTTATCAAAACATTACACTGGGGATTGGAATGGCAAATCTCAAAGACAATGTTTTTTTTCTTTTTCTTCTTCAGAGAACGCAGTGACAAGGCTATTTTTTTCGGTGTCAAGTACGAGCACATTTACATCACCCAATCAAATTCCATATCGATATTATTACACTACTTAGCAAAACGCTGATACATCTCCTGAACTTAATGCATTCATTTTGTTACTAATTTTCGACAATATTGAATCAGAAAATCAGCAGATTGTTTACAAATACAATATATGAACATTGAGAATACTATACATCAACCTAACTGCATAATATCGAATAATACTTGGTTTATTTTAGCAATCTAAAGTTGGGAAATAAAGAGATTCACACTTGTAGGTTTGATAAAAGGAACAGCCACCAACCTGCTATATAAACTGCTGTGGCGCAGTGAAAGTCTCACAGTTCAGAATTGTTTGTGCTTTCGCAGTGTCGGAACCAGGCAACTCTGAGATCAAAATCCTAGTTTTTTAGTTTTCTACTCAATTTTTATTGTACCTTGTAACTCACAATATACAAGCAAGAAATCAATTGACACAATGGCCACCATTCGCCAGAACTACCATGAGGAGAACGAGGCGGGCGTCAACAAGCAGATCAACCTGGAGCTGTACGCCTCCTACGTGTACTTGTCCATGGTAAGGCCGTCGACTTTCGATCCTTTTTTCCTCCATAAATTTCCGTATAAGTTTTCCTTTTATCATCTTGATCATCACCTCGATCATCCTTGTTATTGTCCATGTTGTCAATATTAAGAAAAATGGCTATGAAAACACTTCAACTGCCCACCAAAAGTGTCCACATTGGTCAAGATATTCCAGCAATATGTTGTGGATGTCATTATCACCTCCATGATTTTAATTTAATTTTATTTATTATTAAAAAAAAAATTATTTCCAGTAGTCGGAATGTGCTGTAGTGTTTTTGTCATTCTTTTTTTTTTTGGTTAAAATTAAATCGCCAGTTCAAATTAACCAACGTTTTCAAGTATTTCATTAAGAACAATTTGTAAGTTATTTACCGATAACTCTGGTGATCCATCGGTCTAAATATGTTCAAGTTGACAGCGATTTCAAGTTAGATTGCAGGGGGAAAAAACACAAAATGTTTGTTTTGTGTCAAGTAACTTGCACAAGTCATATTCATGTTTTGGACTCTTCGGACGGAATTTTATAATTCATTAAACCACCCAAATATTGCCGCAGTTTTTATTGTTTTTTTTAAGCACAGTTTTGTAGAAATGAGTGCGGTGTTGTAGAAACAAGGGCATTTTGTAAAAGAAGTGATTTTTAGTTCAGCGACTTATGAATGTTTAATTCAAATGAAATTTGGCTGAAGGCCTACTTCCAAATAACGTCTACTGTCTTGTTCCATTTAATAAAAAAAAGAAGAAAAGAAGAAGAGAATCTGCAGTAAAATCCTCACTAAGCCCTGCAACTTGTAATCCACCAAACCCACAAAATTCGAATAAATTAGGCGTTACTAAATTGACCTAAATCTCGGCCGAATAATCATTACATGACCGTGGAATTTAACATTATATGTCATGTCCAATTCACGAACTCGCGCAATGCAAAAGTCATATTTTGATAAAGAACAAAATGCTGCACATTGTAAGTCGTTCAGAGAGATTTTGCAGAATTACAGCTCAGTGCATGACCGTGGAATTGTACATGTACATATATGTCATGTCTAATTCGCGAACTTGCGCAATGCAAAAGTGATATTTTGATAAAGAACAAAATGCTGCACATTGTAAGTCGTTCAGAGAGATTTTGCAGAATTACAGCTCAGTGCATGACCGTGGAATTGTACATGTACATATATGTCATGTCTAATTCGCGAACTTGCGCAATGCAAAAGTGATATTGATGAAGAACGAAATGCTGCACATTTAAGTCGTTCAGAGAGATTTTGCAGAACAGCTCAGTGCCAAAGCGCCCGACAACAGATGTGGTTTCAACAGACCGTCAGCTAGCCCCGGGGCGTAGCCATTGCGAAAGACATCCATGTCACGTAGGGCACGTAAAACCCATGACTCCTCATAAAAATGGCCATTGTCCGTTTGCTTTGACGCCTATAGACACGGGAGTTTTCATATTGACATAATTACCGGTGTCACATGAAAATCCGACTCCTATGAAAATCGGACCCCTATTTCCCTATCATTGGTTGATCCCTCGCACGTGACAGGTCACTCTCCCGAAACGATCCTAAAAATAGCATAGTATCGTACTCACGCGTGCGCAGTCCACATTTCACGGAGTCGGATATTCACGCTACGCCGGACGTGTGGTCACGTGATGTATTACCTAAGACTATGAGGGTGCAGTCTTTTCCCCATCGTCTGAAATATGAACTCAACAAATTTTGCCCTTACAGGTTGCAGTGTTAGAAATTAAAACAACGGGGGATACAGTATATACTGTATGGTGATCTTGAAGTGACATGCACAGGTGTGAATTTGTTTTAACGAAAGCGGATTTTTTTTTTAGTAGGCCTACGCCTAGAGCTTTTTATTTCACTATATTGACGTTTTTAAAATGAGATCGTACACTACATGACTTTGCTTGCTTTCCATTTTAATTACGTCACTTTAAGGCGGCAATTCACATAATAGTTACACATCGATGACGTCACTACGCTTGCGTGTCTCGACAAATTCTCGTGTCATACGTCACTTGTATTCAACTTCTTTTGCACCTGTGGAGCGCTACATCTAAACTAATGCGCGCACGTGAGGTATGCTTGTGCAGAACGGTCCCAGTGCTAACATTCCAAATAGACCTTTATCATGCTGCCACCATTCCAGTCATGTTCCCTGTATCAACAGTACTGAATGATAATGTGTTTTTGTGAAAAAAGGAACCAGACTATTTTCCCTTCCAGCCTCGCATTGGTTACGTCGATTTGAATGGGAACAAATCGTCGCTTTGCTAACGAAGTGACAAAAACCTCAAAATTTGACAAAAGTTCATGCTGAGATAATCGCATTTGAAGTTATTCATTTTTTCAAAAGACATTTTCGACCACTTTGCAATAACAGAATTCGGAAATGTTTGCATTGTCCGATAGGATATGATTTGCTCTTTGTTACTTCATAGTTGTTTGTTAAAAATAATTCGTAATTAAACAGTAATTCATTAATAAAACTTGTTTGCACTTCGTGAGAACATCAATACTTTGGCTCTCATATTTTGCCAATTACTTTGTACACAGTTTTTGTCACTTCGTGGGATCTTGAATCGCGGAGGCTTTACTTATAGACCGCTTGAAGACGCGTTCGATAATGGACGCGCGAATGCGCGCGACGCCATGTTGTGGGACAAGCGTATATCTATCCATGCACATTTTGTCCCACAACATGGCGTCGCGCACCTTCGCGTCAATTATCGATCGCGTCTGCAAGCGGTCTATTTGTACTTTTCGACGCAACAAACTTGTTACTTTTGCGCGTCACGACAGATGAGCGCGCGCGCGTCCTTTTTCTTTTTCAACATCGTTCGCGCGCTCGTGTATGCTCCCATCCTGCCGCATGTAGACCAATGTATAATTTCTGGCCCTGCTCACGAGGTGACTTTTTGTCACTTCGTGAAAACATTTTACACTTCGTAAAATGAAAATCACCGATTTCAGGCTTTTTGTCAATTGTTTGTTTACAATAATTAAGAAAGTAAACAGCATTGTGCCTTGAAACTTGGTCAAATTGTTCCTTGAGACAACTATAGTAAAATGGCTGGTAAAACTCGAAATCGAATAATTATCGATTTTCGAGGTTTTTGTCACTTTGTGAGCAAAGCGACGAAATGTAGATGGCCCCAACATGATAATGGTCTATACTTAATTTAATTTGTTTCATTGATTTCCACCTTGTTGAAAGCGACCTGTACCGCCGCGTTGGCCGCGTGACCGCGCTTCGCCATGACCGGTTGCATTAGGTATGGTGGCTCTGCAGGGACATCGCCAATCGTGCACAATGACGTCAATATTCATGATTTTTGATGTCCCTTCAGAGCCACCATAATGAAGGGAACAAAATTAAAATTCAATCTTTGACCATGGCTAAATTAAGACTTAACATTTACTGATCAGTTATTTTCACAACTTTATCTGTTCAAACAGTCCTACTACTTCAAGCATGCCAATATCGGCCTCCCCGGTGCTCACGAGTACTTCAAGAAGGCTTCGGATGAGGAGCGTGACCACGCCCAGATGTTCATGAAGTTTCAGAATCAGCGTGGCGGATCCATCGTCTTGCAGGACATCAAGAAACCAGAAACTGATTCCTGGGGTTTGTACTTTTTTATTGACTTTAACCTTGCTGTAGAGCTCTTTAACATTATTTGATTTTTTTTTCTTAACGAATTTCCAATTCCAGCTACTCCCCCCCCCCCTATTTTTGACATTTTCAGCCATCTGAAAATATGTTTCGGTTGCTGTTTCGTCCACAACGTTCAAGATAGACGCCTAAATTATTGTCAGGCGGAAAATAATTCGAAATGTGTAAAGTAATTATTCCATAATTAAACGCGAGCGGAACTCCTTTCTTAGCTCGATATCAGTGCCTCTTTCAAAGTCAAAAATTGTATATTGCTGGGAACAAATACATGTAGTAATTTTTCACAGGGGGGGGGGGGGCGGACAGGAACACAGGCATCAAACGGGGCGGAGGAAATGCCAACTTGTCTTTTACATCTATAATTAAAGTGGTACATCGTTCTGAAATCGCCGGAAGTTTTATGTTAAAGATCGTCTCTTATACTGAAATGTTTGGTTGAAAGGAAACTAGACTGTTCCTGAGAAAAGACAAACAAAAACCCGGTTGTTTTTTTTAAACTTCTGAGCCCCAACTTCTGTGTCCACGGTCAAACGATTCAATTATGTACATGTACGTGCACGTATCGTGGGTGAACTTTTTGTAAGGGGCTACTACTAGTCGTTCACTTCACAGATATAATGTGAATTGAAGAACTCAAGATGTGAATTGACTCCTTTTCATCAGGTTCTCTGATGGATGCTGTGAATGCTGCCTTGACACTGGAGAAGAAAGTCAACCAGGCTCTGCTGGATCTGCACAAGGTGGCCGACAAGAACGGGGATGCCCAGGTATAATTCCTTCATGTCATGTGGGCATAGGCTTTTCTTTCTAGAGTCAAAGGCCGTCCCTATACTAGCTTTCTGGCAGCTTGCCCAACCCTATAGCCCTGTCTTAAATATATTTTTTAAATCCTTTAAATTGTCAACCCTACAGATGTTATTTCAAATCTTCAGGGGCACACACACAAACATGAAAATGCAAGCCTAGTAAAGCTGGTCCCATACACAAACATTATATTCAATAGATTTAGAATCGTTATTAACTGGATGTATTTGTCTTGCATCTGGTCAACACATTGGGTAGGAATTAGACCATTTATTTGCTTTTAAGTTACGGGGTATTCCTATAAAATAGCACTGCCCAGCTCACAGTAAGTCAGCGAAATATGTACTAATTAAAGAGCACCCTAGGCTGACTCTCTGAGACCAGAGAACAGTTTCAGTAATGCATCGTTTTCTAGCGTACAGCCGGGGAAAACAAATTGGAGATAAGTTGTGTGGTTCTAAAATAAAAGTCATGAGGTATTACCTTGCTGTTTTGCTAATCCAACTGGCCGAAACATCAAGTGGGTACAGTTGTTACTTCTCATGGTGTATCTGCCGAAATTCTCCCAAGTTGTACTGTCTTGCACTCTTGCCGTTTTGCTAATCCAACTGGCCGAAACGTCAAGTCAGTATAGTTCTTATTTTCCATGGTGTATCTGCCGAAATTCTCCCAAGTTGTACTGTCTTGCACTCTTGCCGTTTTGCTAATCCAACCGTGGCCGAAACATCAAGTCAGTACAATTCTTACTTCTCCTGATGTTTCTGCCGAAATTCTCCCAAGTTGTACTGTCTTGCACTCTTGCCTTTTGCTAATCCAACTGGTCGAAACGTCAAGTCAGTACAATTCTCCAACTAAGGCTTCCAATCACATGTTTGTTTCTTTTTTTCATCGAAGATGTGCGACTGGATCGAGCAGAACTTCCTGACCCACCAAGTGGAGGCCATCAAGGAGCTGGGTGACCACCTGACTCAGCTGAACCGCGTCGGGTCCGGCCTGGGCGAGTACGTGTACGACCGGGAGGGCCTGAAGGACTAGTTCTGGCGACTGGACCCCAAGGCTACGTGGCCGGTTTTAGCTGACTGTAATTGAGATTGTGCCGACTCGAACATGGCATTAATACACTGCGAACGAATCAACTCATTGGCTTGTTGATCAGTTGGTGGATCAGCAAAATGATCACGGTACCGTGGATTTTTTTTCAAGAATGCACCCCTGTCAACCATTTCGTTGACAAGTCCACTTGTGATCTTTTGCTTATCCATCAATCAGCCAACAAGTGACGAAGTTGATTGTAGTCAGCTATAACTGGTAAACGGATCTATAAGACAGAGGCATAGATTTAGTCATATAGCTAATACACAACGTTTCTTCTTGTATTACTCGACCAACTCTAAACCATATTCAGATATCAAACACAAAGACCACGAATTCGCATGCATTCCTTTTCTAACAAACAAAACAAATTTCTAGGTTATTAGCAGTATACATCAGTACTTCACATGCTTCGCATTCTGCAATTTGTTCACAATAAGAGACTCTTGAAATGCTTGGTGGCAGTTAGCACACCAGTCCTTTTAATCTATTCTTTGAATAAATTACCGTGCGCACGTTAAGTGAAACAAGACGCAAAACACCCAAAAAAGGTCCGTCGCTGAAAATCTCAAAAAAATTCTCCCATTTCCTCGTGCCGTCCGGCAAAGGGCGTTTGGTAACCGCTTATCGTTTTCACAACTTTTTGTGTGTGAAGGAAGCCCATACCTCGCAAAGCATTGTGGATAGTATTTACGGCCATCATCAAGGCGCGCAAGTTGTGCGCATGCGGAATGTTGACCCTGCTGGTCACTAAACATATTCTCATCCAATGAGAGCTTTAATGAAATCGGAGGTCACCAGCACCACTGGATGTGTGCACGAGCGAATGTTCAGAACCCAACATTCTTGAATAAAGATCAATTTTTCTTAATGTATACTCAGAGTAAATCAATATATTTTTGTCTTTATTCATTGTAGTTAAAAGCCTCTTGTCACTTTTATTACCAAAAAAATCATGAAAAAAAATTCTCCCCCGGCTGCAAACATACTGCACATCAATAACAATGAGCTTATGTTACCCGAACTGGTAACTTGGTGTTCTTTTCAAATAACCAAAACTTGTGTTGACTATTATAATGCGGACAACATTTATTGTATTAAACAAAGTATGCAACATACGTAATTGGAACATCACGAAATTCATCGGAGAAATAAACTACCAAAAAAAATGTACATCTTGTTGTGTCGAGTCGTGCACTTTGTAAGGTGGTATTCGCTTTATCAAATCTTGCGCTTTATATTCAGGCTTCGTGTTCGTCACAGGCTCCATAATCTTTTGGATTTTTTGTCGAACCAGGTCAAGAATTGGGGACTACACCAGGACCTAGTCCATCAAGAAAATAATGCAATCACATGGAAGTAAAAAGTTAACCCAAAATCACTGCGATGGGTCATTTGAACTTTTGAAAATTGCGAAAGTGACGGAATAATACATTGCTAATGCTGTATGCCATATTGTGAGGCTTTATTTGAGACCATCCCAGTTTTGTCCCATGTGTGATGTTAGTGACCTGTTGCTTAAAAAAAAATGGCATTTCTGGAGTCCTGAAATGAGACTTTTTATTTGGGGGGGCCGGGGAGGGGGGGGGGCAGGGGCAGGGGAAGGTTAGTGAAGTCAGCCATCCCCCACAAACGCCACCTTTCCCACCTCCATACCCCGTTCGTCACTGGTTTTGTATTTGTAATGCTACCCCATCAGGCCTCAACTTGTGGCAACGCAATACATCGCCTTGGTTGTCAGGTTCCGTCATCCAGTTGGCTTGCGCCCTCTGTTGACATCTTTCTCGGCTCCAGATACCGCCAAAATCAAGAAAGTATACACAACTTGTCAGAATGAACTTGCAAATAAAGTATCGTTATTATTTTAATATCAGCAACATTCTTCCTTTTAATAACAGCATCATCATAACACATGAAGCTACAATTTCAAATGACAGACTGGTAACATGGCAAGGGCCAAATTGTATGGAGTTGCTATTACAGTACACACAATAATTAATGTTTATGAGTGCAATGGTAAGAGTAATTTCATGAGGTGACAGATGGAAAGTAGTCTGGTTCCCTGACCCCATTGTCCTTCAGACTACAAAAATGGGTTTTTAGGGGGCCGGGAAACAGTCTAAGATGGAAATTGCCATGCACTGACATGGGACCAACGACTACCAATCAGAATGACAGGGATTTATTCAGGCGTTGCATGAAAGAAACTATCGCTTAGAAAAATTAAAAAGCAGAAATTAGCTGTTAACAGAACACTATTAAGCAATACCATTTGCATATTTTGGCTGATAACCTGCTTATTCCTGTGCTTTAGCAGCTCCATATAAATTGGCCCACGTTTCGTGAAAATCAATCTGATTTCCACTTACTATTCTCCATCCAGTCCCCAAGTTATTTACATACAAATACTCGCCCACATAACTACGTCAATACACCGTGAACAGGAACCACACAAGATGTGCATAATTTTGCACGTTAAAAATGCCGGTGACATATGAAATTTGGACTACTGTGAATTACCTATTATGGTCTCTTTTCCTCACACGTGACTCGTCACTGTCTTAATCTTCACTAAGGCATACGCACTATACTACAACCACTGAGTCCCATGCCGTATTTCATAGAGTCCATTTTCACATTACACCGGTAATTCACAAAGTAGAAATGCACAGTAAATGACAGATATTTAGGCACATACAATTTACATGGTTTTGAGTTTAAAACTGGTGACAAGATTAATGTCTTGATATCTAGCAGTGTGGTTTCACTGTATGGCGAAAATCACGAGTGAAAGTAACAGTAGGTGTTGCTGTATAATGGAAGGTGAGTTGGGTGAGGCAAGCACTTAATTTTGGAAAACGGCCAATCTCTAACTAAGGATACTTTAAAGCAAATTCGGAAACCTTTTTTTCCCCAGACATGTTTGGGCAGTTTCAGCCTTTTTGAACATTGAGCGAATTGAGCGTTGACTACACAGTACAGGCCGAGTGACGTCACTCGGCGTGTGTAGTCTTCCCTCAACTCGTCAAGGTTTTTCAAAACCTGTCAGAGACATGATGGCCTTGTTAGAAGACTACAACAAAATGGCATTACAAAAATATATTTTGTATATATATTTAAGGATTTTTTTTATAACATGGCGAAGATGTAATCGTGGTAAAAGACTACAACAACAATAGGGGTGGGGGTTAGAAAAAGAGGAAATGTTATTGAGAATTGCATGAGGAGGTAGATACACATTATCTTACAAAATGTAGGCAAGATTTTTAGTAGGTGCCTGGTTTTTTTTTTTTTTTTTATAAGTGAGGGCTGTTTTTTCCTTTACATATGTAACTCTGCAAAGTGTGCACCCCCCCCCCAGGAAATTTGAATATTATCTTCATGATACCGGAGACAAATATACATATCTAATAGACAACCTGGGGTATGCGTCACATGTGAATGATATAGTTTCTCTCTATAGTACTTGAAATGTGCTTGAACTCTTCAGCTGTTGTTTGTCAAAGGTATCTGTACTCGTACCATTTGCAAAAACGCCCAATACTCCTACGGTTATTACTTATACTCACACTAAGTACTTGCATTTAAAGACTTATTTCAATTGATCAAAACGTTACTCAATAAATATGCACATGTATTTAAATATGTCCATACATTGTGATAACTTGATACATTTTTGAGTAAGATAATTCTCCCCTCACATCCCCCACCCGGTATGCTACCATGTCCCTTATGTCTGGTCTTCAACACATGAAGACCCCAGGGTGGGGATTCTCCGTCCATTTTGTGTGACGGTGCACCAGGGGTGGGGATGTGACAGCTTTGATAAAGCCGCTGATAAAGCCGCTGATAGAGGGCGCTATTAACATGGCCCACTCGTGTGAGAACACTGTAGCTTCAAAAAGCAGTCATATGCCATTGAAAACAACTTTCAATGGTGCATTTTAAAATGCACGAAGATGCACAAGAACCAAATCTGGACACCTTGCAAGTCCCCCCCCCCCCTCCCAAAAAAAATAATAATAATAAATAATAATTAAGGAACCCCTTGCCAGAGCAATTCATGTCCAATCCACTAATTATATTTGTGATGATCTCAAATTATTCCTATACAATATTTCTTGTTCTCAATAACATGTCAAAATTAATCATACACAATGTAAGCATACACATAATTTCTTATTCGTTAAACCGCTGTTAACTTATATTACAAGCAATAAATATTTAGTTACAAAAAACAAACAAAAAACTAGTAATTGTTTACAATAAACAATGGTTCATGGAGAGTTGGCAATATTGGCACTGTTTTTGATCAAAAATAAAATAAAATAAAAATACAAGTATGTACATATTGTGCATGTTGTGGGAACGACAATAAATGTCCTGCCATTAACAAGTTTGAAAAAGAAACATTGACTGAGAGTCCACTTTCTGAATTATTCTGACTTGCAAAACTTCCATTGTTCACTAAATGTCTGTTTAGATCATGCAATAATGAATGTAGTTCTATATTTAAATAAGTTTATTTTTCACAGTTCTGTTTTTTTTTCCAATTCCCAAAAAATGTACCCTTTAGTGTTATCTACAGCAGCCTGTTGTTAAAACAAGCTTGAAAAGATCTCGAAAGCTGCGGCCCGACTGTAGACCTGCTGTAGCCTATATGAGTCATGTACATGATGTAAAAGTCTGTTCTTATAACTCACAACTACTCACGAGGTTGTGACTGTCAATTGAAAGGATTCCCATTTGTTGAACGTCAGTTGGTACATATGGAGCAGTTTATATCATGTACATTGCCAGCCCCAATGCGACATTGATGACCTCGATGGTAGTGTTTTCAGTACAAACATCTGGTTTTTTTTACTCCAGTGACCTAATTTTCCAAGACTGCAATAAATTGGTAGCTGGTCAGTGGAGACACAGGGCCATGAACCAACCCTAACCCCCTAGTACTTCCTCAGGACTACCCTGCTAAATCCAACGGAGTCCAACCGGACTTTCCTGTTCAATCCACTGTGCCTCATATCATTTTCAGGTGTCTGCTGAATCCAACGGAGTCCAACATGGCGTTATAATGTGGTTCAGTTGCCTGCTGAATCCAACATTTTGCATGAGGAATGTACACAAGGGGTTAACTGCTCCATCCAACAGGCTCCATCGGGTATGTGACATAGTTGGATCCTGTTGGATTCAGCAGGGTCAGGGTTAAGTGTTGTGAAGGTCTGAGGGACAAGGTGATTGATTGCCATAAAAGGCATTTGCTGACATTTGTTACTAACCAACGGAGAGCGCGATCATTTCTTGAGCTGCTTCCCGCAGCTAAAAAACAAATCACTGAGGACTAAAATCGCTTTTAAGTAGTGTTACTTTAGGCATAGATCTTCCCCTTTACAACAATTTTTAATTTTTGAAGGGAAAAAAGACTTCACTTGGCTTCATATGACTTCATATATGCCTATATGAAATTTGTGGTGTCACAGTAAAATTAAAGAAATTTCCTGAATTTTCCTTAATTGTTCTGTAATTTATTTCTCACATTGTTACACCTGTACTCTTCCTAAATATCACCATAAGAGGCAACAGTTACGATCTGAAACTATTACAAGTTTATTTAAAACATACACTGTGATTAGAATTACATATTTGTAAAAACTAAGGAAACTTGAACAAAAAATCTGCCAATTTTTTCGGCAGACTGTGTCCCAAATTAGTCCAAACAGTTTAGCTAGTATACTTAATTCTTAACATGAGTTGGAAAAAAACAAAATTGCCATTTTTTGTTCAAAACAAACATTAAACAGTTGTCTGCTTCTGGAACCGCATGTAGAGTCGGTGGGCGAGGGTGTCCTGCAGGGAGACCAGCAGGTCCTGTGATTGGTCGGTTTTTGGCGGGAAGACCTGGCGACGGAACGCCTCGTTCTTGGCCAGGAGCTCGGTGAAGTGGGCAAGGAAGAAGGAATGGCAGAACTCGAGGAGACACTCCGAGCTGTACAACTGTATGGGAATTCACAAATATTAAAACTCATAAGTTAATGTTGCAATGTCTGCATTATTTAACAAACAAAATAATTAAGATATTTATTTGCTTTACTTGTGAGGACTGTTTATGGACGTGTGATTGCATTATGAGGAGTTGTGAGGATTTATGAGAACTTGTGATGGACTTGTGAGGACTTGTAATGGACTTATGATTGCATTATGAGGGCTTGTGAGGATTTTTGAGGACTTGTGATGGACTTATGATTGCATTATGAGGACTTGTGAGGATTTGTAAGGACTTGTGATGGACTTGTGAGGACTTGTAATGGACTTATGGACTTATTCTTGCATTATGAGGACTTGTGAGGATTTGTGAGGACTTGTGATGGACTCATGATGGACTTGTGAGGTCTTGTAATGGACTTATGGACTTATTCTTGCATTATGAGGACTTGTGAGGATTTGTAAGGACTTGTGATGGACTCATGATGGACTTGTGAGGACTTGTTATGGACTTATTCTTGCATTATGAGGACTTGTGAGGATTTGTGAGGACTTGTGATGGACTCATGATGGACTTGTGATGGACTTGTGAGGATTTGTAATGGACTTATGATTGCATTATGAGGAATTGCAAGGATTTTTGTGAGGGCTTGTGAGGGACGTGTGAGGTTGTGAGGGACTTGTGAGGTATGTTATGAGGAAGTGTGAGGATGTACGTGTGATGACTTGTGATGACTTGTGAGGACTTGTAATGGACTTATGGACTTACGATTCCATTATGAGGAATTGTGAGGATTTGTGAGGGCTTGTGAGGGATGTGTGAGGTTGTGAGGGACTTGTGAGGTATGTTATGAGGAAGTGTGAGGATGTGTGATGACTTGTGATGACTTGTGGACTCGTTATTGAATTGTGAGGACTTGTGAGGATTTGTGAGGACTCAATGGACTTGTAAGGACTTGTGATGGAATTGTGAGGACATAAGAGGACCTGCGAGGATTTATAAGGACTTGCGAGGACCAGTGATGGACTCTGAATCAAAGAGCTCAGGAAGCAAACGTACCTTGGCATGTTTGTAGATAACCATTGCTGAGTCCACATTGAGCATGCGACTGCACAACATCTCACAGTACTGTTGCAACTGGTCTAGCATGAAGAAACTGGATGCTGCCAACAGCTGTGTGAAAGAAAAGACCAATAAAGTACATGTAGTTTACAATTACTACGCTGCATAATCAAACTCGAACCCGCCAGCCGACCCCGGCAAGCTCGGTGGTTGAGTGGTAAGACGTCTGCACTAGTAAGCAGGAGGTCCTGGGTTCGAATCCCACCCAGGTAAGCTAGCGAATTCTTTTCGCGCAAGCCTTCAAAAACACCGATAGTGTTTATAACATATGTCAGCGAAGGGCAAAATCCAATATAAAATATACCTTGTATGAGCAAACATGATGCACGTTCTTACTGCTTTTAAATAATTACCAAGCAAATCTTATCAGTTTTTTATGGTTAAAAACAATCACAAAATTAGCCTTCGGATGTAAAAGTTTTGTGTTTATGAAGAACAGATTTTTAAATTACCCCAAATTAAACAAATGTTTTTCTGCTCTCAATTTTAACATTATTTTTAGTTGAACTCTGTCTTTTGTGTCTTAGTGGAATCTGTGCATATTGGTTTAATTGTGTGCAATTGGTGATTGTTGCATATTTTGTCATGTCACATCGTCCAATGCAGATATTTTTGCCTACGTATGGAAAACAAATAATGAAATAAACAACGCATGAAAGGTAAAAAATAAAATGCTACACACTTCAAGAATTTCCCCTGTCTCCACTCTCAATGCATCGGTGCTGCCAAAGTACAGGTACTGCATCACCAACTGTATGATGGGAAAAAAATGAACAAAAACAACATGATCTATTTATTCACAGGTTAGAAAAAGGCATTGGAACAAAAAACAGAGATGAAACTGGCCTTGGCAAAAAAATCTGAAATGGGAGCTTGGATCGGAGCTGCCACAGCGTCGCGCAGTGCAGTGCAGCGTAGCGCAGCGCAGCGCAGCGCAGCGCAGCGCAGCGCAGCGCAGCGCAGCGCAGCGCATCAACGTGGGACCCAGTGCATTTTTCCACGTCATAGGTCAGTGTTTAACCTTTTCTCCAGCAAGAAAAGGATCTGATCAGTGTTGGTCTAGGTGTTTTACACTTGTGCCGTTTTCATCGACTTTCATAGACTTTTTTTGGAAATTATAATGAAAAAAAAACCCACCATTTTGTGGAAAAATCATTAAATAATCATTTTTATGGGATCTTTAAAAAATCTGAAATTTCATTGGCAAAGTAAAAAAAATCTGATTTCAGATTAAAATCTGAAAAGTTCCATCTCTGAAAAAAATGTTGCTGGCAACATTAGCAATGCTGCAAACCTGGGAAAGGGCAAAAGGTGGTCACTCAGGTTTGCAGCATTGCTAATGTTGCTAGCAGAGATGAAACTGGGTTATGGGAAAAACAAACAGCGGAAAATAGGCTAAACGAACAAATGTGTATGAAATCTGAGCCGCGCTGCAGTTACACATGTACATACAACTTCATGCCGGATTTCCGTTAAAAAAAATCAGACATTTTGTTGTTGAGGTCAAAAAGTCAGATTTCTGATTAAATTCTTTTGTGTATGGCCTTGAATTAAGACTAGTAGACTATTAATGTACTTGTCAAACGTGCGCACTCATCTGTATGGAAAGTTCAGTACTTTCTCTCTCTTGTTCAAGTGATGATTTTGAGTGACATGTTTGGCCACTTTCGGCCCTTTCTCAAAGTTATCAAAGTCTCCGTGTCAATTATTGAGTTGTAAAGTTACCCCAAGTACACACTAATTTCGGAAAAGTTTCATCTCCGTACGGGCATTGCGACTTTGGGCTTGATCCCTGGCTACATGGCATGTGGTTTATGGCATCTGACTAGTGCCCTGAGATGCTAACGACTTGTGAAACTGCCAACGTAGGCCTGGAGAGCCCAGTTGGTAGAGAGCGCCGGTACGGTAATCCAGAGCTCCTGGGTTCAAACCCCACTCAAGTCAATTTCTTTGTTTATCTGCGTTACAGAAACAAAGCTACATAATTTGAAATAAAAGTAAAGTACATCTTTACTATGTGCTGCATGGAGTTCTTACATTGAAGGTGTTATATCTGAAGTCGCTGATCTCAATGCAAGGCTGCTTGCCCTCGGTGAACTTATCGGAGAGCATGGCCTTAAACCTCTTGGAGGCAGTGACTAGGACGATCTTGTGGGCGTAGAACGGCTTCCCTTCCACCATGAACGTCACGTCTGACATCTCCTGGTTGTTCACGTACTGGGGGTCTGAAGAAATTAATACGAAATAAACAACAATTTAATTATAAATTCTTGCATATGTTTGATCTGTTGTCGAGTGGTAAGACGTCTGCACCAGTAAGCAAGAGGTCATTGGTTCGAGTCCCACGCAAGTAGTTTGTGAATTGTTTCTCACAAACACTCGGGACAACACTGAGTATAGTGTTGATAAGATTGGTCGGTGAAAGTCAAACCCCAATATAGAATTACACCACCCTGTCGCAAAATTCCATGTTATGCTGGTACCCACTGCTGTATCAGATCTGAGCCAGCCAGCCGAACCCAGCAAGCTCTGTGGTGGAGTGGTAAGACGTCTGCACTTAAGCAGGAGGTCGTGGGTTCGAGTCCCACCCGAGTCGGCATGTGAAATATTTGTTCTCGCATGCCCTTGGAGAACATTGAGTATTCAGCATTCTTTTATGAACTTGTGTTGGTGAAGGGCAAAACCCAACACTGAATTTACATTTTTCATGTCACAAATAGTGAAACAAAGTTTCCTTTTTTTGTTGAAATAAAAACGTGTACGTGAACCAGTTCGGGCATCACAAGTCCTGTCATGGTCAATCAAAAGTCCTTTCAAAAGTCCTGTAAACAGGGGATGAACTTGTGATGGACTTGTGATGGACTTGCGATGGCCTTGTGATTGACTGGTGATTCATTTGCGAGGACTTGTGATGGACTTGCGATGGCCTTGTGATTGACTTGCGAGGACTTGTGATGAACTTGTGATCAACTTGTGATGGATTTGTGATGGGCTTGTGATTGACTTGCGATTGACTTGTGATTGACTTGTGATTGACTTGTGATGGATTTATGATGGACTTGCGGTTGATTTGAGATTGACTTGTGATTGACTTGTGATGGACTACGATACTGGCACCAATCCATTGCATCCACACATGAGTTAGCATATAAAGGAGTCTGCATAACTCCCTCATTGTCACAACAGAGAAAGTGTTCATGGAGTCCACAACAGAAAAGACAAGCTTGCTACTTAATACTCTACCTATTCTAGCTACAGGGGGCAGTCCTTCCACTCGCAGGGCTGGTATGGGACCGTCGCCGAACAACGAGGCAAATATGCTGGCCAGCTGCTGACATATCACATCATTCTGTTGACAAAACAACAGAGAAAAACAAACACAGAAAAAAAGTTATTATCAAACAGTGTTACTTAGAATGCTTCCAACGAGCAACGAGCATCCTTTTAAAATTCAAAAATATTTGAAAAGCCAACACACCAACTGATACTGTACTTGTTCACACAGGTGATCATTGACACAACTGATACCACATGCATGCAAAGGTGGGCAGGCAGAAGGGGGCGGGGCTAGGGATAAGAGGTAGATGGTGGGGGAGGGCATCACCCATGCAGTTGCGACAATGGAAAATAGGCATGCCTGCATTTCATTTCTTAAAGCCGGAGTCCATCATTTGCAGCTATCCAAAAAGTTACTGGCGTAATTCTTGTTGAAAAACATACTTGGTTGAGAGATAATAAGGGGACTAAACTCTCTGTGAAATTATTGTTTCCTGAAAGCTGTCATTTTGAAGAAATCAACAAAAGAAGGCCTTTCCAACGGTGCTTCTTAAGACGCACCGTAGGAAATTTAAATTAGTAGTTCGTTTTGTTTTGCGGCGAAGCGCGCGTAAGCATTGGCACGACGCACACGTGGTTGCTATAATTCGTCGGATCAGTGCGCGACATCGTGTAGCTGCAATTGGCTCATTGAGAACGTGTCTCGGACGCTGAATTCAGGCCCAATTCAAAACATGATTCGATCAGCAACTTTTGATTTGAAATCGAGATCCTAGAATGCTGTTTTTCTCGGAATATACAGCAGAAGCTGAGCTGAAACTTCATCAGGTTAGTTGTTCAATACCCTTCTTTAGATTTTGAGCACGTTTGTGGCTTCAAACAAACAAAATGCACAAATTACAAATGATGGACTATACCTTTAAGAGAAAGAACTATACACAATTTATATTTGACCGAGGAAAACCACTTGATTTTTAAACCCACACCATGCACCGTGTACAGGTACAATCACGAAGGGTGTTCCAATGGTGGTATTTTTAATCTGACAGCATGCAACATGTATTCAACATGACATCTAAATCACCATTCGCTTTGCTCGTTTTAAGGTCTGCATGGTCCGTGAGTAGGATGGATGAACATACTAGAATCCATGCAGCAAAGGGATGTTACAAGAAACATTAATGGATCATTTCACAAGATATTCATCTTTTGCTGAGGTTTAATAAGAGTGAAGTAAAGGTAAAAGAAATCCACCCCGAATTCAACATGGGCCCACTTTTAAGCTGTCCATATTAATCATAATACTTGACAAAATAAAATTTCTACTGCTTTAAGCCCGGTTCATACTTCATGCGAATGCGAATGCGAAGGGAATTGGACATCATGAAACAGTCGCTGCGAAATTCGCCCAAGTTGAAATATGTTCAACTTTTACGAATTCGCAGCGCCAATACTTGCCACGACGTCACAAATTCACGTTCGCTTTCGTGCCGAGTATGAACCGGGCTTTAAGTGGCCCATAATTCAAATTCTTGCCACCTACACATGTTTAAATTTCAAGCAGTTGTGAGATCGATCATCCAATGTTTTCACGAGAAAGGTCCCATTTTACTGATATAAGAAAAGGTCCACTTTTTCATAAAAATGTTCCACTCCCCATACCAGGCCGGGTATGGGCCTCTGTTAAGTCCCTGGGCAAGCCACTTTACCTAAATTTCCTCTGTCACCTAAAAAATAAATATTCTAAGCTGTTTCATGGCAAGGAAACCGGAGGCAAACAGTGGCCTAATAAGCCATTTTGGCTCGAGACAGACTTTCATACTTTACTGGCAACAAAATTACAAACGACAAATTTTTCTGGAAGCTCACCCGGCACTGTCTCAGGATGTCAAACATGAGCGTCAGCCCTTCCTCCACAAACTCCTCATTGTACTCGTCCAGTTTGATGGATCCAAAGTCCCTAAGCAGGCACTGGATGACGGCAAGCCGGTGCAGCTGCTTGGCGGTGGCCAGGGACTCGGTCCAGCAGTGTAAGGTCCATGGGACGCCCAGGCTGCGCAGCTCCATGGAGATGTCCAGGTAGCCGTGCTCACAGCTGTGGTACATTGCTTCCTGGAAAGTCAAAAGGCAATGCTTAGTGAAGAGACAGCTTTGTAAATTTAATATTGGCTACTGTTGATGTCACACCGTACACTTGTGTTGTCCGATGGCTTGCGAGAAAAACTTTACAAGCTTACTCAGGTGGGACTCTATACCCTTGACCTCCTGCTCACTGGTGCAGACGTCTTACCACTTGACCAGTGGTAGATGCAGGGGGGGCTGAGCCCCCCCCCCCCCCCCCCCACGGCAGTGACCAAAGTTTTCTTAGATTAGGCCATTTTTCACTTGTGAGAGGCTCCCCCCCCCCAGTAACCTCTCTAGATCTGCCCTTGCTCATGCCGGAGATTGACTGATATATCAACAGGTAGTGGGTACCGCAAACAATCAGTATTTATATTTGTATGATGGAATTTTGTGTCGGGGAGATGTAAATTCAACATTGGTTTTTGCTCCATGAAATTATTTCACATCCACTTATGAAATTATTTCCAGTGATACAATTTACGTCAACCAATCTCATGTATTGATTGGTTGTGGTACCCACTGCTACGTCAGGATCTGAACGAGCCGGCCAGCAAGCTCAGTGTTGGAGTATTAGGCCAAGAATCATTCACCATTCTCTTCAGCTTGTATACCTTTGGGTGACAGAGCTGCCTGCAGTCACACCCATGTACCCAACTCAACCCTCTCTTCACTGGGTACCCTCTCACTGGGTGCCTCTTCCCTGGGTTCCCCTTCCATGAGTTCTTCAATTATGAGGCTCTCATATTGCTTCCCATTCTCTTCAGTTTGGGTACATGTAGCTCTGGGTGACACAGCCTCCTCCAGTCTCACCCATGTACCCTTTTAACCCTCTCAACACTGAGCACCCTCTCACTAGGTGCCCCTTCCCCTGGGTTCCCCTACCCTATAGACACCCAATGATGAGGCTATCCTTACCTGCAGGGATAGCGTAATCTTGCTCTTGCTTCCCATTCTCTTCAGCTTGGGTACAAGTACCTCTGGGTGACACAGCCTCCTGCAATCACACCCATGTACCCAACTCAACCTCTCTTCACTGAGTACCCTCTCACTAGGTGCCCCTTCCCCTGGGTTCCCCTCCCACAGACACCCAATGATGAGGCTCTCCTTACCTGCAGGGATAGCGTAATCTTGCTCTTGCTGCCCATTCTCTTCAGCTCGGGTACAGGTACCTCTGGGTGACACAGCCTCCTCCAGTCTCACCCATGTACCCTTTTAACCCTCTCTTCACTGGGTACCCTCTGACTGGGTGTCCCATCCCTACCCTATAGAGACCCAATGACGAGGCTCTCCTTACCTGCAGGGATAGCATTATCTTGCTCTTGCTGCCCACTCTCTTCAGCTTGGGTACAAGTACCTCTGGGTGACACAGCCTCCTCCAGTCTCACCAATGTACCCTTTTAACCCTCTTGTCACTGGGTACCCTCACCCATCCCTACCCTATAGACACCCAATGATGAGGCTCTCCTTACCTGCAGGGATAGCGTAATCTTGCTCTTGCTGCCCATTCTCTTCAGCTTGGGTACTTTTGGAGCGAGCGGTTCTTGCTCTGTGCCTTCGGCCAACATCTCCTCCAGCGACAAGATGTCTGTGGACTTGACGCAGCGTGGCTGTTCTAAGAGCTTCCTCAAGACATTTCTGTGGGCAGAAACAATGACACACAAACATGCATGACACACTTGTTACTCCTCCATATTTTGAAATAAGCGGAAACACTTTGCAGTAGCCGTGTTTGTGATGAGTTAAGTATGAGTCTAAGTCTTAGTCACTTTGGTTGAGTCTGAGTCCGAGTCTCCAGTCATCTGCTTGGAGTTCACTTTCGAGCCATGAGTCATTTGATTCAAGTCCGAGTCCGAGTCACATTTGTACAAAATGGATGTGCATGGACATGGACACACATACATGTTTATAGTGATATGTAAGTGAGGTGCTGACACAGGGCACATTTTTAATAAGAAACTTTATTATTTGCAACACCACCCGGAGAGCTGCGGCATGGTTCATATGCTCACGTTCCTTACCACTGCTTTAACGTTACATTTGGGGGGGGGGAAAATTGACTTGTCTTGTTTAAAAGATCATTTTGTTGGTGAAAAAAAATATGTGACTTGCGAGTCATGAACCATTTGCATCAAATTTGAGTCATGAAGGTCAAGTCCCAGCCTTTTACCATTGTGGCGAGTCGAGTCTGAGTCACTGAAATTGCGACTTGTGATGGACTCTAGTCTGTGTGTGCACGCAGAATATTCGTATATTGGCGGCCATTTTTGGAAGACTGGGGCGAAATCGAACTGGTCAAAAAGCGAAAATAAGTAAAATGTATGGTGTATGGGCATACGCTATCCAGTCTTGATAGAGATCAGTGTTTGAAACATGCACTCTACACCATTCCAACACTCCAACCAGTATGTGTCCTCCCTTAGGTCTTTCTGAAAAGAGTCAGTGATATATAAAGATTGACTTTATACCTGTGACCGTGAGCTGCAGCTAAGGCGAATGAGTTGTCGTGGCCTTTGGTGGTTATTCCGTTCTTGTGGACCGTGGTGAGGTGCGGATCCGCTCCCTTAGACAGAAGCAGAGCGACCATCTCATAGTGCCCTACAACAAAAAAAGAAACGCGAAATTAGGGATATAAGAGCAATCACAAGGCGTAAGTTGTCGATCAAAACTCGCTTGCAAGTCATCAATTCGTAACCGTTTTCACGAAGAGCCACATATGTGGATTTTGAAGAAAAAGTGTTTTCGAGATAATCGCAAAAGAAGTTTCTAATATTTTGAAACTGCATAAAATACCACTTTACAACAACTTTGTGAAGCAAGGAAACTATCACACTATTCTGTGTGAGCTGAATTTTTACATGAACCCAGTAATAAGACTTAATACAGCAGTTAATTGGTGAAAATTAATTAGTAAAGATATGTGGCTCTTCGTGAAAATGCAAATTCAGGTTTCCGACATATTGGCCCTTTCTGTTCAACGTGTATTTCCATAGGCGCGCGTGAGTACGCGCGCGCAGCTGAAAATGTAACAAAGATATGTGGCTCTTCGTGTAAACGGAAATCTTGTTTGACCTACTTTTACGTACTTCCGTGCAATGGGTTTTGTACGCGTTCAAAGGGCCAAAATGTATGTGGCTCTTCGTGAAAACGCAAAATGCATTTATCGAGATTTCTGCCCCTTGCAACATTAATGTAACTTGGAAATTAATGATGTTTTGCTTACAGAAACATGTCAAAATGGTTAAGTACATTGTTTTAAAGCAAAATATTGAGAAAAAAAATCAAAATCGGAAAAATGGTAATTTTTGACATGTGGCTCTTCGTGAAAAGGGTGACGAATTCTCTAGTCAGGTGTCAAGCTATTCAAATTAAATGTGCAAAATGTTTTGTACTTGTTCATGCACTGTTTATTGTGAGCTGACTTGTGACTTGATTATGCTGTGAGTGACTTGTGAGTTGATTTGTGACAGGCTTTTTGATGGACTTGTTACGGACTGAGGATTGACTTGTGATTGGTTTATGATTGACTTGTGATTGACTGATTGCTTTTGATTGACTTGTGATTGACTTATGATTTACTTATTGACTGATTGACTTATGATTGACTTGTGATTGACTTGAGAGTGACTTGTAATTGACTTGTGATGGGCCTGTGATGGATTTGTGATGGACTTGTGAGCGACATGTTATGGGCATGTGATTGACTTGTGATGGACTTGTGATTGTTGGATGATAGACTTGTAATGGACTTGTGATAGACTTGTGATGGACTTATGATTAACTGATGATTGACTTGAGAGTGACTCGTAACTGACTTGGGATGGGCTTGTGATGGATTTGTGATTGACATGAGATGGACTTGTGATGGATTTGTGATTGACATGAGATGGAATTGCGATTGACTTGTAATTGACTTGTGATTGACTTGATGAATAATGATTAATCTGATGAAAATACCCAAACAAGGTCAACTAAATTGGTGTAGTGGTTATCTCGTTTTTTTGCATTTTGGTTTTCCCCTTTTGCCGCCAATCCAAAGTATCAATAGCTTTTACTGGCTAGGGTGCTAGGTCACGTAAAGTTTGCACATATGTATAATAAATTAATCAATTACATTTTTGAGCAGCCATGGGGAAAAATTAACAAAATTCAGACTTTACAATACAAACTCTACATTTCAATGAATCAACAGCTGACCATCAAGACTAGGTTTAAGCCCAGATTTTGGAAACAGATTTATTTCCAACAAATATTATTTCTAAACCTTACCAGCTGCTGAAGCCAACTGCAATGGCGTCTCTGTGTAGTTATCACCACTGGTGTCCACTGAACCGTGCACGCTGGCGCCGGCATTCAACAACAGCTGGAAAAAAAAAACAATCATCCAATTCAAATTACGGTAATTAGGAATAATCACACTCCATGCCGGTCCTCTATTCCATAAGAATTATTTGGGAAGTCAAAATGTAGTTGAGGGCACTTCTATATTTATGCGCATTAAACATCCGGCACAACATATGTTGCTAGAACTTCTAATGAATCCTGCCCTTTTAAAGGGAAAATACAACATTTGCAAACATCAAAAAATAAAACTACCAAATCTTTTTGAAATACCTTGCTGGACTGTTAGTGAATGACAGTGTAAAGCATCCTGTAAAATCATGGCACCTGGTATACTGTCATTTTCAAGAAAAGTGGTATTTTTTGTATCAATTTCCAACGCTGGTCGGCTGACCAGCATTGGAAAAAACTGGCTTTTTTTCAAAAACTGGCCCCAATTGACCATCGCACTTGTTTGCAATCGATTACACACCTATGAATGGGTACAAGCCAGCTAGACTGGTTCCCTGACCTTACAATTCCCCAATGTATGTAGACTGCTCTGTTTCATCTTATATGGAGTCAGGGAACCAGACTACAGGAAAATGATTGTTTTTCTTGGTATTTATAGCATTTTCGAACCCAAAACCTCAAAAAAGTCAGTGTAACTACATTTGCTATATATTTCCAACCCCCCAGTTTTCATCCATTTCTGAAAATTACAGCAAAAGCAAATGATGTATATTCCCTTTGATGAAATTATTAAATGTCACAAAATTGTGCACATGTTTGCACTTTTTCTGTAATACAATTACATTGAGTATTTTACCTGAACTACAGACACGTTTCCGTTGACAACAGCAAAGGAGAGAGCTGTCCAATGTCTGATTGCCGGGTGTATACAGGGACGACTGGTGTGCGAACTGGGTACCTGTAAATGGAAGAAAGGGGTTGGTGGGTGATAGTCCAATTGATGTCTAAAAATTGGGCTGGGGTGGGGGACGGCAGAGTGCACCTTTTGCGGTGGTAGAGGGTATTATAAACAAGATCAATCCAATCCGGTCTTGGGAACTTTGGCACTTGGACCCAAGCAATTTTGACATATCTCATATTCAAGCTAATTCACGTGTACGTGGTATACTCAGAAATTCAACATCAAGGGCGGATCCAGAACACAATTTGTTGGTGCCCCAAAAAGTGGGTCCCAAAATTCCAGCGAAGGATTCGTGCCCCGCTTAAGGGCAACAAAATTTGTTTTGATTCTAGATGCTCTGTGGTGCGATCCGAGGCAATTTCCGACCACTCAGAGAATTTTTTTTTGTAGGAAAAGATGGTGGTGTATGCAAAATCTTAATCGGTTTCCTTTGGGGGGTAGGGGGCATGGCTCCCGTTACCACCCCCCCCCCCCCCCCCCCCCCCCCCCGGATCAGCCCTTGGCCAATGTTCCAGTCTACATTTGACTAATCTTGTTGACAGCGCCCTCTACTGCCTGCGTTCGTCAGTGACTGGCTGCATTAGGAGAATAAAGCAGAGTTCAGTTATGGACATAACAGGAGAAAGACAGATAGACAGACAAACAAACAAACTGACAAATTTCCTCAGAACCATTGCCGTGGTCCACATCTGCTCCAAGTTCTTAATCAGCATACCAGAACATCATCACAGGAAAAAGACAAACAAACACAACAAAAAAAGAAACACCCCAACACAACAAACCAATGCTTAAGACTAACAGTATCTTTTGCATCATCAAAGGAGAAAGACAACAGAAAAAACAGACAGACAAACAGACCAACTTCTTATACTTACAGCTTGGTCTACGTCAGCTCCATTCTTGATCAGTATCTGCACCATGGCTTCGTCGCCTCTTGAGCAGGCAAACATGAGTGGAGAGAGACCCTGAGTTGACGGAAAAACAATACACGGGTTATAACCAGGACCAAGCTCCACGGTCAAACTAATAGTTAGAACATTCTCTCTTCTCTCCAAGAAGGAAAATTCACTACCATCTGAGTGAATCACGGACAAGATGGATAAGACTGAAATGTATTCAATCAAAATAGACTTAGCATCGATTCCCAGAAAAGCTATTAAACTTTATATCAAGAAGGACAAGGGCGTTAAATTGTGACAATATGACTCCCTCCTGTCAGGCTGAAATTCAATTAACTGTTTCCGAGAGCAGTCTTGTTTTTCCATGGCACTTTACATATTTATGCATCATCTGATAATTGTCTGACCGAGAGCTAAGAAGTAGGGGCCTAATACCAGTAAATCGAAACAAGTTTATGTGGAATTGTGAAGGTTTTGGCGCTTTCACTAACCTGTTCGCTGACTGTGTTGATTCCGTCGTTGCCCAGAAGCGAGACAGCTTCAGAGACCAGGTCAGCCCTGCCGCACGCCAGCATCCTGAAGCCTAGGTCCTGCTGGAATCTCAGCGCTGACTGCTGGGCGTTGAGATGGCGGGAGGTACACACCACCTCATCCGTACTAAGGAGACAGAAAGTAATCAATGAAAAGACTTTAAAGCGACTTTAAAGAATTTGACTTTGCATTCTGTGCAAGAACAGTAGATGGCCTTCATCATAACCTCGTTCCAGTAATTGTACACATATGTTGATCCTAAAAGAAACAGGGAGGGGGGGGGGGGAATACATGTTTTTTTTAAATCACATTTTTTTCCTTGTACCAACCCTTGGCGATTATGTACAATGGCTTAAAGATGCATTTCCCATGCTATTTCGAATCTCATCTCGAAAAATATATTTCTTTTCTATCATTGCTATTTTTCTAGCAATATAAAAGTTATCAGACACCCACGGACAAAAAAAAATCATCCCATGTTTGGTTATTGAATTATTACTGAACAGATTCGAATTATTGGCTGCCAGACAATAATTCTCTTGTGGCGTAGGCTGGTTCCTGCCCCACAATCAGTATTGATATTGTACGGATCGGGAGCCAATCTGCTCGCATGGCGTATGTCCTTGTGGTTGGAATAAGAAATAAAAATTTTACAAATACAAAATTGTTCAAATATCAGGGGGAATGCAATTTTAAGATGTTTTCATACCAATTTCATAAAAAAAGCTGGACATTGTGGGGCAACTGAAAAATCTTTTCATTTGCACTGACCGTGTGTAGGAAAATGCACTTATTAACAGATGGAAGTGTCGAATATTAAAGTTCTTAACTTCAAATTAAAATGCTTTGTTTGATTCTGCTAAAACAGTTAAAAGAATTACTACCAGGGTATGTTCATGTCAATTTTCATGTTATCTGTTCCACAACTTCAATATCAATGTCAAGATTCAAGGTCTGGGAAAATTTGATTTTCTTAAACCACCATTGATGTTAGAAATGGACAATACATTGTACCCTTTAATAGTATTTTTAATATTAAATATGATAAACGCGACAAGAAATGATGACACCTATTATCTTAAAAACAGCAACTTCAATATCAATGTCAAGATTCAAGGTCTAGGGATTTGGTTTTCTTAAACCACCATTGATGTTAAAAATGGACAATACAATGTACCCTGCAATAGTATTTTTTAATACAAAATATGATAAACGCGACAAGAAATGATGACACCTATTATCTTAAAAACAACAAAGGCTTTGCTACTTGTTTCAAGCGCCTTGCTCACACGTATAAAGGATTGATTACACACATATGTGACCTGTTCTGTCAAAAGCAGACGCTTCTGGGCAGAGGTTGAAATTGAGATAGGGCCAAAAAACGCTGTGGGGTGATTTTTATCGATTTTCAAATTTTTGCATATTTGTAATCCTGAACATGTCTAAAATATATTATAAAAGTCTGAAACCCTAATTTGAACTCTACATATACTATTTTTGATGATTTTGATAAGGTATATCAGTTAAAAAAAATAACTGTTTTGTGACGTTCGTGGCCATTTTCTCCGTTTTCTACTTTTGAATGCACTTCAAAATAGCATAACTCTGCCCAGGAATGACCGGTTTCAAAATTAAACCACCTATTAAAAGGAAAAAGAAGATATGTTAACAATATGTAAAAATATCATTTTCGACCTTATGCCCAGAGAAGTCTGATTTTGATAGAACAGGCCACATATATACAACCACTCGTCTGGATTTCATTCGATATTTCAAAGTGCAAAGGTCGCCCTTTGATAGAAAGAGGCGGCTAAATGGGCCCGCCTCTAAAGAGAAGCCAGGTGCAATTGGGCGCCGCTGCAGAGCTTACTACAGCCACCCACCCAATGACCATGGCAGGCGTGAGTGGATGGGTGTCATCTGCGCGGTATCGCTTCACACTTAATTGCCCGTAATCAACGCGCGCATCGCTGGTCAGGGGATTGTTCAGATGTGACACATTGTGGAGGTGCAGTCTTGCATGGCTTTCGGGCAGTGGTATAATACGGAGGTGTTGAGATGTACGTGCCATGAAGCTTACTCTAGCTGGGCTATTTGGTACTTTTATTTTTACCTTAAAGGTATAGACCATCATTTGTAATTTGTGCATTTTGTCCGTTTGAAGCAACAAAAGTGCTCAAAATCTAAAGCAGGGTGCTGAACAACTAACGTGATGAAGTTTCAGCTCAGCTTCAGATGTACATTTCGAGAAAAACAACATTCTAAGATCTCGATTTCAAATCAAAAGTTGCTGAATCATGTTTTGAATTGCAGCTACGCGATGTTGCGCATCGATCAGACAAATTGTAGCAACTGCGCGCGTGTGCATCGTGCCAACGCTTGCGCGCGCTTCGCCGAATAAAAAAACGAACTACTAACAGAAATTTCCAACGGTGCTTCTTAAAACGCACCGTTGGAAAGGCCTTCTTTCGTTGATTTCTTCAAAAAGACAGCTTGCTAGAAAGAATAATTTCACAGGGAGTTTAGTCCCCTTACTATCTTTCAACCAGGTATGTTTTTTAACAATAATTACGCCAGTTACTTTTTGGATAGCTGCAAATGATGGACTCGGGCTTTAACAGATAAGGAAAAGAAGAACATTTTTTTTTTCTTTACTGCGTGGAAGGAGTTTCTTTTGCTGGTCCCAGAAAGCCAGCCTGCAGTCCTCATTGTACCTGACTGACCCGACACTTGTGAATTCAACTTGCTTTACCTAGACTCGCTGTTGCAGGGTTCAACCTTAACTTTTTTTTTTACTAGCCAGCGGGCTCCTGAAACAGACCCTTAACTAGCCTGCGGGCATTTTCACTAGCCCGAATGTTTTTCTTTAACAGAGTGTCTCATGAACAACAATGTGTGTACATGTGAAACGTGAATCCTGAGGCAATCTTTTCAGTGTTTTTAATAAACACATCTAATAATTTATCCCTAAACAGTTAATAAAATTAGACACAAATTGATACTGGTTTGCTTTCTGAATTTAATGATTTATTTCTTCCTATCCTTTCACCTTTGCAGTAGCCAATAGTTTTTGACTCGCCAGCCGGGCTACTTAAGGAATAGTTTGACTAGCCCGCCGCAGTTTTGACTAGCATTTGGCTAGCGGGATACCACTAAGGTCGAACCCTGTGTTGGGGAGTGTGGCCTAGCGGTTTAGGATTCATGACTCATGGTCAGAGGGTCATGGGTTTGAATCTAGGCCATATGTTGTGTCCTTGTGCAAGCCACTTGATCCCCACTTGCCTCTCTCTACCCAAGAGTATAAATGGGTACGGTACCAGCATCAGCTGGGGAGTAACCTGTTTTGTTGCGGTATACCTGCTGCTACAGTATTCAGATTCAAACAAGCCAGCCGACCCTGGCAAGCTCTGTAGTTGAGTGGTAAGACGTCTACACTAGTAAGCAGGAGGTCGTGTGTTCGAGTCTCACCCAAGTCAGCCTGTACAAGCTTTTCTTGCAAGCCCTCTGACCACACAGCGTTTATTAAAAACGTCACTGAAGAGGAAACCACAAAGAACTGCCCGAGCCTAGTCATATATATACATACATCTTACACCTCATTACAGATCGTAGTGTGGTGGGGCTGGGCTGAAAGGGACGGCTGGCGATTGTTGATTTTTGACATTGTCCGAATCTACTCTGGCATGCGTTGGTTGCATTGACGATAGCAGGGTGTTGATACGTGAGGTTATAGGGAAACAGGGGGACAGAAGAAGCCGCTAGTTTTCACACCTTGTGATCAGGCTGCGGGGAATTAACACCTGCTGAGGGGGGCAACTATCCCGGCAAGTTGTTGTTTTGCATTTCCGATGTTGGACATACCCTGTGGCTACTTTTTACGGAATATTCGATTCATTTTTAAATAATAATAATAATAACAATAATAATTTGTGAGGCTAATCATCCTTACTCGCAGCTGGTATGCTAAATTGCGAAGGACGCGGCTACAACGTGGTCGAGCCGCTGGCACGTAAAGGCGCCTATGGCTGACAACTTCGTCACAGGAAGAATTCAGGGCCGATCTACTGCAACAAATAACCAATACAACTTATCCCGTCTATTTGATGCAATGAAACCCAAATCAGATATCTACCTGAGCGGTCTGACAGGGCAGTCGATGCCCGGCAGTAACAGCCTAGCCGCTTGTCTGACGTCGTCGCTGTCCACTATGCTGCTCAGTCTGTGCTCACAGTGAGCCGTAGCCACTCGGATCCATTGCATCAGCGGCGGGAGCACAACGTACGGCCTGAAACAAACCAAAGCAAAACCAATTCAACAGGATAAACATGTGCAAGGGCGGATCCAGAACACAATTGGGGGGGGGGGCCCAAAATTTTTTCGATTCTAGATGATCTGTGGTGCGATCTGAGGCAATTTCTGACCATTTTAACCAATGTTTTTATGAGGAAAAGATGGTGGTGTACTCATTGCCTGCCTTTATTGCAACGTTACATAAAAAAAAAGGGTTTCGTTTGGGGGGGGGGGCCATGGCCCCCTTTGGCCCCCCCCTCGATCCGCCGTTGAACACGTAATATCAGGGTTTAAAAAAAACAATAGTTTTATAGCTGAGATTGGAAGCTTGGTGCACATTTGATGAGTGGTAAGGCATTGAAATGACAGGTTAAATGAACGGTACATGTACAACCATTTTTAGGAGTGTTACGAAAGACTGTGACTTGCACAACAGACAAATTGTGTAGCTTACAACGTCATTTTAGGTGAACTAAACGTGGGCCGACTGTTTTGTTCAATGTCTTTTTCCAAACTGAATGACTTTTGAATTGTTAGAAAACTTACCGACAGACCATCTATGCTAAAAGGTACAGGTTTATATTTTCCCCTGTCACCAGGCCTCCGTAAAATTGGGGAAAAGGGAAAAAGCGGACAATTATGGGCATTGTCGGACAATAGGTTGCACTCTTCCTCCTGGCACATTTGCCGATGGACACAAGATTTCGCCAACAAACCTATTAAGGGGGGGGGGGGGTTGGGAATGTTACACACCCCTCTAGCTGAAGATGCTCATGGACAGAGCATCTTTAGCTAATAATTGACAACTGGGAAAGTGTCAGGCGGTAGAAAAGAAACCCTTGTCTACCTTTCTGGGTTGAGTTGAATGACAGGGGGATCTGTGTTAGGATTGTCGCTGTACTCCAGCTGACTGCATCGCATGTAGTAGTACAGGGTGTGCAGGGCGCTGGGGGACCAGGTCGTGCTCTGCCTGCCATTCAAGTTGCTGGGAATCTTCTGACGGCCCTGCTGGTAATGCATGGCTCGACATACGAGGTCACCTGTGACAAAGGACAAATTTCAACCAAGTTAGGGACGCAAGCATTTGGGGACCGGACTCCAGATTACAGGGACAAACAAAATATTGTGGGGATTGTCAACATTCTCCACAATTTGGTATGAATTTTCTCATCGTATGAAAAGTTCCCCTGCCTAGGCCCATGCGTAGTCGTAAGAAAAGTTCCCCTGCCTGGGCCCATGCATACATGTAGGCTTACACATAGGCCTACTGATACTCATGATGAATTCTTCCAGTTTGTGAAAGTTTTACTACCTGCTTGATTTGCTTTTAATGGGCAAATTCTTAAAGGTACCAAAAATTAAAGTTTTATAACATTTTCAATTCCTAATTGGAATTGGTAAGGGAGATAAGGACCAGTCGAACAAGCTGTTTTGAAAACCCCAATAAAAACATTATAGGAATTCTCTTCACACTTTACCAACAAAGTTGATCCCCAGTGCATTCAAACTGCACTTCCTTTTAATATAAACTTCCTTTGTAAACAGAAAAAAAAATGATCTCAGTGCCTGGTTACTTCTGGAAAATCGATCGCAATATGTTGCCAAGTCATGTTACCAAGACACTCAGGATCACATGTCACACATAAGTTATGTCACATGACACCCACATTCACATGTCATATGACACTATAATGGGATATCCACAACATTTCCCACGATTCCTGGGGCACCTATACCCCTCGAGTAATTTGATATGACATACACACCTACGCATTGGTAGTGTTGGCTGTCCAAAAAAGTGGAACATTAGTCAATGTCCATGTATCAAACCACATAACCCCAAATGCAGCATATTTTTCTCTAGAATGGATTCGGTCTGAACTTTAAGTGTCCTAGCAACAGAAACTGGAAAGAGAAATACCATTTTTGTGTTCCAATACATGCAATTTTTTTTCAATGTTTTTTTTTGCTTTTTATGCCAAGGCAAATTTTACCATGTTTCTTCAAACATGCTTCTAAAATTGTCCATATGACAGCTGACTGTGATGGTCTTTTAACGCCAAATAAAACAAAATGTATCAGTTGATCATCCCTGCCTGGCGCACCCTTTTTTCCAGCTTTATTTTATTTCTCTTAATTTTACTTTTATAACGGCAAAATCTGCCGTATTTTCTAATATTTTCACCATCAGAAATATCTTGTGTATTAATATTTGTTTCCAACATGAATGAGTAGCCATTTTATGGTTAAAAGCTAGTCGTGAAAAAGTGATTGCAATTTTAGGTAAAACATCATACACCCTCTTGGAAAAATCTCACAAAAGCGGGGAATGTTTTGAAAAAAGACCATCCACCATCTTGTATCCATCATTGGCCAGAAAAAAAACAATTGCCTGCATCTTTCCTTTTTCAAAAAGTTCACCTGAGAAACTTCCTAGTACGTTACTGGAAAATCGATGGCAGTAGTTCATGTTACCGTGAAACTCATGATCACATGTCACATGACAACCATAAAGCATATGCATATCACATGACACTCACATCCACATGTCATGACACTAATGGGATAACATTTTTTTAAATTTTATTATTTGGCCTTATGGACTCAACTACCACACTGCCAAGTTTACAGAACTAAATGCAGGGTACGGGGATTGGGAAAATGTGTCGTGGGAGAGGGGAGGGGTTGGGTGGGTGGGTGGGTGGGGCTCAGAGAGGAGTACAAAGCAAAATCAGGGGAGGGGTGGGCTTTTATTCCCCCTGCTGGTTTTACAACATTAATGTTTGAAATTGCTTCAAACCTGACTTCATCTTACCTAGCTCGGCTATACTCCCCACGCAGGTTGCTATCAGGCTCTGCTCAACTGCCCTACTGATCTCCTGCAAGCTACCATTGGTCTTGATCTCACATCCCCGGCAGCTCTTAGCTCGACTATGCTCACTCCCCCTGGAGCAGACGGAGGAGAGGGAGGAAGTGGACACGGAGGAGGTCACGGCCGAGGTCGTTGGCAAGGCAACCACGCCTGTGCACAGAAAAAGAAACAGCAAAATCAAACATACAGAGATTTTCAATTGAATATGATACATTGTAATTTCCAACAACTCGCCTAGAATTTAGTCTTAGCACAGGACTGGATTTAGGGTTTTGTTTTCCTAGATACAGCTACGGTAGTTCCTATACTGGGAAGCGCAGTCAAGCCGCCTTGCCGGTAGAGGGCGCGGTCATCAAGATGAATCAAATCCAGCCTTAGGAACTTTGGCACTCAGACCCAAGACATTCTGAACATACACGTACATGTACCTCAAATGTACATCACATGCACAGTATTCAAACTAATGCACTATTAAGACTAAGATTTCTAGTTGCCTTTTTGGGAGCATGCCTACATGCTAGTTGGAGCGTTTTGGTAGTCGTGGGAGAAATAGGAGATTTCAAAATCCAGTTATCCTATTTTTTTTTCAAACCTAATATAAACGGTTGTCCAATTTTACCAGAAGCTCCCATTCAGCTCACAGTCATGCCAACAAAAAGTGACAAGTGAGGTGCCGCATGCAAACTGCAATGCCCTCTGAATGATTGGGTATCATTTGTGGGATTCAATGACCACTGGGCCTAATACAAAAACACTCCAAAGCTGTCATGTTGAAAACAGGGATGGGAACTCTCTGATCAGTCCAATGGGCAGGCTATTCATGAACCAAGACGACTGAGTGAATGCAGTTACAATCAAAGACTATTGCAGCAAATTGGGGGAGGTTCAAGTTATTTTCTTGACTTCATGTTACAAAAAACGGAAAGGCCTGAATGTTTCAAAGGTTGCTTTCGAACATCCGGTTTCCAAAATCCAAACCGAATAGTAGAATTCAAAATGAATTATAAAAATCCTGATTTAAATCCCACCACTATTTTTTGGTCTTTCATAAAGTGAGCCAGCTGGACACTTTTCCCAAATCCAAATTATCTTTCCTGTCTGTAGCTTTTCACTTTTAAGAATTTCACGCAAAAAAAACCTGTAAAGGGGTGCAGTAATATCTAAATTGGCCCTGTTTTACTTGTTTAAGTACAGAGTGATCCTGTCTTTTTTCCATGCTGAAAAGTGTCTGTTTCTCAGCCCTGTTCAACTTTATAGTGTCATTGAATAAACTTTCAAAACGTCGGCAATAACATTATTTATGTATGGCCACGCAACAAAGCATCTGGGGCTACAAAGTGCACCAAGTCAAAACAAGATTTTCTGGCGAAAAAGTCCATCATTAAAAAAATTCCTGGGTGAATAAGATTTCAACATTGTGGCACTATAAAGGTTGACTTTCTCTGCTTGACCTAATGCTAGATAGTGCAGGACCTCAGCAGACCACAACAGAATGAGCTGGCTAACCACCCACTGTGCAACAAAAGCAGACAAGAGTCTGGCAAACTTTAGTAGCTGACCGCAAAAATCGTTTGTGCGGGTAACTAGCTGCAACCTGCAGGTAAACAACTTCGTTTGATCCATTCAGGGGAAAAAATTATGGCCTGGGGTGATCGGGAAGCCATTTTCACATCCGAAGAAATTAGCAGTGAATTTGAGAGGCTTTGCAGAAAGGAATTATGCGCATCAAGAAAATAATGAGAATATTTTTTGTAAGAGGTGGTGACATACATTTAAGTTGTGGGGTGATTGTGTTTTTTAATTAAAAGATCTTAAATGTTGCTTGTAAGGTGTAGTATTTATATAATTTCTATGCAAAAAGAGGGAAGGGGGATGAGTTCTAAAATTGTACATTTTACAAGAGATTTTTGCAGCAAGAAAACTGGAGTTGGAAAGTGCACCCAACCGGTGACCGTACATGTACGTACTCAATGCTACTACTTTTTATTATTTTGTACACATGTACTTTCATCCAGTGAAAAACCATTTGAAAACATCTGGTGTACTGTAATGTTTATGACAATGGGAAAAGTGCCAAGTACATGTAGGGAACCACTAGTTTAATGTACCAGTACATGTCTTTTGGCTTAAAGAGGTTGTGGAATGCTCGAAGACATTTCCGTCATTTTTCGGGTATATGTAGCCTAAGGTGTGATGAAATAAAAACGACTATTGTTTCTGTCATGAAATGAGTACAAAGGGTACTTTTGACGTTGTTTTTCAGGTCCAGTTTCGACCCGAACGTGCAACTGTGTAAAAGTCGTCGTTGCGGGCAGCAAACAAAACACAGTAAATCGCGACGTAATAAACAGGACTCGTGTATGCTACTGTGCATCGGGAGTCCTGTTTATTACGTCACGATTTACTGTAATTTCTAGTAACTTCTCAAACAACAAAAAAGAAAGATTTCGAATGTCATTGGTAGGGAATTTTCAGGCTACATATATACTTGAGTATAAACCACATTAACGCGAAAATGTTTTGAAAACAAAACATTTTCGCGTTAATGTGGCACTCACGAAAGTTACAATTTACACCGCACAGCTATAATATAAAGCTGACTTTACACACTTGTCTCTTCTGTGTTGATGCACTGATGTGCTAGTATTATCATGTGGACATTATATGAACAATCTCAACAGCAACTTCCGAGATTTGAATTTTGGAATTGGGTTTCTTTAACGGGTGCCGGGTATTCATGTTTTTTTTTAATCGGGTACCCGGTTCTCGTACTAACCGTAAACGCACACCCCTACTTGGATCTGTCATAATATCAACCATATGTGATGCAATCAAGCTACATGAGTCGTTTGTCGGGAACATTCATTTGGAGATACAGGCTAAAATAGGGCCACTTCATCACATCACTTCATCACATTTCTTGGTGTTCCGACTTCCATAATTTTTTTAACTAAAGATGGGATCAGGATGCGGTTTTCACAGCAGTAATGCTGAGATTTGCTCTTTTCAAATCTGTATCAAACCAAATTTTGACCGTGGTTGACAAACAACTCAAGCTTGATTGTATATACATGTATACAAAATGTATGGTATACTCTTGTTGTACGCTGAATAGATTGCATGGGCACGGTGATTTCAACATGTCCAAGCAGTTTATTCTAATCTACAGCACACAAGTGCATGGATTGAAATTGAAAGCGACAAATCTGGACGACAAATTGAACGTGACAAATCGCCATGGCTACTGGACAAGCCCCTGCTGCTTTGTTAGCTGGAAACATCCTCCCTCGGATTGGAAAACTATTGTAAAAAAAATCTCTATAAATATCCACAGGAAATCCAAATTTGTAGCTAGCTCACACAGGCAGTTTTCTGGGAATAACAGCAAATTGGGGAATTTTTAAATTTTCTCCCAGAAAAACACTCAAAAAATAAACTTCATAAAACTCATGGAATTCCCCCAAATCATGACTTAGCCACCACGTCGTTATTGTGTTCAGAAATGGGCAAATATAGCCATATATCGTCACTACCCGGTATATGGACTTTTTTGTTATTTTTTTTGTCAAAACCAATTAAGTATAAATCGTACCCACCAACTTGGAGTTATTTTCTCCAAATCTACAAAAACAATCAATCAAATTACAATGATCAATGACAGGAAAAATTCACCCCTACCATATTTATACTTTAGGATTTCAATATTAAAGGGACTACATATGTACCGGTAAGTTTAATTACTTGTTGATGAATGGACAAATTTCTCTGGTGATTAATAAATCTATAATTGACAATCACTGATTTATGAAAATTCAAGAAATACACCTTTATACTAAAACATTAACCCCTTGCAGTTGATCCAGATGAATATTGATTTTCAAAAGTAACCAACTAAAAACCAGTTTAGTTCAGTGCTACCGTACGTGTAGATGGCAAAATTCATAACGGGCATCCGAGTGAGGGGGCTGTGGGGGATGTACCCCCTCCCCCAACCCCATTACTCCTTTTTGTCAATAAAACATGTCCATCGGCTAATATGCTGCAACAAAATGCCCCATCTATTATATCCAATAGTGTCGACCAATTTTACTGCCCGCATTTCACAGCGCCCCCATTAGTCAGATGGAGTCCATTCCCCCCCCCCAAAAAAAACAAAATTAATATGGCGAGCTTTTGTGACCTGAAAACACCACTGCAATCATCACGACATACGGTTGTGCGCACGTGTCACTTTGACATTTGATATTGCGCACGCTTGTGACGTACACGAACTATACACACGTCGTCGTGTCATCAAGCGATCGAGCGATGTGTGGAATAGGCCTACATGTAAATTTATCTCTTTCCCAACCCCAGAAAATATGAATAATTCATTAAAGGTCAACGTGCAATCTGGGAAAACCAGATTCGTGGCTACTAGTACCTTCCAGTCTGAGGGTCTGTAGAAAATTCATTGTCACACCATCCCCCCCCCCCCCAATTTAAATTGGTCTGGTGACGCCCATGCCCTTTATCAATGGTATGCTGTATACCTATCCAGGCCGCTACTATTACAACCACATGTAGAACCACATGTACACACACAGGTAAACCTGTGGATGTCAACATTTATCATTATTTCTGCGGTGACTTTTAGACCCTGTGGGCGGCCAGTAGACATAATATCAACAGACTGTTTGATTAATACAAAACTTCTGATGAATACTAATCTAACGCGTTACCATGGATTTTGTGGAGACAACAACCTTGTTTATGTCCGACGGTAAATTGCCGGATAATAGGACCACAGGAGGTTGTTATGGTCTGCTTAAGAGTGTGGTGCCACCCTCAAGTACAATTTAGGAATTTACAATGTAACCCTTAGAAGTTTCCATTGCAGCAATAGAAAAAATTTAATTCTCGTTTTTTCCAGTATTTTAAACTTCTTATTTTGAGACATTTAAGTGACTACTCTATCTACCATAGGGATAACAGTTATTAAACCTTTTCAGTAAGGTAATTACAGCCCAAGGAAACTCAAAAGTACATCAAAAATGTAATGTGAGTAACCATAGAATTGCCCCAAAGACTTGTTGTCCATCATACTAAGTTGTAGTCACGACAGGCTATACCGTACAATTGTATTCCTCCAAATTTGACATTTTCATTGTCGTTTACTTTATGGCATGGAACTGATCCTAGTTTCAAAGGAAACTATAATTTGGCCTCTAAATCCCTTACCAAAAGCAAATCGTGACCTCATACAACTGTAAATCCAGCAATCAGAACGAGTCTTTTCGTCTTCTTAATCCACCACCAGTGTTAAATCCACACAAGGTGATTGATATTTTTACAATTTCAATAAGCCATCAATTGCAATTCTGATTGATGATGACATCTCAATTCCAAATCCCTCGATTCAATTAAAGCTGACAATGTAGGTAAAAATGGTAATTCTGGATAATTTAATCTTTATTGGGAAGGAAAGACTTTGTAATTCGGTAGTATAAAAATATCAGAATAAGGACAAGCTAAATACATGTTTGTATTCAGCCGTGAGGAATTTACTCGTTCACCTTTTTTGCGGAGATAATTAAGCGAGAATCACAAAAAGCAAGCGATCCTAAATATATGTACATGTATGTACCTTTAACCAATTTTTTTTTTATTGGTGAATGGATTTTTTTTGGGACCAGGTAATTATATTTTAACTGTATGACTCTGACTTTCATTTGTATTGCCATACTCACGAATAATGCGCGCTCGTAAAAAGATATCCCTATTATGATAAGGGAGTGCGTTAACGGAGCGCGCACTCTCATAATGATGATCGGTTCCCTCAGCTACCAGTATGATTGATCACCGCGGCCGCAGACAAACAGTGGAAATTACGACAATATTGAAACGAGGAATTAACAAAAGCCGCAATAAAATAGGTCAGCCAATAGTATTTGCTCAGTGTGTTTGTACTGTTCATTGAATAGACAATGAATGGACGTAAAGCAAAGTGCATTTGCTACACTTGCTGGTCACTAGAGGTCAATGCCAATTAAGAATGGCAGCATCCACCAAGGTTTTTGGAAATGAAATCTGTAGGTCTAAATGGTTATAGATGGTACAAATCCATTTTTTTAAAGCAATTATTTGGGCACGCTGTTCTCTTTGGCTCAACCTCAATCCCAGAGTCTACTTGGGTCATTCCACTGGGTTGGGGAACAATATGTGACATATGATCATATTAAGAAAAGCATGAATGCCTTGCTAGCAGTTGCTCTACATAATATTTGTTGTTGGGAGTTTCACTACTGCAGGAAGTTTGAAATCATTTCAATGTATTTTGCCAAAAATATGAGCAACAAATGTCATTTTGGATGTAACATTGACACCGTGTCAGTGTTACATCCAAATATGACATTTGTACTTTTTTTTTAAATTTCTGCGAAACATTACCCAAATTCACTTTGCGTACTTCTTAGTATAGATGCAACACAATAAGAAAAGCTTTTGTTATGGTAGTCAGGTATCAAATGGAGCAGATATGATAGCTTGGTTGTGTGGATGTAACATTGACACGGTGTAAAACCCAAATGTCACACTTCCATTGAGTGATTTTTACACCGTTACATCCACACATAAGGTATTGTTTCTGCTATATTTGAACCCTGACTATACCAAAACAAAAGCTTTTCTTGGTGCTTAGGTGTCCAGTTGTAAATATGCAATGTCAGTTTGGGTATAATATTTTACATACGTGTACAAAATGGCAAAAATTGAATATTTGGATGTAACATTTACACGGTGTCAATGTTACGTCCGAACTAATACATTTTTGCTCATATTTTTGTCAAAATACTTTCAACTAATTTCATACTTTCTCAAGTATTGAAACACCCTAAGACAAATATTATGTTGAGCAATTGTTAAGAATACATTGATACTTTTAATAATATAACCAAATATATGGATGTAACATGCACTGCTTCCCAACCCGGTGGAATGACCCACTAACATAGTTACAAGAAAAAGTTAAAAGTAGACCCTGACAGGGAAATGTGCTTCCTGTATTCTCATTTGATCCTGCAATGTATAACATGCACAAGTTGGCAATATCGTTTCCAACACGTCAATGTTTTAACAGTCTGAATTGCAAGTATTACATCCCATCCTCCTCATGCATCCCTTTAATTTTTTTCATAGTCTATTTTAATGCCCTGGTCTATGATGTAAGCCGATTCGCTGAGACTCATGTGCTCTGTATCATGTTACGCGATAATGCGCCCGGCTGTTGTTTTAATACAAAACATTCGAATAGACCAATAAAACCATTTAGTCCTGATTTGGGAAGGAACTGACGTCACGATTTAGTAAAGTCGACTCCGACTGGCTGGCGCGCAGCTTGCATATATCTGCATGTCTAGTTATATCAGACATTTCTGAGACTACTTGGCTCCTTGGATAATGGGTGATACTCATTGGGTGATTATTATTGTGGAATAATAATAATTTAGTGATGCTGTTTGGGATTGATTAAAGAAAAACTGTGAAAAAAAATCGTGTGATTTCTGATCTCACTCCACAAGAATTGATTCTGTCTGTACCCTGGACACAGCATACAAAAATTAACACCAATTTAAAGCATGGCCAGGCACCACACATCTGCCATTATGCAAATGATCCACCAGTACTGCTATGAGATACCAGTAGCAGCTAAAAATATTGCTGGACCCCATATACATGTAGGGACAAGGTTGATCTTGAGCTCATCATGCAGGAATACTGCATTTGCAGTTGTGGTAACGCTTGACTGGTGTCATTAAGCTGCTACATTACCCTCAAGGTTGTCTAATTCTAAACCACTCAAGTCAGGATACCTGTTTGTTGGTTTAATCCTTGAACTGTAATCAACACTGAGGGCTCTGGGATGACTGATGACATATCGGCAAAAACCATTCACACTTTGGGAGAAGTGAAGGCCATTCAGATGACGTGCATCTAGAGGAGCTGCCTTGGAAACATGGCAGTGATTGAAGGACTCTCTCTGGAAAGTTTCTGGCAAATTAAACCCGGAAAGGGGTAACTCTTCATTTAGCTTTCATAAAGCCCTTTTCACACTAGAGCCTCTCAACCCGGGTTGAACTCAACCCTGGGCGAACCCAGTGCCGCCCTGGGTTGAGATTTTGATTTTTCAACCCCGCAATCAACCCCGCATCGTTTCACACTTGTTTCATGCAAATCAAGCTTATCATGCTCAGTTGCTACTGTTTTGAACGGTGGCAAGAATTTCAGCCTGGGTTGAAAATCTCAACCCTGGTCTAGAGCAGGGTTGAGTTTAACCCGGGGGGGAAATCAACCTGGGTTGACGCAGGGTTGAAATTCTTCAAATGTGAAACGATGCATGTTTTCAACCCTGTGTCAACCCTGCGTCAACCCCGAGATGTGTCTAGAGGTTTTGTGGGAGCGTGGTGAGTGGAATATCCCCATGCACAGCAAAAGTCTATGATATGAGAGCAGATTCGGCGATTCGTTTGACCTCCACATTCTGACCATTCAGCGAGCGCCTTCTCTCGGTATATTGGGTCTTCCGTAACCCCTGTTCTATTACAAAAACATGGCATCCAAATGGACCAATTAACAGCTTAGTACACATTTGCAATTGAAATTACATCACAATTTCTAAAGACGACTCCGATTGGCTGGCGCCGGGGTCACATCACATTTACATGCTAATATATCAGATGTTATGGAGCAGGCTCCATTGAACAACTGATGTACCAAATGGGAATGTTTCTGAATCCTCCAAATCCATCATTGTTGAACTCAGAGGCATGATTATTCTCTTGACATCAATCTTTCAAGAGGAATCAAACCCAAAGCCTTGGCTCTGTCTTCAAATATTGTACACATCCTAAAATGGAGGTGGGGGGGGGGGGGATGTCCTTCGTGATCACAGCGTTTTAAATTTCAAATTGTTTTAATTGTTAAACAATTTGTTAATAAATTCTGTGACAAACCTTGTCAAAGAACGGCCTCCAGAACTTGCATAGATGGGTTTTTAATTTTTTTTCACTGCAAGAGAATCTCAACGGAAAGGAAACTGTGTTGGAGTGTATTGCAGACAATTCTTGCAATTTTGCATATATAATTACCAGTATCATGTACACGCATGCTCATCAAAAAACGGACACCCATGCACGGTGCACTTTAATTAAGCAATGAATTTTTATTGCTCCTTCCGTTACATGCAAAACTAAAGAGCACGTACGGTACTTACAGCGCGTGGGCTAAATTGCAACCAGCTGCTGATTTTCTCTGCTCTCTCTTTTGCAAATTTGTAGCAAATACATGTACATGTACTCATGGTTTATACACACTTATGCTCCGACACACATGTTCGCACATACCTATGTTCCGACTATGTTCCGACACCCCTATTTTCCAACTGCTCATATTCCTATCCCTAACCCTAACCCTGACCATGCCTAACACAATCTTACCAGTTTGTGCGGGTTGTCGGAGCATAGGGGTGTCGGAACACACATTGTACTTTGTAGGGGTGTCCGAACATATGCATGTATGTAGGGGTGTCCGAACATACATGTAGGGTTGTCGGAACTAGGGTTGTCGGAACATACGGGTATTAGAACATGGCGACTGCTCTAGTGTTGCGACACCCCTATGTTCCCACACCCTTATGTTCCCACAACCTGCACATAAAATAGTGTTACTCAAGGTTAGGATTAGGGTTGGGTAAGGGTTAGGGTTAGGAAAAAGAATATGTGCAATTGGAACATGTATAGGGGACTCGGAACATAGGGGTGTCGGAACATAGGGGTGTCAGAACATAGGGGTGACGGAACATAGGGGTGTTGGGACATAGAGGTGTAACCTTAGAACATAGGGTGTCAGAACATACACGTACAATGCAGAGTAGTCAAGCAATACTGTGTGGATGCTGGTTTTAAAATTACAGATCTATTCTCCAAATAGTTGAGGATTTACATGTACAAAAAAAATTGTGCGCCCTTACTATTATCAAACTTCACTGTTCCTGCCATAGTGAGCCGATTATTCAGTGGACTTTCTTGTTAAATGAACTGAGCCACAATGTCAATATTTGAAAAAAAAACTTCCTTTTTGTGAATTTCTTCTATGACCAGCTACAAAAGGACAGCTTGTTCTTGCATTTGATTAACCTACTGGTAACCTGTACTATATTGTATACATTGTATAAATTTGTGTAAATATTTTTTTGATGAATCTACAAAACCATCTGCCAGGGCAGTTTGGGCTGTACAGGGATTGACAAGCAAGTCGGTATGGGCCGGTACTAGGCACTACCGGAACATGTCATTATTAAACATTTAACTTCATGTGTACAGTCCTGCAAATTCCTTTCTGTTTGCGTTCAAAGTCTATCGATTACATAATTTTTTTTTGAGAGGGCCCAATTAGAGAAACAAACAAAATCCTAAATGTTTCGAATGTCAATTTAAGGGCATCTAATTTTTAAAAACTTTTGGAGAATATTTTCTGAATGCAGACATTTCATCAAATTTATAAACAAAAATTTGGCAGCCATGTAGCTTGGCGTATATGTAGCTGCATGTAGATGAAGGGGTGGTTAGGGTCGGCACTGCCCCTGGGTCATAATCTTTTCAATTTACAGATTTGTTCAACACATCTACAATTGTTAATCAACAAGTACAAACAGTAACAAACTCAAACTGTCAACATGGAGGTAGGTTGTCAACAAATGATATTGATTTCAAATCCCTCAGTGCCAATTTGTTCCTATCCCGAGGGTGGCTCCAAATCCGAAGCCCACTAACTTTCGGTCCCTACCCAAACAGCTTTTCAACGTTGTTAGTGCTTGGAGTTTTCTTTTCCTTTTTGCCATCATCATGTGTCATTGAAGGCACTTGTAACTTTCATTCTTCCCCTAAAGCCACGGCTTGTGGGCGTGACACGAGTGCACAATGAAGCGTTGGAGGGCGGATTACCCCCTTTTTGTGGCTTCCAAGACCTTCGAGACTGCCACTTATCTGGCCCAGACTATGGAGGCCTTCAGAGGCTTCCGGGCAAATAAAACCGAATACAGCTGTCAGTTTTATTTGCATTGGTGGCATTCTTGTGGAGTGATCCAGAGAATTATTTCAATGCTATCTTGTGGTCCAGAAAAGAGCCATGCAGAACATGGACAGACATCTGCTGGGGTATATAGGGAAGGGATAATGGGGGTGGGGTGGGGCTGGTGAGGAATGGGGTCTGGGTGGGGGCTGGTGAGGAATGGGGTCTGGGTGGGAGGGGGAAGGTTGAGGGGGGGGGGCCTTCAAACCCCCAATTTGATATGGTGATAACAATATCAGGCTTTTTTGAGCATGCATAGAGTTTGGACATGAATAACATTTTTGTAAAATTTCAACCCCTCTGAAACATTCACGACTTTTACAAAAGCCAGACCCTAAAAAATGGTTGCCCTGCGAAGTTGTAATCCCTTATCAATTCAAGATTCTTTTTATACCGGTAGTTATCAAGAATATACCGATAGGCTATGGCCGGCTGCACAACTGAAAATGTTAAACTGGATTGTCATCTACGCCTCTCTAATTAACTAACACTAACCGCACCTAAAGCTACAAAATACTACTGAGTAATAAACTGTAGTACATGTGCATTTCTTGTCATATAAGTGTGTACAACACAAACTCTGTGGTATTTGGTACTTGACCCCCAATGAACTCTTAGGGGGTTGCAAAATACACAAGTATGGACACTTTTTGACAATGACTTCAACACTGTTAACTCCCTCAGGAATTTCTTCAGAACCTTTTTCCATTCTCCAAATCCACCATATTACACATTTTCTTGTATTCCATTTCATCAATGCCCCACATGAAGAAACAGAGGATTTTCCTCCTCAACCCAGTAAAATCTTCCAATAGGTCTGGCTGGATTTTGTAGAATCTTGGAGAGTTTGGTTTGTGCATGGAGGAATGAGAACGAATGCCCCTTTCAGCAACTCGAACAACTACAGTACTCAGTAGCAGTTTACAGTAGCAGTGACATTCTAACGATGTTGACACAACATGTACATTGCCAACAGGTACATTGTACATGTATCACTTTATCACTGTGCTTATCAAGGAATGTCCTATTAAAAATCCATCCATCAATACAGATAAGTTTTCGGATTATTCTGTTTATAGCTGCTTTAACCTAATTCAGAAGTGCTCTCAAAAACACCTCCTGGCCCTCCAAATACAATGACATAGTCTGATAATCACCATGGTAAAACAGACATCACTACTACACAAAAAAGTACAGAATAGCACACCACACAAGTTAGGCATACATGTACCACCCACACGCCAATGAAAACATTTACTTTTATCTTTTGAAAAACCAAACAGTAGCTGGTAAAAGCCTGAACCATTTCAAAAAGTTTGTTGTCCCAATTCTATGCATAGCCTGATTTGCAAAGCCTGGTATTAAAAAATATCTTGTTTATCTCCTAAGTTATGCCAGATACAGCACTGTACAAAATAATGTACGTTTATTTGCATGAAGTTCTTTACACGCCGCCGGACTGGCTGTTTCGTTTTGTTTTGCCTTACTAGTCTGTCTGTCACATTTTATTTTTCTGCTAGATGGTTTGACAGACAAGCTGAGAGATAGAGACACAGAGGGAGTAAATATCCCCGGAGCGATGCGTGCTCTTTCCTGTGTTTGCTTAGGGGGGAAACGGACACCCAAGCTGGAGAGCGTTGGCCTGAGAGTAAATCGTCCTGTCGGTTCAGTGTCCCTATCTTTTGGCCTCGGGGGTAATGTTCCATTTTTTCCATATTTGACCAGGATTTTCTAAAAGTCAGCACAGAACTTCAAATTCCTCATTTAGAAATTAAGGCTACAAGGTTATTTTCAAAAAATAAAGTCATTTAACATGAAAGTAGGGGCCCACCTCAATTCATTACCGGGACGGGTTCCAGACAAGTTGCAGGTAGAATCATTAAATTTGTACAGAAGAATTAGCTCTGCAGTTGTCCAAAACATGTCCAGTGGAAATGTTAATTAAATAGCAACTGCTTGACCCATTAATGCTGATAACTTCATTGTGGAAAGATGTTCACAATCCTGCAAATTATACCTGCAGATACAATGCCCACAACTTGCCCAGAACTCGTCCCGGGATATGAAGTGAGACGGGCCCTAAGAACAATTTAAAACTGACTAGGATCATTCAGCTTTAATTCATTAAAACAAAGAAACTGACTGGAGTGGGGTTTGAACCTGCAACCTTTGAAACACTGCTCTTCTTATTTTCTAGTTTTCTAGCACAATGTTGGTGATACCTATATTGGATTAATAATGTTCGTCTTCAACTGCCAATTACAACTACGCAGGCGACTGACATTTTTGAAGAAACTTGATCCCAGCCAAGAAATGACTCCATGCTTCTCTGGAGCAGATTATGAAGCTTGCCAATTAATCGAAGACTTAATTGGTAGATTGATTGATTGCACAGTTAATTGACAGGCGAATAAATTGGCAGGTGAATAAATGCACTAGTTGACATTTGACTACTGACTTGAATTATGCTGGATGTTTGGGGCAAGTGCACTCCATTAAATGAGTGGATGTCTGGCGATAACAAAAATGTTAACAATTTCCATGGAACATATTTTAATACTTATCCTGCATACCAAAGATGCATTCCCCATGCTATTTTCGAGTTAAAATACATTCCTTTCCTGAATTGCTGCGTTTTCGAAATTACAAAAGATATACTCAATTTTGAATACGACATCGAATAAAAAAATCTGCCAACGTTTAGTTATCAAATATTATTTCACAAATTTCAAATAAATAGCCGCCCGACAAAACTTTTCATTCTCACTGGGTTGGCTGGTTCCTGCCCCACAATCAGTATCGATAGTGTATGGACCGGGAACCAGTCTGCTCATAAGGCGGATCTTTTTGTGGCCAAAAATAAAACCCTTTTTGTTTCAGAGGATTGCAGAGACCCAACAAATAAGGCATGTTTGGGTTGGATAAAACATTAAAAGTTAAAAATTTAATAAGAGAAGCACAAATTGAACTTGTTGAAGAGCACGAGTGATGCAACTTTAAGATACAGTCAATCTTGTTGATCGCTCATGCAGAATCCTACAGAGACTACCGGTACCTACTAAAGGGCTAATTATTCATGAGTCTACACTCCCAAGACACCATGGAGTGAAAAACCTGAAATAAAGAAAAGCTGAGATTGAGAATACTACAATCCCCAACAGCAATTTCCGACCCACGAACAAACAAGTTTAGGTTGTCCCTGTGGGATGAGTGCAAAGAAATGTAACCAGTACAAATCACAAATAAATTACCTGTGGCCAGAAAAAGACATATTTACTGTACGTTCCTGAGGGAAATAAACGTGAAATGTTCAATGTATGCTGCAAGCGAATTGATGCAGAATTCTAAACCAATTTTTTTTAAAAAGTGTCTGAGATTCTTTTTTTGGAGAGTGTATGACAGACAACCTAGAAGGTATTACATGTATCTTGATTTTTATTTGGATTTTATATTTTTATCACTTTTTTATACAATTTTACTTTTTTTTGACTGTCTGTGACTGTTAAAACAGAAGAAGGGTTTAAGTACGGTATGGTAGGCCTGAGGTTTCTATCCAAACAAAATCTTTCTCAAAAGGCCGAAAAAGTGCTACTACAGTCGATACAAACTCTGTTTATACAAAATTCTGGTTATTTATAACAAACATAAGGCCTTGGTCCCGACTGTGCATTTACATGTCCACAATGAATGGGACTGATGTTCCTCATTAATTATACAAAATTCTGATATCACAAACAATTTGGATAGGTCCGAACGAGTTTGTATTAATGAGACTCGACTGTACTAGCAACTATTGAAATGTTTTGGTATTTTTTTCTTTTCAAATTTGCCTTTATTTCAAAATCATCGGACTAAAGCCTAGTTTCCATATCGATGTAAGAAATGTGAAAAGCAAACAGAACCCAAAACTGCAATGCAGATGGAAACATTTTATCCGGAAGTGCGGCCGACAACTCGGACAGACGCAACCTCCCTCGCAGACGATTGGCAAAGTTGAACCCGGTTCAACTTAGCCGGCGGTTCTGCTTACTGTCTGCGCAGTCTGCAATATGGAAACCAGGCTTACATTTTGTGAGGTAACACTACAAGGGTAAAAGTTTGCTTTAAAAAAATGGTCATATAGCAACAACTGCATCATCTAATTCCCCTTCTTCATTGCATCTGATGAAGAAGTTGTTGCTGTGGCAGCTCAAACTCTTATGCTTGTTAGGCCAAAAAAATAGGGGGCCTAATAGCTCTAATTCCGGTTTCCCTACCTACATGTACCCTATTCTGACAGCCCCTACCCTAATTTTTTTATTGGAAAAATGAGAAAAAAAAACACCCAAAACCATCACCTTATACCTTTTACCCTTGACTACACGCAGATGCCTCAATATGACCATAGTCACCGTACACAAAAAAATTGGCCAAAAAAAAACAAAAAAATTCCCCTACCTACCGGTACCTACCCTATTTTCGAATGCCATGTAATCGGAAGAAGAACTATTTCTTTTCTTTTTTGGCCTTAGTTACCTTACTTTTCCCATGCGTTTCTGCCGGACTAACACGGCTGCCCCCCACTTACATAATGTATAGTTTAAAATACATGTAACAGATTGAAATCAATTGCTAAGTTTGATTAAACCACTGGTGAAGTTGGTAACTGAAATTTGACATGAGGGGAATAAAACAGGAGGCAAGGTTCAAGACTCGGACTTCGGCAAACTTTTAGTTTACTCTGATTGATTTATATTCTAGAGAATAACAACTTAAACACTCTCTAAATATTAAATACCCCCTACCACAACTCCACGGATAGCGAATATTTTTGTTCTCTATAGGGTACCATTTATGTCTTCTTGTATTTTTCAGAACTGTGGGGGATTTGTTCCCAAATATTTATGGAGCCCATTTACTGCTGGTTTGTGCTGTAATAATGTCTGGTTTTACACGCCATAAACCCTCCAAGTCAAGTATTTCTGGCTGGTCTCACGTGTTTAGCTGGAGGGGAACAATTCATCCGTTCTTTGAGTTTCCCCGAAGGACAAGACCCTGTGATCTCTGAATAGTTGGGCTTCAAGCATGAACTGCTCCTACAAAACGAGGGACATGTGTCATAATTGACTGATATTTCGTGAACAAATTCCATCAACTACAACCATTTAAAACCGCTTTTTTTTTTGTCAAACAGTTGACGCGAAACAACTTGAAACAGTAGCATATTGTAGATCATCGGACAGTTTTCTCCTACATAAAAAGTGTACATATGTTAATGTCATAAAAATGCTCAAATTATTTTGAGGGCTTTGGCCTCATTTTGTAAGAGCAGGTTAGAGACACTTCCTTCTGACTATGATGAGAAGCAGGTTAAAAAGCTTAACACTGACATATTTGTGACTGGGAATAACACGACTATTGACAGCTATTGGCAGCTACCGGTAGCTGAAAGTGTATGGGAACATACACAAACATGTCTATCTGGGTTGTTTTGAAAACTGCAGTAAAACAACACAATTGAGATTTTTGACGCACAAGCTTGAGAAGTGTTGTCATAATCTTGCAAGACAAACTGACCAACCAACGCAAAGGGTTCGCTCGTACTGGTACTAGTATGCTCGTATACTTCCCAAACAGGGCGCTGGGAAGGGCTAATTTTTAAAAAAATTTGTGAAGGAAGCACAGTCATGCAAAGCATTGTGGGTAGCTACATGTACGGTATGCCTCATTCAATGCACGTAATGTACGCATGAGTCATGCGCAGGCAGAAACCTTTGGGACAAAAACAACCAAGACCCTAGAAAACTCCTTATCTGAGTCTTAATTTGGGCATAGGCTGATAGTACTCACTCCTTGTAGTCTTCCCCTACTCCATTAAGTTGACATGTCCAAAAGGATTTGCCAGTCAATTTTAATTTGCAGGCGTGGTACACCTGGTGTTAATGTTGGTGTGCCATGCTCATTCAAGCATTTTGGCCTCCTCATGCTCATTCAAGCATTTTGGCCTCCTGGAAGTCCCGAAGAAGATAAGCCTGCCAAATTAATATTACTGTCTACTGAACACCAGCCGAAGAATAAATCAAATTTTAAGCTGTACCACAATTTGCAAGCCATGTTGACATTTCTGTCCTTCTGTCTAGGGAAAAACGGGATAAAATTCACACCAAAACCCCTAGAATCTTTGCAGCCAAAGTTCCATTTTAGAGAAGGTGTGCATGAGGTCACACCCTTACACCTGGGTGATCCACCTGAATTGGGGATTCGTGTCCGCATGACTGGGTGGGTAATTCACTGGAAAAAGTTGAAGGCAACCTGTAGGGGTGACACAACTCTTGGCTGTACTCCTTCATTGCAAAGTGCCACTTGTTGAGTAATGGTTCTTTCACACTTTCCCAAATCTGCATGTTGGACCCAGGATGAAGCTTTTAAGAACCCCTTTCACACTGGCAAGACCACAACACAGTTTCTAAGCAGGTCAAGCATTCTGCGCGAGAAATAAAAATCAGTCCTGGACAGAACCGGAGGTCCTTTTACACTATTCAAAATCTCCAGGTTAATTTTGAACCCTAAAATGTTGGGACTCCTTTTGCTATAAGCAAGAATCAAGCACAGCTTGGTCCAGCGCTCTATAGGCCAACTGGGGCAAAATCAACCATCATCACCAGGGTAAAGAGGTTCTACATGTGCCTGGGTGGAAACTCTCAAAATTAATGGCTGACCTGGATGCAAAAGGCCTTTTCACACTATCATCTCGCCTACCCCTGATAAACCAACACGGGTCCACTGCAGTTGTGGAACCTGAGTTCCCATTGAATTCGGGAAGGCAAAGCATACTGTTCACGTTTAGTGTTTCTGTATGTATGTGGGTACTAAAGCTGTAGATTTTTGATATTTTTATACCCGGGTAAACTCTCTCATCAACTCTCAACTTGGATTTTTACCTGTGTAGAGAGCTGTATTGGATTCTTGCTAGTGTGAAATGGGTTTCTGAAATATTCGTTTTGGACCGAGTCCGACAGCCCTGTCAGTGGGCATCCAGGTCGGTTATTACACAGGCAGACAGCAGAAAATGAGAGCTTTATTGTTTGCCTTCAAAATTAATCTCCCCGGCCCGATCCACTGCTGAAAGCGCGAGTGGTGCGTATTTTTTGCCATGTCAGTCAACCCATGTTTGATTGGAGACAGTTCCAAATCATGGTGGACCGTGTTGATTTTGACACAGGTAGGTGAGACCCTAGTGTGAGAAAGGTCTCTGTACACATCCACCGCCAGTTGTTGAATATTACAAACTTTTGAGTGTGGCTGCGTTTACTTAGCTACTGCATACATTCAATCAAGCTCTGCCAATATCTGTCAGTCTTCATTTATTTCAGAGAGGTTGCCTCTTGATTGTAAGGGGGATTGGCAGGAGGACGGAAAAGTTAACATTTGGGTAGGTTCGGGTGCATTACACTGGCTCAATTTAAAATACCATAAGAGTCCGTTCCAAAAATGGAATCGGAATCATAACGCAACCTTTTTGTTTTTATTCCACAGCTTTAGTGTAGAGATGTTGACACAAGCATACAAAATACAAACCCGTCCACCGAAAAGGATTTAATATCCAATACACTGTAGGCATTTGCACACAAACAATCACAACAAAACAAGTACACTCGACCCCCCTGGGCTATGGACCCAAACAACAAAAATGGAAAGGGGCATCATGTTGCAGTTTATTTACCCTCCCACATGACTGGGCATGATCAGTATTTCAGGTCCCTATTGCGGTATAAATAGCCAGCCAGCATTCTGGGGTAAATATAGCTTTTTGACCCCCTGGGGTAGCCTAAGGACCCCCCCCCCCCCCCCCCCACTTTTTTGACTTGTTGACTGGTGAAACAAAAGAATGAATGAAGTCAAATGACCTGAGGTCCGCAGTGTAAACAGTGGGAAACAAATACATGAACATGTCATTACGTGAAGAAGGTTAAAGGGAATGCTTTTGCTGCAATTTCCCGACTTAAAAGAGGTGTGTAATTATTTGCAAAGAAAATGCGAAATAACTAAATATGAAAACTTAGAAGCAGTTTTTGAGAAAAGCCAGTTTTCTCCAATGCTGGTCGGCCGACCAACGTTGGAAAAATACAAGTTTTCTTGAAAATGTTAGCACATCAAGCGCCACGATTTTACAGGATGCTTTGGACTATCATTCTCTAACAATCCAGTAGGTATTTCGCGATAATTTGGTCATTTCGTTTTTTGATGTTTGCAAATATTCTATCTTCCCTTTAATAGTAAAATATAGGCCTAGATGGTGGATTGAATAAATACTAGAGCCTAGTTTTTGAGAAGTTCTGTATTCCACGGATTGCTGGTTTGAGCATTATGAATGCAACTGGAAAGCAATCAAAATCCCCCAAAACAAACAAACGAACAAAATAAACACACAAAAAGAGGAACATTTCAAGCTGCCTCTTATTTTAAAAACAACATTCTTGTGCATTTTGTGTATGCCTGAGCCCTTTTTGGAAAAAAAAACTAATTTTGAACACTGCGAAGTGTCAAACTCAAAGAGCAAAGTTTGATATGCTTATTTTTACTATAAATATACTGGTAAGTCTGCTTGTTATCAAAAGAAATCACCACAAAATATAAGCCAGTCACCAAGTTACAATGTTAGAAACGATTTGGGAAAAGCGGGAGTAGCATACTAAGTCTTTTCTTTAGTTATTTATTTTGAAATGACAATTCTTGAAACAAGCTTCATGATGAGAGGATCAGTTTATAGTGTGTGGGTGGTCTGGATGGTGTTTTTGAACTGAGAAAAAAATTTACACACACAACAAAAATTGAGTTACTCTACAAATACACACGAACTCAATAAATATGAAACTTTCAATTTTGACAAGTAAAATACATTGTATGTTGCAAATTGGCATCCCTAACTGTTTCTGTACATACCGGTACCGGTAATGGGCAGTTTTATAATATAAACATGCATGTCTTGATTGTGGCTGTAATAAACTGAAATCCAAATTCTCTTGCCATGATTCACAGGATTGTCACCGTGTCTGGGCTGGATCACTACTAAATATAAGCCAGTTACCAATTTACAATGTTAGAAAGGATTTGGGAATAGCGGGAGTAGCATACTATAGTCTTTTCTTTAGTTATTTATTTTGAAATGACAATTCTTGAAACAAGCTTCATGATGAGAGGATCAGTTTATAGTGTGTGGGTGGTCTGGATGGTGTTTATATACATTGAGAAAAAAATTTACACACACAACAAAAATTGAGTTACTCTACAAATACACATGAACTCAATAAATCTGAAACTTTCAATTTTGACAAGTAAAATACATTGTATACTTCAACTTGGCATCCTAACTGTTTCTGTACATCATGGGCAGTTTTATAAACGTGTGTCTTGATTGTGGCTGTAATACATGTAAACTGAAATCCAAATTTTCTTGCCATGATTCACAGGATTGTCACAGTGTCTGGGATGGATCAATACTAACAAGTAGCCCTCAAAGGACCCAATAGCTCCCCTCAACAGGTGCTTGAAGGATTGAGGATAAATCACTGCTTTTGTGTTCACAGAGATTAGGGGGGCTCCCTGATTGTTTACTGCAACAATGCTACCAAAAAGGCCACTGTGGATTAAAGCCTAACAAAGGAGCTTGCTCAACAGATGGCTATTGAGGGATTAAATGGGGGATTAAGAAGGGATTAAAAGGGTGGTGGTGAATCCAGTGAATGGGAAATGTGACAGCTGTGACACTTCTAGGGCGATCTGCTGGTTTCAAAGAGAATGAGCTGAAAAGGAAACATTTAATCTTGGACAATAAAGGAACAAATTCTTGGTGTGATTTCAGTTAGCACTACCAAATGTGGTGAAGGACAAATACACTATGGGATAAAAATGTGTACAAAAGTTACTTCAATCTCATGCAAATTTGCAATAAGCCTATTATTTCTGTGCTATTCAAATTGTCAAAATTGGTTGAAAAAGGGGGTTGTGAGGTATGACAAAAGGTTTACAAAAATTACTGCACTGTAATGACAGATTCTTTCCGTACAATTTAATTTGTAAAAAAATAGTATTTGAAGGTTGTCAGATGAAATGAGATAAAAGTTATAAAAGAAATACTTCACTCCCAGTCAATATTCCTCCACAAATTCTGCACTTGTTTTCAGACAAGCACTTGTCAAGTGCTCCGTGTTGATCTTGCCGAGTAAACTTGTTCAGAAAATTAAACGGGCAGCTTGAACATTAATAATTTACATGCTGGATGTTGGAACGGACTAATCTCCGTTGAAATTTTAATGCTCATTCAGCCTTAATTAAGGTCGATTCATACTCAAGCCAAAGTGAAGGTGAATGCCACTTTGTGATACCACATCCATTTTTTACACCAGTTGCAAATTTGCAGAAGTTGCAAATTCACAGAAGTTGTGAATTCGTGAATTTGATCAGCAAATGCTGCATTGTACACAGCTGGGTGAGATAAGGGGAAAATTAAAAATCCACGAAATAAGCGGCACAGGGTTTTTAAGTATTTGAGGGCCCCATAGCATGGTAGTGTCCATGGAATATGTTTGTATAAATTTGCCTAAAATGCCAATTTCTTTTGGTCTATACAATTTTAATTACTAATCAACTTTAAAAACCTCCCAAATTCCAGATTTCAAATGAGTTCTTTAAATTTCATGTAGCACAGTGTTAAAAAAAATGCTGAAGTTGGGAAAAATCGTTTCAAAAATTCCTGAAATTTGATAAAATCCTTACAAATCTCACCCCTGTGTTACAATTTGCTTTCATTCGCATTCGTGAGTACAGGAACAGGCTTTTATTCTTTTGAGAAAAAAAAAGAGTTAGGAATACAGCCAGTAGCTATCAGCACAAAACACATTTTAATAAAATGGGGGGGGGGGGGATGATCCCTGGCCATAAGACAAAATAATTGAGGTTTATTCGCTTCAAAGTACCTGTAGCTCTGCCCTTCAAGGCTAACAAAGGCACAAACTGACAAATACAGGGACTGTCAAAAATATAAGGATGAATAATTCATGTGTTGTTGAGATGGCAAGTGCAATTTATTACAAATCCAGTCAATTTTCTTGTTCAGCCCAATATTGATTGGAAGTGTTACAACATGTAGCCTTGAGTTTCTTCAAGTGGTTTATTGTGATGAACTTTTATTGAAGACTAACAATTACATGTAAGTGCATATAGTGACTATTTGAAATTTCAAAATACTTCTTGGATATTTAAATCTTAACCTGTTTCACATTTGGAAAATGGAATACGCTTCAAGGAATAATGCCTTCGGTTGACAAACATTGTGCATTTAACAACTATTTAAAAATAAGCCTCACTCCTTAATTAAGCCGTTCTATTGTAATTGAAAAGGCGCCAAAATTAAAAACTAGAACAAGAAGGCTGTCTGTGACGTTGGACAAATAAACTGCTTTTGTGTCATCTCTGGGTTCTTTGAACTGTTATTAATACAGGAACAATACCAGACACACACATGCACACAGACCAATTGAGGCTTTGTTGTGTCAAAAGTAAACAAGACATGTTTGTGGGATAAACAATGGCCAATTTCCTTGATTACAGCCTTGTTGTGTGTCTGGGACTCTTGTCAATATTTGCATTTTCAGCTCGAGCAAAGTGTCCAGCATTGTTCAAAATTGGCACGTTGCCATTTGTATAGGCCCTACTACCAAATACACTCTTTGCATGGCTCATACTCAGCAAACATGTACAGTATAAAACCCCGAATGTGAACCCAGATTCGTGACATGACGTCATGGCAACTTTTTGCACTGTGAACATACATGTATGTGAACTCCGGCAAATTTTAAAGAGAATTAATGCTTTCGCGTGAATAAGACTGTCCATTTTCGAATAATTTAGCATTCGGTTATTCAGAGCTGCGTTTTCTTGCTCTATGGTTTCACCACTCCTCCATGGTTTCACCGAATACTTGATTATTCAAAACTTTTTGATCAAGTTACATACAGTATGTAATACACTACCAGCTGCAACTGCGTGCTGCGCCGGGGAAACGTTCCGTGCAGCGATCGATATTATGGACCACTAGAGTGACACAGTATTTTATAAGAGTCAAGGGCTTTAACCTGCTAAAAGGATGGGAACAACGAACCACCGTCGACAAATAAAAGTGGCATCTGACAATAAAGGGCTACAACTTTATGTTTAAAAGAGCATAGGCCTACTGTGTGCATGTTTTTTTGTTGTTGAATATTCAAACCGGCAAAAAGCCATGAATATCAGTTGATGATCGAATATTGAAGCATTCGGTATATTTGGGAAAGCCCTAATGTCAAACAGATGACACAAAATACTAATTTAATTCGTTTTTTTTGTTGACTTATTTGCACTGTGAACAAAATGCGAACTCCGGCAAATTTCATAGCGAATTAATGCTTTCGCGTGAATAAGACTGTCCATTTTCGAGTAATTTAGTATTCGAATATTCATCTTATTTGAAAGTCCTCAAAAAAGAATAGCAAGCCTTGTGGAACAAATTACACTTGATTACGAGTTATTAACCATCGTACAGATGGTATTTTCGTTTATTAATTTACATGAGTTTAAATTACCGGTAGGGCTGAAAACTGAGACAAGAGCAATACGGAACCAAATATCCGCTTATGTTTACATTACAAAAAATATGGCAAATTTGTGAAGCAAATTTATGCTTACAGGTAGTTGAACGATGAGGAAATGCAAATGAACAGATATTTTATTTATGGAAATATAAACATTTACGTTCATTTATTTAGTTTGGCTGAAAACTGACAGGAAACTAAGACACCAAAATGAAACCAGACACGTAAATTACGCTATAGATACATACATTTCAACTCCTCAATCGTCTCAAATATTGACAACAAATACTAAGTAACAACATAGCCAAATTCTCTTGCAATGAATTTGTCCAAAATCCACGCTTTTGTGCAAAATGAAACCGCGCTGTATGTAAATTATGCCTACATTTCAACTCCTCGATCTACTCAAGCGTTGACATCCAACACTAAAGTAACAACACAGCTAAATTCTCTTGCAATGAATTTGTGCTAAATCCACGCTTTTGTGGAAGTCCAGCCTTTCAGGTAGTCTATCTCCCTACACAGAAAGGACTATAGTACGCAATACGAGTAGATTCAGTGATTAATTATGCAAAACAATTTGACCGAGGGTGATGGATAAGCCAGCTGTTCTTGCCACTTGTCTGCTTTTGTCTGTTGACTGAATTTGACTAGCCACAGTGCTAGCTTCGACTGTTGGTGACTTTTAAGCAAAAGACATGACAGGGGAAGAGGATTGATTTTGTTGACTGGAAATTGTTACAGTACCAGGAGGGTTGATCACACACTAAGAATTCTCGAGTCAAAAACGCCACAAAAAGACAACTTTACAAATGACTAGTACAGTACTACAGGTACATGATGAAAGTACAAAACAATGCCATAGGGGGCCTACTGTAATGGTCGTTGCCTAAATATTAAAACAAGTGTGTAAATGAATGCATACTAATTAGCCCTAACTCCCTAGCATGATTTACTAGGAACCATACCCATCCTGGCCAATTCCCACACCATTATAAATGGGAAACTGCACACACATATTTCTGACTTTGATTCTGGAGGTGTGCCTACCAAATGTAATAGACTGTCAGTTTAGGGGTACTGTACCCATCCAGACAGATTCCAACAAAACATGCCGTTGGGGTTTGATGGGTTGAGTTCTGTTTAGAGTTAATACATTTGTACATTGACACATTCGTTGATCAAACACAAAGAACACGTACATTGTTTGTACTCGTGCATGCATACATGTATACGTACATTTTGTTATGCAAAATAAATGCATATATATATCTAAATAGACTATGAATTTTTATTTTCAAAATTTTGGCACTACCGGTACACACTGCAATAAGGTTTGTGCACTTTTGAATATTCTCTGTATGCATTCGTGCATATGACTCTCAAGACTACCGGTAAGTGCAGTGATCGGGTATTAATTGTGTGACCTTGATGTTGCATTATGTTCATTTCCAACGATGGGAATTACAACTGTAAACTACTGAAATCATCTACTTGAACTTGACATTTGCACGAATGAGCACCACATGTGACATTTTTCTTTGTAGTGGTAAGCAATTCATGCAAATTCATGCATACGTTCACGCACTTATAGCGTTAAGTACCAGTACAGTGTACTTTCATTTAACACTCATAAATATATTTAAGACAGTTTACCCATTCCTACGTGGGTGGTTTTACATCGCTAGTAAAACACGCTGAATTCCGTGCCACGTTGCGCTCGTGCAAATTTCCATACCGACACATCATGTATGTATGTATGGAGATTTAAATTAGCAGTTCTACACATACAATGTATGTTCTAGGTACATGTACACTAATTGTACCATCTACATTGTACATGTACAATGTACATGGCCAGAGGGGTTTTCACAAAACATGAAGTAAAATTGTTTACTGACAAAAATCGTTGAGATTTTGTGAATTTGACTTGTTTTGACCTTTTGACCAAAAGGTATTGGGGCTAATTTCCAAAGGTATGAATGGGAATAAAATATGTGCTTCGGATGGTAACAAGTACGTTTAAAATCTACTAGGGGCCAGGTCGCTGATAATGATCAGTGTCCACACTGGCCCCTAGCTGGTCTGAAATGTACAAGTTTGTTTAAAACCAACCAAGCCTATATTTATTCCCTTATAAATTAATTAAGGAAAGTGCCAAGGATCCTTTTTAGCTCAACTTCATTATGTACTGATTGTGGCATTGAGTTAAAATTGTCCTTTGTGCAACAGGTTGGGCATGAATAGTAAAATGTACACAAAGTACATGTATATTATACCCAACAAACTTGACCTTTCCTGAAATTTAATGTTGGCCAATGTCAATTTCAATATTAGGTTTTGCAGCCTTCACTGACGTCAACAAACTTGTTGACCACAAACAAGGACCTTAACACTCAAAAATCTCCCATTACGTTGTGAGTCTCAAATGCACCGTGCATTGTCAAGTGTTCATTCAAGCTTGGGGAATAAACTGTGCAAGGCCAGACTCATTAGCATGACAAAAAGCCCAGATCTTAACCCTCAGATCCACTGAATTAATTGACTTTGCCCCTTTAAAAATGGTTGAGAAGAAATGTTATACCCTGAGGGGGTCCTGCAGTGGCCAAAAAACCCATCCTTGGCCTACGCTCATTAACTCCCAAGGGGGTGATAGGATGAAAACCACACAGTTTTGCACAGGTTCATGTGTAAACTTTCTACGGTAGTCCAATGAATCTGTCAAGGTTAAAGTCAAATGGGAAGCGTTTTTCTGTTTTGGGGAAGGACTTCAAAGGCAAGCCGCAGCGGTGTGCGTGCCAGCTCTTAGCTCTAGAGTTGGCCCATGACACGTACACAGTGTGTCTGTGTGCTCATATTTACTGCGGGATAGCAGATCAACAAATCATCATGGCTCTCCGTTAGTTAGTTGGTTAGTTAGAAACAAACGTTGACATTGTATTTGTAGATTGCTCCTACTATTTTGATTGATTTCAACCAAACTTTGTCAAAAGTATCAGTAGCCCAGCCCCAACATGTCACATGACCAAACTGGGGTCAGAGGTCATCATGGGATCAACTCCAAGCATTTTAAAAAGAGAAAGCCTGATTTGATTTGTATCTTGAGGGTTTCTATTAGTTCAAATTTTAAAATGTCCTAAATTTTTGTCTAGCTACCGGTATCTTCCATTTCCAACACAGAAGCATGCAGTATGAGATAACGTTTTACAAGAGCAGCGGTCTTTAAAACTCAAGTTGTTCAGATCGAAAGTACCGGTAGCTTAAACCATGCAGCTATAAAATACTCAAACCAATTGTGTCCACAGCTGTGAAACAAAGTTGTCCAACCACGACTTGTGTAGAATTTTTTTATTCAATCTTTCAACAATGATCCATTACCAACTGGGTAGGATGAGTGATCTGCTTCACAATCTCACAGCTATTGTAAACTTCCCGCTTGATCGACTAGAACCGTATACCACAAATTGATTGCATGCCGGCTTTATGTACAAACTTGTCCCATCACTTGTCTTTTATAGATTTTCATTTTCGTTTTTATCGTCGCGACTTGCATGGATCATTTGGTCGTCGCTCAACGGAAACCGAGTGTACCCTTTTTGTACTCTTCAGGGGTTGAAGTGTACTTTTTTTTTTCAACTTGGGGTCCGGAAACACGCCCAATTACATGTAACGTCATTGTGCATCTAATCTGGGCAGTAGTGTGTGTAGTGAGCGGCAAAGCTCATTATAATTAGAATATGGCACAATAGAGCTTTCAGTTTGTTTTATGCTCTGTTAGTCGGTTTTCTGTGGCGTGGAGAATGAGGTTTGTACATTGTATGCTTCCAGCTGGGAAAGACGGGAAGAGTGAAATGGCAAAGTAATAGTTACTGACAGTATATACCGGTACATGTACTTCCAAAGTACACATTGCATATTGCTTGACATTTAACATTCAGAATATTCAATAAATATTTTTTTTTTCAAAACTTAATTTCCAAAATGCACACAGAGAACTTTTGACTGACTGAACACGAAAAGCGCAAACAAAATTGGTTCAAAACTTGGGATAGGAATTAACTCTATTGTTCTCAATTCTTTACCACCTAAAAATCCAAAAAAATCTCAAGGCCTGCCAGCTCAAAACACCGCAAGTTCTAAGGTTGGACGATTCTGCTTATTGTAGGTCGGATTAGTTGACATTGCATGGTATCAAAAAGAGCTGAAATTCAAACACAGTTTAGGTGGTAAACAGAATGTTTGAAAGCAATCAAGACTAATATGAGAGATTACACATTGTTAAATTGCATTTCGCTGAAAAGGGTTTCCTACCTCCCCCCCCCCAGCTCCCTTCCACCCCACCCCTGGGGAAAATTTGTATTTCCAAACAATATAACTGACACCTGAACATAATCAGACTCCAAAAACTTTCGAATTTTCCATCCATTTTACACAACTCACAAACAAGACGGCAAAACTGTCAACAATAAACCGAGTCGCAACCAGACCCCCCTTTTTTATACGAAATAGTCCCCGCCCATTCCTGCTGCACTCACAAAATGTCCGTAAATGCCACGCACCAACCAATCACTTAAAATTATATCTCCATCTTTCTCAATCCCAGCAATATTTTTAACAACATATGGATTTTTTTTCTGCCAAAAAAAAGGAGATCTAATTCACTTAAAAATATATCTCCATCTTTCTCAATCCCAGCAATATTTTTACAACATATGGATTTTTTTGGGGAAAAAATGGAGATCTAATTTCCAGGCCTATAGGCCTAACCAAATTATTTCTTCCCCATCCACTACATCTATGCAGGTAAACATTCCTATTAATTTTATTATAAAATAAAAAACATTGATTCACCAATAACGTGAATAACCTGTGGATGGGAATTTTAACCGTATTTGCAACTGGATGCTCGCCGGGCATGCTAAATCCATTAATAAATTTGCGGCTTGTATTGGGTCCACCGCAAAGTTGGAACAGCGGATCATTTGATTCTAACTGTGAAATCCGATCTTCAGGAAAATACACTTGATGTGTTTTGCAGCGGGAGTTGATGGAGAACTCATCTCATTTTTCTACATAAGTTTGGAAAAAAAGTGATGAATTCATGGAACAGAGTCTTGGAACTCGATGAGGAGAGGTGTTATTTTTTCCTGATTTGAAAAAAATCAAGATTTCACATATACACACGATGGCGTAAATGTCAAAATGCTCGGTTCATTCGGGAATTTCTCCGGAGAGTTTGATGAAATCGATCAACTTTGCCTACAGGAAGCATAGAATAATCAAATTATGAGGTCACAATTTTTTTTGCACACACTCCGTTCAACAAACTGCGAAATCAATGGCCCCACTGATAAAAGAGTATGGCCGTCGGCTAATATTTTGTATAGAAAAGATGTAAAATTAACACACAAAAAATTGCCCCAATAAAAACCACCTGTAAAAACACTTGTACATTTACAATGAAAATCTAATAATGGAAAAAGAATCAACAACATAACGTGGCAGTTCTATTGAATTTTTTTAGTGCCTTTGGTCATTTTATACATATACATGTATGCATATTGTTTATTTTCAATTTTCCAAAAGAAACAATTAATTAATGCAGGAATAACAGCGAGCTCTGAGCATACAATGAGACAATTTCCCCTCACTGTCATTTAATTTTAAAGTTCCTTGTTATAAAACAATATTGAAATTATATTTCCTCCCAAGTCCTCAAATGTATTGTGGGATCAATGCAATTTACAAAACACAATTTTAGTTATTACAGAACTAACAATTCTGCAGGCATTGTTAAGTGCAAGTCTTTTGTATTGACAGACCTTGTGGGCAGCGTCAAGCAGTCGTCAGTCAGTTAATTGCACAATCAAGTTGGCGTCTAACGAAACGAACACTACTATTCATATTTTATTAGCGGTGGACAAACGCTGGCATTTTATGTATCATCTGTCCCTTTAACCAGGGCCCAAATTTACTGGCATTCCCCACGCTCTTTGTTGAGTTTCATCCCGTAAAATAGATTTCTTTTCTGATTGCAATTTTTTTCGCTATATACAAAAAGTATTCACTTTTGAATGAGCCATTGACCGAAAAATTGTCCCATCGTTAGTTATTGAAATTGAATTACTTTACAAATTCAAATTATTGGCTGTCGGACAAAATTCCTGCCCTACCGATACAATCAGAAGGCCTACAATCTTAATAATGTATGGATCGGGAGCCAGTCTGCTTGCAAAGCGGATCTGTTTGTGTCAAAAACAAGGTATTTTTTGTTACTGTATACGGGGTACGAGTGGGGAGTGTGTGGCCTAGTGGTTAGGGTTCGTGACTCATGATCAGAGGGTCCGGGGTTCGAATCCAGCCGCTGACCATATTGTGTCCTTGGGCAAGGCACTTCACCCCCACTTGCCCCTCTCCAGTCTCCACCCAGGAGTATAAATGGGTACCGGCATTAGCTGGGGAGTAACATGCGATGGACTGGCATCCCATTCAGGGGGAGTAGAAATATTCTCTGTCGTTTCATGCCAAGGAAATCGGAGATAAACACCGGCCTGATGAGCCACATTGGCTCGCGACAGACTTTACTATACGGGGTACGTACCGGTATGGTGGGATTGCAGTTCTCTTCGAAGCTTCTCGAGCTCGCTGTTTCATACAGCCAGTAAGCAACGTTTGCAGGCTGAATGTTTAATATTGGCACCGGTATCCTATTCTCTCACCTCCCCCTCTTTTTTCTCCTTTTTGTTTCCTTTTATTTTTTCGTGTACTTTTAAATTTGAGGGGGGGGGGCATGTGCCCCCGCGCCCCCCCCCCCCCCCCCCCCCCCATCCCTGCCTGGTAAGCACAGAAAATATCTATGTAACCAAAACCGGTTAAAGTCATGTGATTTATAAAGCCAGTGAGCTCATCTTATCATCCGCTTTGCTCAAAATTTTTACAAAGCAGTATTTTTTTGTTGGCAGATCCCTGAAATTTGGGCCCATCCCACATGGGAGAACTGCAGACAGACAGAAGAGCATCTAGGCCAGCGATGTCTGTGTAGATCAAGACCTTTGGAGACTGTTCAGTCCCTGGAGGACCATGCAGACCAAATACCGGTGGTATCTTACATTTATCAGCGCTCACAGGCAACCACGAAATGGGCTTTTCTGCCGCGAGGCAATTTCATCCAAGTTGACACTATCACAAACAATGACAAAGTACATATTGTATCTAGTAAAATAATCACAATTTTTTTATATCAGATTTGGTGCATGAAGGGCAAAGGATTACAATCTTTTTTTTGTCTACTTGACTGACTTTGGATTGCTGTTTGCACTCTAGATGGGATTTGAGATAACTTGGATTCATTTGTTGTTTTTTTCCCCTCTGAGAGTGGCCTGTGTTTTCTTTAAATCACGGTTTGTCTCAAGAGCGCCTTTTACCTAAACTAAAGAAAACAGATTTTGCAGAAGAAGAAACAGCCACACGACTTTTTCACAAATGACTTGATGCCCTTGGAAGATCATTATAAATGTAGACCATTTGCTTTTTGTGATTTTTTTTTCATTTTGTTTGAACCAAAAATATTGTTCACAATCTTTAGTAGGCCTACTTTGTTTGTAGGGTGCATTAGAACTAACCTGATGAAGTTTAAGCTCCGGCGGTTGTGAAAACAGTGAAAATGTGGTTTTTTGGGGGGTCTCATGAATTCAGAAAGCACATGTACCGGTAGGCCTACCATGGAGGAAGGGATGGGCCTACCGGTACCTTGCAAAAAAATGTTAGTGAGGCAATTTACAGGTACATTACCAACAATTACAAAAATGAAATACCTCACTGGACTGTAAGTGAATAACAATATTTTTAATAATAGCCTAAAGCATCCTTTTTTCAACTAAGTGTACATTGTGCTGCCCCGTATTTGTTGTACCTGGTACTAACCCACATGTGTTGCAAGTTACATGTACCGGTATGGGTATTGAGGGGGGAAAAAATATGCTGACAAAGTAATTCTGGGCAATTAATGAAAGTAAAAAGAAAATCGCCCCAGGCCAACTCAACTCAGTTGCTCCCAGCTTGGCAAACTTGCAATCAATGCAGGTTAAACTTCCTTCTTCTTTTTTTGTTTGCTTTGTAATATCATCCATGTGTTCAACACACAACCCCCCCCCCCAACAACCCCCCCCCCCCAAAAAAAAAAAAACACACACACAAAAATTAGGAAGAACTAATTTGTTTAACACTCAACAGCAAAGACCAAGTACTTCAGCAAACCACTTGAGTAGAAGTGGCACAAGCGTCAAGCCTGTTTCTTAAACAGTCCCATCCTATAATCAGCGACACCACACTGTGAAAATCATCTCTTCAGATCCTTCGGTCAGGTGGTTTTCTCGTTATCTTTTCAGGGACCTGGTTTTCTTTGTGGCCTCTGGGGCCCTCTAGGCACCACAGGTCTCCGGTCAGGCCGGGTTATTAAGCAATTTGATATGTAATTTCATTTTGATACTTGAGACATTGTTGATGGGCTCAGTCCCCAGCTGGGACATGCTGGGGCAAGGGATTAGGATTGGGAGTAATCATCATCAACAAATATGAATTGGAATTGCAGATGATACTGTAGGTGAGAGCAGGCTTGGCAGAACTTGCAGTTCACACAATATGCACCATTCAATAATTAGAGTTTATACGCCTACAAGGGTAGGCCTACATACATGTATATTCTGTTGTAAATTGCATGCCATGGTTTTCTCTCCGTCCCTACCGGTATAAGCCTAGTTTCCATACAATGGAGGTGAGAATCGCAGAGAGCAACCCAAAAATGCAACGCAGACATACATATGGAAACATTTCATTTGCAAATGTCGCCGACAGCCCAGACAGATGCAAACTATCTCGCAGACAGATCAGAAAAGTTGAACTTGCTTCAACTTTGTGGACGGTTCGGCGCACTGTCTGCGCAGTAACTGAATTTGGATATATGGAAACTACCAATAGATGATGAAAGCAAACTAGGTAACTACATTTTGCACTCAACATGCAACCACTTGTAATATGGGTCATATTAAAGCTTAATGTCGATATGGAAACTACATTGTAGATGATGAAAACAAAATAGGTAAAAATTTCCATTTTACAGTCAACATGCAACCATAATTTATAAAAACAAGACCCAAACTGCAATGCAGACATGTGGAAACATTTCATCAGCAAATGTCGCCGACAGCCCAGACAGATGTAAACTATCTCGCAGACTGATCAGAAAAGTTGAACTTGCTTCAACTTTGTGGTCGGTTCCGCACAGTCTGCGCAGTCGGCATTATGCTTAATAATGTCAACATGGAAACTAGATGTCGATATGGAAACTAGATGATGAAAGAAAACTAGGTAAAAATGTACTACATTTTGCACTCAACATGCAACCACTTGTAATATGGGTCATTCTATAACTTAAGGGTCCAAAGTGTGATATTTGCCATTCAATTGCCATTAAAAATGACATCCACATATTTTTATTTCTTGAGTACCGGTACCAGTAGGTCATTTGCTTTACAAAATCACACTTAGAAGAAGAAGAACACATTAAGGAGTGCATCCGGAATTTACAAAATCACAGATGTCAGATGTAACAGGGACAGGAAAAAAGTGGACCCCAAATTTAAAGAATGATCCAAATATGTACCCGGACTTGGGATGCTGTAGGCCCCTACAGTCACCATTTTATTGTGTACAAAACAAAAAATGTTCCAAGTGGTGCACAAACAGAGAATTTATGTTTCATGCAACAAACAACCAAAATAATCTTAGAATAGAAGTCACAGCTTGCCTTTCAAAGCAACATTGAACATTTCTTCCTTAACATTTCACAAAATACAACTTTCAAAGCAACTATGGTGTGAATTCCTGTCAACAGTTTAGTTTTTGCTTGGAAAATTCAACATGTCCATTGTACCAAAATACTCTTTGTTGGTTTGATTTTGGCGTGTAGATGTGAGAAATTTGGGGCAAATTATCAATTTTACTTGTTCGATCAAACAGCTGTTTACTTTAACAGGATCAACTGTGGATTGTCTTCAAAAATCATTGCTCTCAGGAAACAGTCCTTATTTACATTCATGACCAAGTTGTTTCAACAAAAAAGGGACAGTCCGGTGAGTCAAAACAAACCAGCTGACCCAGATTTGACGGGAAAGAGACCGGAATTGAAGACGCTTTGCTGGCTAAAACCCATGCCCCTGCAGGATGTGGCAGCTTGTTTTGGCCGTCGGCCAATCCAGTGGCTTACCACGTGATGTACACATATGATGTAATGTACAAAATGAGCAAGAAAGTCAAGTCCGTCTTAGGCCAGTAAACATCATCATTATTTTTGTCCTGTACAAAATCACGTCTCATTATCATCATTCAGTTTAAGTTTAATATTTGTCCTATCAATAAATAGCTTCTATAACTAAACTACTTTGCTCGGCTGAGCAGTCTTGAGTATAATTTTTAGATCCAATTTCCTTGGTATTACAAAACTATTAAAAGTACTCAAAATATGTTTCTGTCCCCCAATGATCTACAAACTTTTGTACAAGTACACGCAGTGTTCCAGTCGAATTCCCATTTTGTCCATTTTTTCTTGTCCAAGTCACATGCAAACTGCACATGAACATGTATTTTTAAGAAAAATTCTAAAACCAATTTTTAAACTCTTGCATGGAGAGAGCCGCATACATGTACATTGTAGGTGGCTTGCCCAAGGACACAAACCAATGGCTAGCAACTGGATTCAAACCCATGGTCACCAAACCCCAACAAATGGTGACACTTACTCCTAAATTTATGGCTAAAGTAATAAGGGATAGAGTAAAAGCCTACTCCAAAAACTCTGCACCACATATCACTGCTGTTTAACAACAAAAAGAAGAAATCAAGCAGGCTTACCTGAAGAGTTCCTGCCACAGATCAGATATTCAAATGGTTGCAAGATACCCCACAGGTTCATGTCATTGGCGATGCCGTACTCCAAGACTGCAAGGGTGAGCTCGCCATCGGACCTCTCGTAGTCCACGCAGGCGCGGCAAAACGTTTCCACCATGAGCGTCTCCATGCAGGCGGCCAGGTACACAGCGGCGTGGTTGTCCACGCGGGTCGAGACTTTGGTGTCGACCAGCCAGCGGTAGAATCGGCCGACAGGGAACGTGAGCCCCGCGCGGGTTTTCTTACTGTCCTGGCAGCACTCGGAGCTCATTTGGAAGAGCGAGAGGGCGCGCAGCGCGGCCGACAGGCAGACTTCCGACAAGGGTTGGGATAGGATTAGCTTGATCGCGGTGTGGATTTCGTTCTTGGTGCACTTGCCGTAAGCAAGACTCAGCCGTTGCGCTTCCTTGGCGATTCTGACCAAGGGACGCTGCAGGAGGTAGGATAACCTCTGTATGACGTCATAAGGGATGGCTTTGATGATCTGTCGGACGCGGTCGGTCTGCAGCACCCGTGCGACGTGCCGCTCCCCCCAGGGGACTTTGTCCAGTTCCGTCAGGCGGTCGAGCCGCTCGCCGTACTCTAAAAACTCCTCGGCGACGCTGGTGTTGAGTGTGTCTAAGCTGCCGCGGTGGGCCCCATCCCAGTCGTGGCCCGTGCTGTGGTTGGCCCGACTGCATCGCGAGGCTGACGAGTTGCGCGAGATGGACGAGTTCCGGGAGGCCGAGGAGTTGGAGCGTGAGTTTGAGGAGTGACTCATGCTCGCTGAGGATGAACCACCGGACTCATAGGATGAGGGACTGGCCATCTGCATCCGTTCAAACGCAGAGTTTAATGTTCCAATGCCTGCCATTCAGAGACGGGTTGTGTGATTCCTTTAAGTCTGCTCGTAAGTTTTATTCTTTGACTCGCACACTTGATTTTAAGGTTGAAGGTTCAATCTCTGCATCTCTGTAAAATACAACAAAAAAGAAGAATTCAGGCTCGACAAAACTTAAATGAAGTCCATCAAAGAGTACTGGGGTATATTCAGAAGCATGTATCAAATTCAAATTGTAAAAACAAAATTGCCAATAGGCCTAATAAGTTTGATGAATCATAACAGAAAAACTATTTGGAGAGTTCAAAAGTCCTCAAAAATTGATGAACTATAAACAAGTTGTCGCCTTGTGATATGGTACAAAGTATTGTTTTTCCATCACATAGGGGCCTACATGTAGGCAGCCACATAATAAGTATACCGGTATACACGTGCTACATGTACATGTAAGCTGATACACATAAGAATATCAAAATCTCGAGAAGTAAGTAACAACAATGCACGTACACAAATCTTCAACATTGGACATATCACGGTTACTGAACCAACACAACACAGTGTGGAATTTGTATAACCCTCCCAAGTGCAATAACAGGATATCAAACTTGATCAGCTATTTCCCATTTTCCATTCAGATGAAGCCGTACCCTGGGGCTGGGACGGAAGAGGACGGCACATTTCGGTGCAACTAGGGCGTTGAAACATGTGAAGTGCTTCCTCGTTAAATAAACTGCTGACTAAATCGACCAGTGACAGAGCCGGACATTGGCAGTTCTACATCCTTTTGTTTTCGGGAGAAATTATCCACCGCAACTGCCCATAAGTTCGGTCAGTGCCTTGCCTTAACAACTCCAATTTAAACTTCAGATGACATCACACCTACATTGTATATCATGGTACAAAAGTAGCTCCGAAGCTTGTTTATCAACGAAAATGTGAATGATGATTTCTAATAAACAGTTTGTGAGGTTGTGCAGACGATCAACAGGTTGTCAGGAATTCATTATAATGTGCATTGTGAATTTTGGGAATGTTGGGGGAGGGGGTGTTGAGGCCCATCTGATTGGTGATGCTAATTTCTTTGGGAAGTCACTCGGATTTTAATTTGGTGAGTCATGTGCGTGTTGATCTATGGATGTATTACGAAAAAAATTCTAGATCCGTTTATAAGTTTTAAGAACTATAGTGAAAAGAAACCCCCATTATGAAAAGTGACATTATGTTTACTCAATCTGCCCTGAAAGTTACACTTAAAGAATCAAGGATTCCTTTTTAATGTTAAACTAACTTAATTTACAAATCATTAGGAGTAAGTTCATCCAGAGTATACACACCTATACATCTAACTTCAAGATTGCCAAAGTTGTGTGTCAAATTTCAAGGTGCAGTGTAGCCTACTCCAAATAAACCACACAGGTTATGAGAGCATACTTTTCAATGCCAGCATTCCCAGCAAAGATGTCCCTGAGTTACCAAATTGTCACCTTTTCAACTTTTAATTGGCCTTTTACCCAGTCAGGATCTCACCGGGGTACATGGAGAGAAGTGCATCTCATCTCAGAAAGTGCACACATAGCACGACTTTTCTGAAAGATTCTGTGGGCATCCTACAATCAAAAGTTTACAAAAATGTAGAGAATTCCTGGTTTGAAGAGGTGTTTGCTAGAGGAATCAACGAAAAAGGGAATGTCCACACGCCCTGCCCCTTCCCTCCCTACACTCCATCCAACGTAGCGATTGTCCAATGTACAATTATCTAGCGAAAGAGTTTACACCTTACAAATGTACACATTATTTAATTTGTTTGTGTGTATCAGAAGATTCAACAAGAAGGCCACAGTCAACAAGCCCCGCCCGTCCCTCCCTACAACACATCCAATGTAGTGATTCAAATGTACATGTACAATTATCTAGTGAAAGAGTCTACATCCTACACATTAGCCTATCTGAATTTTGTTTTGAGTATCAGAAGATTCAACAATAAGGGGACTGTCCACAAGCCCCGCCCCTCCCTCCCTTCAACACATCCAACACAGTGATTCAATTACAAGTTTCCAGTGAAAGTTCTAGTGAAAGAGTAATTATCAAATACAGAACCTCCGTGTCTGATTTGAAGATGGCAAGGTGCTATTACAAAAACTGTTTGACAGACGTGAATCATTAGACACTACCTCTGCAGGCTTTTTCCATGAATGCTTGAAACCGCTTTACCACCACTGCCAATCTTCCAATTATTCCACTAAACCACACAGAAACACAAAACAACATTTCTGGGACCTGGCCACAGCACCCCAACCACACACCGTGCAGTATCCCCTAGACTCTACGGACATCAAAAAAGTTTTGAATAGGGCTAGAGCTGAATAAAGGTTGAGTTTTCTCCACTCACAATCGAAAAGCCAAAGTGCCAGTCAAGTAGCTTTTTTTTCTATCTTTCAATCACAATTCGGGTCAACAAATCGCCGTTTCCCCCTTACATTTCCGAAAAGAAAATCAGTGCCAGGCCTACGGGGCAAAGAGTCGTACCTCTAGGGGAAAGGGCAATGAAAATAAAATAAAAGGGACTTTAAGGCTTTATAAATTTCCACTGGAGTGGGCAGTGTGATTTGGATAGGGGATTTGTGCATTGGCCGGTTTTAAATACCTGACAGGATTAAGCGGTAGGCCTATTGTTGGCAGTCAATGAACCAGGGGTCTTACTGACGCCTGGAGCTAAAAGGCTGGGCTTGGAGGGACTTATTAGGTGGACCTCATTGCACCACACACACACAATTATGAAAATCTCCGCAGGAATTCAAAAATCTGACTTCAGCTTTTGTAAAAAGTTCAAACTGCTTGAATGAATCACGTAAATAGCCCTATATTAGCCTACCGGTAGGCCTATATGAAATCTGGACATGTTTTCGTTGATTTCATATTTTAGGCCCCTACTATTTGTGAAAGTTCAACCATTTTAAGATGGAAATTGGAATTTTGCGTCAGGGTGATATAAATCAAATTAGATTTTTGCCCTTCACCGACAATTAAACACTGTATACTCAGTGTGTTACCTCCTGAGTGAAAGTTGGAAAAAATCACTCGGGTGGGACTTGAACACACGACCTTCTGCTTTCTAGTGCAGATGAAGAGCAAAAACCTAATTTGAAAGTTGATCCAGTGAGTTTTTTCTCAAACATGATTACAAAGTTGGACCTTTGTAAAATGCCTCTTGAGTGGGCGAGTGGATTTTTTTTTGGGGGGGGGGTAATATAATTGTTCAAGAACTGAAACTGAAAAAATTTGATACAAAATAATAAACCCACTGTGTAATTGTATGTACTGCTTGCATGAGGTTAGACTATTCTTTATGCAGTTACAGTAGCTTGCAGAGATCATTTTAGCTTTAGATTGTAATGTAAGTGTCAAGCTAGGCAGTTTTTGATTTAGTGCATTCTTGCAGCTTTCGAAGGATGAATTGTGTATACACCCTATAATCAAATCTAGTGGGGCCTCAATGTATCCTTGCCTTTAACTTAAGATAACTGTTTGGATACTGGAATTAACTGCCTTAGCTGGATCCTATAAAATAACACCCAATGATTAAACCAAAAGCTGTCAGACAGAACAATTTCTCAACTTGTTTTGCACAACTCTCTAAATTCCAAAGACTGGTTCGCATAAAAATTCACTCCCACTGACTGAAACTACATGAACTAGTGACAAAAGATTGCGTTTTCACTCCAGCTTCGACTGAAATGATTTTTTTTGTCACTTTATTTCAATCTAAAATGAATGTGATTTTCACTCTTAATCGTCTAGTTCCTATACATGTAGGTTCCCTTTTGGGGATTTAAGCCCGGTTCATACTCTAAGCGAAAGCGAACGCGAATTTGTGACGTCGTGGCAAGTATTCGCGCTGCGAATTCGTAAGAGTTGAACATATTTCAACTCGGGCGAATTTCGCAGCGAAAGTTTTATGACGTCAAATTCGCTTCGCATTCGCTTTCGCATGAAGTATGAACCGGGCTTTAGAGAGCAAGTTCAATTTTACTCAGACTTGCAAAGTCTATCTCAATAATTTCAAACAAATGATCTATTAGGGCTTTAAGCGCAGGTACTCCAAGAACACTGGTGAATTTTCTCCCACATTTCTGGAACAATCACCATGGAAACCATAGACCCTCTAGACTTCCAAGGACAAGTGACCAATTACTGCTGCTGGCCATGTGCACTTGAGTGGAGTGCTGACTTCTTGAAGTTGACCACATACTTAATTTCACTTGATCATGCTTTACTTTCAGGCTGCACACTTGTGCCATGATGGTAAAGTGACTTGCAGTGCTTTCGTAACTATAATTACCATCCATGGCTGTATATTAAAGGGGCACTAGGTCCTGAAATCCCCGAAAATTTCATGTTTTGAATTGTTTACTTATCTATATTTCAAACATCTGGTTCAAAGGAAACCAACCTAATGCCTTTAATACCGTTCCCCAGAAAAGACGAAAAAACCTCGGTTGTTTACATCGGACACGACGAAGTACGAATATACTTTTCCTGTCGTTTTCACTTTCACTTCAGTCAATGTACGTAGATATGTATACACAGCACTGTGCTCGCGAACAGCACGTGGTGACCAATCACCAATGCACAAAATATGGTTTCTTACACATCCGCAAAAGGCGAACACTTTACGGATGAAATCACAACTATCATCAAAACAGCTCGAATTTTTTGGGTCGCAAAAGTGGACCCCGAAATTCGTTCACACACGCATAATACAGGAATAACACAAAAACGCCCAGTTTTGAAAGGATAGTTGTGTGGATGTTTAGGCCTATATCCTACATTTAAATGTTCTTTCAGATTAACATCATTTCGTTCAAAGCATGTTTTGTAGCCCAATTGGGCTGTTCTAGGACCCAGTGTCCCTTTAATTCAACAAAGTGTTTACCATACTGCAGCTCTATGAATAATTCTACTGTACTTTAGGTGATTATGAAATTGACTGGGGAAACAAATCGAGGACAACGTGATGGAGAATACATGTGTGACCCATTACAATTGCCATTTAATTGCCAGTACCAACGTGATGCACATGATCCCAATTTGATTTTGTGCTAACACTCAGTTAAAAATTCCAGATGCTTCTAATATTGTGTTTTTGAGTACTAAAACGAAATCTTGTGGAAAGCCACACCTATAAAAAGGCCGAGTAAAAACACACAGCAGTAGATCGACCCAGGTCTTTTTTTCCCTCACAAAGTGGAGGATGATCTGATGAGTGCCTATATTTATTTGTTATTGAAAAATAGGCTAAAATAGCCATTTAACTTACACGATGATGTGTTTTAAAAAGGAGGAGGCCCTTTTGTTGGATAGTTCTGGGTAGTTGTATATTACTTGATGACCACAAAACCTTCTTAAAGTGTTTATTGAACATTAGTAAAGCTATTAGCCTCTGAACTTCTGAAATATCTTTTAAAAAATATCATACCTGAAATAAAAAAAGAAAAGAAATTGATGCAGCCCCCAAGAAGGAAGCAGGTGGGGACGATCAACTGGTAGGCCTATTTTTTTTTTTACTTGGCGTAAATTTAATAAGTAATTTTAGAAGGCTGCGAAGTGCGAATTATAGGCTATGGCCATCATCTGTGCACATACAAAAAAAGTTTTTGGCCGATTCAAGGAACAACAATACAATGAATCTGAACCAGGTTATTACAAAACTAACCTGTTCAAATTTCAGCTCAATAGATATTACATGTATATAGGTTTTGAGGAAACTGTAAAAAAAATCTTGATGCAAAGCATAGGTTTCCGCTGAAAGGTGGTTTGGTGGTCTAAAGACTCTAAACCATCACGAGGAAATGATGGTAATTCCTCTTTTCTCGACAAAGGACAGGACACATTGCCCTAGATTTCAAGATTTCAATTTCAAAGGATGCATGATCCTATTACTCACTTACAATCACAAGGGATATTTCATGATATTTTGGCAGTTTCATTTTTGAATGTTTGCAAATGGTTTCCATCCATCACAGCGATACACATTTTAAAAAGACAATGTGCAGTTCATTATGAGTTTAGTGAAATTGGATTCAAATCTCTGCACTATTGCACAAGTTTGTTACCACAAACTGACCTTATTTCTTCCATTTCATAATACATCTCTACTCTTGCAAGTTTTTTCCAGCGTCTGTTCGTAATCATGCAAGCAAGCACTCTTTCAACAATGCTGAAGATATCAAGACTAAAAGCAGTTCTTCCAGTGAAATTCCCCTCCCACACACACATGATGGAACATTTGAGAAAAGAATGACACACTTGGGAAATTCAGTTCTCCTCGACATGACAGATTACCCAATAAATGATGATCATAAAAGAATCATAAATACTGGAATAGAAAGACACCACTTTCCTTCACATGGTCAATGGGGATCTGTAGTCCTACTCTTTGTACAAAAAAAATTCACATATTTTTCTGCAACAGCTTACCATTACAAAACAATGATGACTCACACTGGAACTAAACAATCCATTTTGGGAGAAAAGAAAGGAATTCAACAACCTGTTAAGTGTTAATTTCTTTGGTCTTTTTTTTTCAATCACATCTTATTCTAAATTCATCCCCAAAACCAACCCTGCAATTATCTTGATAATTTAACCGTGAACCTTCTAGTCTACATGTACCACACAACAGTAGAACAATTTCTTAATTTAAAGGGTGCACTTATTGTTTTGCTAAAATATTGTTAAAATCCAACACGGAAAAAAATGTTGCAACCTGAAGCCACTTTTCTCTTCATATATCATCTCAATGAAGGTCAGTTGTTGCAAAAATGATGATAAGACATGAATCTGGGACTGAGAAACATTTCCAATTTTGTTAGGAAATAGTTAGAAAATTTTATTGACTCTCCAAAGACTTTGTAAACAATCGCTGAAGTGGCGTCAGGTTACAACATTTTTCCCTAAAACACATAGGCCTACACAAATTCAAGACTGTGCCCTACTATTTTTCAAACTCTAATTGGTTGGAAAACATTGGCTTGAAAAATATTAAAGAACTCCACAAAACAAAAGCAACAACTACATGTAGACTCAACAATCATCACAAAGTATTGTCAGTTTGTACTTGGATACATTTTCTCTATTGTGTAATTCATACACAATTTAATATGCCATTTTCACCGCGGAAAGATCGCAACGGGCGTGCCGCACGAGCGGCTGCTGCTACCGGCATTCTGGCCCGGCCCAGCCCCCTCGATCCCCCGGTCAATCAACAACACGTGCACGGTGAAAAACTCGAAGAGTACGGACCATGGTACACGCCGTAATGGAAAAATAAACAAATCTCTGCAAACTTACCATGCTCAACTAATCATTCCACAGGACTTGGCTAGCGCGATGTACAGGTTTGGCCATGATTCAACCACAAATATCCAAGTTTTAAGCGTAATTTCCCAGTTAAAAATTCACTGAAATCTCAACATCACATCACAGGTGTCTCATCACCCAAGCGGTACACAATAACAATGTACAAGTACACGTATATCCAGCATGCATGTAGCAAACTAAACAAATGTGTACGAACGATCAATACATACAAGGCAGGCATGCAAGATCCGTACACGCGTGTCCCCGCTCTCACGCATCTCATTACATACGGACCAATGACAGAGCAGCTGGCTTTATTTGCATATAACTCTCGCAGTGTGGTCCAATCAACGTGTGTCATTCGCTGGCAATGCCCTGATTTGCCGAAACTGCAGGATAGACATTCATTGGGATCATGCGGTGTGGCTTTTAATGAAACAAAACAATTAAAAATCTCCAACGACACATGAATAAAACGAGAAATGCTTGTTTAAAAATGTTACGGCGTATGACCGGTTCCGTCGACAAATCTTGCTTCGGTTAGTTTAGAATTTTGAAACGTATTGTCGCTCTTTGAATCGGTCTTAATTTATTGATTCACTAATGATATACAAAGGATGAGGATTGACACAAAGAATTACAATGTAACAATATGACATCCGTGAATGTAATACAATACGGATATCCGCTTGAGAATATTGGTTCAATAGAGGGCGCTCTCGTGTAAACAGCTCTCACAACTCGGAACGCACACACAATGATCTGTCCACATAAAAATCATTAAGGGGCTTCAATGCTAAGAGATCGTAAAATGGCGGTAATTTTTTTTTTACTGTATTCCCTAAAAAATGAAAAAGTAGCAAAGAAAACTAATGTAATCCTTTGGTTCATTGTCTCACTATTCACACACTGCATTGCCCATCCAGGTTTTGGGTCACCTGGATGGGCAAAAACAAAAAAGTTAATCATTTTTTTCTCTGAAATTAGGTTCTAATTTGTCGTTCGTAATGTGGGGGGGGGGGGGGGTGCGTATTACTGCTAGCAGTGGTTGTAGGGTGTTGGCACTTTCATTTCCTGAAGAGAAAAATGGAATGGGGCGGGGGAGGCTGGCTTAAAACGCCAGTGGTTTCACATGAATCATGCCATAGGTATCACCATAGAGCAAGGTGTCCCATTAGTGAAAGTCAATATCTCAAACATAAGTGTCACGTACACACCTTCTTCAGCAACATACCATGAACTTAAATGGATAACACGCTGTCAATTATGAGAGACGCTTTCACATGAGTCAAATGCTTAATGTACAGCATGAACACGCATAGACTATCAACTAACCCATCTCACCGCCGAACATTGTATGAAACCATAGACCTATAACTCTTTGAATGAATCTGACTCTGACAAGTCCCCGTTTTCTTTTCTTTCCTTTCAGGTTCGTCCCTGCCACCGATTTTTAATGGAACCCGGAGTATTCCTGTCACGACAACGAAAATGGAAAACTTGCAAAAAGCTGGAAACTGGAGTGTTATTTCTGCTCGGCGGAGTGGAATACATCATTTTTTATTTCTTCAGACGAAAGACAGTGATTCATTCAACGGGGAAAGGGGACGCGGTTGGGATGAACGGACGAGGGGAATAATAGATGCTGGAGCGGTGAAACGCGTTCCAATGACCCCCTGTTGTGAGCGCTGCCCTGGTGCACATTGACACGGAAAGAATCGTGGAAGGGAAAAAAAAGCGCTGATGAAAAAGAGATGCTTCAGATTATCTCTTTCTTCGTGCTGAGAAATTTAAAATCAAGGTCAACCAAACATCTCGCTCGCTGGCCTCTAAATATGATAGATTTTTTTTTTTAATTCCGTTTGCGGCCAACTCAATATTTCATTAACTACAAAATGCTCCTTCGTATGCTGCGATCGTACTCGTGGGCCTAATTTATCTCAAATTAAATTGGAGCTTTACTTAAACGTGGTAACAAAATTAGAAATTACTTTGCTAAAATGTCAGGGTAGAGATTGGGAGAAAATGAAACGTCCACGAAAAAAATCAGCAGAGGGTTTGGGGCTGACGAGGGACCTAGAACAAAATAGGGTCAATGGCATAATCACGTCTGTAAAGGCACCCTTTAAAATACCCATCTATTTTATTTTTATAGGTAAAGAAACCTTTATTTTGAAATCTCACCAATCCACATTTTACATGGGATTTTCCAAAAAAACGAAATCAGGAACATTCTTGACAAATTTCAACCCATAAAAGATACAAACATGACCATGGGGGCGCTGTTCAATGCTGGCGAGACTGGAACCACCTTTCAGTTAGTTCAAAGTGGAAAGGGGAGGAGGCACATTTGGCAAAAGTGGGGAGGGGGAGCTCATTCCCCTCACCCCCCCCCCCACCCAACATGGATCTGCCACTGACTCTAATGTTCATATATGACAAACATGTTCATACTGTTTATTCCTATTTCTACGTACTTATACAATGACCTCTGAATGACGTCATAGCCACGCAACGGCGAATAACCCCCTATCTACAGATTTTTCCCCAGGGGCAACTTGTTCGACATAACCCGAGCACGGTATAGGCGTCCACTTGATATTCTGCACTGCGGGGGACATCTGACCGAGGCTGATCCTTCCTCGATCCCTGCGGTACGCTCTCAACTCGCCTGCCCTTCTTGACCGTGAGTGACTTACAGGACGTTGTTTTAAACATGAATGCCCGCTGCACCACCTACAATAAAAACATCTAACAAGTTGTCCCCTGTACCGTCGCTGCGCTGAAATTGATGCTGAGAGGTTTCATCGTATTGCTACAGTTTACACAAGTTGCGATCCAGGCTATACTAGAGCAAATTTGCAGTTGCCGTCTCCACACTCTTTCTTACCCCATGTCATTTACCTCAGATCGTGCTTCATTTCTGAAACAGAAAAAAAAAAGATATGAAGCTAAGAGTGATGATTTGATCAGTGCGAAATGTCTTCGAGTCGCTTCCATACAATAAAAACGATAAAAAGGCAAAAACAATGCAGACACTTGAAGACTTGTTTTCATCACTATGAGCTCGCTGTGACAAATGACTCCTAAAATTAAATTAATGGACGCGAAGAATAACACGCACATTTGCACTGAAGTCACGTCGGTTATTGCTACAATTCGAGCCTGAAAAAAAAAACTCGGCGAAAAACATCTCTGCTAATGGTTCTTGCGGCAGCGGAACTGTCGCGAATGATGATACCTCAAATGTCCTTCTTTTTTTCTCTCCGGTGAAGTATCGGTGTAACGCGAATCGGAGTGGGAAAAAAATGTTCCGATCGTTGAACTGGCGTCATTTGCGAAGGAACAGAGGAAACTTGTATGCCATCCACATCGGTGTACGTACGTAGAAAAGACCACGTTATCGATTTGGCGGGAAAATTTTCCCGCGCTTGGGGGGCGCGGGGGTCCGGGGATATCAGGTGTTGCCGCGTAATGCGCGCGCGGTGCAGGTGCCGACAGAGAATGGCGACTTGACTTGCCTTGGAATAATTCCAAGTTCGCAAAAACAAACGATTTGAATAAGTGTTCATGGGATCCACCCACAGACGATCGAATGGGAAAGCAGAAGAAGACGCCAGTTGCCTTCACTATCTTGCAACAAGTTTTGAATTTGTAAGCCTTATACGCAATCGGTAGTTAGGCGTAATAGGCCTATGTAAGTTTTTTATTGAAATTTCTGGACGAAATTCTTTAAATTCAGCAAAACTTACAAACGATTTCTAAAATGTCGGCAAAAAGCTTGATCATTTTTTTGTTTCGATTAATTATTATATCTTTGAGAACTGCGTCACCGAAAACAGTTAGCCACCTCCACTTTCTGTCTACTGGTTGGGGAACAGTAAAGTCTGCAGGTTTATTTAAAAGAAGAAAATGTAGTCGGCCGATTTACTACTAGCGAACACATATACTTTCACTTTTTGTGTGTATGTCAAAAGCTCTTGAGGTAGGTGAAAAGAATAACGAAATGGATTCCTATACTTTGAAAAGGAACCATACAACGGAAAGTCAGATTTAGAATCGGTTTAAACACAGGACACTGAAGAACGAACCATAGTGTTCAAGCATTACAGTCACTATGTGGACTTCCGAACAAAAGAGGTCCACATTAACCAGGTACCAGCGACGTTGTGTGGACTTGTCCACGTCCACACAGTATTTCCCCCTCTCTGGAAAACAGTTTAGAGGCATTTTGGGGTTAGGTTTATCTGTGGCAAAATGAAGAAAAACGATAAAGGGAATCATAGGGGAAAAACATGGGTTGAAAGTGTTTTCACAGTGTGAGTAAAACGAGTTTTTTTGTTCAAAACAAAGGAATGTCCACACTAGATATGTAACGTAAACATGTATGGTTACACGTACCTCTATGTTCCGACACCCCCGGCCCCTAGGTTCCGACTACTCAACCCATGTTCCGACTACCCTATGATCCGAAACCCCTATGTTCCGACTGCACATATCCCTAACCCTAACCCTTAACCTATAAACCTCACCCTAACCCTCACCGGGAGTAACACAATCTTATGTGCATTTAGGTTGTCGGAACATAGCGGTGTCGGAACATAGGGGTGTCGGAATAGAGCAGTCACCAACATGTATGACTTCGCCATGTTTCACCACTAACGTTAGCAGTCTCGCAATATACCACGAGAATGATACATTTTTTGTGTGGATTTGTATAGGCTAATTTGTGTGCTTTAACACCGTTCTTCTTGTAGTTACATAATCGTGATGCTGCATGTAAGCTAGAGGTACAGTAAGTTAATTCTATAGACAGAATCAACACGAGGGAAAAAATCTATTAGCATGACATTTTCTTTCTGCATTTAGGGACATGTAATTGTAAGGATATGCATAAAGTCTTTTCAAGCCGCGTGTGCTGCGTGTGATCGAGAACAAAATCACGTTGCTAACGATCTCTTGAAAGAACTCGTGAAAAACTGTCTGGTAAAGTTACTTGAACTTCAAATTATAGCTACCGCTGATTACACATAATGTAGGCCTACGTGGCAAACAGTCACAGGATTTCAATTCTGACTGTCACAGGCGAATGTTAAAAGTATCAATTTTCAATTCAAATGAGGAATAAACAACAGTAGATCCATACTACATTGTGTTAAATATTTGATGCTAGGGCAAGAACGTTTTTCGAAATGTATATTCTCATAAAAATGCAGGAACCATTTGAAGAATATAGGCTACAGGAATGAACATGCAGGAACCATTTAAAGAATATACAGGAATAATACTTCAAGGCACATTGAATGTCTTCCATGGTGTATCTGTAATTCATTTTTTTTCGTCACTGACTCGCAAGCATTACTCCCCATCATGTAACAATCAGCTCCGGTTTCTTGCGTTTTCGTATCACGCGTATCGTTTCACAACTTGGAAAATCGGTCTTCAATTCAACAATCTTTGCGCGGTTCGCAATCTATATATACAACCCTTTGCTCCCGTAGGACAGACAGCGTAAGAAGAGATTGCGTAAAATAATTGGCACATTTTCTTCTCCTTCTTCCCTTTTCTCAGAGTTTTTGATTTTCATCTTTCGTCTTGGGGGAAAGTTCAGCGGAGGATAGCCCGGCTGTCTTGGCTGAAATACGACCCGCTCGATTTCCAGAGGGAGGAAAGATGGCTGAATTATTTAAGATGTCTGGCTGTCGCACGAGGCAGATGCACATAAGTCAACCGAGATTTGAATCTTAAAGGAGCAAATATAAAAAAAAACCAAAAAAAAACCGAACCTTTTGTTTCAGGAGGATGATTTTATGCATGTTTTGAATAGCCAACTTGTACAATATATGTGGCTGAATGACCACTTTCTGTCTGAGTAGAATGTTCCTATGTTTTTATCTTCAGCGAAATATTGACTATTCCTTTAAACAAATTATATCTCTCTCTGCGAGACAATGAATTTGGGATCGTCGTTTCTCATATTGTTTTCCTAAATTGTACCCACAATCTGTACTGGTTGATTCCAACGAAACTTGATTCGTTTAATATCGCGTGTGCTAATAATTCCAACAACTTGTGTACACACTGTACAATATTATGTATACGCTGTGTATTATTTTTTATTTTGTTTGAAATACCATCTATTAGTTATGTGATCTATGTTTCATACTAAACTTACTTTTACATATATAAATTAGGATTTGGGCAAATCCGCTTTTTATTTTTAGGATGATGCGTCTAGATAACTTTTATCATTTGTAATTAACCAATGTTGAAAGTATCTTAAAACAGCGAAACAGCATCTGTTCCTTTAATTTTTCCCTGTAAACTGATCCCATTAAGCGAAAGAACCACAGAAACACCAACAAAATTGAGCAATGTGAAGCAAATTAGGTGCAAATTGCTATGTCTATAAATCAGTCTTCTTTCCTCCCAAACGATACTTCATTTTTTAATTAACTGTTTCAAATCCCCAAAAACCAGACACGCTACTTTATGAAATGTTGGAGAACCCCTAAGCCCAGAGATCCCCATTCGATTTTCTTATTTTCTTCCACAAAGAGTGAAACTCTACCGTGCTAGAGCAAAAGAAAATTCTCCTCTATTTTCTGTATTTGCTTGGGTTCTATTTTCATTTTTTTTTTAAATTTTCCAGCGCAAAATGTCTACTGCGCACGCCTTTAACAGTTCTCTTTCTCCATCTTCATTCAAGACCTTTTTTCTTTCCCTGTCGGTCCATTCCCAGTCGTCTCCCTGAGCAGCAGTTGCAACTTTATGATGCAAATGGAGCGTTGCGGGGGAATCTTTCAGAGTGATCTATTTCCTGCGGTGGTGTCCATTCAAGATTTCATATCTCCGGAGACAGGGGGATCTGTCCGCTTGATATGGGTGTCCCACGGGGGGCTAATCACGCGGTACACGCGGTCGCTCCCGAACGCACACCGAGCGGGATGCCAGTGAACTTAAGCCGTAGGGCCCGGACCTTTATCTGCGATTTTGCCGGGGACAGATTGACCGAGACACACGGTGTGAGTGGTCTTTGCTCCTTGCCTTTCTCCATTTACAGACCACGGATAGTATGTCTGTAGTCTGAAGAAAAATGTATTCGACAGCTAGTAACAACAACAGGAAAATACCCCTCAGCCTATATTTGCATGAGGAGAAAGAAAAATGAAAAGCGATTTCAACAACCAAGATCTTTTACTTTTTTTTCCAGGACAGCCAGAAGAAGAAAACAAACCAAAATTGTTTGCATCGATCTTTGAATTGCATGAGCCAGTCACAATGTTGACGACTTTGAGCTGAGATTTGTCGCTCCGGGAGACGTGTTTTTTTGTGTGTGCGTCGTTTGACATTTGATAGGCATATATTAGAGGTTCGATTTTTTTCCCTCCGTTTCTTTTTGAGCTCGGATATGAAAAAGAGAAGGGAAAAAAAGTGAAGTGAAGCGGGAAATGGGAACGGATGAAGCGAAGTAGGTTTCCAGGGCATGTCAATCTCCTTGCGGAGGACTTCCACTGAGAGAGATGAAACACGCAAGACTGCGTAAAATCTTTAAAGGGATATTTTTTTGAAGTCATCAGGAGGGCGAAGGGCTAAGTGGTCGGATGATGTAGCCCCTAAGGGGGCGTGACGCATATACCATCCGCCCACCAGTTTATATACGGGTACCTGTTTCTGTGTTTAATCATAGGGACTAGCTGATGCATGAGCCCCTGAAATATTTTTTTAAAACAATTTCCCTTCAAAACAACAAAAACCGATAAACGGGAAATGATATAAAGCCAATTTTTGACTTGGATATCGCGAGTGTTGTTACTGTTATGATTGCTGTAATTGCTTTATTTCCATGCATCTCAACAAAATGTGGAGATGGTAACTCTTAACACACGGCAAGGCGTTTACGGATGACGGATTTGAAGGGCCGGAAGCTGACATTTAAACGTACTTTTAAAAAAGTTTCATAGTTTTAAAGCCATGTTGGGCCGTTTGCATTTTCCCTAAAACCTACTGAAATATTATTTTAAAAAGCCTACCTGAGTTAAAGATCGTACTGGTACTAAACACCGTGTGAAATGATTCCGTCTGATTTTCTGTCATTTAGATGAAATCAAGAAATGTTGGTGATTGGCAACGATCAGTCAACTGATTTTTTGGGGGGAAACAAAGAGTGCTACGGACGAAATCTTGCTTCGTAATCAAAAGTGATGCACGGGTTTTCATTGTTTTCTCAAAAAGTGTAATATCCACTGAGCTGAAACTTCAACAGGTTATGTCTTGAACAATTCTCCTTTGGATTTTGAGTGGTGTCATTCATGGAAACGAACAAACTTCACTGAAAAGCAAATGATGCCTTCAAGCGTGTATCTATCAAAAGGTAAAGTGATTATAGGCCCTCAGATGTGAAAGCCTGTAATCAGTAATCTAGTAATGTAGGAGAAAGCGTAACATGAGACGCATGTGCGGAGAGGCAGGTGTGATGAGGCAGGTGCTTTGTCAATGCATGAGTCGATGACGAAGCGCCAATATTCTATGGTTAATTATTCACAGGCTGATTCCGTGAGGAAAATGACTTCACCTAAAAGAGCTAAATAGACAACTCCAATCTGCCGGAGGTGGTGCAGATCACTGCCTGAGATTTCTGAAGTGCTCCGTTGTTACCATTTCTGAAGAGGGGAGCGCACAAAGTATTAAAGAAAGGCCAAATGGACTTAAAAGAACATAGCAGGACTTTGGAAAACTAAACAGAAAAGCATGCTTTGTATGTAGAGAGTTGCTATAATCTTCGTGCTACCATCTCCGGGGAATTCGCAGAAGAGTACCCTGATTTGAATCTGGTGTGATGTAGGCTATTATGTATGTTTTGTGTGTGTATGTGATTTGATGGATGGCGAGCTGTTTGTTGCATTTTCGCCCTCTTTTTTAAAATTTCCACGGGGCAAAAATCTGGTGTGATGAAAAGACGTCGCGACTACCGCAAGAAAATGTATGGAGCGCCTCGGGGGTAATAATTAGGAAATGTACATTACGACGATGTGAAACGCTGATATGCCTTGTTAGATGGGTCTTACAAAAGGAGCAGCAGGGGAAAAGGGGGCTAGAATGTCGCCATGAATTATTTGTTTGTTTGCCTGTTTGTATACATGTCGTTCAACCCTTGCAGTGAATGGTGTCTACGAGTTGCTGTTGGCATATCCGTCGTATACGTACGTAGTAGTAGTACCTGCATGCATGTTGTGTCTGTGGTATCACTATAATATAAACCAATAGGGATCATTTGGTATACGCGTACTGAATACCTTCTTCCGTCGAGTGAAAATTCTTCTTTTTTCTGAAGTCGGGTCCCCGGCTGTTCGCGGCCACAGGCCCACAAAAGTGGCCTTATAAAGCCAACGATAATTGTCGATCCTTGAAATATTTGAAACACCCTCTTTTTTATACAAAGTGAAATCAGAGAACATTTTTGCGCCATCACAATTTGTCGCAACAGCGTTTGTTTTCATGCAAAGCATGTGTCTCTTCGTGGACATAGTCAGATAATTATTGATATGCAATCACTTGCCACTTGATCAGTGTGCAGTATGGATCATACCTTACATGATGCCCTGGGAAATATATCGATGGCAGACGTAACAGCATGTGGCCCACTTGAGATACAACTATATAGGCGGATAATGTGGGAAGATTGTGAAGAAATATATCTCATGCCCGATACTCTTTGGTAAACAAAACATTCTAAAGTCTGTTTCGTAATTTCGTAAGGTATCGACAGATGCCATTTTGAAAACTACCGGTACGAGTACTCTGCTATGAGTTCGAGTGGTATACGACCACGAGTATACTTTTTCCACGAGTACACGTAGAGAGTGAATGTAACATGCTAATAAAGATGAGCCCTATATACAAAGCCAACCGACAGTACACAATGGATTGTTCTTTTTCTGCACGAAGCTCCACAAAATATTTATCTTCGTGGGAAAACATTTTCATCAGTACGAGTACAGTACAGGGAATTTTTTGTGCGAAAACTTTCGATTACGAGTGCAAGCACGCGAGTGCAACCAGGGATCATTTGAATATGTATATACGGGATACGTACGCGGCTCCGGAAAAAAAATACCTTTTTGCGCGAATATTTCATCTAGCACACTATGGGCAAAGAACTTTTCACATCAAAATTTTAAGATGTATATATGTGGATGTGGTGAAATTACCAAATTGTTATCGTATCCCGTACGCGTACCATTTCTAATGTCCCAAATTGGTCCCTATTTTTATAAGTACGACAAAAAAACCACCCGTGAATATGTAAGGCGGATCTAGCTTTCAGGAACCGGGGGGGGGGGGGGGGGTTCATATGAGGGGGAGGGAATGGAGTAAAGGCGTGTCAAAGGCACGTCTTGCTAGGGGGGGTTCCAGGGATATCCCCAGGAAATGTTTGATACACTATGATGCTTTCTCCTGCATTCTAAGGCAATTTGAGAATACATTGTACATTTAGGAACTTTAGCATTCCGTTTATCATTTTTGGCCCCATTTGATTTTTTTTTTACTAGTGTCATGACATTAGTCAGCTGCTCAACGAGGGAGGGGGGGGGGGCTGCCTCCCCTAGATCCGCTACTAATATGAATACGATTTCAATAACCACAAATTACACTGGTTTTGATATAAAAAGGACTGTTCTCCACCACCAGCCTGCATCGCCATGTATCACACATTGATAACTCATTCATCAACAGACGCGCATCCCATTTTGAATAAAACAACAGGGTAAAGTGCACTTTTTTGGGAACGTCTCGCGATTACAAAAGGAGCACGAAGCGTAAGAAATATGATTTTGAGGATTGTTCAATAGGGCGTGTGGACCACTCGTGTATCCCGCTGCGGTAGTGGGTCACAATTGCCGTAATTGTGGGGAAAAAAATAATTGTGAAAAACCACACATAGACAACCAAATTGGTTTCGAACAGCTATTAATAGTTCCACGCTTTTATTGTTGAATGTGTAACATCATAATTATAAGCATTTGCCTGTGAGTAATTTAAACAAGAACAGTAAAATATCTCAAAGATGATTGGTCTAGTGGAAGATGGACGGTTGAGTGGTATGCTTTGTGCTATTGGGTCTCGATTACCGGAGTCATGAACATGAATCTTCATTGCAGCATTAAAGGTGTCAACGTTATTAAGTTGCTACATTTCTGACCCGGTGTCGATAAACTCTTTTCAATCCCCTTATTCAGAATAACTGCAATATTATTGCTAGAACACGGTATGAGGTTTATCTCCTGAGAAAAACATCTCATCGGTTGTTGAAGCACATTGCAATCACGGGATCTGTGAAGGATCCTATGACATCAGCCTCGTCCCCAGGGCTTACTTTATTTTCAAACTCGTAAGCCCTGGAGAGGAAACTTTCTTCTTGTAACCTGATTCGATACCGCAATTGGCAAGTAGGCCCAATGGTCTTATATTGTGTAGTTGGTGTTGTTATTTCTAACGTGCATTACGTGTTTTCACGTTCATTGTAATTGGCCTTCTCCGTTCTTCACCTTCTCAATCCAAAATAATCATTTCCTCTCCAATTTGCTCATATTAATATGAAATGTGATACTGCATATTGCTTGGATAAGATTGTAACATGTAAACTTTGAAAACAAAAATCGTGTTTTCGTAACTCACGCCGCGACGAATTGATTTTGTTTTCACCCTATACACCACTTACAAAATAAACGGTAACTTTAAAGCACAGGCAGGCACCAGACTACTCCTAATTTGCATACGTGTCCAAATCATTTTAACATGCAAAATGATTCAATACCAGGGTGAGGGAGTGATGTAAGCGTACTGCCCGACACCCTGGGACCGACGTTGCCAATGATATGTAATTTTCACATAAATTCAGTTACCATCTTGAAAGTGAACGCCGTTTTGACACACTGCCGAATTCCATTTGAGCTTGTTTTGCTTCGCCCGGGTTGCCGAGTTCGTCCTTTGTCGTTTGTTCATGTTGTTTGTGTTTGCATCACTGGTCGTGGTATTAATAAATCTCATTTATCAAAGGCTTCCAATTTCAGAGATAAACACGCTTCAACGAACGACAGATGGACGACCTTGAGTGCATAATGACTTGCGGTTATTAATATTGCGTTAACATAATATGATTGACGTAATGAAAAGTGTACGGACAAAAATTGGATCGCCACATATCATTAAGTGAATATGTTAACTGATACAAAGACCAAGATTGTGTTGGTTGCTGGTCGTTTGCACTGCTGCTATCTTTGAAGAGTGTGCTTTTGTTATATGGCTTTATGCTAATGCAAGTTTCCATATTCACGAGCGAAACAGAGATGCCATCTTGAAAGACAGAGGTTTCAGTGTGTGAGCCGCCGAAGGAAAAGAGTTTGTCGTCAGATTTTGGTATTTTGCTTTGGTAAAACAATGCTTCTGTTTTGGGAAGTTTTCAGTGTTAAATCATATGTTACATGACGATAGGCCGACGAACTTTGCAGAAACTAAGGTTACAATGAGCTACATTAATTTTCCAGCTCGTACTTTGCATAGCCTAAATGTATACAGTAACCATTAATACGCGAAGACCTAAACCAGATGGGCGATTCCAGTGTGATGTAATGTCAGGAATAGCAGCATTTAAGAGCTCAGCGAGCAAACCTGAAGCTGCATTTTCCAAATCTTATACATCCATAATCTGTATGGTAACGGTCAAGGAGATTACAGCCTATGAGTTTTGGATCATTGTTTGAATCATTAACTAGATATCATGGTTACTTGGCTGTGCCACGGGCATAAAATGCTGGAATTGCCCAGATATAGTTTAGTCTGTCAATCGTTGTTTGTCCCCTTCAAGTGCGAGGGTCCACGGATTTTGGAGCAGTCCATATTTCATAAGACAGTGTCATCATCTTCACAATAGCTACCTTGCGTCATGCAGTGCGGCCTTTGTAAAACCATACAGCGGCAAAGCTGCAGACAGACAATGAAAAGATGCCGCTGACACACACAACATTGAAATTCACCCTCTAATGCTCTCGCAACAGGAGGCAAAATTAACAGTGGAGTGGCGAGCGCGCGTTTTTGGATTCATGACGAACAACATGCAGATGTTTTTACAACGAACGGTTAGTATGGCGTGCAAATTTAACATTTAATCACAAAATAGAGAGATATCTCTATTCTAAAAAAAATTATTTTAAATAGGACTACTTTGCTTAGAGATGTCTCTATTTCAATAGAGATATCTATATTTTGTTTTCGGTGGTTGAGTTCATGCCGTACAACGCAATGTTCAGTGCGGTTTGAAAAAATGTATACATGGCGGGGGGGGGGGGGGCGCTTGAGATTCGCGTCTTGTTTCTTGCTGCATCGCTAAAACTGCCAGTTGACACAGATGTGTTTTTTTTTTACAAAAACACAGGTAGAAATACTACTATTTGAAATATAAATGCTATTATTTGAAATGGAATATCTTTATTTTAAATAGAGATGTCGTTATATAAAATAGAGATACACGTGTACCTCTGTTTGAAAAGGAAATCTGTATATTCTATTACCATGTACCAATACATATATCTCTTTTCACCTTTGCTATTTTTATTAAATGTTAAATTTGCACGCTATAGCTAGAGAAACCCAGCTATCGAAGCGGCTCTTGGAATATTTCACGCCTCATCTGAGCAATTCGATCCAAATATCTCGCCCAGCGAGCCTCTTTTCAACCCGTCGGTGCGTCACTCTCTCGCTGTATCATTTTTTCCCCTAAATGGCCCAGTCTCAAGTTTTCTTGTTGCTGTCCAACATTAGCGGCAAAAAATTGCCCGTCCATGTGGAAATTATGAACGACTGAATGTGAACAGTGCGACGGGCCAGGAACATAAACGGTTGTCTGTTGATAATAGGGAAACAGCGTCGTCATTTTGTGGTATAGAAGCGAAATGGGGAAAGAAATTGGTGAATAACATTATAGCATTAGAATGACTAAGTTGCCAGAGATCATTTTGAAGACACGAGCAGACAAAGAACGAGGCGCATGGATTCAACATGTAGATTTTTTAAAGTCTACGTTTGTGTTATATTGTGTATGTTGTTTAAATTGACTCGCTTGTGTATAAGATGCAACGTAGGGGCCTATTGATGTTTTTTTTTGTTGCAAATATTATTGATAATACGCCGTGCAAACAGTCTGGGGCGCTATAGGAGACAATAATAATCATAATAGCGCAAAAATATCAACCAAACGGGATCTCAAGGCGCTGCACATTATTATTACCCTTGCTCATCGGGCCAAGGAAAACAAGCCAATGATCGTCTCAGCTCCCGGGGGTATACAGCTCGATGTTGCCATAATAGGCACAACAGGCCAGATCTAAACACACACCATCATATAATCATTTGCCCTCACAGCCCATTTACTCCTGGTGAGAGAAGCAATGTCTTGCCCAAGATCACACGCACGGCCGGCAACCCCTGGCTCAGTGGCGTAGCAAGGTCATTTTGATTGGGGGGGGGGGTGTAAAAATTTATTGAAAAGGACACTTGCACATCCGCGCTGAAATGTAATCACTTTTTTTTTCTCCGGACACTTGGTCTCCGTAAAATCAAATAAAGGGGGGGGGGGGATTGGCTACCATCTGGGTTCATTGGGCGCGACATTAAATAAAAAGGCACCCGTAAAGGCAGCTGAAACAAATAAGGGCACTATTCCCCCCCCCCCAAGGTCACTTGTTCAGAAAAAGAGGGCAATTGTTAACAAAAGAAGGGCGCTCTTTACAAACATTAGGGGGTGAAAGCTGATGAAAAAAGGGCATTTCGATAGAAAAGGGCACTCCGTTACAAAAAAATTAGACCACGAGACCACGGCAATCCACTGCTAGTCTGCTACCTCTTTCCCTTTGGGACGAAAGGATGCATTTCAAGGATTGCATTGAACCTGCAGTACATGGGCCCTTTAACTACATAATTTCGAGGTGCATTATATTGTTCTTTTTTATGTACCACTCTTTTATCTTGCTACAGTGAATATTACAGGATTCACAGGATTGTTTATCGACTAACCATAAGTCGGGTCAAACGAAATTTAAATTACCATTTACTGAAAGAATAAACCACAACCCGTCTGCTTTAGCAAAATCTAATAGTTATACATTTGAATCGCACCCAAGCAAAGCGCGTGTTTAATCCCAGGTGGCCTTTCTGCATAATTATGGCTAAGCGCGCGAGATTTCACCTGTCGCTCGCGCGAATAGAATGTCCCCAACCCTTTTGTGTGTGACGGACGGATTTGACAAATACGGGGAAATGAATTCGCACATTTGCAGACAGACTATCAGTCCCTTCGTTATCTTTACAGTTTTTTTGAAAAGCAAACCTTGTGTACTTTTCGTCCATTTTGAACTCGTCGGGTGCCCGGCAGAAGGGCATGACCGTACTGACGCAAAAATCATTTTTAAGAAAATTGCATTGAAAGGTTCTAATGTTCTCCCACGTCTAGGCCTATTGCTCTCCCACACGTATTATAAATCGTACGATTTTGAAATTTGTCACACCTAACAATCATGAGTTTTGGAACAACTTGTGTTAATTTCTGACGAAAATTTTTAAGCTGCATTAAAAACAGAGGCACTTTTCTGCATATGCCCTTTAGCTGGGAACATTTTGGAGATTTCGCGTTATTGCATATAAAGGGCATACGCTCATATGCCATTCTGCCAGACACACGACGAACTGGGGCCCAGTTTCATAGAGCTGCTTAAGCAGAAAATTTGCTTAAGCACGAAAAAAACATTGCTTAGTATATTAGGTTACCGGCCAAAACTCCATGTGATGTACATTGCTTGTGACTGGTATTTAGCTGTTGTTTACTTAGCATAACAATCGCAAGGAGTTTTGGCCGGTAACCTGATTTTATTAAGCAAGACGTTTTTGTGCTTAAGCAAATTTTGTGCTTAAGCAGCTCTATGAAATTGGCCCCTGTTGTAAACTTTTCGCCAGTAAGGCCCAATCGGTCTAATTATTATGAGCAGGAAATTTACATGCATACATTTTGTATTTTTTAATTTCCCTATAATCACAACAACTTTGATAGATGCGTGCCCCTGCCCAGATCGACTCATCGACTCGGTACGCGACAACCCATGGCTACAACCATGATTATCCCAGGGCTAGAAACCACGTGTATTCTCGAGTATACTGAATATGCAGAAACAGCCCTCGCATTGCTTGAACAATGACACATTCAATACTTTTCGTACTGATTTAAAATTTCCCTTAATTACTGCTGAGGATTGGCAAAATAGGCCTATACAGTATTAAGACAAACCAATATTGCAGTTACCAAAATTACCAAAAAACTTTTTGTCATCACGGAGAAAAACCTCACCTAAAGGAAATCTCAAATTCTTCCTGACTATATTGAACACGCAGAAACAGCCAAATCATTGCTTGAATAATAACTTATTAAATACCTGTGGTACTGGCTTGAAATTTCGCATAGTGACCGTTCATGTCTGGTAAAATAAAGAAATGAAGTATGAAGACAAGCGAACGTTGTCACCAAAACATATTTGTTTTGGTCATTTCTGAGAAAACCTTCCTTAAAGACGTCCCAGTGTGCAGACAATTCTCTTGACTTTTGAACAGGCATAAACAATAACTCATTAAATACCTAACGCACTGGTTCAAACTTTCCCTGAAGTGTTGTTAAGGACGGGTGAAATAAGCCTATAAAGTATTAAGACGAACCAATTTTGTCGTCACCTAGATAAAAGTACGTTTTGTCATCACGTAAAATCCTGCCTTAAAGACGTCCCAGTATACAGAAAATACTTATAACTATTGCAAATGGAAAAACAACCCAAGCGCTGCCTGAACAATAACTTATTGAATACCTGTCGCAAAGGTTTAAAATTTCCCTTAATTATTGTTGCGGTCAGTAACAATAACCTTATAAAGTATTACGACAAACCAATGTTGCATTTAACAAAATACTTTGTTGTCATCAGGGAGGAAAAACTTATCAAAAGAAGTCTCATAGACGGCAATGCTTCCTAATTATATTGAAGACCAGAAACAGCCCACGCGGTGCTTGAACAATAACTCATGAAATACATGTTGTACAGGTTTGAAATCTCCCTTAATTATTGCTGTGGCCAGTTCAAACAAGCCTTAAAATTCTAGAGACAAGTCAATGCTGCAGTCAACCAAAGACATTGTTGTCATCAGTGAGGAAAACCTTTTCGAAAGCAAGTCTCTTAGACGGCAATACTTCCTGATCATATTGAAGACGCAGAAACAGCACACGCGATGCTTGAACTATAACTCATCAAATACCTGTTGTACTGGTTGGAAATTTCTTTTAATTATTGTTGCGGACAGTTACTATTAACCTATAAAATATTAAGACAAACCAATGTTGCAATCAACAAAACGTCGTTGTCATCAGGGAGGAAACCCTTATCTAAAGAAGTCTCAGTCGAAGGCAATACTTCCTGATTATATTGAAGACGCAAAAACAGCCCACGCGTTGCTTGAACTATAACTCATCAAATACATGTCGTACTGGTTTGAAATTTCCCTTAATTATTGTTGTGGACAGTGACTATGAGCCTATAAAGAATTAAGAGAAACCAACGTTGCAATCAACAAAAACGTTGTTGTCATCAGGGAGGAAACCCTTATCCAAAGAAGTCTCAGTAGACGGCAATTATACTTCCTGATTATATTGAAGACGCAGAAACAGCCCAAGCGTTGCTTGAACTATAACTCATCAAATACCTGTCGTACAGCTTTGAAATTTCCCTTAACTATTGTTGCAGACAATTACAATAGTCCTATAAAGTATTAAGACAAGCCAATGTTGTAGTCAACAAAAACGTCGTTGTCATCAGGAACGAAAACATTATCCAATGGAAATCTCATAGATGACAATCCTTCCTGATTATAGGGAAGACGCAGAAACAACCCACGCGTTGCTTGAACAATAACTCAATAAATGGCTGTCGTACTGGTTTGAAATTGTCCTTAATCAATGTTGGGGACAGTTAAAAGAAGCTTATAAAGTATAAAGACAAACCAATGTTGCAGTCAACAAAACTTGGTTGTCATGACGGAGGAAAACCTTACCCAAAGGATGTCTCAGTATATAGACAGAAATTCTTCCCGAGTATATTGAACACGCAGAAACAGCCCACGCATTTCTCATCAAATACCTGTCGTGCTGGACTGAAATTTCTCTGAATTATTGTTAAGGATAGGTAAAATAAGCCTGTAAAGTTTTAAGACAAACCGACCTTGTACTCATCAAAAATAATTCTTTTTATCATCACGGAGGAAAACTTTACCCAACGGACGTCTCAGAGTCATGAAGGAGAAAAAAACTCACCAAAGGAAGGCTCAGTGTACAAAAAAATATTCATGAGTACATGTATCGTGGACATGCAGAAACAGCCCACGCACTGTTTGAACGAAAACTCGATAAATACCTGTCGTACTGGTTTGAAATGTCCTTTAATTAATGTTGAGGACGGGTAAAGTTAGCCTATAAAGTATTAAGACAAACCAATAGTGCAGTCATCAAAAATTGTTTTGTCATCACGGAGGAAAACTTTACCCAAAGGAAGTCTCAGAGTACCGAAAATCTTCATGAGCACATGTGACGTGCACAGCCACACTACAAACGTCTGGTATAGGGCCTATCCGTGCCAATGGGACCCCGTGCGCCAGCAATCGGACCCGCCTTGAAAACTGGTGACGTCACTTAAAGCAGTCACCTGTTGATTGGTCAGTAGTCGTCCTGTTTTTCTTCAATAAATGATCAGAATCTGCAGGTCAAGACGCTGTCTTTAGTTTGTACAATTTGCACGCACATCATAGACGACTGCATATTGGACCAAGACGCTGGTGATCGATAGTGGACAGTGCATAGTGCGCCCTCTAATGGCACAACAATAATCCAGCTGGACTACTCGCACTTTCGTCTTGGCCATTTCGGTTCAGCGGTTTAACTTTTTCTTTATTTCCTCCCTAAGCTTTTATACTGAGAACCAATCAGCAATCGAGAACAGGTTCAATTGCTCGCCCGACGAATATAAACATACGCGCTACATGCTGTACGTGATCAAGCATGGTCGCTTTCCAAGGGAACAGATCGCTGAAAAGGTTCAGTGGTTCGCCCAACGGTTGTAAACATACGCCCTACTGCGGTAATGAAGCGCCATCGCTTTTCTAGGGAACCAATCAGCGATCGAGAAAAGGTTTAATGGCTCCCCGACGGCTGTAAACATACGCGTTATACGTGCGGTGATCAAGCGTAGAGATACAAAAAGTCTTATTTACACAAAATGGTCTTGCCTCAGTGCTACGAAATGACCAAGACGTTGGTGAGAGAAAGTAAAAGAAATAAATATGCAAGGGCGCTACGCAATTAACAATGCAACTATCGCTCTTGATCACTGACTTCTCGGGCCAAGGCTAAAACAATTGCCGTGCAAACGTCTATTTTATAGACAATCAAGGCAGCTACAGGTCCAGGTTCAATTGGATTCTGGAGGCTGTTTGGCAAGCGGCCCTATTAAGAGGCAACCTTCCATTTCGTACCGGCTTCAAATTAGGTAATATTCAATTATTTTTCATCATGGAAATATCTTGTCTATATTGGCGTCCCTTATTATGCCGCGGGCACTTCAGATTTGTTCTGGATTGAATCACGGATCCTACACACAAGGATTAACAACTCCGTCAAACTCCTGGTTAATAGACGCGCGATAACGGCCGGTACTGGTGGAAAATACCATGAATACTTGTCAACAAAGACCTCTGCGCGCGGCGGCTTTCAGATTTGCAGTGCTCTGCGCCCGATCTGGTGTCGAAGTCTGTAAAGCCAGCCAATTATATTTCTCATGAATATTCATGAGTCTAAGTTTTGGGTCTTTATTATTGAATTCTGATAAGTGATAACTACATAAGCACGTTAACGCCGAGCACAATATCTTTAGCTTTAAAAATGAACTATGAAACGTCGCTTTTGTTTCATCGGTTAGGGACCACATCTCTCCAAAACTTTTTAATGAAAGCCTAATTTAAAACGAAATTTGGGTAAACGGTGTTCTCCTCGAAATTCGTTTATTTCCCGGGTAAATACTTCGTCTATGACGACAAAAACTGCACAATATCATGTGTTATTACCTGAAGTGTTAATTTTTTTAAAACAATTTTGGAACAATAATATCTTACATAAGGAGTACTTTTGCTTACAGTTTTATCAATATTTCCTTTTTAGATGTCGTGCAAAAAATTGAATCAACGGCACACCTGGAAAATTCGCGATTACGCGCCAACGGGTATTAATGCCCGTTATCACGCGTCTAACCAATAAAGGCAAGTCCGCTCTGTGCATTTTGTACTAGAGCTCAAAATACTCGTTTATCCTCGTGTGTAGGATCTGTGATTGTATTGAACTGACTAGCGAAGCAACAGATGAACAAGGCAATCATGCTGTTGTTCACAGCGTATGGCCTGAAAGCTGTGATAGACAGGTTGTCTAGTCGAAGCAGTTCTGTCCTTCTATAAGTCGAGTTCGTGGCAGTGGCAATTTCCGATGTTGCTGTACACCATCCGCTGTGCACGCGTTACGACTGAGACAAAAGCTGTCCGATTATCAGCACGTGTTGGAAGCATAGGCATAATTACAAAAATGCTTGATAAAAGACAAATCATCTTCACTTGTCTTTAAACTAAAGGTGCCTGGTGGACACAATTTGAGGGCGCTATTTGCTTGAGGTAAATGCAGGAGCTCACCAAAACCAACTAGCTCCCTCCTGTGCCCACCAATCTAAAAGAAAAAGCTATTTTAATAGTAATCAGCCTAGGCTAAATGAATTTCAAACTCGAACGGTTGAGAAATGCCCTTACCTGTAACGTGCCACTCGTCGAATTAAAGACAATCTTGTTAACATTCTCATTCAACGAGATATTTACGATAGGGATCGTCCAAGGCTGCCTTGCGTTCACGTCATGTCGCCTCTATAAGGAGGGGTTCCTGCAAGAGGCTGCAAACATGTTGACAAACTTCCAACACAAGACGAAATCTGCTGTTATTCACCAATCACCACAGCAACATCGGGTAACGTCTCCCTCCGTGTAGCCTTGGCGGTTTCTTCGAATCTGGAATAATGCGACCGGTCGTGTATTGTTGCGATGACATGTCGCGACTCATGTGGTCTGACAGGCTGCAAATTTTGGTATAATGCATCATTTTTCGAATCCCGTGGGGCGTGCTGATGCGTGTCCTGGCTGGGAAATAGTCCAAGACGGGGTTTAGAGTTGAGTGCAGCCGGTCCGTGACAGGTGAGGCCGCTATATGAGCAAGATGAATAAAATCCGGTATTAAATATTGGCAACGCTACCCAGGAAATCCTGAGCAAACCTCACACACGCTGTATGCAAGCTGATGCACGCACGTGACAGCAGCAGTCCCTCAACTAGATGAATCAAATCCGGTCTTAGCAATATCGGCAGCGCTACCCAGAAAAATTCCAAGCATTTCTCACGCGCTCTGTGTTCATGCGCGTGAGGTGTGCTCGGTATTTCCTGGGTAGCGTTGCCAAGACTGGAATTATGATTCATCTTGTTCAGGAGACCTCCGCACCGCCGTTTCTTTTTACCGGATTTTTGTCAAGGGACTGGCAGCAAATTAGGGAACTAAACAATGCATTCTTATACGCAAGACTACGGGTTGGACCGCGTCATGCACGGGAGACTTCATCAGAATTTTGGGCCAAGTTGCCCTAGACTTTGAAGTGTAAAGGTCTCGTTTGTGTGTGTTTGTTGCAGGATTCTTTTCGGTTGAGGGTGGCACTCGATGTTTACAAATGAACTAAAGGTCTAGTATTTATAATGACCCGGAATATAATGTCTGGTTCATCAACCTCCTTGTATTAAGCTATCTCATTGACTAACTGATTCACTGACTTATAACTGTCACTTGCGAGTTAGACTTGATTATTAAGCCTCACCTTGGCGAAAATAATTGACTCAGATGACTGCCTAGACACTCAGACCAAATTTGTTCGGGACAAGCGTCTATGCTAGTCTAGTATCGTTCACATTTTAACAATGGTTTTGTGAAGTAGTGCAAAATCCCTAAGCTACGTAAATATGCGCCAAATCCAAACCAAGTTAACATTCCGAAGAGATTTGCCATCATGACGTGCATTCAACTTGTAAGGTTTTAATCCGAGTCGGCCGAGCACCGGTTAATTATCTAGCTAGATTAGCGTAGCGCGGTACGCGGTAGCAAGGACACCAATTAAAAAAGGCTCGATTTACGGAACTGATACGCGAGGTGACAACGTGTACGTTAATTGGCGTTTTAATTGCACATGTGCTCACGGGGGGGGGGGGGGGGTATGAGGTGGGCTGAGGGGGGAGACCGTAGTGGATCGCCTCAACATGTTCAAGGTCACATACAGCGTTTGTTTCCAAAGCGCGATAACACCAATTTATACCTTTTAGAATCCTACCCTCTCCTGGTCACCAAAAGACAGTTTCAACAGCTGTTATAATACGAAAACGCAATTTAAGAACACAAGAAAGTAAAAATGTAGTTCAGAGAATAGCTTTTATTCTCGGTATGTACCATGCGTTTTCTTAAGCGTGGATTTAAAATTTCGAATGGATATAAATTATCACGTTTTGGAGATAAACTCTTTCGATGAAAAGTTGGAATTTGCACGTGCCATTTGTAAGAGGCTTTAGTGAGGTGCAGCAAACTGCAACTCAATTTGAAATCAGTGTTCGATATTCACCCTTATTTTTATTTCGTCAACATCCAACAACAAGAAACGCCCATTGCAGTATGGATACAAACAATCGTCCTCAAACATTATATTGCGTTGCAAGATTTAAGTCTTTCAATTTGACCTACTTTTAGTTGAGAACGACTCAAGGCGAGAAACATTCGGTTTGTTTTTAAGTTGCTTTAATTACTACATATTAGAAGCAAAATGGATTTAGACTGGCGTTATCGCAAGTATGTTCATCTGTCGTTGCTCAAATCCTAGTGTGAAAGTGTGAATGACGGGGTCCCGCATGTGACATTACGGTTCGTAGATCTTGTCGGGAAAATCGTAGCCCGTCAGCAAAAGATGCTACCGTCACTACATACAGCGCCACCTTTTGCCAGATTGTGTCCAACCCTTGCAACCTTGAACAGCTTCCCCTTCGTAATTGTCAGACACTTCATTGGTTCTAAATTTACTCACTTTGGCACAGAGGGCAGTGGCGTAGCAAGGTCATTTTTATAGGGGGGGGGAACATTTCTTGAAAAGGGCACTTGCACATCCGTGCTGAAATGTATGTAGCACATGCGTGCTGACATGGCACATCCGTGCTAAAACTCCGTGCTGAAATGGCACATCGATCCGTGCTGAAATGGCACATCCGTGTTGAAATGGGGGGTGGGGGGGGGGGGGGGTGGGGGGGGGGTTACCATATGTCGATGGGGGCACTGTCTCAAACTGACGATTATGCATTGACGATATATGGTGCTTTCCAGGGCGATACATGCGTGAAATTACACCCGGAACGGCCAATGGCACCTAACCCCCAAAAGGCACGACTTCTTTTCAAAAAGGGCACTTGTTCAGAAAAAAAAGGGCACTTGTTAAAAAAGGGCACTCTTTACAAAATATTGGGGGGGGGGGTAAATACCCCCCCCCCCCCGCTGGCTACGCCTATGGAGGGCGCCCTATATTGGCTACGGTTTGCTGCATAGGGGTGCAACCCGGTAAGTAAATTCCCATAGACACCGATGATAAATCCCCATTATTCAAAATTATTTTTTTTCTTTAAAAAATACCCAGTAATCTCACAGGTGTTCAGGCTGCACAAAAAGTTGATCAACATCCCGTTTTTCATATTTCTTTAACCATTTGTTGGGTTGACAAATGACTTTTTGGAGAAATTCTCACCCAAAGAAGAACACCCATGAAACGAACAATATTTACCCAACTGGAAAAGTGGCCATTTTGAAGAAGGATCCCCACACAACATAAATAAAAATAGCACCACTTTCGTATGCAATTACATCCGAAATGATCAGAATTGAACGCCCCAAGTCCAGGGCCAGAGTTGCAGTGCCATATGTCTTCAATCCCCCCAATTCCATGGCTCTCAGAACTCTCTACTATATAATAATTTACAATTAATCATCAGCACGGCGGACGGATTTTGGCCTATTTACTGGGTTGCATGCACCCTTTAATATACCCGCAATTTGGCTATTTTCCTGCAATCTACTTTTTTTTCGCAAGAGGGAGGATCCATAATTCATATTTCATCAAAAATTCAGGAGAAAATCTCTCTGAGTTCGATATCAGGACCGAACATGGGCAATGTGCATATAGGGTAGAGCGCCCCCATGGCGTTCATTGCGTTCCAGCTCCTCCCTGAACAAAACATAAATATAAAATGTATAAAGGAGTGGAAGTGATTTTTGTCAGCGCATTCGAGGTGCATTGCCTTCCGGTATCCTATTCCATCTTAGAAGAGCGAGGTTTTTTTCAAGGGCGGATCCAGAACACAATTTTTTGGGGAGAGGGAAGCAAAAAACAATAAAATTTTGTCCTCCAAAAAGTGGTTCCAAAAAATTACGACGAGGGTTCGGGGCCCGCTGAAGGGCTCCGTCTTTTTTTTCTTCTTTTTTTTTATTCTAGAAGCTCTGTGGTGCGATCTGGTGCAATTTTTGATCACTTTAATCATTTTTTTCCCGGAAAAGATGGTGGTGTACGCAGTGCCTGCCTTTATTGCGATGTCACTTAATTTTTTTTTGGGGGGGGGGGGGGGGGCTTTGGCTCCCGTTGGCCCCCTCCCGGATCCACCCTTGGGTTTTTTCACAAGCCTTTATATCAATAGGTAGGGGCGGGGGGGGGGGGGACGAATAACGAAAATGTTGCACGCATGCAATGCCGCACTGGGTATTGGTTCGTGAAAACGAAATAACGCGGTTCCGTGAAATACGCGCCAGGCACTCACGCGCAGCTGAGTGTTAGTTCGTGGTGTCGGTGACAAATTTCAGTGGGAAAGGGAAAACCAATATACAATTCAATGCGCATGGCAGACAAGGCTTAAAACCGTCCTCATGTTCAGGCATGTTACTATACTGACCTCAAGAGTATTTGTTCCTAAATGTTTTGATAATAATGTGATTGATGGATCCTTCTTCTTTTAAAAAAAATTGGTCTGGCAGAAAATAGCAACATTATTGGTCTTTTTACAAGGGTGCAGGCCAGTAGGCCCAAATCGCCCCCGCCTGCCAATTCACGATTTGCATATGCATGCCCTCGGTGTCTCTCCTCTGCTATTAGAGAATTGTGTGGGCCATGTGATTTTTGTGGTTTTTAAAAGACGAATGAAAGCCGTGAATAGGACTGCAAGCTTGTATTTCTGTGAAATTTGGATGAATTTGGGCCCTGCAATTCCCTACAATTGCTTTTTTTTTTGTAATGGAGTGCGGGCATCGGTGTTTCAAAACGGTTACGGGCTTCGTATCAGGACTACTTTTAGGGGTAATCATCTTTGGATGGAAATTTCTTCCAAAAAAAAGTCATCAGATTACCCCAAACAAAATCAAAGAGAAAAGGAAAGATGATGAAAATAATGAGCTTCAATTTGATGTATGTCTAAAACACCTTGGAGAGTTGTGATTATTTTTCCTGATCTTGGGAAGTGGGGTTATTTTATCACTGGGGTCTATGGCATTCACTAATCTGCAATGCTATACTCTTGTTTTTGTTTTGTTGGGTATTAAACAGCAACACTAATCTACTTGTTCTGACCTTGCTCCCAGAATGCAACGCGGTCAATACAGAATGACATCATTTCTTCTCAGAGCCGTTCCACATCCGTGCAACATTATGAGTGTTATCTTATTATGCATACAGCGACGGAATCCTCTTCTAAAGTGCTATTGTGTTTCTATCGATCCATTCTTAGCCGTGAGTGAAGATGGCTCGCTTTGTGTGTCGCACGCAATAGGTATATCCACGGTTGACGTTCTATATAATGACTGCACTAAAAACAGACACTACAGAAAACGACTGATATTCCAATACAATTCAGAGTATTCATTTGTTGAACATTGCAGTAACAAGCCGCAGCCTTGATTTCGAAATGAGGGACATGACTTGACGACCCCTCATTTCCGAAGACGAAAGAGAAAGCGAGATTTGAAAGTGAGTAAATTGCTGGTACGTGGGATTGTAATTCATTAAAGCCATTGCGCATAACTCACCATGTTAACTTGTTATGCGTCGACTATAGCATCGTCCCATCTGTATACATAGTTGGTGCCCCTGCTGTAGTTGGTGCCCCTGCTGTAGTTGAGACCGTAGCTATATAGTTGGGGTGTAACAAACCTAAGAGTTTGTCGAACGTATAACTGGTCATTCTCTTTATGAGGTTCGGTTTTTCTTGAAATCATGTTGTACAAGAAACCTGATTGTAGTATTGATAATTCATATACATGTATAGGCCTATAGCCCAACACCTCTCCAGTTTTGGACAAGTTGTTTCCAAATTTATATCTTGAGCCATTTAATCTTTGTGCTGAGTTGATTCTCAAACCCGGAAAGAAATATATAAATCAAGCTTGGTTAATGAAAAAAGTCCACCATCTATTTCTCATAGAATTGTTTTGGAGAATTCTAGATTTTTCTCGTCTTGAGTATATATAGTCTTATTAATTAATCTGACTTTTCAATTCGGCATCATGTTTATCCCTATACTGCGTTCTTATTCCCCCGTAGGATGACTCGCAAAACTGCTTTCGTGCTGATTTCGACAGTGGCGGTGATTGGTTTAACCTACATGTACGTCATCTCCAAGAGACTTGGTGAGTGTTCGTCATTTTAGCCTGGTTCCCCGGCCAAACAATCCTGACCACTTTGGCAAATCAGTTACGGAATGTTTTTAAGTTCTAGCAGGGTAGACTGATTCCCGCCTCCCTATCGGAGTCGATAGTGAACCATTTCACTCGAAGGGCGCATTCGTGGTTCGCAAATTACAAAACCAAGCCTTCTTTTTAGAACTTTGCTGACTCCAAAAATATAATAAATGATTTTGTTTTGTTAAAATAGACATGCACGTTGAAAAGGGGGATACAAGTCGATGAAGAGCAGCACAGTAGGCCTACATCTTTAACAACGTTTACGGCCAACACAATTGCAAACTTGTGGGCTCATAGAAACAATTATGAATACGGAATCCGATCAGACGTATACTCTAAAGAACATTTTATTAGTTTCAAAAGTACAATCCCGTTTTTAATTTACAGTTTTACACTTTCAACCTCACGATGGCGGCTTCGAGGTCCGCAGTTTACAGCGAAAGCGCCCAACTTCTGCGCACGCACGGGCCAAGGCCCCGCCCACCGCCACTTGCACCGAGCATGCGCTGAGCAAGAAAGTGAATAAGGTTGTCCTGACGACAACAAATGCCGCCTTTCTAGACTTCACAGACAACTGGCTGGAGAGCATCAAGCGGACTGGGGCGTGTCCCAACATCACCATAGTAGCCGAGGACGACGTCACCCTGACGTATTACACCAAGAGGCTGACCGACTACCCCGGCCTACACGTCGTCAGAACAGACTCCGGTGTGACCTCCTCCAAGCCTTTGATTTTCGACACACCCATATACAGACACTTTGTGAATAAACGTCAGAGATACATCCAGGAGTACTTACACAACGGATACGAAGTTTTGTTCACCGATGTGGATACCTACTGGTTCAGGGACCCGTACCCCTTCTTTGAGGGTAACTTTGATTTGGCGGTAGAGGAGGACATATCTAGGTTTTACTGCGCTGGGTTCGTGTATTTCAAACCCACGAACCGGACGCTGAAATTCCTCCAAGATTGGATCCAATTTATGGAGTCAGACACCAGACTAAAACCGGATCAGGAGGTCATGAATAAACTCATCGAGCAAAGGAAGGTGCCCCGGCTGAAGGTCAGGGTGCTAGACTCCAAGCACTTTCCTAATGGGAAGCTTTACTCTAGTCGTGAGTGGAGAGGATATCACAAGAGAGACGTGGTGGTCATGCATAACAATTTCATTATTGGGCATGACAAGAAACTTGAACGCTTTCATAATTACGGATTGTGGTTACTTCAAAATGAAACTGCATAAAGATAACAACACACGGGCACTCATCGCTACTGTCTGGTATTATTTTGTGATTGATATACATTTAAATTGCTGGTCTTTTGGATGCAATTGAATGCAAATAAAAAATGCATTTCTCCCAACATGATATATATGTACATGTATGGTGTTCATGCAAATTTCTTTATAATGTGCTCTTTGGCAGTAGAATGACGCAGACCCATTGTGTACATTAATACAGTGTGACAATAATTCCTGGTACCCGTGAGTGCTAACTAGCAATGGCGAACCTATTAACAGTGAATTTAATAATATCACTCCTCCAACAATCATTGCAAGTGGTCACTCGCTAAGGGCGCCCTCTTCCGACCGGCACGTGTTGAATTGTGCAGAAATATCAGCCCATTTTGGCCGAAGAAACTGAGCATGTTAATGAAAAGTATTTTCCGAGTGCAAACAGTGCAATTCTTTGTTGATAATTTAGAGGAAACGGAAAATAAGCTCTGGAAAACCTGAATCATCGGAAGTGGGCTGAATATTCATCAACTGTTTCGTCCAAACTTGCAAGCGCATTCAGTGCGAGACTTTCTGAAGCAACGACGATATGCATTGATGATTCTTGTCCTCTTTGTAACCAACCAAACAATATTGTTCTCCTCTTTTAGCTGATCAGCAATCAGAGGGGGAACAAGCTTTTTGCTGGGGGGGGGGGGGGTAGCTGTAAAGGGGAGGGGGGAGGACTGGCATAGGGATAGAAGACAAATGCCGCTTTTTATGAAAGATTTGTCCTATTTTTGTGCTCCTTATAGATGGGGAGAACCCCCTCCCCCTTGTATATCCAATATAAGCATTACTATGGGAATGGTACTACATGTATTAAATTTGCATGCAGTGCCATCAGATAGATTATGAGCATTAATATATGATGTGATTTTCCGCTCAATAACATTGTCAGTCGACCGTAAATAAAAGCATTTAAAGACGAACTGTCATAGGGATTCACCATTAATAAATAATATGACAAAATCAATCCTCATAGATTGATCACAAACTCATAACAAGTCCTCGAGGTTCAAGCTAAATACAGATTCCAATAATTACAGATGGCCTTGAGGCCTGACGCCATTTTGGAGGTGCAGGGCTGTAAAAATCATTCAAGTGGAGCGATTGAGCTTACCGGTACTTGTTAGCTTAATTTAAAAACAAATATATTTACATTCTGTCATTTTCTAAAGCTTTGAATTGTTTCTAAATTGCTTCAATAAATGCAATATTTCTGTTGTTTACATCAAGAAAATGGCGCCCAAAACAGTGCCCCCATTCGCACTCATTGCCCATTGCGCCCTCTTGTGCGCCGTCTTGTGTTCCCTCCTCGTAACTTAACAACAATACCCATCAATGGTACATGTGAGGATTATTGATTTCCCCTTGCAGGCAAGGGTCCGATTGTTGTGTTATATAACCGACCAATGCAATATACATGTACATGTACATATACCTGTGTAAGGCATGTTTGAAAAGGGAAGGCTGGTCTTTTTATTGAAAAGAAGGATATATATGTACATGTTCATGTACATGTATTTTCAAAGGCACACGGGATAGCACTGTGCCGACACCGAGATAGAGAGGACCTGACTAGTCTCCACCGCAGTGATCGCTATTATCGGAGTGACCTCCGAATGTCTCCAAGTCTGGATTTGGTAAAACAAGACTAAGCATAGCAGTAATAGACCACTGAGGACCGCATACCAACTTGCATCCTTACTAGTGCGTTTGTTGCCCCAACTGTAGAATAATTGCTCCAAGTATAGACTGTCGGGTTTTGCAACTTTTAAAGGGCCTACCCAGGTATAGTTGTTGGAACCGCCTAAAATGTTGTAAGGACCGATGCTTTATTTGGGGCGTGACATTTTTAGCCGCCTGCTCAAGTACAACGAGCACATCAATGCACGGAAGCAGTCTAATAATCCCTACGAATCGCCACCAGCTTGTTGAGTAATGAGGCAAATGATTGGAAGATTTTTTGACTAGTGCAAATGTGATCCCGTAAGTTGATGGTGCTTGGTCGGGAACGATGATGCTATCTTTTATCAAGAGAACTTAATGAGTGTTTAGGTGTGAAGTTTATGAAGATCTGGACACCGGCAAAGTCCGGCATGCATGAGGACTGCTCGTCCATAGCCCAGCGGTGGCGGTTTTTGCAGTAAAAGACAAGTTATCTGTAAGTACATGTATTCATTCATTCATTCTTTATTTTCCACATAATTGGTGTCTTCGCAATACATGCATGTCAATACATGTATATTACGAAAAGAAAAGTAAATGTGAATGGGGATCCTCCAAAAGCAACTGCTTGTCGAGTAGGAATCCCCATTGATATTAATTAACAATTACATGAACAAATTATATTATAAACACACATACAATAAGACAATAGACTAAACCAGAAAGGACATTAAGTCTGGTAACCCTGTGAGAATATGTAAACGAATTGACTAAATAGTAGTTAGACGTTTGGCCTTATATTTTAGTTTAACCACTGGAAGATTCCATACATTTTTAAAAATAGAAACATCTAAGGGGTTCCACATCTTTGAACCCTCATGCTTGACTGTATTTTGGGCAAGAGTGGTACGAGCAAAGGATTGATGATATTTGTTACACTGTCTGGTAAAATGCTGATGCACTTCTTCATTGTTTTTGTCAACTATAAAAAAGAGGATTGATCTTCTCAGTCAGTGTATAAGTTCTCATTATGTCCGTCTATATATGTTGAGTAACAACTGTGTTAAACATACGCCTCCTTCAGATTGTTGGCAGCCATCTTGGATGTGTGTGCTTTTGTTCAACGCATGTGCATTAATTGTTAATGCGTGAAATTTATACCACACACGTCAAAGATTGCTGCTGAAGATTGATTAATGCATAATACATGTACACATTCCATAATAAATGAAAGGTTTGCGGAAACACCATGTGCGAATAATTTCGCAACTAAGAGAGTGGTTCTGAAAAGACTGCAGAGGTTTAAACTCGACGTTCCTGTCAGTATGCTCTGACCGTCTTCAGGAGAGTGCCTAAACTCTAAGAAGAAAACACTAATAAGTAGTAAAATCGAAATCGATGACGTGTGAAGTTGCATCCTGGTGGATGCCAAGTAGCTGGGAGCCTAGAGCAAGCTTGGTGTGTCGACTGATTTCAGTGGGGCTGCAGTCCACATTCCATACGTACCCGTACAATTCGCCAACACCTGCGTTTCCCACTCAATTAATAACTTCTATTCAAAATGTATTTCCCGGTTGAAAATTGGGCTAACTGAATTTTCGGTGAAAGACTCAAAAGTGAACCGACCGCGACACTTCATTTTATTTGATTTCTCTTTTCTAGAACCCTTACGCCAAGTAAACATTGGAAGCAGTTCAGTTTCTCAAAAGATGAGTTCCAACATACCAAGCAGCACAAGGAAAAACAGGTAGGCTAAGATCGATGCATTTATAAAGAGGAAATCCAAAACGGTAAAACGAAATAACGGTATGTCCCGGGATTCCCAACTATGCTCCTACTAATTCGGACCGATGATCTACTTGGGGCGTCACAACTATAAATGCATCATTTTTTTTGTTTCTCCTGACAGGTCGACGCTGAGATACGGTTCTTTCGGATTGGTTTTCTTGGCAGCCATTGGCTTTTACGCCTCGGTTCAACGTGAGTAAAAAAACTACTCAGAATTCGAATGTAATTTGTATCTTTACCCTCACATTGTTTTTTTAATAAGCTTTAAATTGATCCATATATAAGCTCCCTCTCAGTTTGTTATTGACACCCGCGTCCGTCTGTGATGATATTTTGCTCATTTATTTACAGTTTCTGATACCAAGCACCAACCGCATAGCCTTCCAAAGGTGTTTGCTAAAGGAAAGGGTCAGAGTTCACTGCGCACAATTCAACCCGCACATGCGCACGAGGACGAGACACAAGACACTCCCAATGTACCACCGGACGCGCGGAATGTGAATCACCAATGTTGTACCAAAACTGACGTGGAGAGACGCCCCGGCAAAATCGTCCTGACCACGACAAATGCCACCTTCACAGACATCACCGACAACTGGCTAGAGAGCGTCAGACGCACGGGGGCGTGCCCCTACATCACCATAGTAGCCGAGGATGACGTCACTATGACGTACTACTCCAATATAACAGCCCGGTATGCAGGGCTCCACGTCGTGAGAACTAAACACAGAAAGATCTCCACGAATCTATCGGAGTTTGCTCCGGGTCGTCAATTTGTAGAGAAGAGGCTGAGAATTGCTCTGCCCTTGCTGCAGGATGGCTACGAAGTTCTTTCGATGGATGCAGACACGTTCTGGTTTCGCGATCCGTTTCCTTACTTTCAGGATGATTTCGACCTGGCTGTGATGGAGCTTGACCTTCCGGCGTTCTACGGCGCCGGTTTCGTCTACTTCAAACCTTCCAAGAACACGATTGCATTCCTCAAAGAGTGGATGCTTGCCTTGAATACGAATGAGACATTAAACCCCGAGCAGGTTATGAATGAACTCATCCAGCGAAAGCAGGTCCCGGGGTTAGAGGTCAGCATTTTAGGCTCGGACAGCTTTCCAAATGGGGAACACTTCTTTGACCAAAAGTGGCGCGAAAACAAGAAAGAGATTGTAGTGGTGCGCGATAACGCGGTGGTCGAGCATGATGTGAAGGTGGAACGCTTCAAAGAGCGTGGTTTATGGTTCACTGAAGAAGGCACCGGTACCTCCAATAAATGTGTTTGAAATAAATAACCTTTAACTAAATATGAGAATGTTGAAGTGTATTCTGGGTCTTCTCAATTTTTGAGGGGGGGGGGGGGCGGGGCGTTCATCAGCAAATTAATGCTGAAATACGGTAGACAGTTTTTTTTCTGCGGCCTCTGTAAAATCAATAGGTTGGGGGTTGGGGGGATGAGGCTCGTACCATACTTTCAATGGGGGTGCTGTGCAAATCCGACGAGTGATCATTTATTTTATTTATTTATGTTATTTATTTCTTATTTATCCTGGGTGATCCATTCAGTGAGGAAAACTCACTGATCTCCCATGGATCCCAGCTCACACAAAACTACTATTAAAATACAATTAAAAGTACAATGTAACAATGTTAAAAAATTCATTGAAATAAACTTAAATAAAATAGGAATTACACAGATCAACAGACATTTACAATACAATACAAAACATCACTATATTACAAGCTGTGTCCGAATTTTGTTGAACGAGTGTACATTATTAACAGTATATTGGGTTTTTGTGTGTGTGCCAGAGCAGCGTTGGGGATTTCACACTATTTGTTATGTATTTCTATGTAGAAAAAGATACGAGTCAGAGCTGTTTTTTTCCACCGAACCCCCCCCCCCGGATCCGCACCTGCAATATACATGTTTATTATATATGTAAGGCCTACTTGCCGGGTCAAAGATCAGGCGTGCTATGCGGCAAGGGGATTTCCCAAATTCATGTCCTACATGGATGTATTGCAACATCGATGTAAATCCCCAAGTATGTGAACTCGTTCGTATCGATAACATTATGACGCAATCATTGATATACTGATACACACAAACAAATTATAGGGGAAAAACAGTGGTGAATGCGCTGATATTTGGAGCCCGAATATGTAGCTCATGCAGCGTGTGGATGAACTAAATTTCAAAATGACGGTCTCATTTTCCAGTCGCGTGTTAAAAATACAGGATCGATACTATTGCTTGCTACGATATACGTTTATTTAAATAAGCCATTGAGTACACTACAAAACGGTGTTAAGCAATTCAATACTTTTGTCAACACTTTTTTTGCTATTACCTTGTTAACATGTCTAAATACTCAACATGAACAGGTTTAGAATATGCTACAAAGCCCCACCGGAAAATTCGGCATAGGTTCTTCTTCTTTTTCATTCATTTTCATGATGACTTGATGAGTTGGGCCCAACTGTCCCTGTCGAGCATAGTGTTGGAAAGAGATGGACCATTCAGACCAGTTTCTAGCCGATGGATGTTTCCAGGGTCATGTTGGGACGACCTTTTCGTCGAGGGGCATCAGGATTCCAGAGGAGAACTTGACTAGCTGGCTCTTACTTACAAAATATACCTCACATAATATATTCAGCAGCAGATAAACATAGCAAATTCACAGTTATTTAGTAAATTTAACTGGTTTGAACACGAACTAAATTGTATATATAATAAAACATTCTGAACGGGGAATGTTTGCCAGATTTTGGTTTGATGTGATTGCGCATCTGTTGTACCTTTTTTCAGTCGTTATAATTTGTCTCTACATATTTCAATGTTCTACTATTTGCCCCGCTTATTTACAAAATATATCTGAATTATCAATTTAAATTGACCTTTAAGCACTGAACTGACGAGTTGTGTTTTTATAGCTGCATCAGCACTGTACTTTGTTATGTACTACATGTATTGTTTTGGTTATCATCCTTGCGACATCACCCTTCAATTCCTGTCGAACCACAGGCAAATAAATCCGAGTGTCGCTGTTCGCTTATTCGGAGCTCCTTTCCCTGTGTGGTTCTCTGGCAACTCAATTAACTGTGGTGTTCCACGAGAAGTAGTTGAAGTGACAGTATTATCTTCGTTCAGTTCTGGGACTTATGACCGCGGAGGTGATAGCTGTAAAATTAAAGAAAATGAATATGATTTGCTAGAAAATAGGTAAAACTATTCACGTTGAGTTGTGGAACTTCGTGCTCTTTTTAAAGGGATCTAACCCCACTCCAACTCTCCCCCTCCATGAAAAAAAAATGAAAGAAAAGGGGGGAGGGTTCTCTACGCCAATATTTTCTAACGAGTGTTCTTTTTACGAGTGCCTTTTTTCCCTTTTTAACGTCGCGCAAAATGTGCTCACTGTGCTGTTTGCAGCCCTGAAGAGTGCCACTTTATTGACCGATATAGTGTCCACTTTCAGCACTGCAGCACCCCCATACGAAGATGGTGTCCCCCCCCCCCGTTTTTGATTTTTCGGAGGGCCGATGAAAAAACGTATACCTGTCAGCACGGATGCCGATAGCCCCATAAATGTGGCCAATTTCACTGGACTACCTCCGTAAACATAGGCCACACATTTGCACACGTTTGCGTATCAAAATTTCAACATGAAATTTCACAAAAGTTAGACATCTGAAAAAGGCAGCACTTTCTGATTAACCTATAAAGAGGGTGAGTATGCTTCTAAGGCAAAAAAACCCTACAAACTAATAAGCCTAAATGTGAAAATCGAAATTTGGCAAAGTGCGACACGTTTTTGTACATGTGGATGTGTGGCCTATGTTTACGGAGGTAGTCCAGTAAATTGGCCACATTTATGGGGCTAGGATGCCAAGTGCCCCTTTTCGCCCAAAATGACCTCGCTAGACGACTACAGTAATATAATATAATAGGTGTTTAGCTCAGCTAACGTAGCATGCCTGCTTCGATGCTGCAGTTATTCCTTTTTGTTCCCCAATTTGTTATTACTATAGTTTAACAGCTATCATCACAGTGTCTACCAAGAGACAAATGTCTCCTTCCCTTTTATGCTCCCTAGTTACAGTAAATGCGTACTATTAATACTAACCTATTACTGCACCGATAGCACCAACGGCAAGCGTCGTGTACCCAGCCGTCTGCAATGCTGCAGTAATCTGATCACTGTGGGGATGACTGTATCGACAGAGGTTCACGAAGTGCTCGCAGTTACTGCTGAAAAGGTTGTAGTCGATCGGCGTTTTGTCTCGGTGCATCTTCTTTGCTGTTTCAATGATGACGCCGGGATCCAAAGGCTTTTCTTGATGGTCTCTGGAGTTGTTGATCCTCGCCCTGCCAGAGCCGCCGAAAATCATCCCTATTGTATCAGCTCGTATCTCGGGCTTTTCACTGGCAGCAGACGGAATTCCCATTGCCTTCTTTTTGGAGAATTCCGGCCCTCCTTCGAACATACCGAAGTGGATGACAGCGTGTCTCATACCTCGATACTGACCGACGTATATACCCCAGTGTGCGTACCCGACGTCCCGGCGGAACTCCACCCTATCACCCAGGCATAAGTCGCCTTCCAATGCCTTAATATCCGGAAATGAAGGCTCATGCCAGTAACCAACAACCCCATAATTGTTGTTGCTTGCCATCTCTCCTGCCTGTCGACTGCTGGTTAAGTTTATTTGCGAGACGAGGTATAAAGCTACTGCCTCTGATCATACGAAAGACACTGATTTGGTGATTGAGCTGAGTTCGACGATGCTGCAACTGCACTGAAAGACTGGATTCAAAAGTGGGGACTCCCATTACACTGGTTCCCGCACTCTGACATTTTCCTTACAGCACTCTGCACATTTCCTCACTGGCATAATTGGATGTGGCCATTTCTGTTCACTGTATTTTTTTCACTGGTACACGGCGGTCCAAGGAACACGCGTGCTGATGCAACATCGGAATCCCCCAAAGACTGCGCCGTGTATTTAGTATTGCACCATCCACGGAAATTCCCAAATCAGTGAAAATATAAGCCTTTCTTTTGTTTGTAAACATTGGCACCACTTTGTATGGGCTGCCGTAAGTGCATAAATTGAAGCCGTGGTTGGCAACATATTTTTCCAAAAAAAGTCCCCATAACGCCATCAGCACAAAGTAAAAAGATATATGTGGGAATTATTTTGTAGCTTTGTTGAAAATATTGTTATATAATATAACTGACATACAGATCCTTGTCATTATTTTGATTGGTGGAACTCACATCACGCGGCAATCATGGGCGTCGCCAGGATTTTTTCTAGAGGGGGGCAAAATTTTTTTTGCCAAAAAATGCTTGTATTTTTCAACACATTCTCGATTTATCAGTTTTAGAGGGGGGCAGGGACATTTTGCCCCCCCCCCCCCCCCCCAACTCATTAAATTTACACCACTTTGTCTTCGCGCCTCTTTGTTTTTTTTTTTTTTTTTTTTTTTTCTTCCTTTTTTTTTTTTTTTTTTTTTTTTTTGCTTTTCCAGGGGGGGGGGGGGGGGGGCAAGTGCCCCCCCTTGCCCCCCCCCCCTCGCGACGCCCATGGCGGCAATCGTTATTGCTCCCATTCACCGGCCGGGGCTCAAAAAGTTCCATTCGCCCACGGGGAACGGGAAATACAATCATAGAGCTTTATATGACCGACATACAGATCCTTGTCATTTGATTGGTGGAACTCACATCACATGACATTCGTTATTTCTCCCATTCACGCCGGGTCTCAAAAAGTCTCATTCGCCCATGGGGAATTAGACTAGATGCCACGTCGGTAATTGTTTTGCGTACGGTACCGCGGTTACTACTGGTTCCATGCACGCAAAATATTGCTGAAATGCGCGCACTAATGTTCTTCGTCTGACCTGCAGTCTGCAGACCATGATCAGAGTATGCTGCGATGTCGTCCCGATTACTGCGACTCCGAAAAGACCTCGACCGAATATTTCAACTTCCTTACGACTTAGTCTCGATCTCGTAACGACATAACAGACGGTGTACCGACAGAAGTACCGACACAACCGATTGAGTACCGACACACAAGACCGAGCGAGCCTGAACCGATGCCGAAATGACTCCGAAACGACGGAGTGACGTCATCTTCGGATTTTCACGTCGCAATGGTCGTTTCAAAGTCGGCTTAAAAAATTGGCCACCATATATGACCACTGCACTGCCGATCTCGCAAATACTTTTGCGATGTCGTTACGACTTCGTTACGACTTCGTTACGACACAACCGTTTGAGTACAGACAGAGGACAGACTCTAGATCCGTTTCGGATTTTTTTGCCGACCATCACGATATGCTTCAACTGTTGAAACTAATCGTGGCTCCACTGCCGACCATGCACGACCTGTAGGATGCCGAAACGACGCTCAAGATGTCGCTCCGATAAACATGAAGATGTCGTTCCGAGTTTCACGATGTCGTCGAGTCTTGCGTCTCAGCACTGTCTTGTCGTGATCGTGAGGCTACATCGTGACAGTGTGACGGGCGCTTAATTGATGTCTATTTGATTTTCCCCCTCGTTTTCCTATTGTTAACTTTGAACGTGGAGCTGAACGAAGTTAAATTTCTTTGTTAATGTGTTTTTTTTTCAGCGAGAAAAGATTTTTTTGTTCTAGTTTGAGCATCAGGAAAGTGCTTTTTTTGGGGGGGGGGAGGGACGTTTGCGCCTATCACCATTAAAAAAAAATTCGGCAAGAATCATTGTCGGCCCGTAAATAATTCGAAATTTGTAAAGAAATAACTTGACCAAACGTGGGGGATTTTGTTTCATTGTATTGCAAAATACTCAGCAAATTATAATAGGTTTTTTATTATTTTTCCAAGGGGGTTGAAACACGATTATAGCACGACGGGAGCAACTTTCAAAAATATAATATAAAAGAAACTTGAAATTAATAAACAAATGCAGTCGACTTCCTCTGTACATACCGAACACGTTTTATGCGGTCTTATTACAGTCATAAAAGTTTCCATAAATTCCATAAAATGATGGATTAGCCCAGGCCTAATCACAAATTAAAGTCCATCGAATTTGGTACCCTGATTGTAGTGTTTCTGGCAGAGGTTGAAATGAGGGTTTGCTGGTATTAGAAAAGAGAATAAAATTCCCCTTATAATACTGTTTGTTGTGTTTTAATCGGACATTCCATTGACAAGTCACGGCTGTTAAACTTTCGCATTTATTGACATATCAAAAAGTAAAATACTGAGAAAAAGGCCTTTAAAGTTTCAACATTTGTAGTCCTGCAAATGAAAGATGCCAATTGGGTTTCCCTATAAAAACGTTGTAATTTCACGATTTGTATATATTTCTTTAAAACATGTGCATGTGGTAGACATATCAAGGTGATTAATATCAATAAAGATGAGAATAAAAAAAATCCCCCCATTCAAGTTTTTTTGCATGTTTCTCCTCTTTGGCAAGAACGCCTCACAAATGACTAATGTCCAGTCTTCCTAAGAATCTCAAAAAATACTAACAGTATACGCTGAATGATCAGGGGTAATATTGTGAATTAAATGCACGGCTTTTACAATGGTGCAAAGATGAGTACGTGTACAATGGATCACAGTCACTGCTCTGCTTAATATGCTACGGCGAGAGAATTTAGAAATATTTTTCATTAAAGATTTTGGCATAATATTTTTCATGGTCATATGATTACAAGTGCTTAATAGCTATGGCTTCGCTAATATGGCATGAAAATGACAACTCATGCAAAAGATCAATTATTTTGTAATCAATTTTTGACAAATATTATATTATTAATAAATTCTTTCACTTCCCCTGCTATGCATCTATATTAGTGTAAACACTGTGACCAGTCAGATTCTGCTAACTCTACGTGTACAATGGATCACGGTCACTGCCATCCTTAATATGCTACAGCGAAAGAATTAAGTAATATTTTTGGTCATATGATTACAAGTGCTTAATAGCAATGTCTTCGCTAATATGGCATGCAAATGACAACTCTAATCCTTTGCAATGGAGAAAATCAATTATTTTGATATCAATTTTTGACAAATATTATATTATTAATAGGTTCTTTCACTTCCCCTGCCATGCATCTGTATTAGTGTAAACACTGTGACCAGTCAGATTCCGCTATACGGCGAGATAATTTACTAATATTTTTCATTAAAGATTTTGGCATAATATTTTTCATGGTCATATGACTACAAGTGCTTAATAGCAATGTCTTCGCTAACATGGCATGAAAATGACAACTCTAGTCCTTTGCAATGGAGAAGATCAATTATTTTGAAATCAATTTTTGACAAATATTATATTATCAATAGGTTCTTTCACTTCCCCTGCCATGCATCTGTATTCGTGTAAACACTGTGACCAGTCAAATTCCATCAACAGACAAAAGAGGGAACTGGTAGGTACAGCTGGCATATCAATCACCTCCAGTCAAATTAACTTGGGAGTTCTTAAAAACATAATGGAGTTTGACTGCTCCAATGGCGTAGCTGAATTTACCAGCCAGAGAAGGAGGGTGTTAAAGGGAATATACAACATTCGCAAACATCGAAAAATACAACTACCAAGTTTTTACGAAATACCTTACTAGGATGTTGGTAAATGACAGTCTCAAGCATCTTGTAAAATTATGGCACCTGGTGTGAAGTCATTTTCAAGAAAATGGTGTTTTTGTAAACATTTCCACAGTGGTCGGCCGACCAGCGTTGGAAAAACCTAACTATTTTTCAACTACTGCTCCAAATTTAACATTTTTTCAGTCCAAATTTTGTTTGCTATTGGTTACATGTTCATGAACGGGTGCAGGCCAGCTAGACTGGTTCCCTTGCCCTACAATTTTCCATCATTCATCTATAATTTGATCCATTTTATCTTTTTTGGAGTCAGGGAACCAGACTACTTTAACATTTTTGTTTTGTTTTTGTTTTTATAACCTTTTAGAACACAGAACTTCAAAAATGTCAGTGTAACAATATTTGATCTATTATACTAACCTCTCAAATAGTTCATTTCTGAAAATTACAGCAAAAGCCAATGATGTATATTCCCTTTAAACATGATTATTAACAGTGATTGAAATAAAACACATTGTTTTTAGAATTCATATGTTTTTGGAAAATAATTTTTGCTGACATATAGAAGTTATTTCAGCCATACTAATATTCTAGTCTTGGAATGAAATGAATATTGCATCTATTGTATACAGCCCTTTTCCCATATTTTAAATAGCTAGAAAAAATACAAGATTGCTTGCAAATTGCTTTGGATGCTTAAAGGAATACACTTCCAATCCTACATGGTTGAAAGTGAGAGCCGGTTAATAAAACCTTCAATCCAAGTTAGTGGACGGTTCAACCAGTTTAGGCGGTTTTACTCCAGTTTAGCTACCTCCTCAAAGTAGGCTCCAAGTAGTTTAATCTATAATGAAATAAACAAAAACAAAAACAAGAAAAATCAAAGAACTTACCAAAAATGTTTCAGTCATTTCATCACAACTTTGTATTTTGTGGGTTTTTTTTGGGTCATGTTGGTTTCTTGTTTTTTTGTAAGTGTTTTTGTTGGTTGTTGGTTGGTTGTTTGTTGAGGTGGGTGGTTTTTTTTTTTGGGGGGGGGACTTTGCGACATCAATAACATATGTGTAAATTGAGCACAATTTGAATGATCAAACTGTGGTTCATGCCGCGCCGTGCAGGGGCCAATTTAGAAGACATGATGAAAATGCGGTAACCAGTCTGTGCATGGCCATGCGATCAATAAGCTTTCTTATTCATGTTACAGACATTATCTTTAAGACCTGTAAGAGTGACGATTGTGATTTAAACAACAATGATTTTGATCATGAATGTTGAAATTTGCATAAGGACCTGAAAATAACATTCGAAACGGCAACACACCTACAGAAATGTCGAGGCCATTGTTTAAGTGAAGTTCTGCATGAAGCACTTCCAACATCAAGGATATGAAAGCTCAATATTATGAGCTTTCTTTTAGTACAAGAATCAATCGAATCACTCATGTACTTTTCAAGTTACGGACTTTTAAACACAACCATCATTTTAAAGTTCTATCCACGGTTCTTTCAGCAAAACGAAACAAATCACATGGGGATGTGTGTGAATTGTTTTCGGGTTGCTGAAAGAACACACACCTTTTGTGCGATCTGTGGACAGAACTTTAAAATGGCGATTGTGTTTAAAATTCCTTAACTTGAAAAGTACATAAGTGATTTGAATGAATCTTGTACTAAAAGAAAGCTTCTAAATAGGGCTTTCATATCCTAGATTTTGAAAGTGCTACATGAAGAACTTCAATAACAAAATGGTCCCAACATTTGGGTTTCGTTTTTCTGACTCACCCTGTATTGGACTAAAGGTTCATGTAACGGATACCACACAACGTTTCTGTGTGTGGCACTTTAAATGCATCTCAGGACTGAAGTAAAGCTGCTAGAATATATGCCCCATTTCGAGGGGAAAAAAATGGTTCTCACCCCGTTGATGTAGTTTGAGCGGTTGAATTTCTCATTCTGGGAGTGAGCACTGTCGTCGCAAGCGCCCATGGGAAGCAACATGACGTTCTTGTTGGTCGCGTTCTGGAGCGCGATGGTCACAGGGATGCTACCGCCCTCGCGCGTCATGTCAGGCTCAGTTCCAAACACTGAGGTAAGATCGCAAAATGTAATGTTAGAGTTGAGTAAAGAAATTGACTGGGGTGGGGTTTGAACCTGCGACCTCCGGATTGCCGCTCCGGTGCTGTACCAACTGAGCTATCCAGCCCTATGTTGGCGGTACCCCAGTTTGTCAATGCCTTCGTGCAAGGTTTGCAGCATTGGTAGAGCACAGGAACGGCAATCCGGAGGTCGCAGGTTCAAACCCCGCTCCAGTCAATTTGTTAGTTTTATTATAATGCACCTAGTCAGTTTCCCTTTGTGATTTACAATTTGCAAAACAATATGTAGAAAGATTCAGTGTAGAGAGTGGGGAACACAGTGGTGTAACTAAAGGGGGGTGGGGGGACGGCCTGTGCCCCCCCCCCCCCCCCCCCGATCCCCCTGCCTCTTGTGCCTTGCACTCCATTCAGAGTAAAGATTAGAATTTAAAGATTTATTGCCCCCAAATATAATATCATAATGCTTTAAATAATATATATATTTTTAAATTATTTTTTTATCAATATGTGACAAACATTTCCAAACGTCACAAAAAGTACCAATATGAAAAAAAAATAATAAATAAAATAAACCGATGTGGCATGCTGTAGCTCCTCAGGCTTTGACACATTTGTAATTAAGTTTTGACAATACGTACACTTAAATTAAAGTTGCATTCCCTGGTGATCTTTAACAAATTAAATTTTTCTATTATTTTTTTCAACTTGTACTGTATGTCTTATTTGAGCAAAAACCTCCTTTTTTTTTCTTTTTTAGACGTCTGCAAATCCTCTGAAGAAGTTTTTGTTTTGAGCACACAAATAGATCAGCTTTGCGAACAGACTGGCTCCCCGTCTGTACATTATCGATACTGATTGTGGGGCGGGAACCAGCAAATGGCACTACTGTCTGGCAGCCAATAATTTGAAATTGTAAAGTGATGTTAACTCAATAACTAAACAAGGGTCGATTGCCGTCAATGTCTCATTAAAAAGTGAATGACTTTTTTTTTAATGCTATAGAAAAATAGCAATTTTGAAAAAGAATCTATTTTTTGGGGATGAAACTCAAAAAAGGGACGGGAAACACATCTTTAAGATGTTGGGATGGGAGTTTTCAAACTGATGTGTTGATTGGTAAGATTTGTTGTTTTAGCAAGTTTTACCTGTCTTGACGGCCTTGCGGCCAGCCAGGTAGTGGGGATGATCAAACTCACTAAGCCAACTCTTCCCAGAGTGGCCTGCCGAAACACTGCCAAAGACAAAACAATGACAATAGCAAGTGTAAATCAACCTAAAAAACATGCAAGATTTTACTAGAACTCGTCCAGGCACCATGTATAGGCTCTACAACGTGTGTAATCTATTTTGTATGATTACTTTGTGTCTTGACTGGGCCCATCTGATCAAGGGTAATAAATGGGTATTTCAAAAGAGAAAAAAAGCATTACAACTATGTATAACATATTGAAAACATTGCGAATTGATGTCTCTTATGAAATTAAAATTGTTGACCACAACTACCGTCCAATCTAAATCCATAGGTTTTGTACACGACCCCAATTGCAGTCGTATGCTGGGAATTGTGGACGATATTGTTTTCTTTTGTTCTCTGGAATTTTTCGTCCACGGTTTGAATAGATGAACACGCCCACACATGTTTGTTTTACATACTGTATGTGGACATTACTTTGTTTTTGTGTATTAAGAAAATTGGTACAAAAAATAATTTTACTGAAGGCCAAAAAAAAAAAAAGTCTTCGGTTTCTGGTATGGAGCTTGCCCCAGAAGTGGTGCGGTGATGCTGCTTTTTTTTTTCACCCTACTTTTTTTTCCTTCAAATTTTGGGTGATGTTGTTGATGATGACGCTTCGATCCCCTTAAAACTCTCAAAAATATCCTTCAGGGTGGAGCTTGAGGTGACCTCAGTCAGGGCATAAGGCTTTAGAAATCTGCACCCACTTACGATCTCGACCAACACGAACTTTCTTCGGGAAAGTTTGACAGTCAAGACAAAAGTCAGAGAAAATGGTAACGTCAGACCATTCAACGACATCAACATCGTGCATGTGCTGCCAGGCTGGTCATTAGTCTGCTCCCTTACATATTGCGCTAATTAAAAAGCGTTTAGAGGTTCCAGATACACGACCATCGCTTCCACACACACATCTGGCTTCCACACACACAATCACAAAAATACAACACCGTCTGCAAATGGTGCCCGACTATTCTGTGCAAAATATATAGGAGCCCAGAAAGGCTACATAAAGCTTATACTCGATTGTAACCCCATCTAAAAACACGGTAAAATTTTGCAGCAGCAGGATTCCAGTCAAACTAGTGAGTTTGGCTGTTTTGAGACATAATCTTACATTGAAAACAACTTTTTATTTTGCAGATGCGCATGGTTTTGCCGACGTGCGCGTACCAGAAACCGGAGCCTTTTTTGGGGGGCTAAACTGTGAAAACTCTTTCAACCCCAAATTTGGTTTTTGATTTCCTTGAATGTTTCTCTTCATTCTGCGCCCGATAACCCTAACCCGAAAATGCCTCTAGACCTGTTTTCCAGAGAGGGCGAAACGTTATGTGGACACGGCTTAGTCCACATAACGTCAACACAACCTGCATTATGTGGACATCTTTTGTTCACATGTCCACATAGTGACTGTAATACAAACTCACACACACACAGAAGGAATACGCGATCGCAATATGCCCTTGTCTGGCTTGAAAGCAAGGGGGATCAAAATGGCAGCTCCCGACTTTGGCATATTGCTCATCACAGCTTCATTTTCTGCTTCAGAAAAATCAAATTCAATAACATGAAGATAAAGTTTAGAGAGTTTCTGTTTGCAAATTAGAGGCTTTGACTCTGGAACTGATGGAGGCGGAGTCGGAAATGAAACCATGGTTTTGACAAAAAGAAAAAAAAGTAACAAACTCACTTTATTTTATTGGGTGAGCCTCGCGCCGTGTGAATATCAGTCAGGTACTTGACTACCAACTGGCCAATCTCTTCTGGAGATTGGTTGGGTACCAGACGGATGGAGAATTTACCAGTCACCTTGCGAGGGATCACTGTCTTGGAACCGGCTCCGTCAAAGGCCCCCTGGATTCCTGAAAATTAATAAATTGTAGAGTGAATTCCTGTACTGACGTATGGATTTATTTCACAATGTTATTGCCCAAATCTAGCAGAATGGTTTTGAATGGTCCTCAAGCTACAACTTTGCATAAAGATACGCTAACTACGAATTTCCTGGGTAGCGTTGCCGAAGTTCCCAAGCCTGGGTTATTCACCAAGTTGGAACAGCCAAGATGGAAGTATTACAAGATGATGGTTCTTTACCATGGATGGACAGGGATGGATAGCGCCAACGATGTTGCAGGATCTTATCTTTGCTGTCGTGAAGCAGACGTTCTGTCCCGATTTCCTGACGATATTCCTCCTGTATCGAAAACAGAAAGAGGATGAAAATTGACGCCAAAACTGCTTTGACAAACAAACAAGCACAGTCAGGTTTTAGTCCATCACTTGCAGAACGTCTAATGTCTTCACTAACTTATAATGTCACTGTCAGCATAAGTCTGACTGAATAAAATTTGATGCTGAACAAAAAAATTGACTGGAGCAAGGTTTGAACCTTAGACTCTTTTCAGCGCTCTACCAACTGAGCTATCCAGGTCTATGTTGGCGGTTCCCCATATAACAGGTATTATATATGCTTAATAGCCAAGGATCACGCCCAAAGTCATGAAGCTAGTAACATAAGCAATGCTGCAAACCTGGGAAATAGCAGGGCAATATAAATAGTCAGTTTCCTTTGTGTGTTTTTTTGAAAATGTTAATAAATTTGGATTTACTTCCAGTTCTTAGCTTGTTCAATGAAATTTGTAGGATTGTGATTTACCTAACCCTCCAGGGAATTTTGGCTAGAAACCCTGCCAAACGCAGCAACATGCAACATTTACAAGTCTAAAGTGACAAGCCTGCCCAGTGCAGCAAGATCCACCAAGCCTAGAGTCTCGAGGCCTAACTGCCTCAGAGTCTGTGGTCACCGAACACAGCAGGATACAACTGTGGCATTGTTTCTATGGGACTAGCTCTCATCGTCTCAGAAGTGGCCGTTTATGCACTGGTGTTGGTAGCTGAATGCATCAAAGTGCACCAGACTTTTCCACTTGATGCACTGTGTTGCGTCTGGCAGGGTTAGGGTTTATCCAAGTCTTTGTGGAGCAAACTGTTATGTTCAAGAGATGGAATTTTTTTGGCCCGTACCAAGTCAAAGTCGATTGGTCCATAGAGACTGGCTTCTTCCTCCGTCAGTTCAGCGACTTTGTCGTAGACACCAGGGACCTTGATGTGACCTGTGACGTCTACGAGGCTGTCCAGTAGCGCTATCAGGTCCGTCATGGCTTCATGCCTACAGAATGACAAGATATCATCTACAATGCTCACCATTGATATTATTATAAGAAAAGTCAAATTAGGGTGAGATGGGGTATATTCGACTGGGGGGAGAATTCGACCACTGGCTATTATTCACAAACAATGAGTCTGACTAGGGTTGATTATATGCTGCAAACAAAGTAAGTACATGGTCTTGTTATAAGTAATAACAGTTAAGATCTCACTCTCTCAGTTACACTAGGCAGTGCTGGTTTTCCTTATCCAGTCGAATTCTCCCCCTATCCCATCTGTTTACCAGTAAGTGGGGTATATTCGACCGGAGGCAGAATTCGACCAGTCGTTACTAAGCAAAAACCTTGGGTCTGACTAGGGTTGATGCTATGCTGCAAACATGGTAAGTACATGATCATGTCATGAGTAATTATGGATAAGATCTCACATCTCAATTACACAAAGCAATACCAGTTTTCCTTAAGTGGTCGAATACTCCCCCTTTTACCCTAACAACTTTCTCAAACGATCCACAATTGTATTTTTGAGTAATCATCAACAATTCCAAAAGCCTTTTTTGAAGTTGTACTTTTTCATGTGCAAAAGGAGCTTACTAATTTGCTCTTCATTTTGATATATTACTCACTTTGACGCAGATTGTAAGTGGTTGAAAATGTTGATTTTTTTCATAATCTCTACTGTGCAGGAATTGTCAAAAAAAAGGCCCAAGTAAAAAGCTACTGAGGGGTTAGATCACCTTTATTACTCCCCCACCCCCTCTTCCCTCTTTGTCACTCCCCCAAAAAGCTAAGAAGCGTACCTGAAAAGTCACAGGCAGAAGCATTCTGAACACCGAACCCTTTCACTTGATTTTCAATTCAAAGCTCAGGGCAAGCAGGCAGATTCGGTCATGCATCACAGCTCTCCACAGTGCAATTTTTTGGGGGGAAGTGACTCTCTGTGTGACACAGTTACTTGAACATTTCACCTGAAACTGACCTGCAGGATTTTAAAGGGTTTTACATACTGCTCTGAATATTGTCATCCCACATAGGAGGGTCGATACAACTACTTACACAGAGCCTCCATAGACACCAGAATGCAGGTCCTTCTTGGAACATTCCACCTCCAGGAAGAAATAGCACAATCCCCTGGGAAACAAGACATTCAACGTTTCTTCTGTGATCAAATGTCCCTTTTTTGACTGAAGTACTGAACAAAAACTGGGCAAGACTAGTCTGGCCCCGGAACAGTCTGTAACTCAAAAGTGGCCACAGAGCTATGTCAAAAACAAAACAACTGAACAAAAACTGGGCAAGACTAGTCTGGTCCCGGAACAGTCTATAACTCAAAAGTGGCCACTCCCACTCCCCATTCTTACGTGTGGAGATACTTTGCATCCTTCCCGGGCGCAGACATTTTGAATTCATGTGTGTGTTTGTAGAACATGATGAAATTAGATGCAGTGAATTTTGAAAGTGTACTCTAAATGCAACGCGCAAGTACAACATATGCAAGAACTTTAAACGCATCATGACAGTTAAAAAATGTCAAGGCAAAAATCATCTGCAGCAAATACGCGCACGCGTTTGTGTTGCAAATGAAACACCCATTTACTGATTGTGCATTTCGTTTTTGTCGTATTTGCTTCAATAACAAACCTACATGATTACAGTATAGCATACAAACGCAGATATGCAAATAGCTGCACAAAAGCCATACACAATTTTGAGTTTTCCATAGGTTTGTGCACCCATTGGGTTGACAGGGCCAAACCGACCCAAAACCGACCTGAAACCGATCTGAACTCCCTAAAACCGACCCGACCTGACCCGACAAAATTCAAGGAAAACCGACCCGAAACGACACGAAACCGAACCGAAAATTGAAACGCAAAACCGAAACCGAACCGACCCGACCCGACTGAAATATTGGACAAACCAACCCGACCCGACCCAAGTCGGTTTTTGGTCGGGTCAGGTCAGTTTCGGTTCCGGATCGGATTTGCACAACATTATTCCCAATCTAGCTTGAAACTAAATATCGCACAAAGGGCTGTAACGTGCCTTACCTCAAACCATATGTGATACACGGCTTGTTCTTGCCCAGCCAATAGTTGTCGGAGATGCACACGTAGTCCACATCCTGAGATGAAAACAGAAAAAGAAGACAGTGTTATAATGGAAGATTGCGAGCACTGGTACGTTGATTTGTGTCGGGAAAACAGAAGTACCTGGGTAAGTAGGGTTGGTAAGGGAGAGTGTGGCATAGTGGTTAGGGTTTGTGACTTCTGATCAGAGGGTTAGGGGTTCGAATCCAGCTGCTGGTCATATGTGATGCGATCAAGATAAATGAGTCGTTTGTCGACCCTGGTCAAAAACATTTTTATTACAGATTTGAAAAGAGCACAATCTCAGCATTACTGCTGTGAAAACTGCATGCTGATACCATCTTTAGTTCAAAAATTAAGTCGGAACACCAAGAAATGTGATGAAGTGATGTGATGAAGTGGTCCTATTTTGGCCTGTATCTCCAAATGAAAATTCCCGACAAACGACTCATGTAGCTTGATCCCATCACATATGTTATGTCCTTGGGCAAGCGAGTTCACCCCAACTTGCCTCTCTCCACCCAGTTTACCCCCACTTGCCTTTCTCCACCCAGGAGTGGGTACCTGCATTAGTTGGGGTGCAACCTGCGATGGACTAGCATCCCATCCAGGGGGAATTGAAATATCCTCAATCATTTCATGCCTAGGAAACAGGAGATACACGCTGGCCTGATGAGCTAGTCTGCATGCATCTTCACCCGGGATGTAGATCATAAGTCATCCCCTACCAGTTCAACTCACAAGCCATTCAAATGAGCTTGACAAAGGCATTCCGTTTTTGTTGTTCATGCACTGTTACTTATGATGGACTTGTGAGGGACTCAGCTACATCCCTAAAAACACAATGGGCTTATTTTAGCCCATTCATTGGCGATATGTGCAGACATGCAACTGTGAAGTAGCAAAAAAAAAGGGGAAACTTCAAATTTTACACGACTTATATACAGTGTTTTTCCATTTTTAACCAATTTCAATACAATTTTGCATACCCCCTAGGGAGTTAGGGCTATTTGCACAAATGTGAAGCGAAAAACAAGGAAATCAGCTGATCTAAGTCAAAGTTGCATGCCTGTATGTGGTTATCCTATACAATAGCACTGCCAAGCTCTCATCGCCATACAACCAGTTTCAGTCACAAGTGACAGGCAGTCAGTCAGTCAGTGAGGTAGGTACGAAGAGAACAAACCTACCTTGAAAAATGTGTCCTTACGAGCCTCGATCAGTTCCTCTAAGCCCTCCGAGCCTGATTCTTCCATTCCTTCAAAACAGAACTGCAAATAGAATAAGAGTGAGGGTAGCGCCAGGCTAGATTGCAAACAATGACGATGGACAGGGAAGATTGACTGCAGCAGGATACTTAGGTTTTTTTTTTCTGTTTCAGGGGTCCACGATTCGAATCCACATTTGTCACCTTGATATTTAGTTTTCTGTTTCAGGGTCCGGGGTACGAATCCACATTAGCTCAACTTGAAATTTAGTTTTTCTGTTTCAGGGGTCCATGGTTAAAAACCACACTTGTTCAACTTGATATTTAGTATTCCTGTTTCAAGGGTCGAGGGTTCGAACCCACATTTGCTCACCTTGATATTTAGTTTTTTCTGTTTGAGGCGTTCAGGGATTGAATCCACATTTGTTCAACTTGATATTTAGGTGTTTCTGTTTCAGGGGTCGAGGGTTCAACTCTACATTTGTTCAACTTGATATTTAGTTGTTTCTGTTCCAGGGGTCCACAATTCAAATCCACATGTGTTCACCTTTATATTAAGTATTCCTGTTTCAAGGGTCGAGGGTTCAAATCCACATTTCTTCACCTTGATATTTAGTTTTTCTGTTTCAGGGGTCCAGGGTTTAAATCCACATTTCTTCACCTTGATATTTAGTTTTTCTGTTTCAGGGTCCAGGGTTCAATCCCACTTTGTTCACCTCAATATTTAGTTTTAGTTTCAGGGATCCAGGGTTCGAACCCACCTTCACTCACCTTAATGTTGATAGGAATGTCTTGCTTCAAGGCGCGGTAGGCTTCAATGACGTTCAGCCAGGATAGTACAGGTCCTTTGTCATCAGTCGAGCCACGTCCGTACAACTTGCCATCAACTTCAGTCAGAACGAACGGGTCGGTCGACCAGCCATCCTCCTAAAAAATCATCAATATCATATCATTCCGCAGACTTGACCAAGAATTTGAAGGAGTGTAATTCTAACTAGTACTAAGCTAAAATAAATCAGTGTCACCAAACACTTGAATTAGGAAGAACACTGAGGTTGACTAAGGGGACAGCCAAATCTGGGGACAGCCATTTTCTGCGGTGGCCCCAGGGTCGCGTAAGTCACACTCAGGTAGTAAGCACGCACTCCGGGCTCCTGCGACCAACTGGGTGACCAACATGTGCGTGCCCTGTCTTTAAGAACACGTGCTGCATCCTCACGGACGTGGAGCCACTTCCAAATGGCTTCTTATTTTGTTCGCCGGATTAGTATTATATTACACAGCGTACTGATCATTATAAATCTATAAAAACTGTGATTTCAGAAACAACTTTTAGGAGGAAAATTATGAAATTAAGAGATAACAGTTAATAACCAGCTTGTTTCACTGATTTACATCTGCAGTTCAAAAGTAGATTTTAGTGAGGGCTTTCCATAATTTTTCTCTTCTCTTGTTTGGGAAATTTGGAGTCAAAACTGAAATGAATAGCAAGTTCAGCGGATTAGGCTAAGGTTAGAGCATAAGGTTTAGGGTCAAGTTAAGGTAAGGGTTAGGGTTTGCGTTAGATTCGGGTTATAGGTCAAGGGTTATGGTTCCACTTCCAAAAATATCATCCTGTGTCCCTGCGCTAACCTTTTTGGCCGGCTGCACGTCCAAGTGACCGTAGATGCAAACCGTTTTCTTCTTGGGGTCGTCGCCAAGGTGACCGAGGAGGATAGGAGGCAACGGGATGACCGTTCCATCCTCCAACTCCTGCATGCCGATGTCTGCTAGCTCAATCGTCGCCCCGACTTCCGGCTTTCGGAGGTCCTACAAGAAAGCAATTAAAGCCACTGACCGTCTTTTTTTAAAAAGACTCCGAATATCTCAAATTGTCATGGCATTCAGCAGCAAGTTTTGGAAGTTCATCGGCCTTTTTATGAAGTATCTGCACAGCAGGAGTGGATGAGGGCATAAGTAATCGTAGGTCGTCACAAGTCGTCATAAGATGTCACAAGTCATCATACACGTAGGTTGTCACAAGTCATCAATAATGGTCAAAAGTCATCGTAAGTCATCACAAGTCACTTTAAGTTGTTACAAGTCATCTTAAGTTGTCACAAGTCATCATAAGTTGTCACAAGTAACCACAAGTCATCACAAGTCATCATAAGCTGTAACAAGTCATTACAAGTCATCACAAGTTATCATAAGTCGTCAAAAGTAATCATAAGATGTCACAAGTCATCATAAGCTGTCACAAGTCATCATAAGTTGTCACAAGTCATCAATAATGGTCACAAGTCATCGTAAGTCATCACAAGTCACTTTAAGTTGTTACAAGTCATCATAAGTTGTCACAAGTCATCATAAGTTGTCACAAGTCATCATAAGTAGTCACAAGTAACCACAAGCCATCATAAGCTGTAACAAGTCATTACAAGTCATCACAAGTTATCTTAAGTCGTCAAAAGTAATCATAAGATGTCACAAGTCATCATAAGCTGTCACAAGTCACTATATCCAGTCTAAAGTTCTAACGAACTACATGTACGACAAAGGCATTCCCTTGTCATTGTTCATCCCCCGGTACTTGTGACTCGACTTATGATTTGACTTGTGACCGACTTAACTCGTAAACTACTTTATGATTGATCTGTGACCGCGTCTCCAGAACCTTGTCTTTGACTTATGATTGATCACAGACTGACTTCAGATGGACTTGTGATTCCCTTATAACTGTTATGTGATTGGCATAAGATTGTATTGTGATTAGCTTGAGATTGATTCATGACGGATAACGCTTGGCTTATGATTGTTTGTGATCAACTTATGATTGACTCAAGACTTGTGTTTGAAAACTCAATGACAACTTTGAAGTGCTTATTACCCCCCTCCCCCCCCCAAAAAATACTAACTCGCCTACCTTCCACATAAACCAATGAATCTCTCTGATTCCCAGTGGAAGGATCTTTTCACATACCGCCATCTTTGTGATCACATGGTAATCTTTGGGGCATTCTTTGAAACTATGACCCATCATGCCGAGGATACAATGCATGATGGGGCGTGTTTAATGAAATATTTTAATGAAATGCCCAAAGATTACCATGTGATCACAAAGATGGCGATATCTGTGAAATGGTGTATTTATACCTGAGCCACTACTTCCAGCATGCGTTTGATCTCCGATCGTTTCTCTGGCCAAGCAGACACACTCTGTATGGCCACTGCGTCGGCCAGTCTCTTGACGTACTCATCTTGATGATTGTCGATGAAGCTGGAAAACAAAGTACATGCACACAAATTTTGATGATGGTTGATGAAATGTTGCAACCTGACGCCACTTTTTTCTTCATATATCATCTCAATGAAGGTCATTCATTGCTGAGAAACATTCCCAATTTTGTTAGACTTTGTACACAACCGCTATAGTGGCGTCAGGTTGCAACATTTCCCACTGTTATTTGTATTTTTGCCTCCTTCCCCCCACCTCTCTCTCTTTCATTCAATATTTCAGAACATTTTCAGTTTTGATCCGGTAGGCAGTTGATATTTGGCCGGCATTGGCTTTCTTTAAAACAATATCAGGCCAGCACGGCAATGAACATGCGCAGTGACTTTTTTGGGGACTTTTTTTAATCGTGACAAATTTTTATCGTGACAAATTTTTATCGTGACAAATTTTAGTCTGGTTCCGCGCCAACATTGTCATTGTGACTTCGTAGTCACGAGATGGTTATCAGACCATTTTACAATTTCCCACTTTATTTCCCTTTAAAAATAATCCTCCAAAGCCACGAATTAGAAAAAGATATGTAGCCTAGCAATTTAATGTTGGGCCTTTAATTGGTTAGGGAATGCGATTTTGTTGGACTCATATGAGGCGTCGGACCTATGAGGCGTCGGACTTATGAGCGGACCCTAGACCCACTAACTGGCGCGCTAGAACTCCTTTTTTGACATGTGGGATGTCGATCTGTCATACTAGCGTCCCACTACAGAAGCATTCTCAATGTTTCAATTGCCTTGTCATGAAACAGTCGTTGCTGCATTCCCCGATCTACATGCGGAGTTTGTTTGCTACCTGCATAGACAATGCGTTGCAAAACACAGCCACAACATTAGGCCTATTGAATGATCGCTGTATGATGTCTGTGCTAAAGTGGTTGAATTTCACGGATTTGCAACCCAAAAAATAATCGTATCATTGAAGCCCCATTACTTCGTCTTTCCAAGGTATTTTTGTCAAGTATTTTGCGTGATTTTTGGCAACTTTTATGGTGAACTTTGGAAATTGAAACATTGAGAATACTTGGGATGCTAGTACGACAGACCAACTTCCAGAAATGTCAAAAGAGGAGTTTTAGTGCCCCAGTTAGTGGAGCTAAGCAGACCCCATTAACAATAACACCCCCTCCCCCCGTCAACATTAGGCCTATAATTTTAATTAAAGAGACACAGTAATTTTGTTTAAATGACATGATTGAAAAAAGTTGGCAAACGTTAACATGCTAAGCAAAGTTGTTGATGATTACAAAGATGAGTTGGAATAAAAATGTTTAACATGTTTAGGTTGCAAATAAATGTTCTGATGATCTTAGCCCCATAAATGTGGCCTATTTACTGGACTGCCTCCGTAAACATAGGCCACACGTCCACATGTACAAAAAACGTGTCGACTTTGCCAAATTTTGATTTTCACGTTTAGGCTTAGTTTGTAGGATTTTTTTGCTTTAGAAGCATACTCACCCACTTTATAGGCTAGTCAGAAAGTGCTGCCTTTTTCAGATGTCTAATTTTTGTGAAATTTCATGTTGAAATTTTGATACGCAAACGTGTAAAAATGAATCTGGAAATTTCATGAAAAATATACATCTGAAAAAGGCAGCACTTTCTGATTAGCCTATAAAGAGGGTGAGTATGCTTCTAAAGCAAAAAAATCCTACAAACTAAGCCTAAATGTGAAAATCAAAATTTGGCAAAGTCGACACGTTTTTTGTACATGTGGACGTGTGGCCTATGTTTACGGAGGCAGTCCAGTAAATAGGCCACATTTATGGGGCTATGATGATCTATGATCATTGATGATGAAGCTTGAAGGACGTGTACTGGTACGTGGTAGCCTACGTGTATGCTGTATGGTATAGGCCTACACGCAAAATTGCACAATTTTCTTGGGTAAGTTTGGGTGGGGGGGGGGGGGGACCAGTAGGCATATTACAGTTAAGTAAGTTTGGTAATCCTTACCTTTATTTAGGACCCCATTCCTATATAAAGTTAAAAGACTCACCAAAACACACAGATTTATCCTCATACATATGACATTGTATGAGGCTGCACTTTAAGGAAGGAAGGAAGGAAGGAAAACAGCTCACTAAATGACACTCAAAAGTGACATTCTGATATTTCTTGGCACATCTAAACAATTGGCAATGACACCTTCTTGAATATCAGCAGGTTTAATTTTTTTTGGAAAGAGGGCAGGGCTTGATTTATGAGGGGTGAAAGACGACGATGATTAACAGAAAATAGACTAAAAATGCAAGATGTCGAATTTCAAAAAAAAATACGAGTCACATTTTCTTTGAAAGTGCTTTCAAAATTACAACTAGGTCTAGGCCTATGACTATGACTCATGAGCTTAGCTGAAGAAAAAAAGACTGCCTTTAAATTTAAGCCCCTTTACTAGCCATGTTAGCCTGCAAAAGTCACTTTGTACTGGACAGTCATCTGCAAAAGTCAGTTTTGAACAGAACTCGTAAAAATAGAGGTGTCCTAAGGATAATGATTACCCTAAGTTTACCTGAAAAGCTTTGGAAGAAATTCTCCGGCCATGATTGCAAACTTTCAGCTTAAGTTAAGTCTTAAGACGACGCGACAAACCCCTCCTTTACCGTCTGGGATCGGGATTGCATGGATTGGGGTTCCCCTAAATTCAACAGGTGACGACAATCGATTCTTTGGATATCGAAATATTGTTCCTAACTATAGTATAATGCTGCTCAATGTGCAAAACAGGCCTATAATAAGTATCGAAACTGTTAACTCGAATTTCGAAATGCGTATCTATATCTTGGGAAATCCCAGCGCTATTTCTCATTACAATGCCAATGGCCAGCACGTGATTCGATTGTTTATGACATGATCGACATTACACGTGAGTTTTGTTTACCGAAGGTCATACATAGCGCCCTCTGTTGATCACAAAACAAAGGCATCCGTAGTGCGTGGCCGGTGTCATATGAAAATCAGTTCGTGTGAAAATCGGACTCTTTTCCCCTTTTATTGGTTAAACTCTCTCATGTGACCGGTCCCTCTCCTAATTATCTATGCAGGAGCATGCGCAATACCACAAATGAGTCCGTATTTCATAAAACTTAAATTCATGCTACACCGGCCCGCGATTTTTCCCCCATACCACTTATTCGCTTTGGACGTATACTGAAGCACTTGAGTTACAAGTCAGGTTCTTGGACTTTATTTTCCCTTAAAAAAAATCCTCCAAACCACATATTGGTAAAAGAAAAATGTTCCAAATGACTGACAAACCTTTTAAGAGAAAAAAAAGAAGTAAAGAAGAAGAAAGTAAAAAAAAAAAAGCATCCACTGGGAATCGAACTGTACTCACATCATCGAATTTATAATCCAATGTAATATCAATGACACTGCAGCAGTGACTCGATCGATGTGGTAGTTTTAAACATTATTTTATTGCATATATAGGGCCCTCCAGCATAATTCTATAAATACTAGCGAATATGTGGTATGGAAAAATAAATAGCGGCCGGCCCAACAAAGTAGGCACTGCGGCATTTCTTATTTTAGAGCAGATTTTTGTAGCTAAAAAAAGTCTAATTCTGAAATTCTGAATTAGTTTTAAAGAAGAATGGTTTTGAAGTTTTGAAATTCACTGTTTAAGGAGTTAATTTGCTTTTAAAAACGGGGGAAAAAATAAAATAATAATCCGTTTTTGGCAAATTCTCATCATTACGCAATCCAAAGAGATTTTGAAAAAGTCATTGGCTGAAAAATAACAGTCCTTTTACACTTTTGCAAATGAAAGGGGACATTGCAAATGAAAAGGGACATTATAATATGACTATCGACAATATAACTTGAAGAAATTATTGAAGTAGCGGTAGTCGTTGCTGTATATTTGTCGCATCGATGGACACGTAAGTAGGGGGGCCTACATCACATTTGTGGGCACAATTATTATTCTGAGAGGAAACAAATTTTGCTTGTTCGTAAATGGGGCAGTAATACATGTACTACTTGAAGGGGTTTTGAGGCGCTAGACCTTTCAATAAAAAAAAACTAATGCCAAAAGTGCCACTTGGCAGGGGGAGGCAATTCCCTCCCCCCCCCCTCCCCGGCTTGACACGCCACGACAGATACCGAACCGGCCATGGTGCTAGCTTGGCGGCGCGGAGGCGCTAGACATGGGGAACGCCGAGATCATGGATTGACGTTCCATTCGGCTTGAGGTTGCTCACCCAAGATTTTCACAAATTCGATTTCTGTTTTCCCCTTGTCTTTTCTACTCTTGACGAAAGTTAAATTTGTTTGTGAAATAAAAGAACTGTTAAATTAGTGAACTCGATTTTTTTTTTCGAGTTTAAGCATGATGAAAGGTTATTTGTTTAATTTCTGGTCGCGTTTGCGCCTGTCACATTAAAAAAAATACGCCAGAATCATTGTCGGGCCGTAAATAATTCGAAATTTCAATATAATTCCTGCACCAAACGTAGGGGGGGAGGGGGGGTTGTTTAAGTTTCTTGTGATAACTTTTGTATTGCTAGATACTAACAGCAATAAAAAAAAACCCCAATATCATTGGGGGGGGGGGGGTGAGACATAAGACTAACATGAAATCAATTTTTAAAATGTAACATAACAGACACTTGAAATTAACAATTTATCGGAGCTTATTATTAATGCAGTCGACTTCCTATGTACATACCCACGTTTAATGCGGCCTTATTTACAGTCATAATAGTTCAAGTTGAATAATTATATGAACTATATTCCCAATATTCATTCTGATATAATATACTTCAGCTCGTCTGTCACCGAATGAAATTATTCTTTACATTGCACGAATGTGAAGCTTTCATTTTTTTTGGCGACGCCTGAATAAATTCTCGTTACCGGTACCTGATTGGTGTGTGACCGTGGAATGGAAAAAGTGTATATGCACGGATATCAAACGTTGTGTGGATCTAGCACTGCATGCAGCGCACGTGAACATGTAATCCACAGAATACGCCGTAGATTTGGACGAGTGCCACGGGATAACTTACGAGCCACCAATCGGATTTATTCAGGCGGTGCGGGTCACAAAGTTGACTACCACGTTAATCCACTGACATGCAAACTTTAGGGTTTCAATAAAGCCTACTCTTAACCCTAAAGGGGTCGGGGACTGATCGCCCCCCCCCCTTCAACTTTTTCCGCAACAGCCTTGATTTTTTTTTTCGCGACCCGAGCTGTTCTGACTTGCGCATCTTTTGATACCAAAAACATAAAATTCAGACCACGGGTTGTCGCGCATCGAAAAACTGAATTTCCCCATAATTATGCGTAGTGTACACAGACCAGAATTACCATTCGTGCAATGAACAATTAATTAGCCCATAATTCCAAAATCCTTTGACTATATAGTCATGAAATTTCTTGGGTATGTTCATGAATAGTTGTTCTATGCATGTACCAAGTTTCATAATTTTTCGTCACTCGATGGCCGAGATCGTGGGGGGGGGGGGGCGAATCAGCCCCCCCCCCCCCCCCCCCCCCCCCCCCCCCGGCTGAGAGATGGTTAAAGTAGCCCGGCCCTTTCAGGGTTAAATGTAGGCCTAGGATCATCTTCAGTTTGAAGTAACAAAATTGCTTACAATCTCTAGGATTCATGACATCGACACCAATAAACCTGTTGATGTTTTTGCTCAGTGACGTCATTTTGAGAAAATAGAGAACACATACGATATATGCACAATTTTGGGTGTCTCATGGCATTATTAAATTCCATAATACTAACGCATTACATTGTACGTGTGGAAATCACCTTCGATGGTTGTCACCGATCGAATTTGCACCACCTACTGAGTTCGACGAAACATTCTAAGTCAGCTAAGCTTTTTCCCTAATGTGCTACTCCAACTAGACCACAAGGAATGGTACAATGATCATGGACCATTGGTGCGGGAACTTTGAATGTTTAACACGGTCATGCACCGTAAGCTCATAGAAATTAACTAGTCTCATTTGCAGGCGTTCAACGTTTGTGCATGCAACAAAGCAACATTGTAATAATAAGGCAATATCTTTGGATGATCACTGTTTTTCCGCCCCTCTGGGTCTTTTGGTATCGTCCATCGATTTATTCGCGTCTGGTTGCCATGGCACGCTTCGTTTCATTTTTTCCTTCTTGGATTTTAAGACGGCCACCGCGTATCGCCTCTGGAAGTCGCTGTGGAGGATATCGCCACAGGAGGGCGCCCTGGTCATGAACCCGCTCCGGGTCAGTAGGCAGAGCCCTCTTCCGTTCATGGCAAACTTCAGCGTGTCCACGCTGTCCAGCTGGTAGAACTCCACAGCCCACTGCAGCCAGCTGGCCACGTCGGTTCGTTTCCACAAGCGTGGATCTGCGAGAAATTGCGAGAGTTTGAAAGTTTGACTTTAAGCAATCAACAAAACATGCCACAACTTTATTAAACCCCAAAATAAACCATCTTCAACTTGAAAGCTAGGCCATTTCACTGGTGACATGGCTTAACTGAGTAAGTACTGGAACGTCTTAACCGAACACCCGCTATACCGAACATTCGGCTATACCGAACATCGTCCTTGGCTCCCGATTTTTGTGAACAAAACGTACCGAACATTGTTGTTGAAAATGTCAATAGGAATAGAAAGGGGAAGCCACCCATTGCTGTAGGTAGAAGCTCAAATACTGTGCAATTACACAATTCAATAGTCGGCACGTGTTCAAAGTCGTCATTCAGTAAATATACCAGGGTGTGCAAGGTGAAGTTCTGAAGGGCGCTATTTATTGAAAAGTGAGTACCGGAGCACCGGCAGCTTCAAATCGTTATACCGAACGGTCGCTATAACGAACAATTTCTGTGGACCCCGCGATGTTCGTTATGGTGGCGTTCCACTGATAGAAACACGCCCAGAAATGGAAAGGATACTCATGGGGCAAGATATGCGATGTCTTCTTACCAGATTGGCAACCAATCACCGTGCCATTAATCTGATTTTGTTTTCTACCTCTGTTTCAAGGGGGCGCTTTTGGCGCAGTGCGCTATAGCGCCCTCAGTGAATGGGTGATAAGTACCTGCGAACTCAATGGGCAATTATTGTTGTATGCATGAAATAAGATGGCATTCGTCGATGGTAACCATCAGGTATACGTAATCAATTACTTACCATTGTTCGATACCCTGAGTGTATTTCTATTCTCCTGCATGTCGAGTTGTTGATATTTCTGCCGTATCGTCAAGTCGACCACCTTGTCCAGGTAGTTTTGCGCGTCCACCGGTTGGTGATTGTCGCAAGAATCGACAGGGCTGCAGATCTTGTTACTGAAGATGGGTAAAAAGTGGCGGGAGAGGGAGTAAAGCGGTGAATAAAGTACGCAAAGATCACCTAATGGACGGCGAAAATGGTAGTACTGCGCGTACGCGTAATTGCCGTTTTTCAAAAAGCACTTGAAAGCCACGTGTTTATCTTCTTGTATGCATAGTCTCTTTAACACTTAAAGTGCTTCTGCTGTTTTTAAACAATTTCCGTGTGCCAGAAAAGTCTGTAGAAACAATACTGACAGTGCAACAGTGTATTTGTTTTTTCTTTTTGGGAGGGGGGGGGGTTGAAGCTCTGTTTTTGAAAGTGCCGAGCATTTTGTATAATCTAACCAGAACGCACCGACGTACATCTCAGATTGAGTACCACCAAACCAAAGCAAAATTCACCCAAGATAATACTCAAGAGTGTTTTTTTCCTAAGTGTAGGGCCTATACGTTGTTTGCAATTCCAATATCTTTGCGACCAACATTGCATGTCTATAGGCCGTGTGGCTACATGTTGACCAAAATGATGTTGAACATACTACATGTATAACATTATTTTTTTTTTATCCAAATCCACTGTTATAGACAAATCCGGTCACGTGATAACTATACACTCACGAAAACATGCCCCTTTCAATAGAGTAATCATTGTGCGTGCTGTACAAATGAGTAACTGTCCCGTGCCGGTGTAGCGTGAATATCCGACTCCATAAAATGTGGACTCATTGGTAGTAGTGCGCACGCGTGAGTACGATACTATGCTATTTTTAGGATCGTTTGGGGAGAGTGACCTGCCACGTGCGAGGGATTAACCAATAAAAGGGAAAATGGGGTCCGATTTTCATAGGAGTCGGATTTTCATGTGACACCGGATTATCTTAACTAGCACAATGCTTCTGCTCTCCTCCGTGATACATAGCGTGTTCGGATTGGCATGTATCACCACACATACCTCATAATAGTCCTCGGCGCCTCGTCGGTCGAATTTCTCAATCTGTGTATCAGGAATATGCAACATCAACACCTGCTTCTGTCAGCTACAACGACCGGATACCAAGGTGTATTTCTGAAAAATTCGAAGACAAAAAGAAAACCAGAAGCACTCATCAGTTCTTCAGATTTCATGAATTAGAAGGCGAGATGGTCATGTACCAGAACTGTAGGTCGATCGCTAAAGGAATCGTTAGACTTTTAATCTTGCGACAACTGCTAGACGAGCAGAGGCTATACGAACTTAAGCATGACTTGTGGAAAAGCATACCGCCCTCTTAAAATGTGCGCTAGATCAGATGAACCTGGACTCGCACAAGAAATTTAAAATAAATATCCCCAACAGAAACAAACATTTGCTTAGCCGGGCAAGCCTCAGGCACACGAGATCCGAATGGTGCTTTTCTCCAGAATAAAATCGAGGCATTTCCGCATTCCACGATGGGTGACCCATCGCCTTAGATGTCATGTAAACAATGCTGTAAACATGGACATCTCAGCTCACATGTACAGTATCATCACGCTCGAGTCCTCTCTGTACGAGTTCTATCAGACGCAGCTTGTGCTGCAGTGGACAAGGTTGCAGACCAGTAAACAAACTTCCATAGACCCGAATGGTAAATGCTCACACTTCAGAAATTCGGGAAAAATACTCACAACTCTCCAAGGTTTTCCAGACACACATCAAATTAAAGCTTATTTCATCATCTTTCATTTTCTTTTCAATTTTGGGGGGTTAACTGATGACTTTTAGGAGAAATTTCCATCCGAAGATGATCACCCCTGAAAATAGTCCTGAAGCCCATCGCCATGTTGAAAAACGATGCCTACACTCCATTGCAAAATAGAGCGCTTTAAGGGCCCCACAATTTCATCCAAATTGAACGGAACTACAAGCTCACAGTCCTGTGCACGGCTTCCACCCATATGTTTTACAAACCCTCAAGTTCATGGCCCACAGCATGCTCAAATACTGAAGATTTTGAGGGCATGCAAATCGTGATTTGGCCGGCGCAGGCAATTTCAGACCGATTTACTGGTCAGGCTGCAACCACAAGAATTCAATGACATTTCACGCTGGGGACAATTCTGTAAGGCTAGCCCCAATTTCACGGCGCAATATTAGCAGGTGATTTTCAGCTAACAGAAGTTTATTAATTTCGCTGGAAAAGTTACCAGCACTGCGCCGCTCAGCTAGCTCAGAGCACACATAATTACTTCCACTGCAACAAACAATTTGCAGACATGTATTATGTCACAAAAGTATTAACGTGGCGTCGACACGACGTGCTATATTGAAGTTTGCGCTATTAGTGTCAGCTTTTCTCATTACAGAAAATGAGCTAACATCCTTGATATTCTGCAATGAACTAATTTTGTGAATGAAAAGACGCAACACAATTTCCAACATGAATTGTGGAAAGTATTGCAAGTTTGATAAATAAAAAAAAAAATACCGAAAGTAAGTTTCACCTCGATCCTCTTCCAACTCACACATTTTGCACAAATGGCGAAAACAAATTTACTGGTAGCCAGGTATTCATTAAGGTACTAAAAAGCATGTGCATGCTTGAACCAAGTTGAATTCGAAGGCGCAAGATCAAAATTATTGCGCCTAGGCTCAGGCCCTGTCTCCATCTTTGGCACCTGGGTTTACCATGATAGAATATCCGAGTATCCGAGCAACTGTGCTACTTGATCGCAAGTACATATACCCTGAGCAAAATAATTTTTCTAAGTGATCCCGTGCCGAATCGTTTCCAGGCACGTGAAATTTATTGTATCTCCATAAATCGACCTCAGCTGGGTTTACTCTTGTAAATTTAGTCTGCACTTTCGTGAAACCACACTTAATTTGAGAAAGTAAAGACCACGCGACCAGCCTATCTGCAAATACATCTACGCGATTTTAAGTAAAACACTGACGTCCTTTTCTCATAAGCTAATAAGCTTTGTGTTTTGCAATTTTAACGCTGAAGGTAGCATGCATGGCAATACTAAATGTGCATACGCATGTGGCAACATAATTTAAGTTCATCACGTCTAAATCTGGCAGATTTGTGTTTTCAATTTTTCAGCATCTACCCATCGATAATTTTCATAAAGAAAAAAAAAATAGGTCTACTTGCATCTTTGTATAACACTAGAAACTGCATAGCTTACCGACTGTCCCAATGCATGAAGTTTTTCCGCAGCATCCTACAGCGAGCTCGTCGACTCCAGCAAGAGCGGACCTCAAAAACACCTGCTGCCTCTCCGGTCTCCCTTCGCAAATTGTTCCTCATCCTTGCTCCCAACCTCACTCTACCCTCCCGGATCCCAGGACCTTTGCCCAGGGTCCTGCTCCCGCTAAAACACAGAGACTTTTATAAGAAGCCCTAGATTCCCGGGGTCTACGCGCGGCACATCACAAGCGCTCCTTTTATGGTCATCAACCTGCGCACGCGCGCGCGGCGTGAACACCTGTGCTAGTCTGAGTGTTGCCCACTTTCAGAGACATATTAGGAAGTGTTTGGGGAAACCCTTTTGTTATGGAGAACCTATGCAAAGGTGTTTTGATACGGTAAACTGCACAACAATGGATTACTCACGGAACTAGGAGATGGGAAATCCCTCCCCCAAAATTCCACTTGCCAATCGCAATTGGGCTAATGTTATGGTCCCTTTTCAAGGAAAAGGGTGAGTTTGTGGAACGGTATTGCTAAGTAACACGTGGAACGCACCAGTTGGATCAGAACACGACGTGGTTTCCCTATCGAATGATGATAATCATTAACTACTGTCACATTGTTTCATTGGTTGGTGGCTCAGCTATAGCTGTTTGTCAGTCACGATGATTAGCTGTCTGCTAGGTCTGTATCATTGTCTGTGGGTCTGCTGCCATTTTTATGTTTTGGCTGCGTTTATGTCTTGCAGCAACCATTAAATGTCATAATTCTATTGAAATGATGTTGGGAAATTCGGAGCATAGTGTAAATAAACCAAATCACGTCTACTTGTTTGACGTCGACTTTTACCGTGTCACGAAAAGCAAACCCTTCAAATAAATGCAAATGTACTGTTTGCATGTTAATGTGGTGGTTACAAAATGAACACATTACGCTACACATTGGAGTAACATGAATAAGATGGGAAATTTTTTACTTCGACTCTTAAAGGTTTTTAATAAATTAAACAAATTCTGACACACGTTTCTTGGTTTTTTTTTCAATATGAAAACCATGGGGGGGGGGGGCCACTGAAACTTCTGGACTCAATAAACTACATGGGTTGATGTCCAACATTATGGGTGGTATGGGTGGCTGGTGAAGCACTCCCTCCATAGAGCATAGAGCAAGGAATCTAAGTGCTCACATCACCAATGTGGCCCGAGTTCGATTCCCATCTCAGACCACTGTATGTGAGTAGAGTAGTTCGTTGATTCTCTCCTGTGCTACGAGGGTTTTTCTCCGGGCTCTCTGGTTTTCCTCCCTCCGCAAAAATCAAACACTTTGGATCTCTGGCTGTGCTCCGTGGTCAAACATGAGTCATGTGGCGGCTGCCTCTAAGACGCCTTTACATGCCTTCGGTTCGATACGTTGTAGCTGCGTCCTTCGCAGTCCAGCTTCTCAGCTGCGAGTATATGGTTAGCTCCCCCCCCCCCGCATTTTTATAATCGGGCCATACTCATTTCAAAACTAGAAATATAATAATGTTGGGGTTCCGCATTGTAAAAGAAAGAAATAAAGACCTGGTCTGTTTCGGGACAGCAAAAAAGAGGAACAGGACCATGCGGGTAACCAGACCATTGCGGTATGAATAAGCACATTTCTAAAGGGAAACTCGGCAGAAGTTGTTCCCTTTAGTTGAATAAACTCAAGCAACAGCCGGATAGCCATATATGGGCATGAACTCGTGGAAAAGCCCCAACAGATCGCGCCATTCATATACAAAAATGATGCTCATGAATGGATTACCACAATGAATGGATTTCCCTGACAATACACTTGAAATTTAATTTATTATTCCGCCTTTCACAACTGCTAGACTGGTGCCATGTCTCGTTGATTTTTGTGTGAGCAGCTGTCAAAATTACACCACGAACAAAATACCATGACAGCAAGACACTAACACTATTGTTTTGATTTTCAGCTTTTTTTTGATATATCTGTTTAGAAAAAGCTCACGGTCAGAAACGCGGCATACAATCTATTCTGTCAAACACATTATTCTGCTTGCGTAGAGACTTGGAGCGAGTCTACTACGATTGCGGAAGTTGTCGTTCAAAAATCGACAGAGCTATAGAGCTCGGACAACGAAGGCCTGTATACTAGCATTTTCTTTGGTTGACTCATATGCAAAGTGGGGACAGTTTGTACCCCGTATATGGCGTTCAAGCTCAAAGTTGTTTAAAATGTTCAACAGACCGATGTACAGGCCCCGCCCACTTGGCCGGCCCATGCGCACCTGGGCTATTATAGCACCGCACACGATGAACTATTTAGTCCGACTTTTGTGCGCGCATGTCGAACATAAATCACGGCTGCCTTTCGATTTTGCGGCGGCCAAGTTACCAGAGGAAAAAAATATCTTGCTACCTGTAATTGTTTGTCAGCAAATAAGCCTCTGTACTGATGACGTCACACTTTGTTTACATGTGCGCTTTTCTATGGGGCTACGAATTACGGTCGTCCCCACCAGGCTCCCATAAGAAAGCACACATGTAAACAAAACGTGACGTCATCAGTGCAGACTAGAGGCTTATTTCATGTTGTCACCACCCCTTCAAAATGTTCTAGCCAACCCCAGTGATGAGGCCAATTCAATTTTGATTTTTTTCAAACTTGAGCAAAGACTATAAAGGGGAGTCAGGTTGGCGCAGCGGTACTTTCCTGGCCTTCCACAATGACCGATGTGACCCGTGTTCGAATATCCCGCCTGGGCCAATGTGTGGATTGGGTTTTCAGTCCCTACCTGATTCCGTGGGTTTTCCGCAGAATATTCTTCTGGGCGTTTCCTCCCACCTCAAAAACTGTAAATTTGTTCTCACTGTCTTCTCTCTAAGTTGGTGTGATGTTGCCGGCCCCGGGATGTTTTGCCGACTTTTATGATACAGATAAAGTCACTCGTAGAATCACTTGCAATCACCCAGCAAAGTACCTACCGATATAATGACTATAGGCCTTAACATAGGACTGGTGTCAAATACTCTGTAAGATTATTCAGCCTGAATCACAAAGGCCTATCGTTGGGAGAAGTAAACAACCTTTGGAGATTGTTTTTAAAAAGAATGTCTTGGGCACACTTTTTTTTACGTGCGCTAGCAACAGAATCCAGCTAGTTACGCCCCCCCCCCCAAATGTACATTAATGTTTTCTGTGCTTTCACACGCACCGCAACTAAGACAGCTCTTACATGCTATAGGTATATACTCCATTGTTAAGACTTGGAGTAATTTTGTTGCGTCAAACGTAAAAAAACTATTGCACAAAAAAAACACATCAAATTAGTTCTTACTGTGTACATAACGAGCTTTAATGAACATTTTATTTATTTATATATATATATTTCAAGACCACACATCTATTTTGCACAGTATAAACAACCTGCTGGTGGAAACAGCCGTTTTTTGTATTTTTTAATTTTTAAATTTTTTTTGTAAATTATTTTGACAACATTATGAAGAATGATAGTGCGCGCAAAGCATGCACCAAGGTCAGTCAAGATTGTAAACCTTGGTCAATTGGTGGCGCTGTCTACGTGTAGTAGTAATGGATGAAAAGTAACTTGAACAAAGCATGATTTAGTTCCCGAGTGTTTTTCATGGAAATTGCCGCAGTAAAATGGCAACACAAGGTAATACATTTCAGAGGATAATAATAATAATTGAATGAATCGTGTTAATTTAGGACATGTTCTTGAAATTAGCTTAAAAGACGTGAAAATGGTCGTAAACTGTTGTTTCAGCTGCGCCCAGTTTCCGGACAGTTGTCCTTGGCTAGCTATCGTTACGGCAGCGGTAGCCGTAACGCGATTTTCAACTGTTATCGTCACGGCTTTGAGGGTGGGGTGGCCAGTAAAATATGAGCATTTTGATGGGGTAGAATTGGGCCAGGTTTGACTCCTCCGTGGCCGTGGGCGATCGTGAAGTGTAGGGCCCCTGTTTTGTTTTGATCGAATTGAGTCTAAAATGTTTTTTATTGATCAAAAATGACCTTTACAATCAAAAGCAGACTTATTTTCAATTCTAATGACACCCATTTTGCAATTTTGAACAGATTCTTGGGGTAGAAATCACGATTTTCCTGCGCGGTTTGTGCCTTGCGATTCAGCGCGCCGTGCGTGCTCACGGTATACATCGCGTGGTGATCCCCATCTTTATTTTCGGGGTGCATGTTGTCGCCACGCTGTCAATGTGTGTCATTGTCATTTTACCCCCAAATTTCCCTAAAAAATCAAAACCCTGCCCTCTATCTATGACATACATGTACCTCAGCCTGTTTATTGAGAATGTCGCCAACTAGGCCTACTAGTACTACTAGTTTGGTAGGTCCAATAATTTTAAAGTGGATTTTGTTCCCTTATAGGAACTGGGCCTTATACTACACGATCGCCTTCCATTGTGTACACGCGATGGAGTCCAGGGTATGAATTTCTGCTGCCATATATTTTTACTTGAAGGAGGAGGCTGAATCTTTGTTTACAGACCTTGACCTTGACTGTGTCCAGAATTACAAAGATGCTCGGTTTAGAAAAAGTAAATACGTCCGTGGGCGACGTGTTTACCGAAAAGAAATTGTAGATCCACGCTGTCGTCGTAAATATCCTCAGTACAAACTTCTTGTGTGAAGATTTACGCGCAGTAACATGTCAACAGCTTCCTCCATCAGGTAATATATATGAAAAAAAAGACTTTTTGTAATTTTTTTTGGCTCTGCCTTCTGGCAGCAAAAGTTTATACCGTGGACGTCAGTCATAATGCAATGAAGACGTCGTTCAACCTGGGCTAGGGTAGAATGTTCTTATTGTGGAGACTAAGGACAATCCACATTTCTTATAATTGCCACAGATCGTAACCCGTCACCGCCTACGGCCGATCTGCTCAATATCGACCCTGAGCTCCTGCATGCAGACACCATAGGAGATACGGTCTTCAGCAAGCGATGGGTCTTCTCAACGCTCATGAAACTACTCAAGGTACACATGTAGGGAAGTGGTTATCTGCACAAAAATGAAGCCAAGTAAAAAAAATTAACCACTTTATAGTCCCCGCCCAGACAGGGCTCTGGAGTGCTCTGAAACGTGCAAAACTAAATCTGGCCCACTTTACTCACAGTTTAGCCAGCAAATTTCTCCAAAAATTCCACAAGGGCAAAGAAAAAGTCCTCAGTATTTCACCAACCAAGTTTGCAGACTCAATTCAATTTTTAAAGGAGACATTTCTTCAATATTTTGGCATGGTTGATTGATGCAGTACTGAAGCTGTGTTGGACTGGTTGTCTATGTTGAAAATATTAATATATGTCAATATAATATTGTCTCTTTCCTTGTTGCCAACAAAATTGGAACTACAGTTGTCAGGGTTGTATGTAGAAAAGGTGACGGCTCCTTTAGATGCAATTTTGTATCGGCTAAAAGAGTTGAGAAAAGGGAAGAATCCATCCGCCACCTTGAAAATCCACCAACTTAATCTATGGGAAAAAAGGGCCGGCTCCTTCATTTTTTTCAAAACCCTGGACGAGAAACTATTTTTTTTGCTTGGCCTAACAAAGTTCCTGGGGTTTCACTGGAACAACATTGTATGGTTTGCTTCCATCTCCGAACTGAACATTTCATAACTATTTTTTTTTGATCTCAACCCTTGGTTTATGAGTAACTCCAGCATGAGGAAGTGTACAAATGTAGTGTCTGTGACAGAGGCAATTACCATAATATCTAATTAATGATTCAGAGAAAGGATCCAAAATTAGACTCCTAGTCTGTAATCTGCTTGACCATTACTAGATGATGGCTGTATAAGATTTGAAAAATACATTTTCAGGTTTAATTCTGTGAGCTCTTAATAGCTCTGTCACGGATATTACATAATGCTGGACATGCTGAAATTGCCCATGTTTGTAATTAACTGATAAAATACATGTACTTTAAAACCCACCACAGAATTAAACATGATCTAAATTTGTAAACAAAATCTCTGCTTTCAGGAAGTTGAAAAGGAGCCCGCCGGAAAGTCCTCCCAGGAGCTGGATGCAGCAAAGGCTCATGGGATAGATATCGACGAGTCCCTCGAGGCAGACCTGTGCAAGCTGTGGGACATGACGGCCAACCAGGACGTGGCAAAGTTTCTCCACGAGTGGAAGTCGTTGGACATCCTGACGAGTGTTATCGAGCAGACCACGGCTCCCAGAGTCACTGTAAGTTGGTGGTGTGCATTTACGGGTAGTTCAGGAACCAGGTACCCTATAGGGCCCAATTTCATGGAATCCGTAATGCCGAATTTTGTGCTAACGGCCCGCAATTTTGTGCTAACCGAGCTAGCACAAAAATTCTGCGCTAACCTTGTAAGCACAGAATCGTTAGTGATGGGAAGTACGCATGCGCACAAGCCAAAATTCCTTGCTAACCCGTGAAATACGCTAACTGTTAGCGCAGAATTTTCCGCTATAGTTAGCGGCGATTTCTCGCTAACCGTTACGGGTTCCATGAAATTGGGCCCAGGTCTCTCTCAAAGACGTCCATCTCTGTAGGAGAACTGCAGTTGCGTATTTTACGCAGTCAAGCACGCATTGCTCAGTGTTGAAAATGTGCCAAACACGCGCGCTTGTTGCTCGAAATGTGTTCAACATACGACGTAGTCGATGCACGTTATGCAAGTTGACGCTCAAAATGGTTGACGCCGATGCACATGGCTGGTCTGTAGGAAATGACGATATTTAAGAGAGACCTATGGAAGTAACACATGGATGCCCGGGTACCCATAATAGAAACCCAACCCCAAAATTCAAATCCCGAAAGTTGTCTGAATGCTTGATTGTAGCTTTGCCGTGTAAACTCCAACCCTCTGGGACGTTAAAGAGGTTGTGGAATGCTCGAAGACATTTCCGTCATTTTTTGGGTATATGTAGCCTAAGGTGTGATGAAATAAAAACGACTATTGTTTCTGTCATGAAATGAGTACAAAGGTTACTTTTGAGAGCTATTTTTCAGGTCCTGTTTCGGCCCGAACGTGCAATTTGTGTAAAAGTCGTCGTTGCGGGCAGCAAACAAAACACAGTAAATCGTGACGTAATAAACAGGACTCGTTTATGCTACTCTGCATCGGGAGTCCTGTTTATTACGTCACGATTTACTGTGTTTTGTTTGCTGCCCGCAACGACGACTTTTACACAAATTGCACGTTCGGGTCGAAACAGGCATGACAGGACTTGAAAAACAGCTCTCAAAAGTACCTTTTGTACTCATTTTATGACAGAAACAATAGTCATTTTTATTTCATCACACCTTAGGCTACATATTCCACAACCTCTTTAACCCTTACCCTACTAGACCCTCCAACGCATGCCAATATGTGCCTCAAGAAAATCTCCTATGTTTTTTGCATGGCCCTCCAATATCTGCCATGTCATTTCAAGGGTAACTGGACAGGCACTCCAATACATGCCACAGAGAACAATGAGAGTCCTCTGATAACAATCAAGTGCCCCCAGCTGGTCAGTATCAGGCACCCTCCAGGGCCTCCAACTCCTGCCAATTGGAGCCTTCACAGTCAAGATAGTTTATCCTCCAATTAACTGCAGCTGGAGGGCATTGGCATAACCAACTGACATGCAGTAAACTACCCTCAGAGAGTAAGGGTTAAAATGTGGTATGTGAAACGTGAAATCTCTTTGGTTTTCCATGTAGCCTGGTTTTCATTTTGAAACTTATTCATTGTCTGAGAAGTTACTAAGTTTTTGTAAAGTTGGTTACGGGTACCCGATCCCATAATCTGGAACCAGTTCATGGCAGGGGTCGGGTACTCGGGTACCCGGTTCCGATGCACACCCTTTCTGTAAAGCAAACATGAAGCCTTCCCTCACTTGAACATGTATGGGCTACAAGCGCAAACAAGAGAGGGCCCTTTTGATCACTTTCGAGAGCCCATTAAATGGGGCACACTGCTTGCATGTACTGGTTCACTCTCATATCACGTGAAGTACGCACGCTTAATTCTATGCTGAATGTGCACACAGCCATAGCGTGTTCGCATGAGCGTCAGGCGTCGTGGTAATATGTATGTATTTGAATGTCTCTTTCAGTGGTCTCCCCCAACTCTCCCCTTCTTACCGTTGAGGGGGTTCTTGTGCACGGAAAGCATTTTTTTGTTTCCTTTTTCAGTCCTGATGATTTGAGGCACGCGATTGCACCCCCACGCCATCGCACGCCTAAAAGCTTCCCGAGAAGAGTGAATAATTGCCACCTGAATGGCCCTGGACCACAGAATCACACACCTAGAAAATCACACACCTAGAAAAACCACACGCCTAGAAAATTTCACCTGTGCCTTTTTGCACACACCTGTGATTTTCAAATCAGAACGACTGCTTTTTAGCTGATGATTTGGCAACACCTTGGCCAGTATTTTATTTGCAATTCTCAAGCCAAACACTGGCAGCAGATGCAGCAATCTGCTTCAAAATCATTGTTTTCGTGATTTAAAGCTTGTTAGGTGTGGTAAGGAATTCACCCTCAGACTTTTTAAAAAATAAAAAGGAGGAATTCTTGCACATGTATAACCTGTTCGCGTCGGAGGCCGTGATAACACGCACTGGCTGTTTTTGTGCACAGGCACAGCTGACGGGTTAAGATGTCAAGATTGCTTCGACTCGCCTTCGGGTGACGTCTAAACATGCTAATCCCTCGTGTCTTTTGTACACACACAAGCAATCTGTGTAGTCTGTGGAGGCAGACTGTGTGCTGATCGTTGTGTGGGCCGTTGTGCACGGCCTATAGTTTTACAATTGCGCTCCAGTGCACACCCCGGAGTATTGAAACATATAAGGAAACATATTTGAAATATCGTACAAATACTGTTGAAATCAAACCTGCGACCTTTTCAAAATTTTGAAATTTTCGACAAAAATAAACCCGGCGTGAAGTGGTTAAGTCAAGGAAAGTTTCATAAGCTTACAAAAGACCTTCATGACCTTCTTACTTTATATAGTAGATGTCTTAGCAACTTGATTGCCAAGCTTGCATACAATGTACATGTATATTTGGAGTTATACATTGATCGTGATATCGATGACATTTGGGGACAGTTCCATGAGCACCACCATTGATGACAGTGACATTAATGACAGGAATGATTACACGTACATCATTGTTTTTTGATGCAGGAGATATGCATGGGTATTCTTGCCAACATGGCATGTAGCAAGGACATTGCCGGCCACATCAGCAGCAACCAGAAAATCAGGTAAGAGCTACATGGACATGTTCTTTTTGGCTGTCACAAGAGTGGTTTGGTCGTGTCCTTTTCCAAGTCTCCAAATCTACTGAAACGTGATAGAAGCAGTATAAAGGCAGTAGTGACCTTACATGTACGTTAGGTCACAGCCTAACACAGGTGTATAACATACTGTAGCAGGAACTAATTGGGCTTTGTCCTCTGAATCTGGCAAAACGCAAGAAAAGGGGACAAACATGCAGGATTTCCAACTTCTGGAGAAACTCTTATTTATTCAGCAACAAGAACTCTGTGGTCAACCTGCCACACTGCTACCAGTACCACGACTGATCATTCCCAGCATAGAAAAATACACAGTCTGAACAAATGTATACAATTGTAACAACTTTACCCAACCCTGGAATCTAGCCAAGCTCTACTGAACAAAAGAAGCCCACTTAAGCAACCCATTTAAAGAGCCTATTTCTGGAGCGTGCGCTAGCCCAGACCCAAAACCAGGTCAGGTGCGTGCCGCCGGAGCCCCTCGGCAAGAAAGCAATGACAACAAAAGTGCTGCATAAACTGTCTGTTACAATATGTACAATGTCAAAATATTTGCAAATGTACTTGGAAATCTGAGTTGGAAGTCTGAGACATAACAAACCATTCAGTCTCAAGTCAAGTAACAAGCTCTTCAATTGAACTTTGATATACCCTTGATACGTTGTTGCTTCTGACATGATTTGTGATTGGCTCCACTACAACTCCGCTTGATAAACTCACCATGATATTTTGGTTTTACCAAAACATAGGTCGTTGACGCTGGATTTTCTAGGCAGTAGCGACACGCAGACCCTGATACAGACTACCAGACTTCTCCTGACGTGTCTGTCCAGCAAAATAGAGGAAACGGTAGGGTTGTGGCTTCAGCAAATCACAGAGGAGTTCTGCTCCAAGCTTGCCTTCATCTTGCAGAGTTCCACAAACAGTGAGTTTGGAATTTATATTATCGCCAAGCAAACTTGCATCCTTGATCCTGATTGATCGATCCGTGGCAACAAACCGTGCTACAGTATCTCATATACCATGAGCTGTACTGCACTCCGCGTATCGCACTATTCCAAAATACGCGCGCCATTCCTGCTGCACGCACGTGTGATAAGATAACCGCTGCAAAGTTCTTGTACAGTGTGTCCGTTCCAACTGTACTGTGCATCAAGTTTGCTTTCAGATCAATTCGCTATCCCACTCGCTCTTGTGGAACACGGAAAGTGCAGCGCGTCTGCGTCCCACTTGGCCTTTGGCCTCGTGACACTTGGGACACAAGTGCACTTCATTACTCTGTGTTCCACTCGCACCCGTAGGATATTGTTACATCGTGTGCTTGGATACTGTATTTTCATTGATGTAGAATGGCCACGTGTCTGGACAACAAAAATACATGTCACACACCGAGGGCGACATTGCACTGCGTTCATTGCGGGGGTTGCGCGCACATGTGAAACCTGCCGGCATGCTATAGCTTTCCGCATTGAGAACTGCAAGGTCAAACGCTCAGTTTAATGTCCGGCAAGACATCAAAACCTTTTATCCACGGTTACATCGCAGTTATTTAGTTTATTTCTCAGATAGTAATTTACAACCATTTATCTTATTGAGTTATTGGCACGATATAACAAAACAATTGTTGTCTGCTTCGTCTGGGGTGCTATGCGCCCCTCGGGTGTTAAAAACGTCATATCCCACATCACAGCTGTTAACAATTGTTAAATATACATGTAGGAAACATTACAGAAAAATTATTGCGGACAACGAAACGGCTGAAATAGTCAAACTCTGTCACAAGCACTGTGAGAAATGTACACAAACCAAATGTGGCCGGGGCTTGATAGTGCACATTGACCAATGAGATCGTGTCTTTTGGTCAGGTGACCACTGTAGCTCAGTCAAACTCAGTCACAAGCACTGTGAGAAATGTACACAAACCAAATGTGGGCGGGGTGTGACAGTGCGCATTGGCCAATTAGATCATGACTTTTAGTCAGGTGACCATGGTAGCTCAGTCAAACTCAGTCACAAGCTCTGTGAGAAATGTACACAAACCAAATGTGGGCGTGGCTTGGCAGTGCGCATTGACCAATGAGATCATGACTTTTAGTCAAGTGACCATTGTAGCTCAGTCAAACTCAGTCACAAGCACTGTGAGAAATGTACACAAACCAAATGTGGGCGGGGTTTGACAGTGCGCATTGGCCAATTAGATCAAGACTTTTAGTCAGGTGACCATGGTTGCTCAGTCAAACTCTGCCACAAGCACTGTGAGAAATGTACACAAACCAAAATTTGGCGGTCCATGCCACACTGACTCTCTGAAACTGGTCCATTCCCTCCCCTACCGGGGTCAGTAGAAATGATCGATGAATGTCATTTTTTTGTCACGTTTCAGTCGAGCTCTTGTACAATGTGGGTTTCATCATGAGCACTCTGTTCTCATTGGACGAGACGCTCGTCCAGGATTGGACAGACACGGAGCAGATTGTCAGCGTCATTGAAGCCCTTCGACAAGTCAGGTGAGCTAAGGGGCACGGCTTGGGGGAGGGGGGGGGGAATTGAAACCTCGGCTTCGTCTCCAACTTTGAGTTCATCTCTGTTTCCAGAATCATTAATGTCCAAACCGAATACTGTAGTAAAACTGAATATGGGTTGATGTTCCTGAAACAGAGTGATCCTACATTTATAGTAAGCCTGAGTCCCCAAAGTCAAGGGCTTAAAAATAACTAGCAGTAGAAGCTGAATTGCGAAGGATGCAGCTACAATGTGTTCGAGCCGACGGCATGTAAAGGCGCCTTAGGCAGCCACCGTACAAAGCGACCCATGTCTTACCATGGAGCAAGGCCAGATCGAAAGTGTTGATTTTTATGGAGGGAGGAAAACCGGAGAGCTCAGAGAAAAACCCTCGTGGCACAGGAGAGAATCAACGAACAACTCTACTCACATATAACCTGAGCCGGGAATCGAACCCGGGCCACAGCGGTGAGAGGCGTGTGCTTAACGGGCTACGCCACTAATGCCGTTTATCCCTAACTCCTTCTAGAGGGGTTGTGCAAAATCGTATTGAAATTGGAGGATTCAGGACTGTTAGGGCTATATCAGTTTATAACTGCTGTGCCAGTTATACTCTGGAGACAAAGCCAAAGTTTGGAAAAAGCCTCCTTGTTTTTTGTCCATTTGCCCTAACTCGCTTCACATGTTTCCTTCCTTAAAGAGGTTGTGGAATGCTCGAAGACATTTCTGTCATTTTTTGGGTATATGTAGCCTAAGGTGTGATGAAATAAAAACGACTATTGTTTCTTTCATGAAATGAGTACAAAGGGTACTTTTGAGAGCTATTTTTCAGGTCCTGTTTCGACCCGAACGTGCAATTTGTGTAAAAGTCGTCGTTGCGGGCAGCAAACAAAACACAGTAAATCGTGACGTAATAAACAGGACTCGTTTATGCTACTCTGCATTGGGAGTCCTGTTTATTACGTCACGATTTACTGTGTTTTGTTTGCTGCCCGCAACAACGACTTTTACACAAATTGCACGTTCGGGTCGAAACAGGCATGACAGGACTTGAAAAATAGCTCTCAAAAGTACCTTTTGTACTCATTTTATGACAGAAACAATAGTCGTTTTTATTTCATCACACCTTAGGCTACATATACCCGAAAAATGACGGAAATATCTTCGAGCATTCCACAACCTCTTTAAATCCTTTAAATATTCCACAATGCAAAAAAACTGTACTATATATTTCAAGGAACACCAAATCGCGATGTTAGTAACAGTGCTGACTCCTAAGCCTTGCAAAGGTCTGTGATGGAGTTATTGACTTTATCTGCACTGGTTGCTAAAACAGTCTTGCATCCATTATAAGGTCACTCCCATCATCTTCAAAGCTACCCGTGGTCTGTGTCCAGCCTACATCTCAGAAATACTTGTACGTTACATTCCATCAAGACCCCTAAGATTGTCTTCCCAGCATCTTCTCACCATGAACCCCGGAAAAATGAAGAACTATGGTGAAAGAGCATTTGCATGTGGGGGCCCTAGACTTTGGAATTCTCTCCCACTGTCTCTGCGATCAATAACTGACCTGGAATTGTTTAAGAGCAGCCTTGAAACAGATTTATTTGAAATTTGTTTTCCTTAGTCATGTATTTGTTCATGAATTGTAAAGCGCATTGCGAGCTCCGACGGTCCTGAAATGCGCTATATAAGAATTTATCTTCAAGTAAACTTGAATCCTCGATCCTGATTGGTCGATCCATGGCAACAACAGTGTGATATGAGGCTGTATTGCACGGTCCATATCGCACCCTGCGTATTGCGCTATTCCAAGATGCGAGCGACATTCCAGCTGCATGCGCTAAACTGCTAAAAGGTTCGTGTAAAGCGATGGTCCAACTTTACTGCGCGTCAAGTTTGCTTGAAGATAAATTCGTTATCACGCTCGCGCTCGTGGAACACGGAAAATGTAGTGCGTCTGTGTCCCACATTCAGCCGAGTGGTATGTGGGACACAGACGTACTACATTATTCCGTGTTCCACTCGTGCTCGCGGGATAACTAATAGTGTTATTATTATTACTTTAAATACCTTCCATTTTTACTTGACTGAACCTGTTTGTTATATGACCTCAGGTCTGGAGAAAAATCAAGAAGTGGCCAATCACGAACCATCTCACTGCTTCTCAGTTGCCTAGAAATAATCGTTGCGGATGATGACGGCATGACGAATCTTGGTGAGTACCTGTCGGGATGAAAGTTCCACACAATTGACCTATCGCCATTTGCGAGTTAGCCACGCCCCTTAGACAACCCTATGGAATTTTGTACACTAAGTTTTGTTTGTCTCAGATTTTGCGCGTTACACTTCCGTTTGTTTATCATGTAATCATGGTAATTTGGACAAAATTTCACAAGCTGCGTTGACGCGATTCTAACGCGGCTCTACCGCAAAAGGTCACTTGTCAACTCACACTGAAAAATTCTGCTATTTTATTTGCTGAAATCACATTTTGCAAACACGTGTAAGTTAATCACCAGAAGCATCAACATCTACTACTTGTTCATTGTTGTCTTTGTAATAATTGTTGACATCTGGCAATGCTTTTGAATGTCTCTCCCAGTGGTTTCCCCCAACTCTCCCTTCTTACCGCCCTTGTGCACGATACAGATTTATTGAGTTAGTGTTAAATCTTGGTTAAACAATCATCACTGAAATAATTGTTATCTTACCCAATCGACCTATCGCCGTTTGCGAGTTAGCCACGCCCCTTAGACAACCCTATGGAGTTTTTGTACACTGAGTTTTGTTTGTCTCAGATTTTGCGCGTTCCGCGTCCATTTTGTGCATCATGTAATTGGGCAAAATTTCACAAGCTGCGTTGACATGATTCTACCGCGATAGGTCAATTCCTAAATCATCAACATGGATAGCATCTAAATTATCCTTTTCATCGTGTTCACATGAAATCGTTGTTTTCCATTCATTTTAAGCTTATTAAATCATTTCAGTTTCAGCCAGTGACACCGTTCTCCCCCTGTTGGCGGACTTCCTGTGGAGTTTCTGCGAGGATGAAGTCGTGACGGTGGACGGCAGTGAGGGAAGTCTTGCCTCCACGATCTACATCGTCGAGGTTGTCATAGCAAACATGGAAGGAGCCAATGATATTGTCGAGACGTTAAGCAAATGTAAGAATTCATGTCCTGTTGGGACAAAGTATTTTAATTTATTTAACCTTCCCTCTCTGGCTGGCAATTTCAACAAGGTCAGCCCAGCAGTCAAAATAAATCAAGTGACTGTTTTTAACAGTTGAGTGCTCCCTGCCTTCATAAAGCAGGATTGACTGGCTGTGATTGTTATGAATCCTGATTTAGCTATGCTTTGACTTTATGAAACCTGATATTGCTATGCTTTGACTGTAGGAGATTGATAAGCCAGCTGTGCCTACCAGTCACCTGCTTTTGTCCGTTGATGGAATTTGACATGGTGTAGGCATGCAACTTTTCCTCGGATCCGCTGATTTCCTCTTTTTTTTTACTTCTCATGAATGCCATTACAAATTAAAAAATACTGTACAAAGTCTTGTGTGGTTTGGAGTTTCCTCATTTTCCCCAAATTCCTAGTTTCATGTCTGATGGTGCCAACATGACACATGATCTGACTGTTGGTGACCAGCCTGTGTAAAAGGCATGGCAGGGAAACATTTTTGACTGTCTGTGACTGATCAAACAAAAGGAGGGTTAAGATATATAGTGTAGTGAGTACATGTAGTAGTTAAGGGTGAAATAATTTAATGAAAAGTCAAAAAATGTGGTCATTGGTCTTGTAGTATAGTGTGAGTTTCATATACAATATTCACATTTTGTGCCATGGTTACCAATACAAAATGTTTCTCTTTTTTTTTTGGTTTCTTTTTAAATTCAATTGTATTCTTTACATCCTCTCCACAGATCCCAAACTTCTTAAAGGAGCCGTTGAGATATTTGCCTCTCTCTACTCGCAAAAAGCGGCGGTCGAACAAAATCCCTCCGCTGACCAATCAAAGGATTCGTCCAGCCAAAACACGTCGGAATCAAACATCAAACAAAAAGACACCAAACCATCATCATCATCAACGGAAGAACATTGTCTCAATGAGAACAAAACAGGGACTGTTGCCAAGGCAACCGATGACGTTGATCATGAAAAGGGTCAAGGGGACGCATCACAGGGTCAGACGTCTCACTCCAAGACAGAAAAACTCACAGAACCTAAAACTCTCTCGGACTCCTCATCGGGGCATAGCTCAAACTCCCACAATGCGCCAGTGGGGACAGACCGCATCATCAGGGATGGCAGCACTGCTGTCAGTAATCCAAGTGACGATCACAGTGACGATGCCGATGATGAAAGCCATGATATCGAACGGAAGGAATTATCCGACAACCTGTCGTCGTTTTTTGTTTTCCTGTTGCGAGAGGCAGGGGTGAGTTTCGATTCTGTCAAATTTGCCAACGCAGTTTGCTTAGATTATGTACTTTGTGCACGACAGTCGTTAATCTATGTGAAAACTTCACAAGAGTTTCATTGCGTGAGAAACGCTGCATGTACACACGCTGGTGCACACAAGAGTTTGCAGTAGGCAGTGACTAATTGTGACCTGTTCTATCAAAATCAGACTTTTCTGGGCATAAGGTCGAAAATGATATTTTTACATATTGTTAACATATGTTCTTTTTCCTTTTAATAGGTGGTTTAATTTTTGAAACCGGTCGTTCCTGGGCAGAGTTATGCTATTTTGAATTTCATTGCGTCGAAAAGTAGAAAACGGAGAAAATGGCCACGAACGTCACAAACAGCTATTTCTTTAACTGATATACCTTATCAAAATCATCAAAAATAGTATATGTAGAGTTCAAATTAGGGTTTCAAACATTTACAATGTATTTTAGACATGTTCAGGATTACAAATATGCAAAAATTTGAAAATCGATAAAAATCACCCCCACAGCGTTTTTTTGGCCCTATCTCAATTTCAACCTCTGCCCAGAAGCGTCTGCTTTTGACAGAACAGGTCACAATTTATTATGTAGATCATGACTCGTGGGGTAGTGTGGCCAAGTGGTTCGGGTTCATGACCAGGTGGTTAGGGTTTGTGACTCATGATCACAGGGTCAGGGGTTTGAATCCTGCTGCTGGCCATTTGGCGTGTCCTTAGGCAAGCCACTTTACTCAGATTGCCCCTCTCCACCCAGGAGTATGAATAGGTACGGGCATTAGCTGGGGAGTAACCTGCAGTTGACTAGCATCCAATCCAGGGGGAATAGAAATATTCTCAATCGTTTCGTGCCGGGGAAATAAACGCTTGCCAGATGGGCCATTATTGGCTTGTGACTTAAGATCATGACTAGTCAGTTGATGATGATACAATGTAGCTTGGTCAAACTCGGTCACAATCACTGTGAGAAATGTATGAGACCCAAATGTGGGCGGGGCATAATTATTGGCTCCGCACTTGAACAAGAGAGGGCGCTTTTACACCACTTTGAAAAGCCCCGCAGACGGGACCCACTGCATTAGCATACCGGTTCGCGCATGTATAGCGCGAAGTACGCACAACTTATTGTATTAAAATGGGCACAAAGCCATGCTTCTTCCTTTGAGTGTCGGGTGTCGTCGGCAGATCGTTCGAATGTCTCTCCAAGTGATCTCCCACAACTTTCTTACCATTGAAAGGGGTACTTGTAGCCAATAGCCAAGTCGAGAATGGTCCATTGTTGTTACTATTTTTACACATTTATGTATTTTTTCCCCATCCTACAGGGTAGTACATCACAGTCGCAGGTGGCGAGCTTACTTCGTGACGCGTGCAGCCACAGGCACCGTTCCTTGCTGAGAGAAGGAATGGCCAAAACTAAAGCCAATCCTGAAATACAGCAACTGCTCGCAGCGACACTCGGTGACGACACTTGAAGCATTACTTAAGGAACACCCTTAACACACCCAGTCGTGTTTTGCCATACTTCTGAGGACCCTTATCGTTCCCTTCTGTAGTTCCTATTATTTACTACTACCATGAGGTTTGTTTATGAAAACCTCCTGAGGACTTGCACTCAGGTCCTCGGAGCTATTGTTATCACAGGTAGCCCATTGTCCCAAGTCCTTAGTCGTAAAGGATAACAAGATGACATGTTGAACACATAGCCCATTTTTGTTTTAAACATGTGTCCTGTTTAATACGTATTCTTGGTGACGGACCCAAACCCTGCTGAATCCAACAGGATCCAACTATGTCACATACCCGATGGAGCCTGTTGGATTGAGCAGTCAACCCCTTGTGTACATCCCTCATGCAAAATGTTGGATTCAGCAGGCAACTGAACCGCATTATAACACATTGTTGGACTCCGTTGGATTCACCAGACAACTGAAAATGAGGCACAGTGGATTGAACAGGAAAGTCCGGTTGGACTCTGTTGGATTTAGCAGGTTAGTCCTGAGGAAGTACTAGGGGATTAGGGTTAAAGGGACATTACAGCCTGGAATGCACACCATTGGGCGACAAAAAGCATTTTAAACGAAATGACATTAATTTAAAAAAAAAGCATTTAAAAGTACAATGTAAAGGTCCACACAACCATCCTTTAAAAATTGGGCATTTTTGTGTTATTCTTGCGAGAACCATGCGAGAACAAATCTCTTGGTCACAATTTTGTCCCCGAAAAATCGAGCTGCGAGTGCTGGTTGTGATCCAGCTGCACAGTGGCTCGCATTCTGCGGACGTGTAAGAAACATCATTTGTGCATTGGTCATATGTGTATTGTGCACCACACACACAACGTTACGCTGTATTGAATAGACACGACTTGAAATATGTACATGTATGTACACTTGCCCAAGATCGCAGTTATTGGAAGAAGCTTGTAGTCGCCTGCTCCGCTCCGATGATGGGTATGCCACAAAAAGGCTGTTGCGTCCGATGTGAACAACCATGTTTTTTTCCCACTTTTCTCAGGAATGGTAAGACATTAGGGTTGTTTCCTTTCAACCAGACCTTTGAAGGAGGATTTAGTAAACAATCCAAAACATGACATTTTCAGGGATTTCCGGCCGTTATGCCCTTTTAAGTGTTGCTCAATGAACATTGATAACACAAGTTGAACACATAACCCAATAGAGATGAAACTGGGACCAGGCCATATTGGAAAAAAATTTACCCAAAAAAATCGGGGTGCATTTTTTTTCTTTGATTTTCAGATTTACACGGACGTGTGTTGATACCGTGTATTTTTAATATTTGATATGTGTAATACACATATTGTAAAAATCATGCAATAAAGGTGTTTTTTAAGGAAAACAATTGGCATCTTTCGTTTTCGCGACTACAAATCTCAAAATTTTAAAGGCGTTTTCCTCAGTATTTTACTTTTTTGACATGTCGATAAATATGAACTGTAAACAACCATAAGTTGTCAATGGAATGTCCGACTGAAGTGCAGCAAACAACATTGTTATGAGATTTTTAGTCTTTTTATAATAACTGCAATGTTGACGTCGCCCAGTTTGTCTTTTGGCCAAAACACTTTGTATAATTATATCCCCTTAATGAACACAGTTGTGTGTTTATGAAAAAGTAGCGACTATTGGTGACAACATTTCAAGTGTTACATCTACAACACACGTGCTGAACACATCATCCAGGTTTTGTTACCCATGGTGCATTACACAATGGACAGTGATAATACATGTTCTATTATTAATACTCAAAACATTTTTTGAACACAGAAAGGCGCGATATCGTTTATTGGCACACTAATTCATTATCTATGAATACAATGTGATTTTATAAATACATTGATGAAATAATATGAGTTGTATGACTCGTAGATTTTAAGGAACACATTGCGTTGTATGACCCATGTTTTGTTACCCATGGTGCATTACACAATGGACAGTGATAACTGATAATACATTTTCTATTATTAATACTCAAAACATTTTGTGAACACAGAAAGGCGTGATACCGTTTATGGGCACACTAGTTCATTATTTATGAATACATTGTGATTTTATGAATACATTGATAAAATAATATGAGTTGTATGACTCGTAGATTTTAAGGAACACATTGCGAATTATTTGTGTGATACATGAAAGTACTGTTTTATATATTGCACATAAGTGTGTGATACAAATACAGGATGGATAAAAAAAACCCGAAACCGAGATATTATTGCTAATTGGAACAGAAGTAGGGTACATGTGAATCAAAGGGAAATATCCTCTGCTAGGGTTGAATCTCCTCTTTAAAATAACACCCTGGTTATGTCATTACATTCACAATTGACTGAGCAGTGACCAATTTTAAGAAAGGGTCTATGTAGAGACTTGCGCCACTTTTCATCAATTGTGGTTTTTGTTGTGTCATTTGTGACAGAGTGAAAGGCTATGGTTGCCAATCAAGGCAGGTGGGGAAAAAAAGAGATTTCACCATAAAGAGTGGCGCAAGTCTCTAAATAGACCCTTTCATAAAATTGGTCACTGCTCAGTCAATCGTGAATGTAAGGACATGACCAGGGTGTCATTTTAAAGAGGAGATTCAACCCTAACAGAGTATATCTCCCTTTGATTCACATGTGCCCTACTTCTGTTCCAATTAGCAATAATATCTCTGTTTCGGTTTTTTTGGATCCACTTTGTATACCTGACTCATATAACAAACACACACAGTAAACATGTAGAAGCAAAACACCAAAATCTACAAATTAACATTTGCAAGAAATATTGAACTAGAAAGCACTCAGAGAGCGCAAACCTCCGCCAAGGCTAAACAATTCCCCGCCATATTGTCAGTACACCCAACAGAAATACTCGCACAAATGGTGACGAATCCTTAAAAAAGGAATTCTGGATCCATACCCAGATCACTACCAAAATCTAATCGGTACTTGTATGTTGTGTCAAGGACCGCCACCCCTAAAAAGTCCGTAACTTTTTGAGTGATCTTGTCAACAGACAAACCAACCAACCAACCATAATAATGACGCCTTGGCGGAGGTAATAACAAAGCAACTCTGATGACAGCATAACTTCCTTGGCGGAGGACATTTGAAAATGCCGTTTGGTGGCATATATGTAGAATGATGCTGGAAGGGGGGGGGGGGTGCTAGAAGATTATGCTTGCTGGAACTACATTTAGTAAAGATTTTTTTTCTGGTAGACTGGTTGTCAAAATCAAAAAGGTGGGGGGTTGGGGGTTGGGTGGTGGCTGGACACCACCTTACTATCAGAGGCGTTACATAAAGCATTTGATATTGGCCACCATCGGGCAATAGGCCTCAGTGTTTCCCCTGGCTAATGAACTGGGCGAGGTGGTAACAGTTCAAGTTGATGATTGAAACGAAATTTACAGTCTGCAAACTGAAAAGAATGCAGCGCTCACAAAAATGCGCGATGATTCCAAAAACACATCGAAATTGTGAGTTCTTGATACATGGAGGTAAAGGAAAATGCTCATATATTACACAAAATGAAAATTTTTCAATTGATATTTCCTTTTTTGCCAATCTTCACAGCGGGGTGGTGATATTGGCAAAAATTGAGCGAGGTGGTCACTGAAAGTAGCGAGGTGGGCCACCTCACGTTTGAATGGGCAGGGGAAACACTGATAGGCCTACATGTAGGTGGCGCTGTACATTGCAGCAAAGCAACCAAGATGTGAAACGCCTATTAGGCAACCTCGTCCCCAGGGTGTCGAGCAGTACGCGCCCACCACTACCTGCTCTCTCACCCTGGTATTGGATCATTTGCATGTGCAAGATTTTTGCACACGTATGCAAATGAGGAACAGTCTGGTGCCTGGATATGCGTTACACATTAGCGTTTGTTTTTGTATGCGGTGTCTGGGGTAAAAACAGAGTCAATTCGTAGCAGCGCGAGCACGGCGTGAGTTACGAAAACACGATTTTTGAAATCAAACTGTTACGATCTTATCCAGACAACATGCAGTATCATATTTCATATTAATATGAGCAAATTTGAATTAAAGGAAATTAGTATTTTCGAGAAGGCGTGGACGAATGATCGCGAAAACACGTACAGCACGTTCTGAATAATAGCACCAAGTACGCGATAAAAATCCATTACTAGCCAATTGCGGTATCCAATCGCGGTATCCAATCAGGATACAGGAAGAAAGTTTCCTATCCAGGGTTTACTATTGGAAACTCGGTTGGAAATAAAGTAAGCACTGGGGACGAGGTTGTGATTTTTTGCCAAGGTATGCACCCCTGTACAGTAGTTGGAAAATATGTGATAGCATTGCAGCGGTGGCAGCTTTTTGGGTGCTATCACTTAAAAAAAAAATGGCGGCCAAAACATGTTTGTTACCATTATAATTAATCCGGTAATCAAGCATATTGGCGGCCATTTTGGAAAAAAAAAATAAAATAAAATAATAACACCCAAAATACGTCACCACTCACACTGCAGGCTATCACACATTTTCCAACTATAGATGTGCATACCTTGCCAAAAATCGCTATGAACATTGCTCCTTTCGATCATCATTTGATACCGGTGGCCCAATTTTGGGACCGAATTAAGCTGATAGCCTATATTTTTTTGTCTCTCCCCATATGCCCCCCCTTTTTAATAGGCCTTTTGTCTAAGGGATATTCAGGCATACAGTTAATGGACACATGTTTCATGATGTTCATAATTAAAATACATTGGTTCTGGCATGTGCACTTTTTCTCAATGCGTGGATATTGAGTTGAAATACCAGTACAAAACTTTTTTAAACAGTATCAAATCACGATATAAATACGGATACGAAGTTTTTTTGGGGGGTACAGCTCAGGCCCACTTTCATGGCTCTGCTTACCAGGATGACCGTAAGGTCAGAGCCAAATTCTGCACAATCGTAAGCACAGAATTTTTATTTTTAGCTGTGGTAAGCACAGCCAAGAAATCGAGTCCAGTTTTTAAAATTTGTGTCCAAACATCCACAAAATTGGACGAATTTAGATGCAGTCTAAGAACTGAAGATCATTTGATTACTGAAATAAACTGATCCTATTACTACCACTACAACTTACATTTTCATTTCAATGTTATTTTAATCTAATTGCAAAACAACTACTTTTATTTCTTGATTAATTTTTTTTTACTGATATTTTCTATATTTACTATATAATATCTGAATCTTCAACATTTATACCACTACATCGTTTTTAATTCATGCAAAAACTATAGCAGTTTCTATAAGCAGAAAACATAATATTTTACATCGCATGACAACAGAATCCTTGTGAGTGCATGCAATGTACCGTTCCAATAAGCCCCGCCCAACAATGCGTGGGCAACAACACGTGGGCAACAGCAAATGGGCAACAACACGTGCGCCGTTTCAGTGCCACGCGCGCTGCACGACCAAGCCGCGCGCGTCATACGCACGCGCACGCATGTTACGACAAATGGCGGCGTTTTGTGCACGCATTTCGGACATTAATCACGGCTGTGATTTGTCAAAGCGTCATGGGGCGGGGCTAAATGGATCGGTACGTCTGTTACAACCATGGATCTCCATGTGAAGCTGCACGCTTCTGAAAACAAGAAGTACATTATCACACTATTACATTATAGTACGTTAATGGGCAACCAAAAAAGAAAGTCCTCCCTTAAAGATATAGTCCATCATTTGCAGCCATCCGAAAAGTAACTGGCGTTATTCTTGTTGAAAAACATACTTGGTTGAAAGATAGTAAGGGGACTAAACTCCCTGTGAAATTATTCTTTCTGGCAAGCAGTCATTTTGAAGTAATCAACGAAAGAAGGCCTTTCCAACGGTGCGTCTTAAGACGCACCGTAGGAAAATTTAAATTAGTAGTTCGTTTTGTTATTCGGCGAAACGCGCGCAAGCATTGGCACGGCTTCATTGGCTTCAAACGAACAAAATGCACAAATTACAAATGATGGACTATATCTTTAATACTTTTTTGTCTAACTTTAAAACTACTGGGCACATCTTGCTCAAATTACGACTGATCAGTACAGAAATTCCTTAGCAATCCAGCTATACTCTTTGTTTGGCCCAAAACAGTGATAATGTGTACAAATTATGCAATTTATGACAAATGGTACCGAAAAAAGTTGCACTTTTGTATACATGTACGTGCAAGGTGGGTGTGAACCACAATTTCTCTACTGATTAGTCGTTATTTGAGAGAGAGGTGCTCAGTAGTTTTTGAGTTGGACAACAAGTATTGGATATACAAATTATGAATGTTCATTAGTGCAATGGTAAGAGGCAATGTCAATGAGGGGAACGAATGTTCCATTCCGCGAGGCGAAGCCGAAAGAGTGGAACGGAACATTCCATCTGTAATGAATGAAATTATTCTTTCCATTGCAAAAATATGATCATTTGTTTTAAAGTATTGTTATACAGTACCTGAATAGTGAGTCCGTGAAATGGAGGTTGTATTAACCGTGGAATGGAACTTCTATTTTTGCGATGCGGGTTGGATGTGGTTCTGGACGAATTGACCTATCGCCGTTTGCGAGTTAGCCACGCCCCTTAGACAACCCTATGGAATTGTGTTTTGCGCGTTCCGCGTCCATTTGTGGTATATCATGTGATTGGACAATATTTCACAAGCTGCGTTGACGTGATTCTACCGCGATAGGTTAATTATTCAATGACGTGACCAAAGACCTACCAATCAGATGATGGGGGTTAGTTCAGGCGTTGTATACTAGGGCCTAAGGCTTATTATTTGGCGCACAATACGTCAGTTCAAATAGACCGCTTGCAGACGCGATCGATAATTGACGCGCGAAGTTGCGCGACGCCATGTTATGGGACAAAATGTGCATGGATAGATATACGCCTGTCCCACAACATGGCGTCGCGCGCCTTCGTGCGTCGATTATCGAACGCATCTGCAAGCGGTCTATACATGTAATAATACATTCTATTCCCCACAGTTTAATGCACACCTAGACTAAGTTAACATCATAAATATTATAAAATAATAAGAGAATTTCGTTTTAAAACTAGAAACCAGCGTTGAATAAGAAGTAATGGCCTTACCTCCACTGTCCTAACCTTTAGTCAAGGCGCGCGTGTCTACCCGGACGCGTGGTGCCCCAGATTCTGGCACGAAAAAAGATCAGCCCCTCGTGCTAGTCTTCTTAAGTGCCATCATCCGGGGCGCTTCACGTGCACGGATAAGCGCGTGGGACTTGACTAAAGGCTACCACCGTCCAAGCAACATTCCAATCTTCATTTCTTCCTGGACAATGATATTGCATGAAAAAAGGGACTGTTCGGACACGTCGTTAGTTGTAATTGCCATCTTTGTATTAAAAAATGCCAAGTTTTCAACCACTAAGTCAAAGTTCAGGGATGGAGACGCCCATCAGCACCTAGTATGTAGCATGACGTGGCAACGGCACGAGGACAGACTACTGCTGGCTCTGCTGCTGGAACCTTCACTTGGGTGCTGTTGATCTCGCAGACAGCGTATCTCTCATGGTAACATTCGATGTCCGTCCATTTACCGGTGTCGCTTATGACGTCGGCACAGTGCTGCCGATGAAGATAATTATTTGGCTGGCCGCTTTTCCAGTCGTCGTACGGCATGGCTCTGATCCCATCAGCGAGATGACACACCCATTCCCCTTCAATCTTTACGTCGGTGCAGCCGAGCCAGGCACGACCCATGTTTCGTAGACGCAATTCATGCGCGATAAAGGAATTCTCTGCTCCTGACTCTATAACTAAGAGCATGGCACCAATCTCTTGGCACCGTTTCTGGCCATTAGCCCAGTTTGCTGTGTTCATGAATCTGTAGCGTGACGACTGGAACTGCGTCCAGTTTTGCAAACAAACGGCACTCACAGATACTAAAAACCAAAAAAATGTCATGTTGGTGAACATGAAATTTGGAAATCCTCTTAAAAGCGGCGCCATGGTTGTATTTTCGTTGTAACCAAAATAATAAGTCAATTTTTGAAAACGTGGTTATATTGGTGAAGTTGATTTCCTAAACAGTAATTGTAACACAAGCTCATGCAGTAATAAACAAGAGTCGTTTTAGTTGTCTTTGAAATAGCCTCCGCTAAAGTCTACAATAATTACATTTGGTAAAA